>NC_085941.1:11717500-12342500 GCF_963556715.1 Cydia fagiglandana
GACGAAAATTGACAGTAACGTTGCAACAGAGTAATGCTGCTGCAGTCGCCACCCGAATGTCACCTTTATCATACCTTAGAAAGATATTAAAAACGCGAGCGAAGCGAGCGCGAAAATTTTTCGATATACGCAATTTTACTTTTAGTCCCAACCAGGCGCGAATCCAGGATTTCATACAAAGAAGGGATGGGACAGTTTTCTACCAGCCTAGCTTCGCATAGGGCTCGATATTTAAGGATTTCAGCGAGGTTGTTTTCATGCATAAAAGATGCAAGAAAGCAGAGCTTGGAATTGACCAAGAGAATTGAATTGGCGAAGTGTGAGCAAGGCAGTAGGCCCAGCTGCGAAAGAGGAAAGCTTGGATCCACGCCCAAGTGTAATTAAGGCAGAAGATCAACTTTGCCGTAAGGCAGAAGGCCTCGCATAAGACCTAACGCCGAACCGCAAAAGAGTGAGAGAGAGTGAAACCCAGATAAATAAATATATACCTACATACAAACACGAACGCTGAAAACACAATACACTCTCTCTCACTTTTTTTTGGGTAGTCGTGAAAAAGATGTCACTGTGCAATGAGGGGTAATTAATTTACTGTCGTTTAATTTTGTTGTATATTATTAAATCGACATAATTATTCAATTAAATTTGTTGATGTCCGTACCCCCTCATCTAAACTTAGAGTTAATTTGGCAAAAACCTTCCTCGGTGGCTATTCATGTCACTACGTATTAAATTCAGCGCCATCTGTTAGTTTACCAGGGTACTCAATAGTGGTAGCACATATTTGAAAAAAGTTTGCCCCTCCTTCCTAAGTAGCGCCATAAGATTCAGGGGCAAACTTAAATCAAGCGAGTATTGTGGCTACCCCCCCTTTTAGGGGTTGAGTTTTTATAGCCTATAACCTGGCCGGAGATTTTCTCGATAGATTAGTAAAGTTTGCATCAAAATCCGTTCAGCCGTTTTCACGTGATGCGCGTTCAAATAAACAGACAAACAGATAAACAGATAAACAGACAAACAGATAAACAGACAAAAATTCTAAAAACTGTTGGAACGTGTTCTGTTATCGATTCTAAGTATCCCCAGCCAACTTTTTTTCAAATATCTTCCATGTACAGACTTTCTACCCTCTACAGCTTTATTATATGTATAGATAGATATCTAGCTAGCGGTAGGTTAACAACTCGTATTTTTTTTTATTTAGTCTGTTTATTCCTAAAATTTTATCGTTGGAGGTTAAAACTCAAACAATATTGCCCTGTATCAAAGCTCAGATGAAAATAAGAAGCAGATAAAGCTATCGAAAAACTTAATTCTTGTCCGGTTTCCTTATCACATTAAATAAAGTGACCTACCTTTGAATTCATCCCACATCAAAAACCAGTTTTGCGAGTTATTATTGTAGTATTTTATCGATAAGTTACGATGCGCAAGTGGAATTCTAATATCATACTTCACGAGCGCCACTTTGACAAATAATATTATTCCTTATCGCATGATACCACTCTGGCTCGTCGCAAAAGGCACCTTTTGTATGTATAAATGGACTTCCAATGTTGGGTGAATATTTTCGTACATTTTCTATGTCAATAAAATCAGCTCGGTAAGCAAATGCAGCCCGGAGCATTCTATATGGGATGAAAAATAGACTGTCGGAAGCGGGCAGATATGAAATTTATGAAGTGCATTGCAGACATAAATGAAATAATAGCTCACGAGGTTACCGAGTACAGCTCTATCCGGTAAACAAAAAACCATGAGGGTATTTTTACCGAGGACCTACGTATGTTTTAATAAAATTGTTCGCCGAAATACGATTATCATAAGTGCCTGATACTCATTGACCCATTATAGTCTTATAAAAAAAATCTGCTACATTTAAAATTATTCAAGTTATGAATTTTTCATTTAAGTTTTAATTTTAATAGTACATGAAAAGTGTACCTTGTTTCATCGCATAATATACTCCAAATACAGTTTAGAAACCTGACTTTTCAAATAATAAGTTATATGTGGATTTTAACTAAATTCTAAATGAAAATCATAACATTCATAGAAGTACGTGCTTATGAATCACAATGTTTTAATGGAAAAGTTCCAACGACACCAAAGATAGCAAAATAAATTCGCGATAAACCCGGTATTAAAACGTTTAAATAAAGTTCTAACGATAGCAATGCATAATTTAGTCCTATAGATTCAAAACAAAAGTCAAACGTAGATCAAACGTTGAATTTACGCGTCAAAGAATGGTAGCGCCTGTCTGTAACTCGGCAATATTTTCGTCGTTGTCGATTTTTAACAGCCGTCAAAGTAATTTGTGTAGAACAAAGCCCGTATTGACAAGGTTTGGTTTTACGGAGGATCTCTTTTAGGTACCTACTTCCAAAAACCTGTCTATTGATTTCGTTCCATTTCATTGAAATGCATCTGAAAGAAAATAATTCACGTTGTATTGCAGTTTATTCAGTCATACAGTGGGAATAAAATTCCCTATATGTCAAAGGTTCTTGACACTGGAATATAATTTTACTTACGTATGTACACTGGACATTTCTAATTAAAGTTTTACCTGCAACTTTTGTGTTAGTAGTTTCAAAAGGTAAACTTTAACAAAAGGTAAACTACCATAAATACAATATTGTTTAGCCTCTCCTGGAAAGTAGCTGTTTTGCAGATGCTACATTTGCTGCTTAAATTTTAAATAAATTCATTTGAGTTATTGTCGAATACAGGTTCTAGCTACAAGGTTATTAATGACTTTAAGCACGGTTTTAACTGATAAGCCGTTTTAACTTTTTGTTACAAAGCCTACTTATTCCCGGAGTCTAATCCATCATGGATGCCACAGCCTCCAAACGGTAACTGGACCGATATGAAATTCAGGTAACTGGAGACCGATATTAATTAAATGATTACAAACTTTCCTGTTGAAGTTAGTACAATTTTGTATTTGAATTTAAAATAAATACTTTTTTAAGATGTAAGTGTATGTTTTTGTTTTCCTAAATAAACAGTATAATTTTAAAGATTAATAGTACTTAAAATAAATATTTATAATAAAATCTTTCATCATCATCATCTCAGTCATAAGACGTCCACTGCTGAACATAGGCCTCCCCCTTATGGGGGGTGAATGCCATAATCGCCACGCTGGCGCTTGGCAGGCGGGTTGGCGATCGCAGTCGAGTACACCGAATTTGAGGGCCGCTGCTGCCCGTCCACCGGTGGTCTTGGACGTAGTTTAAGGACATACCCGGGTCCACATACCCGGGTCCGGGTAAAAAAATCTTTAACATGACTTTATACTGTGATATTTTGCGATATGCGGAATGTTGCTAGTATGCTATTCAATGATTCGTCCAAATGAAATTATGGGGAAAATTGTTCGGCAAGTGAAAATTTTCGTGGAATTGTATTTAATACTGATAATACGCCGATAAATACGAGGAATACACTGCCGTTAACTGTATTGTCAATTTTCATTATAAGTAAATACTGACAGCGCGATAAAATATCGCCCAGCGCAATTGCAGCAGTAAGAAATGATAAATGATGCCCACGGAAGACACACGCAAAAAATAAATTATTCAAATTGAACAAAATGGAAACGCTGAGCAAAGTAAATACCTACGGTGGCGAGTGTGGCCGAGTGGTATTTAATTGTTTCATATTTTCATAATCAACTTTATTAAATTGATAAAATAATACATAAGCAATATGAATTTTGGTTTCGGTGGCGGCAAAACAATGTGTTGACTTATATTTTACAGGTCGCAGAGCTTATTTGTATGGGACGAATTTTATTCTAAATTACGTAAATGTAAATAATTGCGTTTCGTGATCGGAATGAAAACATATTGCTATGAACTTGCTTACAGCCTTAATTGTATAATACTGCGTCACGAAAATGCTTTTTTATCTTTGGGTCTTAGTTGCCTGAAAATAAATGCTTTGATTGATTGATAATAATCTAAATAAATTTATAATTTTGTTCTTGTATCATGCTATTTACTGTTTCTTTTTTTCGATTCCATTACAAGCATTATATCCTAACCTGCAGATCAGGTACTCTTGATATTTTTGTAAATACAAGCCTAACTTTAACTTACCTATAAATAAGTGCCACTAAACCAACCGATTACATCCAATATACCCAAGATCTAGTAAATAATTAATGCAAGATGGTTAATCTCGTTGAATAATTTTACGGTTTAGACTCACTTGTTTTTTCGCGCGAGTGACTAAAAACAAGTGAGTCTAAACCGTAAAATTATTCAACGAGATTAACCATCTTGCATCATGTCTCACAACAGTTTAAATTCGATTATGGTTAATCGCATTACTCACTGTAATCTTCACACAGTGTGACCACTTGTTTACTACTTATGGATCATCATGATCCTTTTATGTATCGAATACCCAAACGTGACGCTGACAGATTTATCCAAACCGCCTGAAGGATGGTTCAAATTAGGATCTCGTGAACATAAAAAGAAATAAGTGGGCATTCGCGTGGACCATAAATTTCTGGTGTCATAAAAACGAAAACGGGAAAGCAATAAAATCTGTCAACCTAAGTAATTCCATCGTGTTTTAGGATTATCTCCAGCTTCCGGGACAAATCTTCTGCTCTAATATTACTAAGACCGTTTACTGTGGGTGAAAAGAAACAGTTGGTTTTAATTGAACCGTTTATAAAAATTGGGAGGATTTCATAAGAAATACTTAGGACAATCCTAAAAATATGACACATATAAAACAACCTTGAGGATTTTAGTGAACGGGTTAAAGAGTTTAAAATCATCTTACTTTTTGGTGTCAAAAGTGGAAATGTTTATTTCCGTTGTTATATTTTAAAACGTATACATATTTGATCTCCAGTAGGTATGTCAAGTGCAAATTACTCATTCAAGTAAATAACAATCGTAATTTTTCATCAAAGCAGCAATTTTACCTCCAAATTAGCAAATTAACAAACTCGAATTGAATGCAAGCGTTCTGGCATGTGAAGTAAGTTTCAATTGTATCCCGTTCAGTAAATTGATCAATCAATCAATCAATCAAAATATACTTTATTCATGTAGGCTTAGCAACAAGCTCTTATGAATCGTAATTAATCTTAATCTAATTATCAGAGCAATTTATTGAGGTTAATATTATTCCATAATAAAATTGGATTATTATACATGTCAAATTTAACACTAAGAATTTCACAAAAGGATCGTCAAACATTTAAAAAAAAATTGTATAAAAAAATACTAGTCTAGAATTTCTACAATAAAATCTAAATGTCAAAAAAAAGCATAAGTAACAAACAAGTAGATAATATTACATCGGAATATCCATTTCCTCATCAATAATCAAATATACCTAATAAATAAATAATCATTTCGAATAACAATTAATCCCAATCTTCTAAACGCGTCCCTACAATATGCTGCCATTGTTGGCAAACAGTTGTAAATCAATAGTTGTCGTACTCGTCCCACACTTCATTATAATTCCGTTGCTGTAGCGGTCTGATTAATTCATAGCACTTGAGGAAAATATGAAGATTATTATGCAAAGCTCATTCAGTTTAAGTGGCAGAAGTTTTGGCAGGAGTCTTACATTATGCACATTATATTCACCCGCGGGCCGCCCGCCCACAGACTTAACCTATGTGTAGCATAGTACGTACTGTACGTAGCCTAACATAATCTCTAAAATCAAAAGAACTTGAAGGGAAAACTACATTAGGTACAACCGTGTTTGTGACCCGGCTCCTCGTGATTGTTACGTAAGTTCTTTCGAATCTAAATAAATATTTGTAATTTTATAATAAACAGTTATGAAGTTATTTAAGAAAATAATACCTACCTAATCTTTACCTATAGAGTCCTTTATTACTCGTACTTAAGTTTTTGATCCGACTCCTACGGGTGTTTTAAAGGCATTTCACTTGTGTTTCACATAAAAATACATTGTTATAATTGTGTAATGACCGAACCCTTGGAACGTGAGTCTGCCTCGCACTTGGCCGGTTTTTTTCTATAGAACAAACTTAAAGCTAGTAAGATTTTCGATGCCCTTGCTTGTAGGTGCGAGTACTTATTTAATCTAGTTTCCGTGTTTTTTTAAATAAAAAAACTTTTTTGCAGCTAATGTTCTTAAAATGTACACTTGAAACATTAATCTTATTTCAAACTTTCAAAGTCAAAATGAAGTGAATAAACAGAAAAAATATCCCAACAATTTAACATTGCACTTTAATTAATGGGCAGCTACTCTTCGTTCGCTTATTATAAACAGTGTCTATTTTTCCACCATATTATTCTTACGTAACGATAACATAAATACCACCTTTATTACTTTCGGTCGGCTTTAATAAGTAAGTAAGTCATCAAAATGGCATCTATAACTATATTATTATATTTCTTATAATGTCTCGTGAAATAATTGATGATATACATATGTGAGACTAATAAGGTCCTTAAATACCCGATTTTCGGAGCGAGTGATACTGGGAGCAAAATGCCTTTTACCAAAACTTTTTAACAAAACATAAAAAATATATAAATATGTCACGCTTACTGGAAATATATCGAACTACATACTTTGTATACTTATAAATACAGTGTTTTTTTTTAACTGCGTTTATTTCAAACATACATTCCTAACTGTAAACCTCGTTACTTTTTTTTGTTTTTTTTTGTACACATAATTTTCATTAAAATAAGATTAACACAATATACATTACAATTAAATTACAAACACAAGCAATCATTTAAAAAAAACACATAAAACCAAACTAATCAAATAACCCACCCCGAGTCATTCCAGGCGCAAAAGTTCCCACCACGCTCGCTGCGTTTCCGCGTTGAATCGCAATGGATAACCTCTGAACCAGGAATGATCCGGAGCGGGGATCAAGACCCCTCTCGCGCAAGCGACTCCCGAGCTCCCTAAAGAAGGAACTGTAAACTAAATTCTATTTATTAAGTACAGTATTTGTATCGAAGAATGCTATTTTACAAATATCATTTTATACGAGATTTTTGAGAGAGAGAGTCTAGCTTTTAAAATGACGTGTCACATTCTTTTTATTATATCAGCTTAAGTTACATAGATTTTTTTCAAGAAGAACATATAATTATTGTTCCCGGTACCGACATCGACAGCCCGCTCGCTCCGAACTCATACATACCGGGTGTGGCCTGTAACACGAGCAAATAATTAAAACATAGATTGTACTCCTCAAACGGTGACACTTTTGTTCTACAACTTTTAAAAGTTATGTTATGAATTATTTAGACTCCCTATTTTTCATACAAAATAAATATTATCTTCAATGGACGCCATCGCCACGCCATATCAATGTGATTGACGTTGCTTGTCACGCCTTAAACAAAACAAAATTCGCAATAAATTGCGTCTTAGAATAAACTTTAAAGTGTATTAAAAATCAAACCACAAGTTTTTTTTTAAGTCGCTGAACAAATGTTAGTCAGTACCTATGAGGAGTACAGCCTACAATTTAATTTTTTGCTCATATTACAGGCCACACCCGGTATAAGTATAAGCCTATTAAAGAACGTCGCGTTGCTAAATTAATTCGTCAGTTTCAATTTATGCCTCAGTAAGTAAAACATATTCTCGTATACATATAAATGAGGGCCAACATACCCAATATTTTCTTGGCAAAACTGTGATGTATCCTATTTTTCGTTCGAGAAAGTGGATCAAATTCGGAGCTTATAAGTGGTTTCTCATTTTCTCTCACATAAGATATTTATTATCTAATGTCATAACATAATATTAGATTAGAACTTTCTTTTTTAGAACTTGTGTATAGGTGAGAAATAAAACAAGTAAACTTAAGTCTTTTCGAATAAAGATTATTATGAATAGCCCTATAGTTTCTATTACATAGATAGTAAATTAAAGTAATAGTTTATATTCTTAACCTACCTTTAAAAAGCGCTTCGAAATATAATAAACTTTACCTAGTTAAAACCTTTTCTATCCTATTGAAATCGTTAAAACGAATTTTAAAAGTCCGATTGATTACGAAAAATATTATGCCCACTACTGAGTGACAAGCTCACCAACTAATGGTAACATTCCATTTCTAACCGCAGCTGCACTACCGGTACTGAACGCGTCGCTGTAATCCTCAATTTCCATAGTAAAATAAACAGTAATGCAGCTGTCGTTGGAAATGGACTGTCACCTTAGACGAATCATGTAACCCGTCAAACCGTTTAGGTTAGTTTTAATACAATGATACTCTTAAAATACTCTCCCTTCCTGCCAGTCAGTTAAAAAGGGGCGCACCAAAATAAAGGGTCGTAGTAGATAATTTTATGTCAAATAATATTTTGAACGACGCTTACGACTTAAGTAAATTACTATTTACTGTAGCAACATTGCCGTACAAAGCGGTACATTAAAACTTTATCCCTCGTAACTTAATGTAACATTTTGCACACCTACCATGGAAGTTAATAATTACCACATAATTTATGTTTACTTAACATAACTTCACGACATGCTTGCGAGGAACTTGGCAATGAAATTAACTTTTGAAATAAAGGTGGAGAGGATCGTACGTCCTCGGTGTTTGGTGTAAAGTTTAATACTATAAACATGTTTTCTAATTATACGTGTTTTCTCAATTACCCTTATTATATTCTCGTAACAATAACGGTTTTATTCTCCATTAACATTTCTATTTTATTTCCGTCACGCTGAAAATACTTTAATGTTAGCAAGAAATCAGCCGGCCTAGCCAAGGTGACAATCGCTATCGCTTCGACAACGAAACGCTTTGTGTCTCTTCACTCTTCCATTTAGTGCGACGGTGGCAGTTGCGTTTCGATCGCTACGGAGCGTAAGCGATCGGCACGTTGGCTACGAGGCCTGCCGGTCTAGCCAAGGTGACAATCGTTACCGCTTCGACAACGACACGCTTTGTGTCTCTCTATCACTCTTCCTTATAAGTGCGACATTGACAGTTGCGTGTCGATCGCTATAGAGCTGGGCTCTCCAAACCCCGGCGATGGGCAGGTTGGCTACGCAGCCTGGTAAGTTGGTATACAGGGTGTTTGGTACATCGTTTGCCAAATTAAAACGGCAGATAGGTTGAGTCATTTGCTATCTACTCATGCCTAGAAAAAAAATTGGCCATGGTTTTTTTACTACTACGCAAGTAAAAATTTGAATTTTACGAAAAACTGTCATAGAGCTGAAAAAAAACTAGGCCTGGGAAGATAGCAAATAACTCAACCTATCTGCCGTTTTAATTTGGCAAACGATGTACCAAACACCCTGTATAATTTGATAATGATGATGGTATCCTGTTATCCCTCATCAGGGAATATTTTTAAACATTTTGATTGTCTGAATGTGAGTTAATTATGTTATTAGGCAAACATGTAAGATCATTTGATTGTATGTATGTATATCAAGCACAGCTATGCCATTTGTATGACTTTATCCAGTTTTTATTAGGTTACTTTTATTACAAATATTTTTTTAAACCTGTCTTATAATAGTTATAATAATAATAATATATTAATCTATATGGTTTTGTATGAATAAATTCAAAATTCAAAATATACGAGTATTTGGGTCAAACAGAAAACTGTGTTACGTCTTTCCTGTAGACATACACAAGAGTTAAGGGCAATAAAGGTTAATTTTCTTATTTACATTTTCTTATATACAGGAAAGACGTAACACAGTTTTCTGTTTGACCCATTTATTTCATAGCTTGGATGTTACATAGGTGAAGTACAGGGATCCCCACACTAGGCTTAGCCTGTGACGTGGGGATCTAAGCCACATACAAATTATTATTAATTTTAAATCTAGTACGTTAAAATTTAAACTATAAATTTTTATTAAATGATTAATCCAACTGAGTACAAAAAGACTTAAGTCTAAATAAAGTAAATTGTATAATTTCTTTTAATATTTAGGTATATTCCCAGAGTGGAAAAATATACAAAGTACACAATGGTGACGTCACAGTCATAAATATTTGGTCATTTTACGAAATTTCATAATTCAAGCAAAACGTCTACCTAATACTTTAAAGGATTACGAAACTTGTACAAGTTATGCGTTTCACCTTTTTTCCGACATCGTTTTCCCATTTTTATTCCCAGGACGGAAAATGTTTTCTAAAGCCTCCCTAATTGCAAAGTTTGGGTCCCTTTACGTTATGTTTATGTCTAACTACCGCCAAAGTGGGCCAAGTCTTTACTTAAGTAATTCCAGTTAGGTAGTCATTAGGAAAAAAAATACTTTATCAATTAGCTGCGATCCACAGTGGGATCCTTAAGACACTCAATCAAGAGAATGATTTATATAATAACATTCATTTCTATATAATAATAAATAACATTTTTACAACATAATAAAAACACTACGAAAACTTATAAATAAAAAATTTACCCTAAGTCGTAGTCCGTAGGTAGGGTGCCCAGAAGGCTGGCCGCATTGCCCCGCTGAATCGCAATGCTGATCCTTTGGGCAAAATATTGGCCAGCCCTCTGGTCACCGGAGGCCTCTATGAGGCGCTTTGACAGCTCGTAATAGAATTGTTCCGCTGTTCAATGAACTTTTAAAATTTTCAACAATACAGTATTAGATTAGGCGGAGAACGATCGTAAACACGACAATATTCCTATCACGAAACGCAAACGCAATTTCCTCAAATTATTCAAGAAGTAACTTCCAACTGTTTACGAACTAATTTATGGCTTATGGCTGACATAAAATACGGTTTTTTACCTTTTTCAAAGAGTTCTTTTCTTTACAGCTTCGCGCCTTTAGCGCTGTTGATTCAATAAAATTATTATTGCAGTATCATTGGCCTAAATTGAAGTATTACGCGCGTGAGAAATCAATTTTCTTTCAATTTTACGGCATCATTCGTTTGGCAGTTGAGATTTTCTTCCATAGCCAGGAGTTGCGCGAAGGTTTTAGGGGGACGTTTCCCAAATTCATTCAGTTTTCTGATCAGATAGCCCGGGGACGCTGACAAATGATCGGCCGAATGGAACGGTCGGCGCGTCCGTGCGAACGTTGTTTTCCAATCTTCCCAATAAATCTACTTCGAAAAACTCAAATTAATCTTACTAAGGGGTGTTTTGTTGTCGTGCGTACACGATTTAATTTTCGGATTAGTTAATTACCCTGACATAAAAAAAAAACAATATTTTACCGTTAAGTGGTGTAATAAATATTGCTTCTCATGCTTGTTAAGATTGTACTAGATATATATTTAGGCTAAAATACCTATTTAAAGCTTAATACTTACGGCAAAATTCTCTATACATAGTAAATTTAATCAGTCACCATTTTTTTATTAAAAAGTGTTTTTTTGTTTCAGATTTTAATGCTAGGCTCAGCTGTTACGCGTTATGTTGAAATATAAATATACTTTAGGTACTTAATTTAAAGCGGTGGAGAAGCCAGTAGTGGCTTATGAAATTTTGCTTTATTTTATATACTTAAATATTTTTGGTTTGGGATCAAAGAAACAACGGCAGCTATGTCAAGATTGTCAAGGGCGCAGCGGGCTGACCTACTTACCTATATCTGGATGATAACATATCCTTTTCATATCAATTACCATGTAGTTCGTAAGTCGGTACCCTTACCTACATAATTTCCTCTATTTTAACATTTTTTTATTTAAATTATCATATAATACTAAATGTATTCTTAACAAAACAGTAAAGTTTCAGACAGGAAAACCCACTTGGATTAAGTCCTAAAATATTTCTCCGATCCGGGGGCGGATAAGACTACCATTGACATCGACCGCAATCTATGAAACGTGCTCAGAGCATATTCTTTGGCACAGAATATCGGTTCGTTCTGCTATTTCCCAAATATATCTTTACGGTCTGTGAAAACTTATTCAACGGAGGAAACTAACAATATATAAGTGCTTGAAATATTATTATACGTATTAGAGACAAGTAGAATTTAAAAACTGGATATCTCCATTCCATATATGCTCATTATTGCTGCCGACGGATCATTTTAGCTGCTTCTATTTCATATATAACCCGTATGAAATGTTGATGTTGACCCTGTTTATTTCAACTTATGTAGAAAAATTATGTAGGGTAAATAACTATACTCCTATATTGAGATTCGATAGTCAGTACAATACGTAAGTCGTATCACTATTGATTAAATTCGTGCTTACTGGATTTGGCCAGACTGCCATTTAAATAAAAGACAAAAATATTGATAGGTAGAGAAATCCAGCATTTTTTTCAGATCCGCGGTTATACTGACGTACCGTTATCGCAAATAACATTGATAGTGTAAGCTGTTTCTTTATATCCAACATTTTAGAAGCGGACACAAGGATTAAAGGATGACTCACATTAGACCGGGCCGTGTCCGAACCGGAGCTTCCGGCGCTTCGTTTTCTATGGAAAGCATCACGTGATCGCTGTCATGTCATAGAAAAGTAAGCGCCGGAAGTTCCGACCCGGACACGGCCCGGTCTAACGTGAGTCATCCGTTACGTTTTGAATGAGAGCGTCAGTTTATTATTTAAGTGTCTCTGGGGGCGATCGATGCAGGAATCTGTTGCGGTTTAGATTTGTAACAGACCGCATTCTGTGTTGGATGAAATGAGCATTTCTGTGCTAAGCGCACATTACTTACATGCCAAGGGTTACCAAGCGTCAGAATGTGTCCTTACATATGAGGGATTTCGCTCATTTGTCATGGCTGCGACCGGAATAATAGAAATGAGAGGATCAGCTATTTCTTGTCAGTACAATAATGTATTTCTGTTAGTTTCTGTTTGACGAAATCTGAAAACAGTAGAAACACATTCTTTAGACGAAATAATTTAACACATTTTACTTAAGTATTAACAATACTTATGACTGTATTAATGCATGCATGCTTATTTGGTTATTTCTGTCTTGAGATCTTAGACAATAACAGTTTGATTTCCGATGTAATACCTGACGGTTTTGTACTAAAATGACGTTGAATGGAGTAGACTATAAAACTGCATGTTGGCCAATTGAAATACCATTTTAATATTTAGTTTGGAATCCATTAAATGCCAAAATTTAAATGAGGCCATGAAAATACTGCTATTAAAAGTTGATTCGTATTCGAAATATTTTTAGAGGTGAGGATAATTCTTAAATTAAATCGGGAGTTTAGAAAGTAGATTTTATACAAAGTTTTGTACAACGTCCTTACCTCCGACTATTTATTTACCGGGACTCTGAAATTCAATAATCGGAAATTTTGACAAGATATTAGCAATTTGTATCTGGTATCCCTTTATACAATTCGCCGCCTATAATCCTATCGACTTGAAACTTTGGCGTTATTAGGAATATATATTACTTGCTGCTTGTTATTAGTACCTATCGAGTCGATTGTATATACATATGTATAAGTAAGTAGTTATATACTTCATATCAATTTTAAAAATAATCATTATTAAATGACTTCTTGGTTTAATTTTTTCCTTTAATAATCTTCCTCTTCGGTCACATCCATTCAAACATATTCTGCACTCGTCCGAGAAGAGAACTGGGGTCCATTGCTCAATGGTCCAGTCCATATGATTTTCTGCAAACTCTCTTCGGGCTGTACGGTGTCGCGCCAGCAATCTGGGCCCCGTTGCAGGCCTCCTGGGTGTCAAGTTCGCTTTCTTGAGTCTTCTTCTTATTGTCCACTCACTGGCAGCCACTCCTCGTATCTCACGCAGACGCTGCTGGATGGCAACGCTTGTCAGGTGTCGATCTCGGAGAGATGTTGTGACAATGAAGCGGTCGTCCCGCTCTGATGTACACTTTTTGCGGCCGCTTCTTGGTCTTGAAGTAAAGGATCCAGTCCGTTGGAGCCTTTAGTAAACTTTGCAAACTGTAGATTGACTTAAATTCAGCGTGGCAGCTACTGAACGTTGGCTACGCCCCTCTTGCAGGAGCTGGACGACTTGGCGGATTTCAGCTTCAGTGGTTTCCATTTTTCACAGGTCTTCTTCACGGGAAAATATGCGGAGATGTGTACCGGTCAACTTTTGATAAGTGACTGATAACAACCCCTCCCCTACCCCCCGGTTTATAGGGGTCAAGGGTAGCGCAACTCGTGCGCGTGATAACGCGAAACCGCTCACAAATCGGGAAAATGCCGATAGTTTGAAAAATACTGGGCCGTTTTCCATGTTTTTTAACTTTTCGTAAAGCTAAAACTTCAAGGGACATGATCCCATGAAAATAATTAATCGAAAATAACCGGTTTACAAAATTATTGGGTGCAGTTGAAAAAATGCAAAGTGATGCAATACTTTTGCACGCGAGTGTATAAATAACACTTACACAGCTTACACTGCGCAGCCACTCAACCGTCCGGCCCGCGAGACTGTTTTCCTGTCAACCGTCCGGGTTTTTGTTAGCGACGCACGCCCCGCGCAGCGCACAGTGTTTCGTCTAGAACAAGCTAGGTGGACAAAATTATTTTTTTGTGTTTTTGGGTAGTATTATGGTTAGTATTGCTTAATTAAATATAATTTACTAAAAATTTTAAAATACCATTAAAAAAAGGAAAAAAATTAAAATAAAATATATATTTAAATTAATTATATATTTTTTTGCAAATAAATTATTAACACAATAATAAACAAAATTTTACAGTCATAATCATAATCATAATCATTTATTCGATGCAATCCATGGTGTTTATAAAGGTGTTTAAGTTTCATTCAGTACAGCATGGACCCTACTAGGGCGTGGCAACATATTATACGTAAAAAAAGTAAGATATTTAAACATTCATACATTATATAACTATTTATAATTTGTCAAGCTATTTCCGTCAGTAGAGAAAAGCGGTAAATTTGGAAAAATGTAGGCGCGAGGAGTTCGCATCCCAAAAAAGGTTTAAATTTCTTGCCTTTTTCTACTGACAAACTTGTTTGACTGTCTATATTTATTATTTTAGGTAATTAAACTAATTAAATAGGTCACAATATGCTATAGTCCATATACTTTACTATTTAATTGTCCATAAACTCTTGCAAAGTGTATGGGCATTTGGTTAAAAGGTAAGTCTTGAGCTTATTTACAAAGCTATTATATTTATTTTCATTTTTTATATACTGAGGGATGTGGTTATATATTCGAATGGACATTGAGTAAGGGCCTTTGTTGAAGAAATGTAGGTTAGCGGGAACTGCTTGTACAAGTTTATTGCGGATACGTAAGTTATGTAGTTGTGGTATGGGATTTTGGGGTTTTACAAATAAGCTCTCGTGTTTTCGCACAAATTTGCAGGTTTCTATGATGTATAAGGATGTAAGGGTGAGAATATTTAATTTCGTAAAATGTGGTCTACAACTTTCCTCATTACTTATCTTGGTTAGAACTCGTATGCATCTTTTTTGTAGTAAAAATAGGTCTTTAGCGTTTACACTATTGCCCCACAAAATGATACCATATTGCAGCCATGACTGGGCAAAAGCATGATAAGCACATACAGCAGTTTTTAAGTTGGTATTTATTAATATTTGTTTGAGAGCATAAGCAAATCTGGATAATTTAACAGAGATTTTATCAACATGGGCTTTCCAGTTAAAGTTTTCGTCAATGCTCAAGCCAAGTAGTGGGCAAGTGCTGGTAAGTTCTAGATTTTGTGATAGGTATGAATAATTTATTTCTAGGGCCAATCTTTGGTAGGGTCTAAACTGTATTAAGTTCGTTTTCTGCAGATTTATAATTAGATTATGATCTTCAAGCCAAGGTAAAATTGTATTAAATATTGTGTCTAAGGTGTTCGTAACTTCAGCAGTGTTCGCGCTGGGAAATATGATAGAAATATCATCTGCATAGAGTAGGGATTTGATATTAGTATTAAGTAATTTTGGTAAGTCATTAATATATAGTATAAATAAGATGCAGCCCAACACGCTACCTTGTGGGATAGAACAAGTTGTGTTAATTGTGGAAGACCGAACTTTGGATAATGTTTTAGTATTGTCATTATAGAATTCTATTTCGACTATTTGTTGGCGGTTCATTAGGTAAGAGGTAAACCATTTATGCGCGGTGCCACGAATACCAATTCCGTATAGTTTGTTTAGGAGTATGTCATGTCGAACTCGATCGTATGCTTTACTCATGTCCAGGAGCAGCCCGAACGCGTATTTCTTATTATCAATTAATTTTAACGCTTCTTGAACAAATTTATATACTGTTAGTGTGGTAGATCTTTGTTTCCTAAATCCGTATTGTCGTTCATCAAACACATTAAATTTGTTGCAAAAGGATGTAAGTCGGTTTGTCATAATGGATTCAAAGATCTTCGAAAAGGTATTGAGCAAAGCAATTGGTCGATAATTTTGGGTGTCTGAAAGGTCTCCCTTTTTAAATATCGGTTTTATTAGTGAGATTTTAAGGCTTTCTGGGAATATTCCTGAGGAAAAGGATTGGTTTATTAGGTCCGTGAGAGGATTTGTCAATTCAGTGGCACATAATTTGACAAGTGAGGGAGGAATTTCATCAATTCCATGACTAGTTTTATTCTTTAACTGTTTAATACATTTGAACGTCTCGCAGGGATCTACAGGCGACAAGAAAAATGTGTTGCTGGTTGGGTTAATGACAGGGCGGCCGTGCGGTATACTATTACTAGTTGTTGATCCTACGGAGGCAAAAAAGGTATTGAAAGTATTCGTTACTAGTTGCGGATCGTTTGTAATACTACCATTTATGTTTAGGCTCATATTTTCGGTTTTTTTTGTCTTGGTTTTATTTGTTTGTTCATTCACGATTTGCCAAACTGTTTTTACTTTGTTTTTAGATTTGTTTATTCTATTAATGTTGTTAATTTTTTTGGAGATGTATACAGATTGTTTGAGAATTTTATCATATGTTTTAGAATGTTTTTTTAAAACTGGGTCGTCAGTTTGAGTCATCAATATTTTTAGGTGGCGTTTGTGTTCAGATGAAATTTTGATGCCGCGAGTTAACCATTGTCTTTTTGGTTTAGGTTTCGGTTTAAACTGTATTTTTGGAATGCATCGATCAAGTAGGTTTTTAACTTCAGTATGAAATCGGTCAAAATTTTCAATTATCGTGTTTTGAGGGTTAATCATGGATGTAAAGTCTGTATTTTGTAATTCAGTTTTGAAATTGTATATGTTTCTTTGGTTATAAATACGGGTCATATAAGAGTATTGATTACGTAAGTATTTTGTCTTATTTGTTATGTTTTGAGTAGTCACTAAAACTCCTCTATGGTCCGAAAGGCCAAGCTCAACGACGTCAACAACTATATTATTGATATCAAAGTTCGTGAATAGAATATCTATACATGTCTTTGAATTCTGTGATATTCTAGTCGGTTCTTTTACGTGTTGATGAAAGTTTGCGTTTCTGAATAGGTTTAACAAGTTTTGAGATAGAATTGATGTTTTTAATACATCGACATTTAAGTCTCCACCAATAATCACGTCTTTTTTACTGTACTTTATGTTAACGAGTTGAAGGAGTTTATCTAATTGTTCAAAAAATAAGTCGGGTCTTCGTGAGTTATTTGGCCAATAAATTACAATCAATATTAAATCTAGTTTACGAATCTTGATTGCACAAGTTTCAAAAATACATTCTATGGATAATTTATTAATATCTGTTAACTCTAAGTATTCTATTGTATCCTTTAGGAATATACAAACTCCACCTCCTTCGTGGTTTGTCCTACAGTAATAACTCGCTAAGTTGTATCCTTCTAGTTTTAACAAATCTAACTTAGACATTGAAATCCACGTTTCACAAATTAGTTCATTAGATACATTATTTTCATAGTATTTACTTTAAAATATACAAAAAAATAAAAATGTAATATAGAAAATTAATTAAAACTTGACTTATTATTAATAATTAATCTGTTAATTATTAATAACTTATAATCTGTTCTAACTCATGTATTATATCAGAATAATAATTGTTTTCCTTGTTTTGCGTAAGTTTTTTAAAGTTCTTCTGAAGGAAATAACACGCTTGTACCTTTTGCATTGGGCAAATAATCATATGATGAATATTTATGATAATCAGCCTTCATTGACCACATTTTAGTCTGCTTGTAAGTTTGTATTTGTCGATTTTGACTCAATATAATATGCTAATGCCTCATTAACACTTAGCTGCCTAGAATTCATTGCAGTACCTACTGCTGTCGTAAGAACAAGACTACGTTGGCTTATGTGGACTTTCTCTAATATTTTTTAACATTTTTGCCGTGTTTTATTTGCTGCCGATCACGAATCAATCGGGATTTTGGCAGCAGTTAAAAAATAGGTACGTAATTGTACCAGATCTTTAACTCAGCGTTTTTTCCGTTTTAAAAGGGGAACTTTTGAAGTTTAATTTGGGTCTTCCTGCAGGATTAACATTTTCAGACGACGTTGATGCACTTGGTCTAGTTATGTACACTCGTAATTCTATATTTTGGCCATCCATACCACTTTTAAACTTTTTCACAAATTGCTTCTTTAAATCTTGACGCACTATTCCACTTGGTATTCAGTTTTGATGAATAACTGGTTAAAATATTTTTTAACCGTCTCTCAGACTCTTCTTTGAAATCTCGTAACTCATATTTTACCAATATAAACTGATAAAGGTGGAAATTTTCGTCGTTTTTCCCCTTATTTGTCCATTCTTCAAAAACCCCTTCCTTAAAATAGAGAGAACGTGTTCTGCAAAAAAAATGAAAAAAAAATGTTCTGCAAATTTCTGCAAAATGAAATATACACCATCATAAAATAGAATTATGCAAGTAAATAATATCAAAAATCTAGACCGGTGTCAAGCGGTGTCAAGTATTTGCTAGTCTATCAAAGTTCTAAAATGAAGAAAATCTCACCACGTTTTTAAGTGCATATTTATTGCTCTATACGAGCATTATTACAACTGATATGAACATGTTTTTATGAAAAATATAAAGTGCTTACCTTCAGTTATAAGATCTATCACCAAACCTTTTCATAAAATAACGTTTTACTTGTAAGAGATGTCGTTGAACGCATCACAAAATTGCAACTGATTAAATTGTGCAATTGCACTTACCTCATTAGCTGACTTCTGCACCCTATGGCTCATAAAATTAGAAAGTTAGACATAATCTATTAATGGTTTTGGGGGTTTCAACATGTTGTTTATCATATCTAATGACTCATTAGAGATAATTTGATAACGACTTTTGTCCACCTAGCTTGTTCTAGACGAAACACTGTGCAGCGCATTCACAATTTTCTACAAAAATGATAACTACACTGCCATCTAAATTTTTTTAGAGCTAACTATTTAGTTAGGCTACGTTGTCGCATCAAGAGAATTAGTAAATAATGCCTAAATATTCCGTTAGATGGCTCTGAAATCAATTCTTTCTTCCACCCCTTTGGATAGTAAGGTTCCCGCGGACGATTAAGAGCATATTTTTTTCGGATACTATGCTATCGTCGGACGGTCAAGCGGGTAGGCTATCAAAATCGCTGCAGACTTTTCCTGGTCTAACTCTACCCCAGTTTGTGTACTCTTAAATATTGTTAATTTAGTAAATAGAAAACAAGTAGAAATCAATTATCTATTTGCTTCAAAAATCATCATCTTTAACATCAATAGTTGATGCAAATACAAGTCCATCAAACGTCTTATATACTTATTTATTTCATTATTTGTACACACAGATAAGTAAGAATATTTCCCACAGTCATAGTCATGTGGTACAGTCACCTGCAATAATTTGGTATTCTTCGAAGGCCGCAAGAATATGTGACGCGCTCTTATGGATCTACAAATAAGACCGTGTCAAATATTTTTGCGGCCTTCGTTGTGCAACATATTATTGCAAGTGACTGAACCTACTTACATTATTGCCTTTTAATATTTCATATTTATAATATTTGCATTTTAATAAAATAAGGTGCAAAAGCGTAAACATGTTTTTGGTTGCATAACAAATTAATAAACTTACTGCACTTTACACTATGATATTTTATATGTAGATGTGTTATACACGTTCCAAAAGTGAAGCACTCACCTCGTGTCATGTGTACGAGTTTGTCTCAGTCTGCCTGACGCAAGCGCGAAGGTGTACACCGGTTAATACTTTTCCACAAATAACGTGTATTAAGCAACAAAATGCCGACCTGCGTTATGTTGAAATGCTCAAATTATCCGCAGAAGCGCAAAAAAATTGACGGCGTCACATATCATTGGTAAGTAAAAGCTGAAATAACCCGTTTTTCTTCGGTTTAATCTTGAATTAAATAAACCCAGCCGCCATTTTCGCCGGCTGACAGAACGAGATAAGTTTATGTTCTCATCAGCGAGAATGACAAGGACGCACCAACTGCGTACATAGATTATCATAGCAGACGCGTCATGGTAAGTTGCATTCATTGTTTGGTGCTTGTCGTACACAAATAAAAGAAATATACTTAAATTTCAACTTTAATATTGAAGTTTTTTACTTGAACGCATTTTTTCTTGTATTTAAGTACAACAATTGGCAAATTAAAGATTATTATTGGCCATATTATTGTCCGGGTCGCGTCAATTAAGTAAATAGGTATATTGCTGTTTATACAAAGATTACTACAAAATTAGTATTTATTGTCAGGCATTTCATTTTCTCACACAGTAACAATTATTAATAACATAAAATTGTTAGTAAAATAAAGGATTTTGTTATTATTGAGTTTGCTTTTTGTCAAAATGTTTCTATAGTATAAGAAAAATGATGAATAAAGAGTACAATATAATATCTTTTATTTACATAACTAAATATGAAAACTTTTAACTTCGGTAGCGAGTACATTACTACATAAAACTGCATTAAAATGATTTGCACCTTCTGTCAAACATCTTAGTCTTTGATATTTTTTTTTCTTAATAAGTTTTACGCTTCGCGCCATATTCACTGTTTGCCGTCGTGTTATGGTGGTATCACTGATTTACCAAATTCACGCGCAAGTGACAAACACTAGCCGTCTCTTTTTTACTTAGGTATTCTTTTAATTGTGCCGTCTCTTTTACGCATTTGCGTATGAAGTTGTAAACAAATTGTAACTAATGCTGCCGTGTCGTTGGCAGCATTGGTTGGCATCATTTTTTTCGCTTGAAATGTTAGTGTATGGCTTATCTACATATAAAATATCATAGACTTTACATTGTAAGTATATTCCAAATTAAACGTCATAACTCCCAGCAAGAGTTTCGTTGTGGTGCTATAAATGCTCCAGTTTTCGCCACATTTTATTGTTTAACTAAAGTTCATTTGTACAATTAAATATACAATTTAGTATACATTTTGTTCCTGTTTTGTTGTTGTTGTTGTGTTTAAGTACAAACATTAGGAAATAACTTTGGCGTAAATAGTTATAACTGCGTGAAATTGTAATGTAATCTAAAAGTATTACAATTAGGTACAGTCAATCATTAGTAGCAGATAAAACAACCCGCCATAAGTGCGATGCTGACTGTAGGTTAATAGTTATTTGTTTTACAAGGGGGCAAAGTTGTTGTTTAACCATTCATGCTAATATTGATATCCGAGCAAGCGAAATATTCCAAAATTGAAAATTCGAAAAATGGAATCTTGAGCGTTGCAAGGTTTTACAGCACGAGGGTTAAACAAAATTTGCCCCCGAGTGAAACACAAAGATTTTTTTGTGTGAATTTTTTTTTTACTAGCGATCGTGATACGCGTCGTCATTGTTACTCGACAAGCGAAACCAAGCGATAAGTACAAGTGAAGTATGGACGGAGCTATAATAATATTTATAAATAAGCGATCGCCACACATTTCCACAAAATGGAATCGTTTATGCGAGGAGTTTAATTATTTACGAAATACTAACATTGCTGAAACTTTGCCTTGCTAGTTAGAACCGTCGAAATAATATGCAACAAAATCTGGTAGGGTAGTTATAATGTTTGTGTTCACTGCAACTACGAGTACATTAGTTATAGTTGGTTTGTAAAGTTGTAATAAACCTCCGGTTATTAAAATGAAAGCACTACAGTAAAAGAAGATAACAATTAAGTATAATGGACTTCGGTTTCTCGAAAACTACAGTAACTCTGAATGATTTTATGTTTATTGAAGTGTAATTAATACAAATACAATTTTCTGGGACACAATTTACAGATTTATTAATTTGTCCTGATACCGCAACCAGACCCGATGGTCGAATGAACTCACATTCAGCCAATCAACAATTGTTCATAGATTCTGAATTTATTTTTGTACACGCCAATGAACATACAACATTGTATAGTTGTTGTTGTCCTAAGGCACCCCAGAGGTGCAAAGGGCCTTCACAAGCTCGCGCCACGCCTTCCTATCTTCAGCGACCGCTCTGGCCTCGCTCCAGCTCAACCCAGCATTGTATAGTTAGTCAAATTAATTTTCATATCTCATGCTCTGAAAGTGGGTCGTTGTTGTTCTAAAAGGTGCGCAGAAAGTGATACGTTTATGCTCTAGTGCAGAAAAGTGGTGTACTCCTCTGCGTCCCCGTCCCACGAACAACTGGGTGGAAACAAAATGGAAAAATAGTGTCTTTATTTCCTCGCCTGGAACAATCGGTAATTGTTTAATTTTATTAATCCAACGTTGATCCTTTTTTTATAAAAAATGATATAAGTGAATTGTTAAAAACAAATTATTCTTGATTTATTTCGTTGAATTCTATTTACTCGATTTCATAAGGCGGGAACCAAAAGGAATATACCAAAAATATTTTTTTAAACCTTACACTTGCGTAAATGGGCAAAGGCAGAATCTTATACAGCCACAGTTAAACGTTTGTACGATATTAAATTGATTTTTAAAGATATTTAGCACTATATTCATGAAAATAAAATAAAATACAAGAAAAAAATTACTTATATTATTAATCAAATTGTTATTTAATATTTAAAATACTTTTATTATGTCATTACGTGGTGCGGCGCACCAAGGTCGCGGTGCGGTCCGATAGTCTGTTGCGGCTTTTAGTACGAAAAAGTATAAAATTAAAAAGTAAGAGGCAATCCCGCTGATTTTCATACTATAATGAACAAATCATTTAAAAATTACTGCAGTTTGTTAAAAAATGTGTGTTTTCGTAAATATTGCAATCTAAATGATTTTCGCTAGGGGTTATTAATCACACCTGTAAAGTCTCCGATTGCAAGTAAGTCCTAAGGAAAATAAATCATGGCCGTAGATCTATTAGGTACTTCCATTACTGATTTTGCGAAATTGCCTTGTCTTGTTTGGTTTCCTCGCATTCGATATGAAAAGTAGAGTGTTTAACTCGGGTGAAAGGCACCATTTCTGTCTCGGACTATTGGCGCTCTCACTGCGTTCGAGCGCCAAACTACCTCGACAGAAATGGGTGCCTTTCCACCCTTGGTTAACAATCTACTATTGTCAGTCAGTAACAACCAGGAAAACTATAGGTACACATCCTTTTCTTTTGGGTGCTAGTACTAGTGTAAGACAAAAATAGTGTGATTCTCTCTGTCAATGATTGAAATGAGACTGTCCTTTGACAAGCTATAGTTGATCGAGCAGATCTTCAGTAGAAAAAGGCGGCAAATTTGAAAAATGTAGGCGCGAAGGGATGTCGTCTCATAGAAAATTTGAATTTCGCGCCTTACTACTGACAAGATTTGCTTGACCATCTACACCTATATTTCATACATACGAGTAACCAAATTCATAGAGACTCATTGGTTCGGAAACACATACGACTCTAGTCGGCTTGATTGAAAAAAGCCAATGCGTATACTATCTGTATAGAATAGGTAAAATAGCAGCATCGCTTCGTGGTTATTAGGTCAGAAATTGAGCGAAAAACTCCCCCGTTCACGGCAAAAACTGAGGCTGATGTACGTTGATAGCTTCATATTTCATCATATACGCAGGTCAGGCCCCGAAATCTTTTATTAATGCCAACATCCGGCCCTTTACCCTAGTCGCCTTTGCTGTCCTGTTGAGCTCTGATTCAGGATGTGCTGGCTATATTTCAATGTATTGAAAGTAAGAAATGAATGGTGTGTGTTTACCATAAAATAAGTCTTTACTGAAATAGGTATTCAAGTTTAGGTAGCCCGTTTTTTGTTAGTCCTCAGTGCACGAAGTTTTCATAAAATAAAACACGGCATAAAATTGTGCACGCTTAATTAATGTAGTGGAGGGTGGCCTAAAGCGGATGACCTACCGGAGAATACCTAAAAGTGTTAAATTTTCTTTGATTTTACAAACTAATTTTATTCCATTCGTCAGAAGAGCTATCGAACTTTAATAATTACTTATTTATTACTAAAATAAAAACTCCACCAACCGGCTTTGCCTTAAAGAGGTAACGTACAAACGAGGAGAACATAATCACAAAACTTTTTTTGACAGTGCAGTTCAGTAGTAAACCGACTTTACAGACAACCATATTTTTTATCGGATATCTTTTTCCTTTTTGAATAATGATATTTCATAAAAAGCTGCTTACTCAGATCAGCTCAGATCCATTAGAAAACTACTTAGCCTAGTTAGCTATTACAGTTTTACATCGGAAAATGTTTTATACATGATTAAATATTTCCTGCAGTTCGAAATCAAGATCTTTTTACGTCATTACCCATATACAGTGAGTAAATTCAATACGGGCGAATATTTAAACGGTGGTTAGCATAGGACCTAAAATGTGAGGTGAGGTATTGAGATAGATTTTGCTTAGAAATACAGTGAAAATTTTTACCATACAAAATAATTCCGTGCGCAATGTAATACACCACACAAGCTACGGGATACGAATTTTTTAAAGTAACTGTCAACGCTTGTTAGCAGTTACTATTAAAAAGCTCGTATCTCGTAATGTCATGTCATCTTATGTCTCTTAATGTTTGCAGTACGGTGCTGCTCGGTAAGTTAAAAAAAATAATTCAGCCTATATACATCCCTATATACATGCTGGGCAATGACCTCCTCTCATGCGCGAGAGGGCTTGAGCTATAGTCCCCACGCTAGCCCAATGCAGATGGGAGAAAATTAATTACTGGGTCATAACTCATAATTAAGTGTTACTTATAAAAACTTCTTAATATTGATTAAAACGTTAAATGATATCTGGTTTAATTTATTACCCGTATTGGATTTACACACTGTATACTCGTAATCTCGCTAGCTCCACCGCCACCGGTTTGAGTCCACACTTCTTATTGTATCATCCCATACAAAGACGAGTTACCAGGATCCTTTTTAAAACCCAGTCTTTTCAAGTTTACGCTAACAAGCGGTCCTATTCCGTTTTGTAAAATGTTATCAAGAGCTATTCTGTGTATTTTTGCATTATATTTGTGCTTGAAATTATGTACTGGTCAGATTTTTAAAATGCAAACAAGTGGATTTGAGACATGTAAGTATTTTACTAGAGTTAGACCAAGAAAAGTCTGCAGCGATTTTGATAGCCGACGAAGTGCTAGTGTTATTTTAAACGTCAAACTTCTATGAAAGTATAATTCTAGAGTCTTACCCCCTTATTCATAATCGCGCTACCAAACCTCAATTAGCTAATAATCATTTGCCTTTATCAAAATGCAAAATATTTTTTTTGTGTTTTATATTGACTAATGTATGTGTAAGAAAGGGACAAAACATAATTTAACTAAATCAGTTCTGTAAAGCGTCCGTTTCGCACTTGTATCGTAATGTACTAAATAAAGAAATTTAATTAGAGTCAGACCACGAATAGTCTGCAGCGGATTTGATAGCCCACGCAGTGAAAGTGTTATTTTAGACGTCAAACTTCTATGAAATTATGACATATAATTGACGCACTGCGTAGGCTATCAAATCCGCTGCAGACTTTTTTTGGTCCGACTCTAAACCATTGTTTTAACGCGCACGCAATTTGCAATCGACAGTACAGATAAATACAATATTATTTGTTTAAATATGGAATTGTTAAGAATGAATATTTCATTAAATCAAACAAATATGAATGCAATAATTTAAATTAATGGTTTACCATCAAATTGAGATACTACCTACGCGTTTACGGCGATGTAAATTTCTCTCGGGATTTACTGATATTTCAGAGACAAAGTAGAACGGTAGGACGATGATGAAAATGCTAAGGTGATGCTAAAATATGATAAAACATACTAACTAATAAAAAGTTTTTAAGTTCCGTTATCGTTTCTCATTAGACCTTTTTGCCTGACTATGTCTTTGTTAGTCTAGGTTACGCTGTAATAAGTAGTGTTCCGTAAAAAAGTTGTCTAGTTTTTTCTTACCGATATCTAAATTCACTTTAGTTATTAAGTTTGTAACATTGGTTATGACTTTCGTTAGTAGGTGTTTTTTTAAGAACATCCCTCATCTCGCACACGTTTAGTTCATAGTTTTATGGCAACCATGTTTATTTTCTTTCGATTTCGACTAGATAATTAGGTAGGTATATCTAAGTGACTCATAGAAGTAGCATCCTATAGAAGTGGTGTGCGCGTGCCTCCGTGAGGGACAAAACATACGCAATGCGAACATATTAAAAACACGTTTTAACATTCCTGACAATATACCAAAAACAATCTACGTAATTCGGTCGGGTTATTTGTTGCCCACCATAGCCCATACTAACAAAAAGGTGGGGAACAAACAAAAAGTGAGACTGTGACAAGGACAAGCAATAGTACCGCTTTCTCTGCTACTCCTACTGAAAGTTCTATAAGTGTATCTCGTTCGGTCATTTGGCCCCTCCCCCATGTCTTCTCTATATTATTGTACCTCTATGAAGTGACTAGAGTACAGGCACTTAGATAGGTAGGTACTTATGTCAGGAAGAAACGGCATGGTTACCGTCAAATTTTGTTTAATTGAAGAAAATAGGTACCTGCAGCGGAACAGAATGGACCTCGCATAGACCTTTTTAGGGTTCCGTACCCAAAGGGTAAAACGGGACCCTATTACTAAGACTTCGCTGTCCGTCCGTCCGTCCGTCCGTCTGTCACCAGGCTGTATCTCACGAACCGTGATAGCTAGACAGTTGAAATTTTCACAGATGATGTATTTCTGTTGCCGCTATAACAACAAATACTAAAAACCGAATAAAATAAAGAATTAAATGGGGCTCCCATACAACAAACGTGATTTTTTACCAAAGTTAAGCAACGTCGGGCGTGGTCAGTACTTGGATGGGTGACCGTTTTGTTTTTTGCTTTATTTTTGTTTTTTTTTTTTGCATTATGGTACGGAACCCTTCGTGCGCGAGTCCGACTCGCACTTGCCCGGTTTTTTATTAATTTTATTACGTTACATATTTAATTATTTGGTTTGTCACTACACTGTACAATAAATAGTGTGCATGCATAATTTGTCAATTTAATTCACAGCCAACGTAGTTTAGGCCCACTTGCACCATCCCACTAAGCCCGGGTTAAGCGGTTAAACCGCTAACCGTGTGTCACATTGTACTGGTAACCATGATAACTCCATATTTAACCGGTTAATCCCGGGTTAGTGAAATGGTGCAAGTGGCCCTTAGTTGTTTTAATTTTTAAAACGCGCCATAAGTGTTCTGCACCAGTCCTGGTTGATTAAAAATTAAGGTCTTGGCGAGTTTATCTGGTTTATTCAGACGTGCACGGCTTGTGGCAAGATAGTTTGGGGTTGGGGTATTACCTGCCTACGTCGCTAGTTAAAGGGGAGAGCGTTTCAAATTCCAAACCGATTTGAAGCCTAAAAACGATAACTGAAATCGAAAAACCGACATAGTGTGCGATTTCGAAGTTAGCTTGAATTATTGTTTACTCGTATATTGAAAAAAAAAACACTTCTGTTAAAGAATTGTTTGCAATCGACTGGGCCAGCAATAAAAACTTGCATGGGCATTTCCATTTAAAGTTGTACCATGACTCACTTGACGAGTTGAAAATATAATTTGGATTATTTGGTACTTTTTTATGTAATTCTATGAGTAAATAACTTTTTCAGTAATGATATTCATAAAAATAAAAAATGTATAAGATAGACGTAGACGAGGCCGAGGGAAAGAAGGACTGTCTTTGCGAAGTAATATAGGTACCTACCTACCTAAGTCAATGCTCACGTGCCCGCTTTTGTAAAATATAAAGTACAAACACGTATTTCACGCTCAACCATTTTTCTGCACTGCGTCCCCGATTTCATGCTCGAGTTGAAACTAATACCGGATAATACATCTATCACCGAAAATAAATTGGTATCTTCATCAAAAAATTTCTTCATGTCTCAGCCGAGGAAAAAGGAACAAAAACAATTACTTACGGGATCAACCGATTACGGGAGTACAAAAGAACGGGGGCGCTATTCCCGAAAACAGGAACTGGTTGATGGAAATGTTTTATGTACACCCAGTTTAGTTAAAAAGGGCCGCTCTTTCAATGTGAAATTTAAGGTATCGTCTAGGGTCGTCTCATTCGTTTTTTGCCAAGTTCTTAAGTTAGTCCTATTCTGCTTTCGTCACCCATTCTACATTCGCCAAGTTCATCGGTGGTCGTTTTCATATTTGGTTTTATTTGGTTGTTTGCCTTTTTCTTATTTCGGCTTATTCCGGTATTCGTCATCATCTTCCTTGGGCATGTACGATGTTAGTCAATTTCTTTATTTTGTCTCATTCGTTTTTCGTCCTATCGTCTTTGGACTTATTCTAATTTCGTATTTTTCTTATTTAGGCTCTTTTGAAATTTGGACACATTCTCTATTTGTCCCGTTAAATATTCGTCCCGTTCGATATTCGTTCTATTCGATATTCGTCCCATTCACTATTTGTCTCGTTTTTTGTTTTGATTCCATAAACAATAATCCTTATACTTAAATATTAATTAAATGTTTCCTAAACAATACACATGTAGGGGAGATTAGTCCAAAACGGGGACACGGGGCTTACTCCGTCGTGCCGTGCCTGGTCTTAAACCAGGGCACAGTAGTATGGCTACTTAGATAGTTTCAGACTGATTAAAGCTTTGGTAACTGCTGTCAACCTTCTTCAGGGCGACTTCTATGACACTCACGGGAGGGAAGGGATGATGAAATTGATAACCACACTGGGAAAAAAACAGTCAACAAATATGGCCAAAGATAACAAAGACTACCAGTGAAAGTGACGAATGAAGAATATGACAGAATACAGAATAAGACAAATTAAGAACTTGTCAATAACCGAATGGGACCAACAACGAACGTGTCGATGAAAAAATGATGAATAATGAATGAGACTGAAAACGAGATAGACTAACATCGAACATGCCCAAATAAGATAATGACGAATACCGGAATGGGTCGGAATAAGGAAAAGGCAAACAACAAATATGACCAAAGATGATAAAGCCCACCGACGAACGTGACGAATGTAGAATGGGTGACGAAAGCAGAATAGGACTAATTTAAGAACTTGGCAAAAAACGAATGGGACGACCCTAGACGATACCAAATTTGTGACAAACAAAGTGTAACTGAATCGTATACAATTAATTGTACGTACATACACTTATAATTAATTGTATTAATAGTAACTGTATGTAGGTACGTACAATCACCGTAACATATTGGTTGCAACATCTACCAACAGGTATCGTCTTGGGTCGTCCCATTCGTTTTTCGTCAAGTTCTTAAATTAGTCCTATTCTGCTTTCGTCACAATCGTCGGTGGCTTTCAATGTAGAATGAGTGACGAAAGCAGAATAGGACTAATTTAAGAACTTGGCGAAAAACGAATGGGACGACCCAAGACGATACTACCGACAGTCCGTATGTCACAGCCATGGACATGAAACGTCGTAAACTTCGGCAGCAATTTCAAATTTCTTCCCGTTTTAGCTCACTGCGAATACTTTACAAAATTCCTTGCGGTTATTTTACATAGACAAAGTCGGAAACTGAGAGCGATGGCCGACAATGGAAAGGTAGGTGTCTTGCTGCTAACGGCAAGTTATTTTAACTTTTTTGTGTCTGTTTTTTAAGTATTTTGTTTTACACAACTCAAGAATTCACACAATAGGCAAATATTCATAATTATCACGTTCGCAGTGATAATTATATTTGCCTGTTTAATGATTAAGGTGTGAGGTAGAGGAAGCTAATTTCATTATACCAACCTACCTATGTTCGGTGTACTTTTTATATTTCGTGATAACGTTGTCGTGATAAGGTTGTTTTTAAAATAAAATATTAATAGGTAAGTAACATACATAGGGACACATATGTTACTTACATATTTAAACCGAAGAATTATACCGGGTGTGGCCTGAACCATGAGCAAATAATTAAAACATAGATTGTACTCCTCAAACGATGACACTTTTGTTCAACAACTTTTAAAAATTATAAAGTATTTAGACTCCCTATTTTTCATACAAAATAAATATTATCTTCAATGGACGCCATCGCCACGCCATATCATTGTGATTGACGTTGCTTGTCACGCGTTAAACATAACAAAATTCGCAATACATTGCGTCTTAGAATAAACTTTAAAGTGTATTAAAAATCAAACTACAAGTTATTTTTAAAAGTTGCTGAACAAATGTTGGTCAGTATGAGGAGTACAGCCTACAGTTAAATTTTTTGCTCATATTACAGGCCACACCCGGTATAAATAAGGTATCTATTTCAGTACCTACCTGTATAAACAATTGATAAAATCGTGGTATTCCTTTAAAAGTGCGAAATTACAAAGTAACGAAAGTTTTTTTTTTTACAATAGTCGCATTTCTAATAAAATCCAATTTGCCTAGGTACTTACCTACAAATAAAGATTCAATGAGGCCTTTAATCGTATCGATACGATACGATACGATACGACTTACTTACAGGAACAATACCCAATCACAATTAAAACCTAGGTCGTTAACATTTCACAGCCGTTAAAAATGTAGGTACATTAACCATCTTGTTTAAAGGTCAACGACATAGGCAGATCTCGGGTTGGGTACGGAATTTTTAATTTGCTCAAAACACGGCCGCAGCAGGTTTTAAGTTATTTTGCCTTTTTTGGAAATAATAATAATTCTCAAGTTTTAACTCGAACTACTTTCCGATTCACTACGGTTGATATTTAGACTGCTCAGTAGCTTTTTTTTTCAAAATATGTAATTCGAATTTAAATGTCAGCTTCCCAGTCATTATATCGTCCTTGATCTTATTTTTCTTAACCGTTCATGTATTGGTGCGAGCGAGACGCACTATAACTAAATAACATGATTTAAATATCATTCTATATATATCAATGTGCCTTCGAATTGGCCTGTGGGTCTAGTGGGTCAGCAAGTAGATCATACAATACGGCCAATAACATGACGGATTTCAGGGATTTCACAATATTTGGAGCACGTAATGCCCGATATTAGAAATAGGTACAAATAGATTTTCTGGAAATATCGATGTCCTTTAACGGTATTAGGTAATCTCAGCCTAGTTTCTTATTTCAGTGTAATTCAATCGGCCCTTCCCTTTGATTTGTAGGCCTACCTCCTTTTATCCTGCCTGACTATATTAACACAATCAACATACATATAAATTGAGAATCTAAAAACCTACTGCACGATCCCGGCCCAAAGTCAAAGACGTCCCTTAAATTTTAAAAACAGCCGACTCCTATCGGTCTTGTTTATGTCATCTTTAACCTTAAGACCTCCACCTCATGCATTTTTCATTTTGTCCTTCGTCCCTACACAGAACAATTTCGTAATAAAACTACGAGACTGCCGAGATGCTGACGAAAGTACCACGAAAGCGGTGTTGCTGGAAAAATAGGATGTATAACTTAAACTAAATAGGCAGTTAGTGGAGTTACCAACTTTAATATACTTTAACTTTTGCGCTCTTCTAAGGAAGCTTACCATCACTTTGAAAAGTATAAAACTAAGTTATATTTTAAATGGGTAAGTAAAACTCATTGTGTCTGCCCGAGCATTTCCATAAAGAACCCAGCTTGACTCTATAGCGGAACACAATCTGATTAAGAAACATATCATACAGTAGTGATGTCCAAATTCCTGCTTAAAAATATTTAAAATCAAACAATAATTTAGCCGAATCACATTCCTATCTATATATAGTTACTTCTAAAATTAAGACAAATCCAGCAATGCTCCATAAAAGTAGGTAAGTATCATGTAGAGTCTGCACGGAAAGCGAATAACCGTGGAATATAATGTACCCAATACATTCCAGGACTCTTCTCTTTCCGAACAGTCTCTACCACAATATAAACATTTTATTTCAAATGTTTCAAATTTTTTTTTACTCGCGAGCTCTCACATTAAGAAACGCTTTGCAGTAAATCGTTCCCTCTCGAATCCTTCTAAACGTATTCACGGAGTTTCTTTTTAAATATGCATTCATCTGCATTAGGTACTATCGCCCACACTTAAATGTCGGTGGACCTTATTAAAAAAGGAATAAGGTCCACCGACGGACAGTTAAAAGAGTGTTGTACAGTCCAGGCCAAATACTTAATAATTCTAGTTACATTTAAAATCCTTGACAAAATTTGAACACCGCCATCTACTTAGTAAAAAGAATCCTTTGTCCCACTGCTGGGCAAAGGCCTCCCCTCTTACCCGCCATTTCGTCCCGTCCGGTGCAAAAAATCTAAGTATCTTATACGGCCCCGACACTATCATTAGCAATGACATGAAATCTCATGACGCTCCAGCGTTTGGTCCAGTCAGGTCACACTCTCTCACAATCTCCCCACACACTTATCAGTATTTCTATCAGTATTTTCATCATTACTTGTCACGGGGAATTTTAAGTTATTATTTTCCTAACCGTTCTTAGTTTTGTTGTAGTGTACGTTTTGAAGAACACAAAACCAAGACATTATACAAGCATCGATTCAAATATTTCTAATCTGTCGTAACTATACTATGTACTGTGGCAACTCTATACCCGATGAGCCAGAAAAATGTAGAAAAAGAAATAAGTAACTAAAAAGAATATTTATTTGTTTCAACCTTTTCGTGCGTGCGTGCGTCATGACTGTGTGAAAGATAGGTAGTTAAAAAATGTATACAAATATTTTTTTTATTCTTACCACGAACCGGGAATCAAACTATTCTTAAAGTACGATCAGCATCATATAGTAGGTAGCATCCAAAGTACCTATCCATATCCAAATAGTTCGGTACGCCATACATACCTATTATTATATGGTGTACCGAACTATTTGAATACTTTGGATGCTACCTACTATACGACGCTGACTGTACCTACTAGATTCTTCTTTTATGTAAGAATGTATACGTTTTTGGTTAAAAAAACAGAAATATATCATCTGTGAAAATTTCAACTGTCTAGCTATCACGGTTCGTGAGATACAGCCTGGTGACAGACAGACGGACAGACGGACGGACGGACGGACGGACGGACAGCGAAGTCTTAGTAATAGGGTCCAGTTTTACCCTTTGGGTACGGAACCCTAAAAAGGTACCTGATATGTAACCTAGTTAACTTACCTATAATAAACATACTTTGTTTTTATTTGGTTAGTAAAATAAAAACGGCTATGGCAGAAATTTAATTGATGTTTTGAAGAAAACTGAATGCAATTTATTTCGTCTTAAAGATCTATCTATATTGTGTTCCTTCGAACTTTATCTGAGTATCTCTTTTCGTTTCAGATCCTTATGAAAAAATCTTTAGTACCGCATTTTTCTGTCGCATTCTATTTTTTTATTTATTTATTTATTTTATTTTATTGATCAAATAAGTAACACAGCATTACAGTATAAAACCAAGGCACTGTGAAACTACAAAGTAAAAGAAAAGATAAAGAAAAACAATACACATAAAAAAATTCTATATATTATGCTGAGGGAAGGACCTTTAAGACACAGGTTTTTGGGGTATCCGAAATACTAATACTTGTACATAATTATTAAAAAAGTAGTTAGGATTTTGCTGATTAAAAATAGTCGGGGTTTCTGCGGTTGACCTGACGTTTAGTAAAAACAATATCTGTGGAGGTTCGAAGTAAGGAGGTATAAAAAAAAGAGTCCGTCTTAAAGCAAGTTCGAACGGGATAGTCTTATATGGAACATTCAACCATAAACACTAACTATTCATCCTCAATTAGTCATAAAACTTTTTAAGCTTTACAGACCTGATTTAGTTAATATGTTTTATCCCTTTCTTACAAATACATAAGTCAAAATGAGGGATAAAGACCAAAACGAGAAGATCAAAATTATTCATAGCTAATTCAGGCCAGTAACGCGTTTATGAATAATGCCATAAACCAGAGAGTTTACTTATAGGATAGGTGCATACTTACAACATGTTATTATATAAGGCCATATACAGAATATACGAAATAGGGATGTTGACCATATTTTAAAAAATATATTGAACTCCATGCACGAAATAAAACGCAAAAGGGAATATTACGCAAAAGTCGGCGTACGGTCCACTAGCAAATTCAGAGGGTCTACTTCGAAACGCGAAGAGTGATAAAGAGGAAGAAAACGAAATTACGCGGTAAGCCCTCAGTATGTGCTAGAGGCGCCCCCTACGCAGAGTATTGCGTAATATTATTCTATTTCCCTGAATAGGGAATATTACTCGAAACTCTGCGTAGGGGGCGCCACTACCACAATCCATCACAATCTGGGGGTCTACCGCGAAACACGTAATTTCGTTATCTAACCTCTCTATCACTTTTCATCATCATCATCCTCACTTTTGCATATTAGAACGATAAAGAGGCAGATAACTAAATTTCGATTATCGCGTTTCCCGGTAAAAATATAATTAAATTGTTGTAAACAACTTAAAATAAAAGGTTTTTAATTTTTATTTCATGTATGGAATTTTTTTAGAAAGGGACAGATTTTCTTTATGCATCGTATTCTGCATGTTTTCCTTTTTTCTTGAGAGTCAAGTGAAAATAAACTTTAGAGCAATGATAATAGAGTAGGTATACTTCACTTATTGATTTAAATGCCAGTAATGACTCTTGTTAGTATAAAACCTTCTTCTAAAGTACTTTAAATGACGGAATGAGGGATTAGAGTGATGCGCTCCACTCACTATCAGTATAATGTCATTATTTTGACATTTCTTCAAAAATATTAAAAATGTGTAATAACTTCATTATCGTCCATCATTCTTTCTGTCATTTCTGATTTCATCATTCTAATCAATTCACTGTCAGTATAATGTCATTTCTAGTATCATTACTTTGACATAACTCCAATACTGACGGAAATTATTAAAATAAACTTCATTACTTGCCGTCATTCCTTCATGACACTCCCTACACTATCACTAAAAACGTCATTCCGTCAAAGTAATGTCAGTATCCATGATAGTGTCGGGGCCGTATTAGAAAAAAATCAGGTAGGTAAAGTAGGTACATAATGAATAAATAAGAGTATAAGGAAAGGGTAAGCCCTTTGTATAAAACAGGCCTCAATAATAAAATAAAGGTTTTATTAGATCTGCCAATCTTAGTTACCTATTCCTAAATTAGCATTATTATGATATCCTAGTTCAATGGCTGTGTCACCGCACGTCGCACCTGCACCCAAATCTAATACATATTACAAAGGATGCACACAGACACAATTAACTTTTATTGTATTTAACTATATTTGCATTGTATACGAAATAATTATTAATATAAATATGTATTATATTTCCAGTCAATCCCCTGCCGTTCCCAGCCTGCAAAGCGAACGATATTGACTGCCTGCGCCGCGGCGTCAGGACATTCTTCTTTCTGATGGAATCTGGCCATATGGGTATGCGGCCGATCGACCCGGCCGTAGTAAACAGTGTGGCCGTGACCTTGCCAGAGCAGCAAGTGTCATTCCTGCTCAGGAGGGTCAACGTTACCGGGGCTAAGTGGACGAAGCTCGCAGAACGAAGGTGGGCAAACAACAATAAAATTTTAGTATAATAGTTTTGAATGGTTCACGGTTAGTTTCAAAAGACTTATATCGACCGGGATATTAACAGTGATTACCTTTCGTATTGTTTTCGAACTCCCGATATTTCGACGCAGTTACATGCATCTTGTTCACGGGTAACTGGTGATAGGGGGTAAGTCTATTGAAAATTATAGAATGCTCGACGCATTCAACATGTTGCGCTAATTGTTACCAGACCACCTAATTACATGTGACAAGTTTAGTGACATGTTTTATTTCTACTATACAGTTTAACCTCTGTCCGCAACTTCATGCAGACGATAAAGGCGATGGTATAATTGAATAATAAAGACGTTACTAATAGGTAACATGAATAGGTCGGCGAAGTAAGTACCAACATATGTACATATTCTAAGTTCACTTTGGAAGTTCTTAGAATGGGCACAGCACTTAATTACAAATGCAATAAAAGAATCATTTATTTTTTTGAAAATGAATGAATATGATATGAATGAATAACCCTTTTTAAGGAAGGTCATATTACTTTTTTAGGCAAGGTTCAATAGTAAAGAAAATGTACCTATACTTACCTATTAATTGTCAGAAAGAGTTTATAAAAAAAACCAATAGGTAACCAAAAATAAAGTTACCAAACAATATAGTTTCTGAAATTCTAAGAACTTTCAGTTTTGCTACAATGTGATCGGAAGTTGTAGACTTTTGCTCAAAATTTTAAAGCGCCAACATTTTCCTAGTAAAGAAGTTCCGCAACTTTTTAATGAAACATGAATAGTACATTATTGCAGAGGCCGGGAAAGGGCAATTCGTGGATGAGTTTCGATTTTGTCGGACGACGCGAAGCGGAGTCCGACAAAGAAGACGAATCCACGAATTGCTATTCCTGCCGAGGCATATATAGTGCTTTTCTCCAAACATGCGAGGAAATAAGCTAAAATAATTATTATTTAAGCATCAAGCATCACTCAAATCAAACCTTCACATCCAAAATGTCAAAAACAATTTCCCTCTTTAATTAATTTTTAAAAGTTAAAGGCACAAACTTATTCTGCCATTCAGTACCATTCAATATTCGTTCATTCAATATAATTGCGCAATATAGTTTGTGAAACCAATTTTTCAGTCAGTAAGAACCAGGAAAACTACACCCATCCTTTTCTTTTGGGTGCTAGTACTAGTGTAGGACAAAGATAGTATGATTCTCTTTGTCTATGTTTGAAATGAGAAAGTCCTTTGACAAACTATGTAAGCTTTATGAACACGGATGAGATTTAAAAAAACTATAAAAATAATCTTTGATTTTATTAAGCAGTATTCGCACGATCATACACGTGAAATGATAGCTGATCGGGTCGTGTAGAAGCGGCTCGCGGCAATAATAATTGGCTGTTTGCGTTTTTTATTATTAAAAAGTAAAAAACACTACAGTAATAAGTTATTACTGTAGTGTTTTTTTACTTCCCGTCCGCTAGAACAGGACAGCGATAGTTTGATGTTTTTTAGTTAGAGTTTGACATTAACGAAGAACTTCCCGTACTATTTTTGCTACAATAAGGTGAACATTTCCGAGCATATTGGAGAAAATGAATTTTCCTGCTTTCACGAAAGAAAAGTGATGTTTACATGGCTGGTTTAATCTTAGCGGGGCCCGGGGGTTTATTTATCATTAGTCTTCTGAAGCTACTCAGAACGATACAAAAGGATAAGGATCGCAAGTCACGGTTTGCGGACAATACGGGAGGAAGGAAAAATTAACTACTTATTTGATTTATTACCTTTGTCAAAGAACCGGGTTATTTAGAAGAATAAGCTGGGTTTGAGCCTTTGACACGATACAATCCAATACAACGAAGGAGAAAAAAAAAGGTTGTAACTACAAAATAGGTAAGTATTTTACCTTTACAGTTACACTGACCAAGGACACCTCTTAGTTTTTCGTACTACAGTCAGCAGCAGTCACCAGCGGACGAGGTGTTCAAAATCATCTTGGCCGCAACTTTATTGGTAAGAGAATAAGAGCGCGTCAAGGTAATTTTGAATACCTCGCCCGCTTAGCAACTTCTGCTGCTGACCGTACATAGTACAGTAACATATTTAATCCCCGATGGTTTTGCCAGAGGCAAACATTGAAGGTGTCTTGGTCAATGGTCAAGTGTCAAGTAGGTGTTAGGCAACAGGTCGGTTCCCTTCGTTTAGGTAGCCTTTGTTCGGTTCATTTTATGTTAATGAATTGAATAATCATGGCTAGCCAAGTAGATAATTATATTCACGAGTTCACGCTCTTTTTCTATATTTTAAATATTTAAAAATATTTTTTTCGCATTTCACCATAATCGAGGCAGAAGGCCGCAGAACATGCAATCAGTTTTTAAGTAACTTGTAGGTAGGTTCCACGTCTCTTAGGTACTTAATTGAATCACTATGAAAAGAATACTCAAGCAGAATTGTGCGGTTTCCTGTAGGTAATACTTATATTTAGTACCCAACTATAGTCCGATTTATTGTTGCCTGTGTTTCAGTTCTTCGATTTATAGAAATATTTGGCCTTAGAACTGTAACATCGAAGTAACTTATTTACACCTGAACGAAAATATTAAGTAGTTATTTTTGACCAAATATTGAAGCTTTTGAACTATAGTAGGGTGGTATACGGTACCTACTAGTAATTTTTTTTAGGTTTCAGTTGCACGGAGGAAAAAGCGGGGCCATTTTCAACAGCGACCTTCATGTTGGAGCCGAGATAATCATGAAAATTGCTGATAGGGTGGAGCCATATACATCCTACATCACAATGGACATACGTAAGAAATCGTCTTATTTAGGTCTCCGTGCCTTCGCTTGAACCACGTTATGAGACGCCACGTTGTGTTACGCCAGTGTAACTCATTCTTAATTAAGCAAATTTATCAACCAGTAGCGCCATCTATCGCGCCACTGAAGTACTAATGTCGCCCGGTTGCTAGCGCTCGGCTGCTTTCTCCTCAAGTTGGAGGTAAGTAATATAAGTAGGTAATGTAGGTATTCAAAATATTTTCATGATTTGAAATTTCTCGATCATTTTAAACTTGCTTTGTAAACGTGTTACTCGGTTGAGTTACAAAAGCGTACTGAGTACTTCTATTTCGAATATTACGTTTATTATGTAAGTATTTTGAATACCTCCAACTTCTAACTTTCTAAGAAATACCTTCTAAGAACGAAATTTGATAGATTAATTAGCTTTCGTACCTACATATAGGTAATACGTACTTACCTACTTTATATTTCTAGAGTCAAACCGAGAAAAGTCTGCAGCGATTCTGATAGCCCACGCATTCAAGTGTTATAATTTACTTATACGTCATAATTTCATATAAGTTTGACGTTTAAAATTTTCCTTGCACATCATTTGAAACACTATAAGCCAGAAGGTGACACATTAATAAGTTTAAACTGTTCAGGTACAAGCTTTCTTTCCTCAAAAGTGTGATATTTTATATTTCAGACAAGTTCGTTTAAAAGTTTATTTGAGTAAGTTTATGTATTTTGCATGAAAAAAATAAGAAATTCTCGTGTAAGTGAATAATATTATTATGTATTCTTATGAGAAATAAAGATCTTTAAACCTAAAATGACACTTGCACTGCGTGGGCTATCAAAACCGCTGCAGGTTTTTCTAAGTCTGGTTCTAGGTGCCTACCTTGAAGTCATAATAATATCATTAAAAGTCAAACTAAAGTAACACTTCATAAGCAAAAAAAAACTCAACTAAAACCCCTCTGTTATGTTTAGTAGTGTGCAGTTTACAAAATACATTATAATTAATTACCTGACACTGAAAACTATTTCATGGACATTTAGTGTAGGCATATACGCGAATATACAGGGTGTTTGGTACATCGTTTGCCAAATTAAAACGGCAGATAGGTTGAGTCATTTGCTATCTTCTATCTCAGGCCTAGAAATTTTTAATTTGGCGCACATTTTTTTTTTTCACTTCTATGCTAGTTTATCGTAAATGTCAAAGCGTAACTAAGCGTAAATTTTTACTTGCGTAGTAGTAAAAAAAACCATGGCCAATTTTTGAAGTGATAACTTCTTTAGCGGCGCTGGGCACTTTTTGAGGTGGGGAAAAAATGATAAACTCGAGACAGCGTAAGGCGATCACGTGACCGTAAGGTTTAGATGGCCACTCATTTAGATGGCATTTAAATCAATAAAGAAAAACTCAATGACATTACATGAAAAAGGTTCTAATCTTGTACGGGTTGAAATACGAGGATCTCACAGTTACATTCTAACTTTATATCACTCAAATATAATTCAATAAAGCTAAATCTTGATGAAATCGCTAATAAAAGTGAACTCTAGTACTGGTGAATAAAACTCAAAATATCATGACCAAATATATTTAGATGCGAGGTCTGCAAGGTAACTTTACAATTTCTATTCCAATTTTAAACAATTTAACGCTACAAATTTGAATTTCGAATTTTAAACATGCTCACTGACCAGCAATTTCGGAACTAAAGTTTTTCAAAGTTTTGGAATTTCGGAAAAAAAAGGAGGATGGGTCAATTATACATAATGCTGCAGACATTTTGGACTATAATAGACGCCAAACGATCGTTCCGATAGGGTAATAAACCGAGCTGTCAACAAGGATGCGGCTAAAGTCGACATTGCTTATCGATGAATTACGCTTGCTCGATAAAACATCTGCATTTATTAAAGTACCGATGGCTTCATTAATATTTTAGAACCATCTGGTAATAAATTTACAGGATGACAGTGATACCGACAGTTCCAACGAAAACTATGTAAATTAAGTTTATTGTTTAAGTTTTTATTCATTGATATTTATTATGTCAATTTCTTTTTATGGTATTTATTAAAAAGTTTAAATTATTAGCATATTTTTTTTAGTACAATGAGTTCAAAACTAACATAACCAATTATTATTATAAATACCACCATCGATAATCTTCGAAGGTTGCGACCCGCATCCCTACAAGCAGGTAGTAAAAGGGGCGGGGCCGGCCTAATGATTTATGGCCTCATCGGAACGATCCTTTGGCGTCTACAATAGTCATTGAGTTTTCACTTCTGTCGGCACTCCCGGAGTGCAATCCGTTGTTTTTTTTCTAGGCATGAGAAGATAGCAAATGACTCAACCTATCTGCCGTTTTAATTTGGCAAACGATGTACCAGACACCGTGTATAAATATGGACAGGATTCATCAAACTTCTTAGCTAATAGGTACATAAAGACTAATGACCTCATTAGGTCATTAGTATACAAACCATTTAACAAAATAGAATGTCTATTCTAATTACCTACAACATGCCAAAGGGGAACTAAAACAAGTACTTAAGTAACTATTCACAAAATTCACAGACATGGTGCATTGTAGGTACGTGCTTTGTAGGTACAGGGCTATAACCGCGAAAATCGAAGTTCGCAAATTGCGGGCATTTTTCTCTGTCAGTCTTAATTACTCCTTCATTGGAGTAAAAGAGAAAGATCCCCGCAATTTGAGATTTTCGGTTCTCGCGGTAGCCCCTCTGTAAGAGCAACAGACATGGTAATTACTAAACAGAGTTTGAAGTTTCTAACAATAGTGAAGGTTTAGTATTAACGCTCGTTGATTGGCGTTTGGTAATTAATCGATAGAGGCATACTTATATAAGAGACCAGTAACTAATAAGCATAGGAATCTACATACGAATGTCGTTTATGATAGTTTAAAATTAGCGAGGTCTTGAATAGTTCAGTTTTGTACTCTTCTTAACACAATGTTTTAATGTCATTTAATTTTACACTCTCGGAGCGTTCACTGGATGTTTATTATGATGTTTTAAACCCTACGTGAAACTGCCTTCGGCTTTCGCGGATTTTAATCCTTTTCGCGGTTACGGAACCAATTTTAATGATCTAGTTATTTCTATGACATGTAGAAATCGTAAGGCCAGTGGATAGTAATCCGTAGTGAATGGGACTAAATACCCACACATATTCACATAGACGTACGCACGGTGGGGCAAGTGGGGCAACTTGCCCCACCCTGGTCTGTGGTCTGGCTAGAAGCTAAAAATTTTTAGGAACAATTAAGGCACGTAACCCTACTTCTGCCCCACCCTGTAAAAAATGCTGGGTACGCCTATGCATATTCATACTCGTAACATCGAAACGCACGCGAACTAAGAGCGTTTTCACAATGTCAGGTCAGATCCAATATCGGATGTCGGATGACCTTTGGAGAAAAACAGCTACCTACTAGAAAATGGCTTATGTTATGGCATCGAGTGGTTTTATTTTTGCATTGACATTTTCTTTTGAACCACAAAAATAAATAAATGGATAAAAAATTCTGCAAGTTTTTAGTCTATGCCTTTTTTGTAGTCGTATCCGATATAGGACCGGGCAATGTGAAAACACCTTAAGCCGGGGGTATAGAAGTAAGTATAAAATACCCATTAGGTGGTTCCAAGACCTTGTTTAGGTACTAGAGCGATAACTTACGAAATAAAATGCGACTTTAACTACATACACATTAACATTCTTTATTATTTATTTGTCTTTGATAACTCCCTACGAACTGTCGAAGATTTCATCGCAGTTGAGTAAGTTAACAAATCAATAATGGCAGCCCAGTTTCTACGATGAATAGAAGTGAATTGCTGTAAAATTTCTGAACAAAACGAAAATACTGAAGTTGGTGACATTGTGCAGCATACAAATACAAGAGCCAGCAGAATACTGGCCGGCACGATTCAAAGTACAGTCAGCTGCTCTTTTTTGTATTTATTTTTAGCGCTCAAAGAGTTATTAAAACACTTTCAGCAGCAGAAACATTTAATTCAAACTAAAGTCACGACTCTACTGCAGGTATTATGTAGCTACCTAAGTATGTATTTTACTTACAAAATACAATTCTTTCTTTTTCTCATAAGGTACCGTCACCACTTGGCGAAGTCCTAATCCCGAGGTTGAGATTCCAGAATTTATCCCTAAAAATCCCATTCATTTTTACAACGCATATTGTGTAAGGTACTCGTTCAATATTGCCATATTGGCTTACCCAGAAGGGCTTAAAAGGCGTACTTTCCGCCTCAGTATAGTCTCTTTATACAACAGAATATTCAGTTTCATAAAAGGGATCTGTTTTAATCTGAGGAGCTGGGAATTCGGTACGTGACTAGGCTTAGTAGGAGACTTTTATTTCAACTCTTCGCCTCTCAGCGGTAGTAGGTAGTAGACCTTTAGGGTAACATTCCATTTCCAACGACAGCTGCACTACTGTCAACTTTACTATGGAAATTGACAATGACAGCGACGCGTTCAGTACCGGCCGGTAGTGCAGCTGCGGTTAGAAATGGAATGTTACCATTATTTCAATGCATCGCCAACCTAGGTAGATAGGTATTAGGTGCTCACGATCCGCTAACTGTTGGATTATTTCGAGGACTATATATTGGAAAAAAAAGTAAAGTAGGTATGTAGTAGTAGAAGTAAGCAATACTGCTGCAGTAATGTTGATGTAGTCTAAATTTGAACGGTTACCTAACCCAAGTAAAGACTTGACGCGGGCACAGTGTAGTGTACCTATATACCTACCTCTACCGTCTAAAGTACCTACCTATCTGTCAATTCCCTTAGCGATAAAATAAGTGACGATTGAATGACATAATCACGGCAGTAGTGCGGCGTCGAAAATCACCCATTTTATCAAAAAAAATGGCATGTAAGGTACAGCGGCGGTATCAACTTTTTAATACCTCCATCAGCCATTAAATTTAGTTTTACGCATTTAATTTAATATTTTTTTTATGATTGCAGAGGAGGTAGAAAGCAACATCACCTACACCTGGGCTGGCACTAATGTGAACAACGAAGACTACATCCTAATAGGCCCGGAGCGGATCGCAGTGAGGAATCGACGCACGCCTACGTATTTCCTACAGCCAATTAACAACAGTAAAGATCATCTTTTTCATAGTTCGCTTTTATATCAAATATTTCAAAAGTAAAGATAGGCCCGTTCATATAATTCCGTGCGAACATGTGTGCCCCAACGAATATGTGTAAACGCGAATTGCGCACCAACGAACTGGCATTCTACACATGGTACCTAGAGCCCGTTACCCGTCTTTAGCCGGATACTCATTAGCGAACCGTAACCGTTTTTTGGTTACGGTTACGGCTACGGCTCGCTAATGAGTATCCAGCTTTTACGAAGAAAGGTGCAGAGGACATTTTCGACTGCGGGTTAATTTCAACTAATCGAAATATCTTCCATGTTTTACAGTTTACATTATCATCTAGAGTTCCATATACAAATGTCCAGAAAGAAAGATGTGTTGTGTACTTGTGTGTAACTCTAGTTAATAATGTAAAATATGAGAGATATTTCGATTAGTTGACATTACCCCGCAGTCGTAATTATCCCTCATGGGCGTAGGCAGGTAAGAGCAGAGGGGACAGCTGCCCCCCTTCCCCGCCCCGGAGCCCAAATATTACATACAATGTATGATGCCCCTCTGCGCTCTGCGGCGACAGCGTAATATTGACACACACTGAGCTATAGTTCGTTTTTTTTAGCATTAGAAAGAACTTGCAAGAAGGAAAGCGATCTTGACATGTCTTTTAATTGAAAAACGCTTTTTAATATTCAAAAACTATTACTTATGAAAGCAGAAGAATATAAATGATCGTATTAGATTCATAATTGTTACATATTTGCCGTAACTTATTTTTAAAATGTGTTTTTCAATTAAAAGACACTTCAAGATTGTTTACTTAATTTCTAATCCCATCAAAAACATAAATGTAAAAAAGGAGAGCCAAGTTCAATACAAAAATTATGCTTGGCTGTGGGGTTCGCCGCAAAAAGAATGGAGATTTAAATGAGTGCCAAGTTCTATGCAAAATCCAAATATGTATTTATAGGAACAAAATAACATTATAAACAAGTATTAAACTCTATTTCTTTGCTTTATTGGATACCTATAACAATTGCTGTTATTTAAAAAAAATGCGAGATCTTAAAGCAGGTTAGATTTGACTTGGCCAGTTTTCATTACATCAATCATTTTATAAAGTTATTCAACATATATATTTTGTAATTCTGATAAAAACTGGCCAAGCCAAATCTAACCTACTTTAAGATCTCACATTTTTTTTAAATAACAGCAATTGTTATAGGTATCCAATAAAGCAAAGAAATAGAGTTTAATACTTGTTTATAATGTTATTTTGTTCCTATAAATACATATTTGGATTTTGCATAGAACTTGGCACTCATTTAAATCTCCATTCTTTTTGCGGCGAACCCCACAGCCAAGCATAATTTTTGTATTGAACTTGGCTCTCCTTTTTTACATTTATGTTTTTGATGGGATATCAATACTTTTTGTAAAGAAAACTAGGCAGGTATTGAGATTTAATGTTTTTTCTTGTGTTTCCGCTGCATGTTTTTTACTTCTGTTCTTTGTATTAATTATGTGGTGCCACGCGCCGCCAACGACACACAGTGGGCCGGTTGTTTAGCGCGTATTACAGGTTTTTTGTATGGGGACCACCCCTATTTTTTAACTTTTTTTATTTTTAGATTTTTTCCTACGCTTACACACAATTACCGAGCTGGATTCCAAATTTCATCCTTCTAGGTCATCTGGAAGTAGGTTAGGTTTAAATACTATATGTCAGTCACAATAAAAAAGAAATTTGTATGGGAACCCCCCCTATTTATTAACTTTTTTTTGTTTTTAGATTTTTTCCTACGCTTACACACAATAACCGAGCTGGATTCCAAATTTCATCCTTCTAGGTTATCTGGAAGTAGGTTAGGTTTAGGTACTTATATGTCAGTCACAATAAAAAATGGTTTTTTTTGTATGGGGACCCCCCCTATTTTATAACTTTTTTTAATTTTTAGATTTTTTCCTACGCTTTCACACAATAACTGAGCTGGATTCCAAATTTCATCCTTCTAGGTCATCTGGAAGTAGGTTAGGTTTAGGTACTTATATGTCAGTCACAATAAAAAATGGTTTTTTTGTATGGGGACCCCCCCTATTTTATAACTTTTTTTAATTTTTAGATTTTTTCCTACGCTTTCACACAATAACTGAGCTGGATTCCAAATTTCATCCTTCTAGGTCATCTGGAAGTAGTTTAGGTTTAGGTACTATAGGTATGTCAGTCAGTCTTAAAATTTACGACTTTTTGACCTTCATATCTTTATAACCGTTTGAGCTAGCTTCATGAAATTTGGGCTTCTAGATGTCCTTATGGATATAATTAAACACACGTAGTTTTATGTGTTTACGTTAAAGATGTTTTGAGTTATAGAAGGGTCAAAAGTGGCACCAAGTGGTTCGTGTAATATTACACTTGGCGCTGGCTAGCCAGTTCCTTTGCTTGAACTTGGCTTGACACGCTGCCGCGTGTCTAGATGCTAAAAAAAAACGAATTATAAGCACAAGATTTTGTTTAAGTACCTACCTAATTCAAGAGGACTGACGTAAGTTGCCAGTTGCAATGCCCAGCTGACATCATTATGTACCTACCTATAATAAATAATATCATTAAGATATTGATATTTATAATAACTATTCCAAGAAAATCACCGATAAGACCTACAGACCTTGCAACAAATAGCATGCGATTTAAGATCATTGCTGGCTAAATATGAGCAACGAAATCAATCGATTGATCAAATGCCGCAATGTATTGCAAATCGCATACGATTATCAGAGAAGACATTAGCGAAGTGCTATCTTAATGACCAACAGAACTTAGATAGGTAAACAAGAAAATGACATTGCAGTATCCATGCAGTTAGCAGATCAAGGGGCAATAGATAATTATGTAATTAGTTATCTAAATATTTACAACGAGATATTTAGGTTTATGCTAGGCTCGATTGGCCTTGTGACCCCAGCATAGTCCAACGTGCAATGGTATGAACTAAATAGATTGTGAAGGGTCAAGCAACACACGTGTGACACCGCAGGATGCGCGTGTATACGCTACGGTAACCGCTTACCATCAGAAGGCAATATCGATGGAGCCATAATACCCAAGGATTGATTCACCATCAGGAGGACTGTCCTATTCTAAGTGACACCTGATACCAAGATTGTTATGATACCAAAAATCTATTAACGGAAATTGAAAAAAAAACTACTGTTGATACATGAAAGGAATTTTTTTTATGTATTTATAAAATTTTAATGGAACCTGTTAATTACAGACTTCCTGGACATGAACATGATTGAGGCTGGTCTCCAGGCGAAGACCTCAGTTCTGGACCATTTCTCCAATGAGATTGTCACAGCAATCATGCATGCTGTGGTGGATAACTTCAGGCTTTTTGCAAGGAAGATACCAGTCAAATATTATTACCAGTACAGTTCTTTCATTTAGTCATAACTAGCCAACCATAGTTTTGTAGAAAGCGTCTATATCATTGTTTGACTTTATGGAAACATGCAAGAAAATATTTATTTTTAATGCAAAAGCTAAAAATGTGCCTCAAAACATTAATAACATATTTAAAGACATCTAAAAATAAGATGCTTTGGTTACTTTGAACAAAACTATGGCTAGTGGTCAATATCATTAATAAAATTAACTCTTAATTTGGCAGAAATCACAGAAAGTCATCAGTTCAAACCTCCTCGGCGCTCAATATTGTAGTATCAATGATACTGGTTACAAAAAAATATTAAGAGGGGCACAAATTTTGTACAGTATTTTGAACACTGTCAAATTAAGGGTATTGTTAAGTGACACAAAAATGATGAATACTTTGTTTTATTCTTAATAATAGTATTCAATCCAATTTTGTTACTAAATCCATGCAAATTTCCAATAATTAGTAACTTTTAAAAGCATAATATTGCAATGTAATGTGAGAGCAATTAGAAACAAAATTCCACATGTAGTAAAAATTTAATTTAGTAAATTACAAAAATAAAGAACTGTGTCAAGTTGTTGTTTAAAACATATCTCCCATAGATTCCTCAACAAACTTTTTATAAATTGCCATAAATTTAGCAACAAAAGCCTCCAAGTGAAATATTGGTTTGTTACCGAGACGCATTCTATGTTCAAACTTGGCTGCATGACTTGCTACTTGACACTTCATCGCCATATCACAATTCCGAACCAATTCCTTCAAAAGTCCACCAAAAATCATATCTGGTGGCACACCATGTATTATTAATTCGTACAACTTCTGGCGCACCTCTCCTAACTTCTTTGGAGACTGTTCGGACAGAATCATTGAGGCCGTTTCTCTTATAAACACTTGCCAGTCAGGTTCAGGAACTTTTTGATCTGGAGTGAATGGGTATTGTTGAACTTTACATGCTTCACACATAAGCAGAGCCCTTCGGATATTCCTATCAGCTGCTTTAGCGATACGTAAACCAAGCTCTGATGGCAGATTCAAGCCCTCTTTCTTGCAGACATTGTGCAGCACTGAAGCAATCTCTTTCTCTGTAGGCGCAGGAACCCGAATAGTCAGACATCGCGATCTAATAGCGGGTATCACACGCGAGATCGAGTTCGCTATCAAAATAAGGCGGCAAGTGGACACGTACTTCTCCATTGTTCGGCGCAAGGCATGCTGAGCATCCTTGGTAAGGTCATCGACTTCGTTTAAGATCACAACTTTGAATTCTCTTTGCCCTGAAGAATCTATCTGATGAGTTTGTGCAACATTCTTGACCAAGTCCATAATTACGACTCGATCATAAATTCCGACGTCTGTAGGGTTAACTTCGATATGGTAATTGCTACTTACAGTCATTATTTCAAGCTTCTTATTAGATGGAGTAGTAAAAGTCATGGTTTCTTGCCTTAACCTCTCTACACCTGAACCGTATAGTTCCCGCAATAAACACATAATTCGAGTCTTTTTACCAGCTCCAGAAGGGCCGTAAACGAGTAAATGTGGGAAATCGCTTTGTTGCACTAGATTTTTTAAGCGAACGGCCTGGTCTTTATGAAAATCTAATTTCGTCAAATCTCTTGGACGATGTTTATCCACCCACAAACTCATTGTGTTGGGCCGAAAGGTAATTAGTGTGGATTAAACTAACTAAGACAGCTTACAATAACATTAATAGCTTAAAATACTAAGTAAAATTTGTTTGAGTAATAATAATACCGCCACCGGCTGTCAAAAAATTTTGACAATTTTGGCAATCATTTTGGCGCGAAGAGCTCTTTAGACTATGGTTTTTTTTTTTTTAACAATTATGTTATGGCCTGTAGACTATGGTTTATTTAAGGAAGAAATACAATGGAAATACACATGATTTGATCAAAATACATAATATAAAGGCCAGTCCAGATGGGATGATCCACGACATAAAAAATAATATCGCACTCATTGTACAAAATACGTAAAGCCCCCCTTGTACATTTACACTCCTACCTTGTAGTCCGGCTTTACGTCGATTGGTATGTACGTATCAAAGAATATAATACTCACTAGGAGAAGAACGGTAACTCCATACAAAAAAATGTCCCCAACCGTTTATACGTTTATACTACTGGCGCCCTCGATGTGTACCAATGGAACTAAAGTTAACAACCGGTTTAGCCTGGAGGGTATTGGTATTATAGGTATATAGTAATTATGTTGATAAACATATTTGTTATCTTCATATCACGAAATATATGAAAGATGCAAATATTACCCCTTGTTTGTGGTATTATCTATTGATTTAAATAAAAGGCATATTTATGTTTATAACATTGTATTATGTTTTACAAATAGAAATATACACTGAAAATTAAACCCTGACAACTTAATAAAAATAGACATTAATAAAACGCATTCACAAAGTTTTCAGTATTATACAAATAACATTAGGCATACCTACCTATTACACTTTACACACAGATACACTACACTTTACACACGGCATTTTACACAGATTTCTAACTTGTATTCATACATTTCTTCACGGTTAATTAATACGCTTTCTAGATGCGTTATGACTCGGTTCCTTCTGAACCCACTAAAGCTGTATAAATTTCACTCTGGCTGCTTCAACAGCCATTGCTCCGCATTTAGCACATTTTCTATGTGCATTGCAGTAATCTATGTAGGTACAGACTTACAGTCTTAAGTGGTTGTACCGCTACGTTGTATTTATTATTTAAAGATTTAATAAATAAAATGTTCGTTATGAACTTTAACCACAGCAGTTGGACAGAGTCATTGACAAATATATTTTTTTATTATGGTGGATGATTATGCAATAAAACTTTGATTTTATGAAAAGACGCATTGTATTATTACTTTTTACACACATTTATACCGTGAATCGACACAATAAAATTTTCAGTTTTATTGTAAAGGAAAGCGAACTAGCTTGAGCGGCCATTTTTGCAAGAGCGAAAAGCACAGATAAAATATCTTTGTCATAGATCTAGGCCGAGCTGTTTGAGGTTTCAAATTAAACTATTTCCACTATGAATGGCAAATTACTCATAAATCTTATAATAATACATATAACGCTCAAACAAAGCAAATATTCATTATATAACTTAATCGCGTGTAATTAAGTTTTAAGCATTTTAAGTCCCGTTTTATGATTAATTATGTATAAAATTCGTGATAATTTAAATCAGAGTTGGGTTTTTATTTTTATTACTCGCAACTTTTTCTCGGAGGCCAACGCACACATAGAAGCTTCAGGCGCACACATGCGCAATTATTTGGGGACATAACTTTCTTAGGAAGTGAACAGGCCTTGGTACGTATACACCTTCCTTTAAAAAAATATCTCGAAAGCCCCCTCTAGACTATGCGCGTGAATCGCGGGGAGATCGCGGGCGAAGCCGCGAACGCGAGTGTGGAGTCGATTTCGCTGTCTGCGAAAATCGACGCCACACTCGCGTTCGCGGCTTCGCGCCGCGATTCGCGCACTAGTGTGGAGGAGGCTTTATATATTTTATAGAGGTACAATAACATAGACAGGACACGGGGGAGGGGCCAAACGACCGAACGAGATGCACTTATAGAAATTTCAGTAGGAGTATCAGAGAAAGCGGTATTATTGCTTGTCCTTGTCACAGTCTCACTTTTTGTTTGTTCCCCACCAAAAATTTAGTATGGTTTATAGTGGGCAACAAATAACCCGACCGAAATACGTAGATTGTTTTTAGTATGTTGTCAGGAATGTTAAAACGTGTTTTTAATAATAATATTGTCGCTTTGCGTATGTTTTGTCCCTCACGGAGGCACGCGTATAGCTCATCTATATAATACTAGGTCTATGTTATATTTATGTTTGTCCCTCTCAGACGCACGCGTATACCACGTCTATAAGATACCACCATCTATGTCAAAAAGTTTAAACGTCAAATACACGTCAACTCAAATCAAAATCATTTTCGCTAGCGATTATGGAGCGTAATGGTTTTGTGTTTCGTAATAAACACGTTATGTTTACAACTGGTATTAAAACGGAAAACAGAATTAACGATAAAGACGTTTTAATTGAAACAGATGGCACGTTTATATTAGTCGTTAGGTATAAATAACACGGTTGTTTTGATTAATTTTCCTTTAAAATGGATCCTGAGGATCAGAGTTCAGATTTCACGAGAGTTGTTGACACTGTGATGAGTTTATTCGGTGAAGTGATGACCCGAGATGCTGTCTGCGCAATCGTGGAGCACTGTGGTGGGGACTGTAAGTATTTATAGTTATTGATGTTTTCTAGTAGACCTAGGTATTACTAATTTCCCCCGCGTAATCTTGTATGACGCATGCGCAGTAAACACAAACAAAACGCGCAAAACATCAAAATAAAGACATGCAAACGTGCACGTTTAGTTTTCTTAAGTTTTCGCGCTTTCTTGTACAGTAAAAAACATGTTGTGTCTTCATACCATGGTTATTATTTGTATATATTAATTTTTACTAGGACAAAACAATATGTAGTTATCAAGGATGTAAAATCTATAATGGGGGGTTGGGGGGTATAGATGTCCTTGATACCTGTGCCTAAGTGCATTTACTTTGTTTTATTTTATTATACTATGTTATCAATATCACAATAGCTGCTATCAGTACTGTTAATATTATGTTCTTAAATACCAGTATACATGTGAATATAGTGAAACCTAGCTGTTCTGCACAGGTAATATTAATTTTATTTTATATTATTAACTTTATTCTGCATAAAGATATTACATTCTATGTTGAATTTCATTATTGATTTTGAATTCAAATTTAATCACTCTGGTAGGTACTTTGTCTGTGGACTCAGAAAGTTTCTAGAAACTTTTGCTAATTAATTAATGGTTTGTTAAAAAAATGTTTTGTATATTTTGTATTTATTGCCAAGAGCAAATCATAATTAATGTATTGTATCCTAATCTATCGCATGTCTAATTTGATGCCTATTCCCAGAGATTAACACAATAGAGCTGTTTTAGTTAACAACTAAAAGAATTTGCTTCACTACTAAGTTAACAATCCCCATTTTAAATTCCTGAGCGAGTGGCAAAATAGTTGTGTAATGAACATACATCGGGGGTTTCGGTGCGGGAATGATTTGGTGTATTTATAACTTTGTTTATTGTAAAATAATTACCAAACTATGAATTAAACGTAGGTAGTCAGGTCCAAATGTGCTTAGAAATGTTAAATTAGTATTGTTTTTTACAGTTATTATCTGTTATTTGGCTAGTGTAAAACATTCCCGCACCGGTAACGCAGATGTATGGTAATGAACAAACAATATTTCTTCTGAGACTTGAATTTTGCTATTAAATTACGTTCCGTTTATGGGGAAGGACTACTAGGTATCATTAACATTAGTTCCCACTATTCTTTTCCCCATTTCAGTAACTTAAGCATTTATATAGTTAGTGGCTTTGGAGCAAAGGATCCAATTTCTGACTATTTTTCTCCTATGCAAATTCTTCAGCATCATCTTTTATGAGACCATTAGCATACATGACATCCCTGATAATATCAGGCTAGACCCTCCAGGGACCTTTATTAAACTTTTGTTACTAAGACTCCGCTCCGTCCGTCTGCCTTAAAAAATCTTCTGATTCCACCAACTGGAAACTAACTAGTGGATTGTGGATTACAGACAAGGCCAGACCGTACATGAACTAAGATATTATTTATATGTAATGTACCCTTTGTAATTGAGTTGCTTAACTTCAAACTCGGATAAATCCATCTGTCTGTGAAAAGGTAGTAGGGTAGATATTTGCTGAGAGGATCGAATGGATTTATCTGAGTTTGAAGTTAAGGGACACAATTATGATGCAAATGGCAGCCTATTCCTAAAGCATTACCTTTGTCAATCTTATTTTATTTATATAATTTTGGCTTCCAGTGACTGAAGCAGTTGATATTATTGTCAACATGGCAGACGATTCTTCTGTCAGCGAATTATCAAATAATGTACCAACGCCCAATCAATCTGCACACAATGTTGCGGGAAATCTAACTGTCTCACCAAAGCCCGACAATACTGGAACCGTGGAACTCATAACAAAAGAGACAGAAAGTCTATCTGTAACAAGAAACCCACAAAATACCAGTATGCTGGAATTACAACCTGGATTATCATATTCTGGAGCGTCACAATCCAAAGGAGCATACCCCAAACACCTTCCTAAACAAAGACCGATCAACTCACAAATAAGTATATGGACTCCACAAACTAAACAAATTGTGGAATACCACAATAAAGGGAGTAGAACTTTGATTTTAATGAGAGGTCTACCTGGGAGCGGCAAGTCTTTCTTAGCACGGCAACTAGTTGAAACGATGTGCCCAGGCATGAATTATAAATCCTTCATATTTACCACCGATGACTTTTTCATGCATAGGGGAAGATATGAATTTCAGAAGTACATGCTTCCCGAGGCACATTTATGGAATCAAAATAGGGTACAAGAAGCAATTGGACGCGGTTTAAGCCCTATTATCGTCGATAATACTAACGTGGAGATACGGCACATGGAGTCATATGTTAGGGCAGGAGTCCGGGGAGGCTACATAATAGAGGTCTTAGAACCTCATACTCCATGGGCCAAAAAAGTTGGCCATTTGGCTCGAAAAAATTCCCATGACGTCAACATTTCGACTTTAAAACGACTACTAGATTCCTTCCAAGATTGCCCGAACGGTGCTTTTTTAATACAAATTTTTGGGCTATCATATCCTGCAGATAAAGTCCCTCCAGTAATGAGGAATATTCCACCTGTTTTTGAACAACTTGATGATCCATCTCCACATCAAACACGTCAAAGCCAGGTAAAGTATAAGATGAATTTATTTTATGAAATGTTTTCAGTTTTGTAAGTATTTGCAAGCACAACATGTAAAGTATTCTTTGTAATTTTAAAGGTTGAATCGGCGACAAGTCTGTCACGCCAGGTATATGAAGTGAGGCAAAATCCGCCATATGTTTTGAGGACTGACGCGATACAGCAGGAACATCCTACTACAAGCCACAGCCAAGCTGACGATGCTTCAAATAATACATACGTGCCACTGTCAAATGAGACACAGGCTGCTCCAACTCAGAAAAGCTTCTTATCATCCACTCAACAATGCTCACATATAGAGCATATTATAGAAACGACAATAGAAAATGAACAAGAAACATCTGGTGATATTTCCTCTTTAACCACTAATGACGCTGAAACAGCTCATGATGACAATGATCCAATACATAAAGTTGAGTTTGTAAAACTTGAAGATGTGCGAAAGCAGTTAGAGCAAATAGAAAAACTTGAAGAAGAATGGGAAAATGGAGATGCATGGAATGATGATTCAAAATCAACAGCAAGTTCTCTCACTGTAAATGCTCCAGAGTTTGTTCCTAGACCACCTAGAAATGCTGAATTTAATTCTACAGAACCAGATAGATTTTTGCCATCCAGTTCCCATTATAACGATTGGTCAAAGATTTCAATGTTCATGCCATCATGGACTGAATGTCAACCTACTAGTTTACTGGACACACCAAATGTTGAAGTAGAGATGGCAACAAATGGCACTAGTGTAGAATTTGGAGACACTGACGTCAATAATACAACCTTTAAAATTCTTATTGCTACACCTAGAGATATTAATTTTTACTATACGGGATTAAACGAAGAAAAGATTCCTAATAAACGAATGTTGGACAAAAGCAGTATGACGAATGATCACGATCACATCGCGATTGAAACTGTTAGGTGCAAAAATGAAGAGAAACACTTTATCGCTTTTAGAAAACTGTTCAAGAATATATCCAAAGTGGAATTGAGAGATATATTTGACAAATGTGTAGGCGATGTAAACTGGGCTGTTGACATTGTTCTAGACGGTATGGCTAATAATCAATTGCACACTAGTACTGGAGACATTTCGGATACAGAAGATTTTGACGATGAACAGTGTGACTGTCTAGCAGCATACAACATAATACCAAACGTTAATACACAGCCGAAAGCAACTATACCCATTCCAGATCTAAGCCCAACTGAACTCGCACAAGCAATATCAGGACCTAGTACACCGAGATTGAAAAAAGAGAAGAATTTTTCGGAATCATCTATACAGTTAAAACGTCAAATAGAGCAAAACGTAGTCATATCTGACAATCATTACTCTAACCATTGCCTTAAAATAAGGAAAATGCGCCGCGGTGAAGTGGACGATGGTCAAGAAGTTTCACTACAACAAGAAACAGAAGATAAAGAAAGAGACAGTCCTATAGCTTCCACATCAACTGCTGCCGAACCTGTAGCGGAGTCTTATTTGAGTACAGATGATGACGATTCTCAAACCGCTAGCAGTGATGACGGCGAAAGAGTTGTCAATGTTGATTTAGGAGCAGTCTTTATTTCAGAGCTAGACCACATGTTTGGCCGGAACGATATGCTATACCCAGATAATATACTGACAAGGGTGAACATGCCAGTTTCCTTGCTAAATGAAATTAACGCTCTTTGGATTGAGTCGTTTATGTATCAATTAGATGAGCAGTCGCGCCAGTCGGAAATAATGCTACGTCAAGATGAAGAATTTGCGAGGTGAGATATACGAACAGCTTATGAATTTCTAAGATACTTGCGCATTTGGAATACTTCCGAATTGTTATATTTTGGGTAAGTGTGCTTACACGTATACTACCCAGTTAATAATTAAGAACCTATTATGTACCTAATCCAACAACATTTTACCTTATATTCCAGGCAGTTGGCTTTAAAAGAAGAACAATTGGCTAAAGCGGGGCAAGAACCTGCTGTTCCAGACTTAAAAGACATTATGGATATGGAACTAGCGTTGTCCATTTATAAGAAGGAGATAACGGCAGAATGGCGCAATAATGTGCCTAATGATTTAGCCGCTAGAATGACGAGAGAGAAACTGTACAATTTGTTCCCTGACGTGAATCCAGAAATTCTCTCTGAACTTCTAATGGCTCATGACAACAATTTTCAAGCTACTGTTGAGGTAAGAAGGATCTTATTTTATTACCACAGGTCGATTTATAAAATGGGTACTAGATATTTGTAGACATTTAGAACTGGGACTTGTAAAAACATTTGGATATTGCTTTTTAATTCAGTATGCGCCACTTGCACCATCCCGCTAAGACGGGGTTGACCGGTTAAACCGTTAACCTAGTGGCAGATTGTACTGGTAACCATGGTAACTCCAGGTTTAACAGGTTAACCTAGGGTTAGTGGAATGGTGCAAGTGGCGTTAATATTCATGATATTTGACACGTAATGATGGGTGAATACATACATAAACTTTTTTCTTTACAATTTCCAGGTATTATTATCATCAACAGGCAATGCCAAAATACTGGAAGAAGAAAATGGTGTAGCAAAATTTATAACTACAAAAGAACTAGAACGCCATGAAAAGTTGATTGAAGAACAAAAAAAGGTGGGTACTGTGACCTGTTTATCAAAAGGTTGTAACTTTGTAAATCGGATCGGAAGTCAATTTTTGACAGCTTTTGTTAGAAAGGGACTTCCACTTGTATTACAAGTTACAAGCTTTTGATAAACAGGGCACTGGATGTTACTAAGATTTTATTAGGAAAAGTCCCGGTCAGCACACAACGCCCAGTAATGTCACGTAAAGTTGACGAGTCCTAGTTAAAGTCCAACGACTAAGAGCAAAGTGTACAATCGTCGCATTGCAGCGCGTATAACATATCTACATATATGTACATATTTATAGTTATAATAAATCATAACTATAAATATGTACATAAATGTAGTAATATCAGTGAAAAAATAAGGATCAATCAAAGTAAAATGGCGTTCTAAAAGTGTTAATAATTTGTGTTGAAAGATGACACTAAATGTACTGACTTTGACAATATTCCTCTATTTCAAATTCTCTCTGGTATAAACAAACAAGGCAAGATTCTCACGATTGCTTAATGAATTCCAGGCCCTGTCGGAAGTGGAGTGGCCCTTACTACCCAAAGATGACAAGGTCGACATGAACATGGTGCATGAGTACCGAACCAAAGCCAGCGAACATCTGGAGCAGCGGAATCTGTAAGACAATAAAAAAACTAGAATTCATAAATAGCCGGGTCCAAACAGATCGAGCATACGCGCGAGGCAATTTCCTCGCGCATATGCTCACTCTGTGTGGACACGGCTTTACAGGAGGAAAACAGGCGTTTATGAGCGCTCATGTTTCCTCTTTAGTGTATGTGCTGCTGCATGCACTACAATATTATAATGGTATTTAATTACACAAACGGGTCTACCGCGATATAATCTCATTGTTTTTACCTTTAATTCCGACGTTTCAGCTGAGTTGCACCAGCTGTGGTCGCGGTAGACCCGTTTGTGTAATTAAATATCTGTACAAAACGCGAGAGTTTAAAGTGTTATATTATAATGGTAGGCAGTACAGTCAGCAGCAAAAGTTACTAAGCGGGTGAAGTGTTCAAAATTACATGACACGCCCTTATTCTCTTAGCAATAAAATCGCGTCAAGATCATTTTGAACACCTGGCCCGCTTAGCAACATCTGCTGCTAACTGTTGCTATAGCGACAGAGGAATAAATATATTGTTAGGTGTCAACCATAACCAGGGAAAGGAACAGGTTTTTTTACAAGAACTTCGAAATAACCATATACTTGGAATTATTTTATACTCCAAATGTACAACTCAGTTGTATTTTTAGGTAACGACTTCGTATTAGATATAGATAGCCCAATTAGTAATGAAATAATTAGCACAGAACGAAATAATACCGTTTTCGTTCCCATATAAAAAATACCAGAATTTGATCCCTGACTAAAACTAGTTACTAATTGCTTAAAATAAACAAAAATCAATCTTATTTTTGTACTATTACGGTTCATTATCGTTATGAACTTGTGATATTAATTAGTATGTTTTTGTTGTCACCTAACGATAATATAATCTAATAATATGAAGTGGAGCTTTTTAAGTTAATTCAATTTGGTATTGTAACATCGGATAACCGTTTTAAAGAAACGACAGTGTTTTGAGTGTAACTAGGTATGGGTTAAATCCAAACTCACACCACTTCTAGGTGGTTTACAAATTTATCTGGCACAGTAAATATGGTATAAAGTATGACACTAAACTAGTCACGTTGATAATTATTAATTAGTTTATAATTGGTTGTTTGTGTAGACGTTTATATCATAGGCGGCCTTTGAAAAGAAAACAGAACATTTTGTACTTTCACTATCTCGAGAGTTCTGAGGTCAAACTCGATAAGACTACTGTATAGTTTTTAACAAATGTCTGTCTGTTACCTTTTCATGTTTAAACCGCTGTATCGATTCAGATGATTTTTAGGGTTCCGTACCCAAAGGGTAAAACGGGACCCTTTTACTAAGACTCCGCTGTCCGTCCGTCCGTCCGTTTGTCACCAGGCTGTATCTCACGAACGTGATAGCTAGACAGTTGAAATTTTCACAGATGATGAATTCTGTTCCCGCTATAACAACAAATACTAAAAAGTACGGAACCCTCGGTGGGCGAGTCCGCACTTGTCCGGTTTTTTATTTTATCCACCATCATCATCGTTCAATGCAGACGAAGTCGCGGCAAGAATCTAGTTAATAATATAAAATAAATAATAGGGGATATCTTACACAGGTCAATCTAGCCCCAAGCTAAGTAAAGCTTACAGTCGACGTCAGATATATACATATTTACAATTTTGCACCTTCCGCCTTTGACGTCGACTGTACTATGGGAGCTAGGCGACGATATTACATACTTATATACATTGAAAACACCCATGACTCAGGAACAAATATTTGTGTTCATCACGCAAATAAATGTCCTTACCGGGATTCGAAGCCAGAACCATCGGCTTCACAGGCAGGGTCACTACCCACTAGACTGGTCTAGTGGGTATCGACGACCGGTCTGGACCGGTCTTTGATATTTGTTTAATACATAATAGAAAAGGCAATTACTTACCTACATGTCGTATTTACTCAATGATAATAATCTATTGCTAAGGTACCGACTGCGAGCCGAAAGCTACCTGGCGCGCAACATGCCTCAAATCGCCACGTACTACTCCGACGTGGCGGTGTTGCATAAGAAGAAGTTCGACCACGCCAACAGTTTGGCGGCTGCTTCTCTGATGCAGGTATGTTAAAGTACCGACTACGAGCAGAAAGCTGCCTGGCGCGCAACATGCCTCAAATCGCCACGTACTATTCCGATGTGGCGGTGTTGCACAAGCAGAAGTTCGACCACGCCATCAGTTTGGCGGCTGCTTCTCTGATGCAGGTATGTTAAGGTACCGACTGCGAGCAGAAAGCTACCTAGCGCGCAACATGCCTCAAATCGCCACGTACTACTCCGACGTGGCGGTGTTGCACAAGAAGTTCGACCACGCCAACAGTTTGGCAGCTGCTTCTCTGATGCAGGTATGTTAAAGTACTGACTACGAGCAGAAAGCTACCTGGCGCGCAACATGCCTCAAATCGCCACGTACTACTCCGACGTGGCGGTGTTGCATAAGAAGAAGTTCGACCACGCCAACAGTTTGGCGGCTGCTTCTCTGATGCAGGTATGTTAAGGAACCGCCTACGAGCAGAAAGCTACCTAGTGCGCAACATGCCTCAAATCGCCACGTACTACTCCGACGCACGGTGGGCTGAAAATCGGCCTCCATAGAAATAGAAACCGAAGTCTTAAATTTGAACTTTTTTTTATTGGAATAGCTTTTGTTAGGTTTTATTATGTCCCAAAATTAATCTTAGCTAATTTGGTTGGAAAAATAATTAATTATAATTTTTTTTCAAAATCTTTGTATGGCGCGTATCAGAAAAAACGAATTTTCTCCGAAAATAAAAAGTTAACCGTAATATCTTATAATTATAATTTTCCTACGGGGTGCACTTTTTTTTAAAAAAATCGATATATATTTTTTATTTTTTTTATTTCATTTTTTATTATAATACGGTTATACTCGTTATTTTGACTACAAAAAATGAATTTGAGTTTGATCGAACCAATAACTTACGCGTAGTGAAGTTTTGTTCTAAGCAAATGTATGGAGCGTACGAGTAAAACGGATTTTTTTTTCAAAAATTAAAGGTATACCGTAATATCCTTGCAGATGATTTAAGTACCAATTATTAATGATATTTTGACATAACGCGAACTTTTCTACCGTGTGCACTTATTTAATAAAAAATAAAAAAACTTATTTTTTCATGCTGAAATAGCTTTTTCTCATTGTTTTAATCAAATAAATAATAAACATACAAGAGTTACAAGTAGAAAATTGAAAATAAAACCATTACATCCTTTACATTATTACCCTTGTATCCTCTTTATTACATTATCTTTGTACTTAATGAAACAGTATTTAACAAATGACACATTGACAACTTATGAGTCTAAAATTAATGATCATTAATGAGGTCCGGTTACAATCGTTAGTAGATATTATGAATGCAGTTTAATCATTAAGGTTTTAATCATTATGCTTATAATTAGACGTAAAACTAATTATAATAGCAATGATATACTGGTAGAATGGTGGAGTTCATTAGTACTAGCAATAAATAGGTAAGGGGTACATTTTATATTTTAGTTCATCTTGAGCTTCTTAACCGCTAACTTACACGACCATAAACCATGGACAGTCTTATTACGAACTTGGACTTGTTTGTTATCCTAAAATCTCAAGGATCTAGTTTAAATGACGAAGCTTTGTTTGAAATAGTGCTAACTAAATCAAACCTTAACCTATCAGAAGAAGATCGTGACACCTTGAAAGAATTTTGCCGAAGATTTACAAGAGCTGCTACTGACAGATGGAAGAAAAGCCAACGGAACACAGAAAAATTTAGAACAATGTATGGATCTTGGTTAGAAGCAAATATTGACTGGCCAAGTTGCTTTTATCTTCAGTTGGATCTTCAGTTAGCCCACGCATCAACCAGCAGTAATCTCATTCCTCATACACTAAGCACATCATCAACTGGAACCATGACGCGATTGAAACGTAAACCATTCGAAGACCTCGGAACGAAGCAGAAAAAAAACAGATGCAGCGATCTAAGCGTTGTAAACACAGACGAAGTGGTGTTTTCAGCTGTAAAGCTTTTAAAAGAAGATGGTCGGGGTGAAATTGCATCATTGATAGAATATATGTTAAAGAACCCAGAAGCAGTCCAGAAATTCACTGCAATCATCAAGAAGCCTGGTTCTACCGCGTCACTTACAGCAGAGAAGGCATTAGGTCTACTGATTTCTTTGAAGTTAAGTAAATGGCAATACATAACTTTACGAGAGACAGCCATCAGAGAGGTTGCTTCAAACTTATACCCATCGTATTATAAAGTGCAGAAGGCTAAATTAGATTGTTATCCACCAACGCAATCTGTTACTGTAACGGATTTTTCGTGTGAGATAACATTGCAAGCTTTGCTGGATTTAACAGTTACACGAATTTTGAATAGTTTACAGGAACAAGTAGAAGACATGCAGTTAAGTTTAATTTCTAAATGGGGATTTGACGGTGCTTCCAGTCAAAGCCGGTACAAGCAGAAAATTGGTGGCAGTGAACAAGATGACTCAAGCATTTTTATGACGACTTTAGTGCCACTAAAGCTTATCTCTGGCGACAAAACAATTTGGACAAATCCAAAAACATGTTCTGCTTCGTATGAATTTGGACTATCATCTTTACATGCCCGGATCAATACCATGGAATGCCTTCTTCATATAGCATATCGACTGGACTTCAAAGAATTTTATGCAACTGAAAAGAGGGGCCTTAAACAGAAGATGGAACTACGGAAGAAGATTATTCAAGATCGCTTCAAAGACGAACTAAATCTTTTAGTCGATGTAGTAAAACAAGGTTCTGGAACAACGAATGATGGAAACACAGCACGAAAATTTTTCGAAGATCCCGAAAAAACAGCTAATATCACTGGACTGGACAAACAACTGATTCGGAGATTTGCTGTAATTCTGCAAGCTGTCACATCAGGTGAAGTAATTGACACTGAAAAGTTTAAAGCCTATTGTAAAGATACAGCGGACGACTATATTAAATTTTACAGTTGGTATAAGATGCCCCCAACAGTGCATAAATTGCTGATCCATGGCACAGATATCATTGCACAAAATGATATTGTACCGATTGGTCATCTCTCTGAAGAAGCATCCGAGGCACGCAACAAAGACTTCAGAATGTTCAGAGAGCATCACTCACAAAAAAAAAACGAGACAAGATTCAAACAGGGATGTTTTTAATATGTTACTTTTGTCTTCCGATCCTGTCCTTTCTTCAATGAGGCCAACAATAAGTGGAAAAAAGAAACAGGCTTTCTTCCCTGAAACTTTAGAATTATTCATTTGTCTGGAACCTCAAGAAGAAGAAGTGACAGATACCTCAAATGTGTACCCTGATTCTGAAATGGACACGGATTCGGAAGTAAGCGACCAGGAAAACTAAACTTTCAGGATTCCAATATTAGCAATATAATACTTTTAATTAGGATAGCATTACATATACTTATTTCTGTTTTTATGTAAACCAATTATTGATAATGTTACTGATATTTATTTAATTAAGTAAATTCGTAGTATCTACTAATGATTGTAACCGGACCTTATTAACGATCATTAATTTTAGACTCATCAGTTGTCAATATGTCAAATTTGTTAAATATTGTTTCATTAAGTACAAAGATAATGTAATAAAGAGGATACAAGGGTAATAATGTAAAGGATGTAATGGTTTTATTTTCAATTTTCTACTTGTAACTCTTGTATGTTTATTATTTATTTGATTAAAACAATGAGAAAAAGCTATTTCAGCATGAAAAAATAAGTTTTTTATTTTTTGTTAAATAAGTGCATACGGTAGAAAAGTTCGCGTTATGTCAAAATATCATTAATAATTGGTACTTAAATCATCTGCAAGGATATTACGGTATACCTTTAATTTTTGAAAAAAAATCCGTTTTACTCGTACGCTCCATACATTTGCTTAGAACAAAAAATCACTACGCGTAAGTTATTGGTTCGATCAAACTCAAATTCATTTTTTGTAGTCATAATAACGAGTATAACCGTATTAAAATAAAATAATAAAATAATAAAAAATATATATCGATTTTTTTTTAAAAAAGTGCACCCCGTAGGAACATTCTAATTATGTGGAAAAATCAAGAATAATTGGTTTTAAAATCATCTGTCAGGATATTACGGTTAACTTTTTATTTTCGGAGAAAACTCGATTTTTCTGATACGCGCCATACAAAGATTTTGAAAAAAATATATAATTAATTATTTTTCCAACCAAATTAGCTAAGATTAATTTTGGGACATAATAAAACCTAACAAAAGCTATTCCAATAAAAAAAAGTTCAAATTTAAGACTTCGGTTTCTATTTCTATGGAGGCCGATTTTCAGCCCACCGTGCGACGTGGCGGTGTTGCACAAGAAGTTCGACCACGCCAACAGTTTGGCAGCTGCTTCTCTGATGCAGGTATGTTAAAGTACTGATTACGAGCAGAAAGCTACCTGGCGCGCAACATGCCTCAAATCGCCACGTACTACTCCGACGTGGCGGTGTTGCATAAGAAGAAGTTCGACCACGCCAACAGTTTGGCGGCTGCTTCTCTGATGCAGGTATGTTAAAGTACCGACTACGAGCAGAAAGCTGCCTGGCGCGCAACATGCCTCAAATCGCCACGTACTACTCCGACGTGGCGGTGTTGCATAAGAAGAAGTTCGACCACGCCAACAGTTTGGCGGCTGCTTCCCTGATGCAGGTATGTTAAGGTACCGACTGCGAGCAGAAAGCTACCTGGCGCGCAACATGCCTCAAATCGCCACGTACTACTCCGACGTGGCGGTGTTGCATAAGAAGAAGTTCGACCACGCAAACAGTTTGGCGGCTGCTTCTCTGATGCAGGTAGGTTAATGTAAGGACGCTACAAGAGTTAGACCAAGAAAAGCCTGCAACGATTGTATAAGCAGTGCAAGTGTTATTTATACGTCATAATTTGACGGCGTCTTGCACTTGCACTGCGTGTGCTAACAAACTATTTCCGTCATTAAAAAGTCGATCCAACCAAAAAAATCTATGAGATGGTTGGCTAGACTACCTCGTCGAAAAACGTACCTACTCAACAATATCAAAAATGTACCAAAATAACGTGTTTTATTATCGTATTCCAGGTCCACGCAGCAAAAAACACGGACAAATCCACAATCGACCTTCACTTCATGCGCGTCCTCGAAGCCAAAGAGACGCTAGACTTGTTCCTCGACTCCCACATCCGCAAGTTGCGGGAGTCGCAGACGAAGGGGCCGCGGTTCCACACGCTGTTCTTCATAACGGGCCGCGGCTTGCACAGTCCGGGCGGGCCGGTGATAAAACCGGCCACCAAACGGAGGCTTCGTGAAAGGGGGATTGCGTGAGTACATATTATCATACTATTACTTTTCTCAGAGCTTTTTCGATGGTATTCTCATAGGGTTAGCTTCGCTGTCTAAATTAGAGACTTGTTCCTCGACTCCCACATCCGCAAGTTGCGGGAGTCACAGACGAAGGGGCCGCGGTTCCACACGCTGTTCTTCATAACGGGCCGCGGCTTGCACAGTCCGGGAGGGCCGGTGATAAAACCGGCCACGAAACGGAGGCTTCGTGAGAGGGGCATAGCGTAAGTACATATTATCATATTATTACTATTCTCAGAGTTTTTTCGATGGCATTCTCATAGGGTTAGCTTCGCTATCTAAATTAGTGTAGACTTGTTCCTCGACTCCCACATCCGCAAGTTGCGGGAGTCACAGACGAAGGGGCCGCGGTTCCACACGCTGTTCTTCATAACGGGCCGCGGCTTGCACAGTCCGGGAGGGCCGGTGATAAAACCGGCTACCAAACGGAGGCTTCGTGAGAGGGGCATAGCGTAAGTACATATTATCATATTATTACTATTCTCAGAGTTTTTTCGATGGCATTCTCATAGGGTTAGCTTCGCTATCTAAATTAGTGTAGACTTGTTCCTCGACTCCCACATCCGCAAGTTGCGGGAGTCGCAGACGCGGTTCCACACGCTGTTCTTCATAACGGGCCGCGGCTTGCACAGTCCGGGCGGGTCGGTGACAAACCCGGCCACCAAACGGAGGCTTCGTGAGAGGGGCATAGCGTAAGTTCTAATTTTCATATTTCGAATATTATTAATATTGCGTATAAAATATGCTGGTGTCGTGTCCTATCAAGAGGTCAAGAATATGGCTTTTGGCTAGTGAGAGGGAGAATACTCCACCGACAAGAGTTATTAGCCTAATGGAAATTAGTTAAATCCTGCTGTGCTTACGATGGGCTTCGAATCCCATCCATTTTGACACTCCAATTAATTTTCATAATTTTGATTTCCAGATATTCTGAACGCAACCCGGGGCTCCTGACGTCGCGGGTGTGCGCCGAGGACAAGCTGACGCACGAGTTCCAATAGTACGCGCCCGCTCTGTGCCGCGGCCCCGCCTGCGTGCACCGCGCCGCGCTGCTACCCACCTTCCTCTACGTCTACCGCCACGTCGTCGGCCAACCCTGCCCCTTCGACACCGGGTACATGCACGTATCCCTCCTGCTCCCAGGTTTCGTGCTAAATCACAATCAGACCGTGTTCAGTTTTTGTGACGACCCCCCGCTTTTGGTGTGCACGACTATTATGCCGATACCGGGCAGCTGGCTCGCTTTATCTTATACTTGGATAGTTGAACGCAATGGCGACCCGTTTATTGTTAATCCTCGGCCGTGAAAGATGCCTCAGCTGTGAATATAATACATTTCGTATTCAAGAGACGATTCAACTGCTTGGAAGGTTCAATAGGAAAATCGCTCGAGGGTTCACATTTCCTGAGTTAACCCAAAGTTTAATTTGTAGATATAATCTGCTCTCTCTGCATTGTCCAGTTTTTCAAAAACAAATAAAGAAATTAATAACAAGCAGCTCTGACTCGTCGACGAGGATGTATTTTGGTATTGGATTGTCAATGTCAAGTGCCAACGGTGGGAAGTGCTGGTGGCCTAGCGGTGAGAGCGTGCGACTTGCAATCTAGAGGTCGCAGGTTCAAACCCCGGCTCGTACCAATAAGCTTTTCGGAACTTATGTACGAAATATAATTTGATATTTACCAGTCGCTTTCCGGTGAAGGAAAACATCGTGAGAAAACCGGACTAATCCCAATAAGGCCTAGTTTACCCTCTGGGTTGGAAGGTCAGATGGCAGTCGCTTTCGTAAAAACTAGTGCTAGTACGTCAAATCATGGGATTAGTTGTCAAGCGGACCCCAGGCTCTCGTGAGGCGTAGCGAAATGCCGGGATAACGCGAGGAAGAAGAATTGTCAAGTGCCAACGGTTCTTTCGTCTTGACAATGCCAAGAAACCTTGCCAGCATGTATTAGCTCTCCGTGTTAACACTAAATAGCATTTCGGCTAGAGTCGGGCCACGCTAAGTTTTCATGCCAAGGGCTTAGGGTTTGCACGACGGATCCGAAATGTATGGGAAGATCCGCGGATCCGGATCCAGATCCGGATAATTTCATACATTTCGAATCCGGATTGCAAACCCTAATTACGTCAAGTCAAAGGTATGAAGTTTATATTAGAGTGATGCATGCATTATTACTGCCAAGTTTGTGCAAAGTTAGCGTGGTCAGAGTCTATTTTATTACAACTGTTATCTAATATCTTGTAGAAAATAAGATTTTAAATGTTGAGTAGTGATGTGACCCCCGTCCTTAAGTGTTATCGTAATTAAATGTAGCACATAAATACCTGAAATAAGCTAAACCGCCATTATACAATATTTTTTTGTAAATGTATGTTTTAAATATCTGGTCTAAATTAAAAACAGAGAATATAATTAGAAATTTAAGTCTTTAAATACTTCATAAAATAAAATGTTCCACCTTTCGTCACTTTTTCTGAGAATCCCAAGTCAGCCTACTTTTGTTTTGACACTGGTCATTTTTTAAAGCAAAGCTGTGGAACATTTTTAAAACGATAATAATTAGCTTCCTATTAAATTGTCAATAAAGCGACTAAATTTAAGACTGAGACTAGGTACAATCACTTTAACATAAATCTATTTGATATTTGTATCATCGACCATTTACTGACCAAATCATTTAGTACAGAATACAATATTTCGGCATACGTAAAACTAGTCATACTTATATCATAAATCATAATCTATGATCTTAAGAATCGAACTTAGAATCTAGAATCTTAGACATGTTATCCACTACATGTGTAAATGGAATACAATGTCATATTTAAGATCACATTTTGCTTAGAGTTAGAGTGAGACGCAATGACATCGGACAAAGAATTTTGACAGGTGGAATACCACTTAAGGGTTTCCCCAGTTTTTTCTTCCATTCTCCTCTATATTTCGTCACCTCAGCACTCGCTCCTTTCTTTCTTATATTCTCTTTCACACCATCCATCGTGTTTTTTCATCTACCATCCGCTCTCCGTCCATCAACATTCATCCCTAACATTCTTTTGCCTACATGGCATTCATCCCTCCTCATTGCATGCCCATACTCGTACCATGCTATACCTTTGGGGCCGGTACCATTGTGGGAACCTGTCCAAAACCACTGAACAGACACCGCAATCCACTACCAATACAGCTCTTATTGAAACAAAGAGCAAACGGCCGCCCATATTTCTAGCGAGGACCGATTGACTCAAAACAATTAGGTACTCTAATATACAAAAAAAACATGCTAACTTACTACTACGGTTACCGGTGCCGATGCTACTTTCAAACTTTCCCTTATATACTCATTCTTAATCCGATCCTTTCTTGTCACTCCACATATCCATCTCAACATTCTCATTTCCGCTGCGTACACTCTTCTTTCATCCGCCATTTCGTCGCCTAGCGTTCTGATCCTTACTTTACAACAGGTCTCACGATCGTCCTGTAGATTTTCCCCTTAATTTTAACTGCCATTCGTGAATCGCAAGTTGATCCAGAGACCTGTTGCCATTTCATCTGTCCCGCATATAGGTATAGTTTTTCCTTTCACGTCACACTATAGGGACCGACGATCGTGCGCGTTGGAGGGTCTACCATCTTGTAGCCTAAATTGGAAACATATATGTGACACGTATATTGCCAAAGCAAGTGCTACCATCTACCGTTCTCGTCGGTACGTTTCCTTGTGCACAGTAGGTTCTGCCATCTCGTGGGCTACATCGGAACCATAATCGACACATTTACGCCTCGCGCCAAAAATTTGACGGCTCCTATGCTGCCCCAGTTCGTGTAAAATGAATCCAAATATATTCGTTCAGTAGTGTTAGTACAGTCGCCATCAGATATATCGGAGCGGCCAAGGTACTTACAATCATCTGAACACGCCTCTATTGTCAGGGCGTTAGAGTGCGTGTTCAGATATTGTGAACACCTTGGCCGCTCCGATATATCTGATGGCGACTGTACAGTAGTTTTTTCTAAGAAACAACAAATAACACTAATTTGTCAAGGAGGTGGGAGCTCCCTAAGCGGGTTGTTGTGAATTACTTAAATGTGCATCAGACGCCGCTAGTCGGTATATATTGGCTTGTATTCCATTTACATTTTTTTTATACTGTAGCATTTATCATATTAACGGTTTAACCGCCTTAGGCCCACTTGCACCATTCCACTAACCCGGAGTTAACCAGTTAAACCTGGAGTTGCCATGGTTACCCATACAATTTGACACTAGATTAACGATTTAACCGCTTAACCCCGGGTTAGTGGGGCAGTGCAAGTGGACCTTAGACGTCCACTTATGCACGCGGCTACACCCCAATATCAACTTTCGTACATTGCGACAAGGTTCACGGGCATAGCAACTAGGAAATGCTCCCGGTACTGAGTTTGTATGGCGAGAACCGGGAATTCCCGGTTCCGGTACACTATTATAGAAAGCCAGTACCGGGAGCACTCCCTAGTAGCAGCGTAACATGTTCATAATTTATATTAAGTCCTATTTATATTGTGTTGTATTTAAAAATATTTTCATTTATTAATTTCCACTAGACTAGGCCTTTACTGCCAAAAAAGCATAGCTGCCAATTTCTTCCTACTTCGTAAATATAAACAATCGTTAATTTTGGCGAACCATGTATCATGTCGTCCCGAGCCTACTTTTGTACTGTCCTATTCAAAGATTGCGAAATACGTATATAGTTAATTATGTTATATTTTCTAAACAGTTTACAATTTTTTTTAAAGACGTTAAAAAGACATTTTCGTGAATTCCATTTATTAATTAGTTTACTTATACATATATGTACCTAAGTACCTACACTGCCGCCTAGAAAATTGTACTATACTGGCTGTAACAGTCGTAAAGTTTTATTTAATTTGTTAAAATCAATGGCAAAGAAATGAAAAGACGCACAAAGTGACATTTAAACTAGACTAGGTCTTGTCTGTTACCTCCCGTGATTCATCTCACTTGATGGTCTCATCGGAAGATCAGCGCTGGAAGCCACCAGGAACATGCCGAGATGGGGCCATTTCGTGGCACTTTAATCTTATTTTGTGTTTTCTTTTTCTTTTATATAATGTATTCTACCGATTGTTTGTGCTTACGAATAAATGAATTTTATTCTATTCTACTAGTCTATATTGTGGAAAACTAGATGGCGCTTTGTTAGCCATGTACAATTGTACGAGGGGTAACAAAACGTATAGTTCCACGCCATCTATGTCGCTGTTCTCCTGATGTGTTTCACCACTTTGTGCGTCTTACACAGTAATTATATTAAGTTGCTGGTCTAAATCATTCACGTTAAATCATCATCCACATTTTGAACTCACAATTCGTAAGTAAACCATTGCAAAGATGATCAGTTAAGTGTTGATGTTATTAGTGTTAGTACATTGAAATTAATGTTGTAGGAATTCCATAATTATTAATGTATTGTAGTAGTATTTAGAAGTAGGTAAATGTTAATAAAGCACTTTTTTCGGCCTCGCGTATAGTTTTTGAAAAGGGATTTGCGCCATTTTATCGTACCTGTTACATGAGAGATACATGGTGAAAATACACACAAATGGAGCAATATTTTATTCGTAGCCGTAACGCTACGGCAACCTATATTATTTTTTATTCTGTAATATCTATAGAAATCTTGGAATAGCTGGCTACAGATATCATATACCATATACGTTCGCCTTTATGCCTCACCGAATTGTTTTAGTAACCTGTGTACCTAAAATAAAGTTCATACTTTTCTACAACCTATAAACCTCAAAATGTAAGATTTACTAATTTCGACTTGATAGCGATTAGAACATAATTATGTTACCGATTAGCCTTACGATATATTGCTCTACTTTGTGCGTCTTTTAATTTTTTCCACTTTGTATTTAAAAAATCGAATGTGTTATCTGCCTAGCTTACATATATCAAAGATACATTGATTGAGTAAAATGTGTGAAATCTAAGACAATTTTGTGCTTCGGAATTTTATAGGTAAACGAGATGGCGCTGTAAAGCTCCATACATTTTGCGGTAACTCTGATCGTCAAAAATTGACGTTTGACAGTTCAGTGCGCAGTACAGCGCCATCTGTTTTGGATGTCAAATTAAGGAGCACATTTTTTTCTTAGACTTTACCTCTCTATTACAATAAATTCTCTTTGCATATATCGTAGAACTGGCCTTATTGGGCTAACATTTTATTTTGTTGGCTAAATAAATGTCTTCTTGTGCCGATATAAGATAATTGCTAGTAAATTCAGTAAGTAAAGACCGTGGTATAATAATATACTCCGCCTGGTACTCTCTTCCCGTCTTTTCGTGGTCACGTGACTGACACAAGCCTACGTCATCATGGGACAGCGCTATATGATAATATGCGATAGCGCTATATATAGCGGCCATGTTATTGTGACGTAGGCTTGTGTCACTCTGGGAAGAGAAGACCATGTTTTATTAGACTATGGTAAAGACCAATGTTTATAGTGAGACAACCGAACAGGGTGCTTGAATCAAAACTAAAGTATTACTAATAAGTGTTAGACCTCTTCCACAATTTATGGCTTGTTGAAATGTCTTCACGGTGCACGCGAATAGGGTATTCGACTACTAGTCAAAACAGTTTCTTTTTTCGAATCGTCAAAACTATTTGGTACCAGTATTGGCCGAAATGCAATTGAATATTCTTGACCATTGACCAGTACAAATTGAACCGTCAACTGTAACCGTCCGTTACCGTTTACGGTTCATTTTGTACTGGTTAATGGTCAATTGCAATTAACATTCGGCCAGCACTGTTTGGTACTATGGAATTTATATTGAAACAAGCTTGTGACGTCATGATCAAATTACAGTACCTATGAAATCTTTATACGAGTTTGTGTCTAAATATAACAGCTGTCTTCGTTTCTCTATTAATCTTCTGATGCTTTATTTCTCGCAGGGTGTAATATAATTTATTTTAAATACAGTCATATACCCTATTGCATTGAAGACGTCTTTTTTAGTCGATAAATAATTCGAGGACATTTCAGCAATTCACTAATATGTTGTTGTAGAAATTAGATTATACTTAATGTTTCATAGTTTTTAAGAAATGTGACCAACGAGTTCGTGCGGCTCGTACCAATGAGTTTTTCGGAACTTATGTACGAAATATCATTTGATATTTGCCAGTCGCTTTTCGGTGAAGGAAAACATCGTGAGGAAACCGGACTAATCCCAATAAGGCCTAGTTTACCCTCTGGGTTGGAAGGTCAGATGGCAGTCGCTTTCGTAAAACTAGTGCCTACGTCAAATCATGGGATTAGTTGTCAAGCGGACCCCAGGCTCCCATGAGCCGCGGCAGAATGCCGGGATAACGCGAGGAAGAAGAAGAAGAGTTTTTAAGAAATGTGAAATGCATTCTCTTCCGTTAAGGTAAACGTACTAGTGCTCGACATGCTAATGCCCAATAGATGACACCTTGCTGCCACCTCTATTGACAATCACTTAAGTTGCACGATGACATGTACATACTGGGGCCGCGTCGAGCACCAGTACGTTTACCTTACCTACAGTTAGATCAAGAAAAGTCTGCAGAGATTTTGACAGCACATGCAGTGCCAGTGTTATTTATACGTAGTAATTTAAAATATAAGTTTGACGTTTAAAATAACACCTGCACTGCGTGTGCTGTAAAATTACTTATTTCTCTATTTTGTAAAGCAACGGTTCGCAACCTTTTAGCAGCCAAGGGCCACATAGCAGTTAACGAAGTGGACGCGGGCTGCACTTTGTTAGTATTTATGACTTTATCAGACATTGTCGTTTGTAAATATTACATACAAAATACCTAGCCAGGGAGGCTCGCGGGCCTCCAGTGAGAGGTTCGCGGGCCGCTGGTTGCCGACCGCTGTTGTAAAGGAACTTTCAGAAGTGCCAGCGACTGGGATCGTCTTAAAATTGTTTTGAAGTTGTCTTTGTCTTGTTGTACATCGGTGTATTCCATAATTCTAGATGTAAGGACTAGGATAAACAATTTTTTTTTTCTCGTTATACGTATTTTTAGGTAAGTAATTGTGTAATGCTACCATTTTATTTTAATCATTGTTTTATTCATCTGACATTTTTATAGAACGGAATATTTTATCGTTGTTACTTTAATGCGATTCCAAAGATATCGTTTGAAACGAATCGTCTTTAAGATCCTAATCCTAAACTATATAACGAAATAATTTTAACATATACGATAAATAATTAAACACTAATGTAATTAAACTATTGCAACAGAGGTGAGAAAAAGTGAGATTTAAAGTAAATTAACCATATGTTTGAAAACGTTTGGATGAACTACTTTTTAATAAATAAATAAAACGTTCGAGTAGCGATGAGGCGTCCAGTCAGCATCCAAAGTAGATCGAAATTTACAAATAAAGGTTTTTATACGTTAATATGCCGTGTTGACATTGTACAATAGTGCTATAAAGACAACGCACTTATATAAAAATTTGCCTGCAAATTTTAACCAATCGTAGATAGTAGAATTTACTGAAATTGAATGAAACGAAAACATTTTGTGTCGAACTGTTTTTGATTCATACCTATGCAAAATTCTAAATTCAAACATTAAATAACACAAACATAAAATGCAACTTACTCATAAGTTTTTAAACAATCAAGAGAGCCTTTAACAGCTAGTGTGGTGCTGCACTCTTGATGCTGACTGCTAAGCAGTGTTTAACCCTGCAATTGTCATTATAATTTTGACTGAATTTGTGTCGGGTTAAATTGCTTGACGGCCGCCACTGACGTTTATAAGGTTAATGCTATATCGAGCTTATATATTCTAAAAAAGGACATTTTATAGTAAGTCCGGTGAAGATTTTTATACACTAAAATTTTGAAAGTGATTTTGATCGTTCTACGGAGCTTCATCGATTGGAACCTAGAAACCAAAAACTTGTAAAGGTGCTACTGAATGTGATACTTTTACAATTGTGATAAGTATATTAGTCATGCTTATTCAGGATTCGGTGATATAGATCGAGCCCTGGAGAGTAGGCTCAGCAGAGTGTAACTGACGAAGATTTTGGCCTAAGTAGGTAGGAAATTAAGAAAAAGGTAAACATTTATAAATGCCCCAATTGCCAAATTTTTTAAGTGATACTAAATATGCTTATTTTGTAATGTAAAGGCGCAATCACACTGGGTCGTTCACCGGGTCGATTGTCAAATGTAAAGTGTGAAGTTGACAGGCAACTGATATGGTTTGCACGCGAACAATCCAGTGTGACTGCGTATAACTGGTGACATTGACACTATGACGCATAATTAAATGTTCGTCAGACTATTAACTTTATTATTGTATTTTATCGTTCAATTACTTATAATGATTTGTTAAGTTAATTTTGTTAGAAATAATGTGTTTATAAAAGTAAATCAATAAAATAAATATAAATGTGTCGATGTTTTGTAGATGGTGTCAATTAATGAACAATAAAAAAATCAATGTATTAATATGTTTTTTTAATAAGTTACCAAATAAAATCTAAGGACTAAAGGAACTCTTGAGTATTACTATTTTATTATCATAACTTATACTTATAACTTACGTGTTAAACTGAATATATTATTTCAAATAGTGATTCAGGCATGCGAAATTCAACCTAGATATCTTGAGCTTTGAATCGGTGTTATTTCTCGCATTTTTAGGGTTCCGTACCTCAAAAGGAAAAAAACGGAACCCTTATAGGATCACTCGTGCGTCTGTCTGTCCGTCCGTCTGTCACAGCCAATTTGCTCCGAAACTACTGGACCAATTAAGTTGAAATTTCGTACACATATGTAAGTCTGTGACCCAAAAACGGATATGTAACGTCAACAAATGAATTTTAAACATAGGGGCTACGTTTGGGGGGTAAACCATAAAATTAAAAATAAAAGTTTTGCAAACTATGTCGTGTTACATATCAAACGAAAGAGCTCATTGTGAGAATCTCAAATATATTTTTTTTATAAATTTACGATAAAAATTTTAGAAGTTATTCAAGAAAATAGACAAAAAATTACCATTCCCCCCCCTCTATCTCCGCAACTACTAAGTCTAAAATTCTGAAAAAAATACACAAAATAGTCCTTTACCTAAAGATGACAGGAAAACTTATTAGAAATCTAGAGTCAAGCGTGAGTCGGATTTAAAAACAAAAATGCGGTTTAGGTTTTTTTAGGGACACAGCCGCAATACTTTAAGTGAAACATGATGTAGACAGCTATTGCGAAGGCCCTAGGCCGATATCCGCATAAGGCCGAAGACCCGAAGCGTCCCGAAGAGGCGTGCCTTTAGCTTCAAGCGTGAGTTGGACTGTAGATAAAAAAATGCGACTAGGCTGTATCTGGCACACAGCCGCAATGGTACTTGTAGTACTGATTGATTAGGTTACTAGGTATTGTCACGTGTTTTAAAAAGCACTATACAGGGTGGCCAAAAAATAAACTAAGTGTATTCCCGTTGCCGACGTGCAACCCCGAAATCGCGAAGAAAAATTTGGCTGTTTCATACGTTTTCGCTGGTCCGTTTTCTATGGGAGGATACATTTTTTTTCGCGATTTCGGGTCCCATAGTAAATGTTGCTCAGTAGGTATAATCTCAAAACCTCCCTGGCTACGGGAATGTGCGTATTTTTTGGCCACCTTGTAGGTATTATCTCTCTTCGGCCTTCGCTTTTAAAACACTTGCGGAAGTTGTAGGAAGCGCGACCCGTCGGACGCTCCGAGTTTTAAGCTCTACGCGGAGCCACAGAATAAATAATAGTACTAGGTACAGAAGACTTACTCTCTAACAAAACGCGTCTGTCACGATCAGCACAGATATGGCCGCTAGGTGGCGACAGCGCCACGCGCGGCTTATGGCAAACCCCAAAATTGGCGTCGAACGGATGTACTTTTAGCTACCTGTAGCAAAGCGACGAAATCGCGGAGTGAGACACGCCTGGCGGAGCTCGGTCTTCAGTCTTCGCATTTAGACACTTGTACTATTGTTCGGCATTTAATTTCCTATCTAAGCTACTTTGCATATTTGCAGAGATATAAGCCACCACGCCAAAAAACTTCATATTACATGTGTTGAAAACTTGATTGATTCATTCGGGTTTTTCAAGACATTTAACTTACGTCAAGTTACACGTACAAAAAAAAATTGGTGAAAATTGTGTGATGTACGGAACCCTTGAAACGCGAGTCCGACTCGCACTTGACCAGTATTATTTTTATATACTCGTACTTAAATAATTTTATTTGAATGCCTAAGTCTAACGAGATGAGGTGAAAGTTCCCAATGATTACAATAGTCCTGTATAAATGACATTTGCAAAACTAAATCAACAATAGCAAGTCGCTTATGCAAGTTCTAGTGACTAAGTACTATATTCCATTTGCATTAATTATCGCCCACCTACTTCGGTGCATAACAGATTAAATAAGTAGGTAACAGAGACAGGTAAGTGGTAGACGGTCAATCTCTATCCCACCAAAAAGATTTTCATGTAAAATGTTACCAAGATGAAACCACGAGGCTCGCATTGTCAAATAGTTATTAGATCTCATGTCAAGCTTCAAACTAGGAAAGGAATTGGAGATTAAATAGATACGCCGCCATAAGGTACCTTTTTTCGTGGAACGTCACATATCTTCACTATTTCATATCTAGTGCATCTCTAATTCATTTCCCGAATCGCGGCGCCAGTAATTTGCAGTGGAACGTCACATATCTTTACTATTTCATATCTAGTGAGTCTTCAATTCATTTCCCGAATCGAGCCGTTAGTCAAAATAATTATGTGGGTTGGCAGTCTCGTTACTACAAGAACTATTGTACGAGTATAGCAAAAAAGTAATGAATAAGTAGTGAAGAAATTTTTCAGCTTACGCCCATGTGACGGACTATTGACACACTTTAGGTGATGGTTAGGAAGATTTTACATAACAGTGCTTTAAGATTGACAGTCCTTGTAACTTACTTGTATCTGGTATATACCTACTTAGTTGATATTTTAAGCAAACCAGCTGATGTGACACTTAAATTGCATGTTCGGTCTTGGCAGATTTTGGCTGCGTTAAAATGTCAACGACCTTAAGAAAAGGTCGGCAAGTGCAAGTTGAATTTAATTTCCGAAACATTACATGATCTCGTAGTTGGTCTCCTTTACGTTAACCTTAAAAACCTAGTGACTGACGGAGTGACCAGATACTGATTTGAAAGGATTCTTGAATAAGTTTGCCTGAATGACCTACAGCTGTAAAAATGAAAAAAAATTATACAGCGAGCAACAACTAGGTAATTGAGCATGAAAGTGCTAAACCTTTTGGCCGCCGGACCTAGTCCGCAAAGACGCTCACTCACACGCCAGAGTAAATTCTAAGTAAACAACTAATAAAAAGTTTAGGGATTGCAAAATGTGATATCGATATTTACAATTTATGGTAAAAATCTTCTCAATTTGGCTTTGTTCTTAACCAACTTTAATTTATTTCGAGAATGCCAAAAATTAACATATTTTTTACACACGACAATGTTAAAAATAAAGGTCTTTATCATTAAAAACAACCACTAAACAATATCGATTCATGACGTAATATCACCGCACTAGGCTCTACGAGAAGTCTTGTATACATGACAACGGCGCGCATGGACTGCCCGCAGTGCAGACCGACAAGGACCGTTTCCGCGCGGATTAAGTAATAATAGTCTCTAGGTCAACGGCGTAAGCGCTTGTCGGTACGTAAACTTTATTAGCGTATGGTTAGAGCCGCGCATCGTGTGTCGATAATATAAATGTACCGGAACTGCATTGGGGAAAATGACACGTGGGTTGAATTGTCAATGAGTGAAGAACAATAATATTGGAAAAGGGTGGGGATCAGAAATGTTCGGGAATGCATGTTTCACATTCGACATGTTCCTTAGAAGAGCTTGTCAGTTGACTCCCCACTACACTATCATCTCAAAATGAATCATTTGTTCTGCAAATAGACCACAAGGACAGATTTACTTGTCTGACTCTACTATGGACAGCTGAACAAGTTCCCTGAACTCCAGCTATAGTTATGCCTGTCTCTCTCTCGTTTAACGTATTCTAGTTACTAGTTATCACCAATTGGCATTTAACAGGTGTTCAAATGCTTAAATAAAACCAGATTGGCCACTTGATATTTATTTTGAATATTCTCTAGAGATGCACCGGATATTCGGTTACTATCCGGTATCCGCCCTATCCGGCCAGTATTTTAATATCCGGCCGGATACCGGATAGTGCCCTACTATCCGGCCGAATACCGGATAGTACCATTGTTTGATTTTGGAGTAAACAAATTGGATTTAAGAAACAGTCACGGTCATAATCGTACTTGTTTATTATTTTAAAACAATTTAGAGATTCAACTAACTTGCACGCGCACTCATTTCGAACCTAGAAATGTGTCCGCGCGAACGTTCACTTAGAAACAGGTCAAAACTGCAGAATGCGCACCTGAAAAACCGAAATGTAGGTGCAGCTCTGCTGGCCGATATTCGGCGGCCAGATACCGGATATTCGGCCGATGGTCAGGCCGAATATCCAGTATCCGGCCAAACAACTATCCGTTGCATCTCTAATATTCTCATATCGAATTAACATTCCCATCCCTAGCTGTCTTGTATACAAGACAACGGCGACGAGGAACATGAAAAACGTTGAAAACTGGAGCAATTTTTTTTGATTGCCTTATTATAAAAGAATGGATTTATTTATCTGCTTTAAATGCAATTATTTAAAAAATCAAAGGCCTAAAACATTAACACGAGTGTAAAAATATACTACAATTGATGTTTTTTCACATTTACCGAGCGGTTGAATTTGTGTCTTGTATACAAGACAGCGGCGCCAGTGTATCGTTCTATCGTTGTCTTGTATACATGCCAACGGCGGTCAAAGGGTTAAAGTGAAAAAAGAAAATCTAGTGGGAGTTGCAATCCTGCAAGAGCAGGAGGCAGCTATTTGCTAGACAGCTATATTGAAATTGAATACATTGTCTAGACAATAGGTATATATATTTTATCATCAGGTATATATATCATATCAGATCAAGCCTATGAGCAATCAACGACTGTCAGCATGATTAGGTACGCACGATTTTTTGCTGGTTACTTGGAATAGGAACAGATTTTGATTTTCTAATACCTATTTAAAATTAGAAGTAGGTATAGGTACTCAGTAGAAATAATGGTTAAATACGTGTTTGAGCTATCTACACTAGCTCTTGATATAATATCACCATTGAACAATTTTATTGTAATACCTACCTACTCTTACAGTCTGCAGATAAGCGGTCATGGGGGCCTAGGGCCTAGCCCAGAAGATGACCTACATCTCCAAACGCCAAACCAAAAACGAAAAGAGAATATGAAATAATATGAAATGCTCTTCATATAGAGCTCGTGAATTTCTTTATCTTGGCGCCTAATCTAAGTGGTCATTCTATTCTATCGAATCGAATTACCCACCCATACAGGATGTATTCGTTTTCTGTTCTCATAAATGCCAAGGGCAACGCCCTGAGGTAAGATTTGGAACAATCCATAAAATAATTGCGCCTACGAGCTAGTTAATACTTTTATCAATTTTAATCGTATACGAGTTGTAAACTTTACGGAAATGGTGCTTTTAATTTGACAGCAGATTTAGATGGCGGCTAAGCGACGAAACTGGTATCTGAAAAATTTACGATACACGTTACGAGACAAAAAAGATGGCGCCCTACCGCTAGCGTTATCTACTTCAGATATCAAACTTCTACATTCAATAAAATCTTTGTTTAAACTAAGCAAAGATAAGATGGTTAGTATGTTATTAAACATACTTAATGAAGAGGTGGTATAGGGACAAATGCAAGCTAGTTTTGCCGAATTTATGTTAAGTTTAAACAAAGATTTTATTGATTGTAGAAGATTTAATTGTAAAGTCTAGACAAAATCGTGTCGAGTTTGATAGCTGAAGTAGATAGCGCTAGTAGTAGATTATTGCAACCGTAAGTAACCATAATTGGTTACTTACGGTTGCAATAATAATCAGGGGTTATCCGAAATTTAGTCACACATTTAGGGAGTAGGAAGGGGTCAAGATATGTGATATTATGTTGTGACAAGAGGAAGGAAGAAAAATACCTTCGTAACGTAGGTACCTATACCAAATAATGTAAGCTTACACCTTTATTACCTATGTCAAATGCTAACAAAGTCTGCCGCATTTGTTAACATTATTGAAATTTCTATTCTTCTCCACTTTACTTACAAAAATATAAGCATAAAATTCTTGTTTTTTTACATTCCTACCTAACTTGCAATAAAATCATGTCATTTTGTAAAGGTCAATGTAACGGCCTTTAGGCAAGCACAAAGGAGAAACGTTTCAGGATATACTTAAAGTAAGTTGGTAGAGTGCATTGTCCTGTTCAAATATTCTTATTGCTAGCACGGGCAGGAAAAGTTTTTGGTGAAACCAATGTAAAGTGACCTCAAGATTAGTAAAAAGTGTGAGTGATTGGGGAATGCATTAGGCTGGTTATTCGTACTGGTATTACTACTGAGTCGAATCGTCGAGTGCGCGTCAAGTTTTATCTAAGCGCATGAATAACAATTAACAACACAGGATCTGGGCTTTTTAATTCTGTCATCGAGCGTGAAACCGTAAAGTGTGGGATCTCCATCCAGTTACATTACACATAATACATAATTATACCCACCTATATACTTGTAATGGATCCTGAAATTAGGCAATTTATTTTCCAATAAAGGATAATAACACGAAACTTTCGCTATGCATTTTTAGTAGGTTAACTACGCTAAGTTAAATTAGGAATGGCTACAAATGTAGACTAGCAAACTCTCTTCAGAAATTGCACGAGCTTGTTTATATTTTTCCTATAATGCTACCGTCATCCGATGTCCAGACCTCTCCCCCTAATTTGAAATGACGTAATTTATGAATAGCCCCTAAATAAATACTTAGGTATATATCACAATTAAGTCAATTGAAATACCTACCTGAGTATTCTATGTTTTGCTTTTATGATATTAACATTTTGATATCCGGAGTTGACAAGTGCGTAGCTACATAAATTATCTTATGTAGGCTTATACCTACATAAATAAATATGCTTATGCTTATAAATAGCACTTATACTTATGTATTGCAATATACAGTGAAACCTGGATAAGTGAGATCTCAAGGGACGAGCAAATTTGTCTCACTTAAAGAGGTTTCCCACTTACCCAGGCTCCCAGTTAGCCAGGTACAAATAAATTTCTGTCTCATTTACAGAGGGTTCCATTAATAGAGGTGAGAATAGAGTATATATCAGTTATAGAGGTGGTTATTAAGGTAATTAGTAATTAGGTATCTTTAAAAATAAATAAGGTAAAAATAATCCTTGTCCCTAAATATTTTTTAAGTCTGTTTAAATATTTCTTTGAATTTATTTTGAATGATTCTCCAAAGGATAGATATTTCAACATTAAATTAAATTTGATACGGACTTCATTGCGTATTAGAAATTCAATAAATGACAATTTATTTTTTCGTGTTACTTATCAAAATTTCAGCTTTCGTTTCGGTAGTTTTAACTACTTACATAAATTAACTAAATTAAAATTTGAAGTTGTTTAGACACAATTAGCCAAATGCGGAATTTGTGGATAGACTAAGAGTTAGTAAGAATACGGAAATTGTTCAATGAAGTCCAAGTTAGAGAGGTCATAGATTGACGTTATCTCAGATACAGAAGTCAATTCCCTATTAAATTCTAAAAAACAATTAGGAAAATGTAATCTTATAAATATAGTCTCAGTAAAAGAGGTAAAATACACTCTCTGTCTCAGTTATAGAGGTAAATGTGACTATAAAATCACAACAACGAATCCCAGTTATACAGGTTCGTTTTATCTCAGTTACAGAGGTAATTCAGTGCTAAAGTGTCGGGACCGCACCATGAGTCCCAGCTATAGAGGTTTCTCACTTATCCAGGTCCCACTTAACCAGGTTTCACTGTATTTACAAGCCGGACGTAACGTTACAAAAAAGTATAAAATTTCTGTGATCACTGGACCGTGGGGCAAAGAGGAAGTACGGAGCGAAGTCCTTGATCTGTCGGCGTTGCCAATTAAAATAAGTCACCTATCGAAGTGCCTATCAACGCATATTTATTTTATTTCAATGTACCCTGATTCTACAGACTAAATAATACATACTCATGTCTCAAAATCATTTATATTGTTTCGACAGGTGGAAGATTCAATTGATAGTAGTAGTAGTAATATTACAGTACAATTCATACAGTAGGTAAGTACTGTTTTTAGGGTTCCGTCCGTCTGTCACCAGGCTGTATCTCACGAACCGTGATAGCTAGACAGTTGAAATTTTCACAGATGATGTATTTCTGTTGCCGCTATAACAACAAATACTAAAAACAGAATAAAATAAAGATTTAAATGGGGCTCCCATACAACAAACGTGATTTTTGACCAAAGTTAAGCAACGTCGGGAGGGGTCAGTACTTGGATGGGTGACCGTTTTCTTTTTGCTTTTTTTTTTGTTTTTTTTTTTGCATTATGGTACGGAACCCTTCGTGCGCGAGTCCGACTCGCACTTGCCCGGTTTTTTGCTAATGTTTTATAGCGTTTTAGGCTGGCTGAACTAATTAAGCTCGAGCTTAGAGGTTAACAAATCGATAACATTTTCTCCACTCAACACTTCAGAAAAAATAAGAACATCGGCTCTTTGCTGCGTAGGTACGAGGGACGTCTGAAAACTTATAAGCCTAAGGTATTTCGAGGTTGTATATGTGTTTATGATACTGGCCGCTAGAAAGGCCATTTAAAAATAAATTATTAAGAAAACAATATGTCAGATTTTTATTATTCTGTTTCGAGATATTCAACTAGAAACTACATAATGTGTGAATTACCAGCGAATATTACGAAAATTGAGCATCGTGCTGTAATTAAGTTCCTTACAAAAAGTGAAAAATCACCGCAGTGTATTTTTGAGGAAATGGCTATTATTTACGGTGCTTCTGGGCCTTCTTATGCCACAGTCAAAAAGTGGAGTCGCTTATTTAAACTCGGGCGGGAATCCATCGAAGACGACCCCCGCTCAGGGCGGCCAATATCGGTAGTGACCGAAGAAAACGTAGCCAAAGTCAAAAAGTTGGTATTGGAAGATAGAAGAATTAAGGTTTGGCAAATAGCTGAGGTCCTAGGTATAAGTAAAGAACGAGTCGGAGAAATTTTACACGAACATTTGCACATGAGTAAAGTTAGTGCTCGTTGGGTGCCGAAAATGCTTACTGCCTTCGATAAAGAACGTCGTGTTGAAACTTCCCAGGCGTTTTTAGACTTGTGCGAAGATAATATAGACGAAGTTTGTTCCCGAATAGTAACTGTCGATGAAACATGGATCAGACAGTATGACCCGGAGTGTAAGTCCGAATCAATGCAGTGGATTGAGAAGGGGGAACGGCCGCCGAAGAAATTTAAAGTGCAAAAGTCGGCCTCTAAGTTAATGGCTACGGTGTTTTGGGACTGTGATGGTATTCTTTTAATCGATTATTTAGAAAAGGGTTCCACAATAAATGCACTTTATTATGCAGATCTTGTAAGATAGGTACGACAAGCAATAGTTGAAAAAAGGAGAGGTAAACTAAGGAAAGGAATTTTGTTTTTGCAAGACAACGCACCCGTCCACACCGCTCATGTTGCGAGGCGTGCTTTGAAGGAAGTTGGCTTTGACGAAATCGACCACCCACCGTACAGCCCCGACCTAGCCCCTAGCGACTATTTTCTATTCAATAATTTGAAGAAAGAGTTGAGGGGAAAGCGATTTACTAGTGACGAAGAGATGAAGGCGGCCGTAGAGGAGCATTTTGAAGGGCAAAATAAAGAATATTTTTTTAATGGGCTAAAAGCACTATATAAAAAATGTAAAAAGTGCATTGATTTGGGAGGAGATTATATCGAAAAATAAACAGTGATTTACCTTTGAAAATTGTGTTTTTGTATCTTAGGCTTAGAAGTTTTCAGACGTCCCTCGTAGGTATATGTTGTAAAGAAATCCATTTTTAGACAACTAGAATAATTTTTAAAACAATTCAAAGTCACTCCACTTATTGGTACCTCAACATAGCCCACCTATGGCACCTATGCATCATTAAAATAACGAGGACGATAAACCGGGCCCGCTCAAGGCCCTGGCGCCCTATGGCTCGCTTAATTTGACGTAGGCTCAAACGGAATGAAATCGAAAGGCTATCTCTGACTCAGACGACATGCTAGGCAATTCACAAATATGCCGTGACTTATACGACTTAGCCCCAGTATAGCTTGAGCCCTACTGTCGTGGCTTCTAACCTCCGTGGCCAACTGATGTAGACCGACTGACTGAATGGCTGACTGAGTAGGTATACAGTGGAAACTGGATAAGTGGAATCGCAAGGGACCGGCTGTTTAGTTCCGCTTATCCAGGTTTTCCATTTATCCAGTTTTCCACTTAACCAGGTTTAAATAAAACGTTTTCTCACTTACAGAGTCTCTCGCTAATAGAGGTTCTGGATACTAGTAATGTCGCTTATAGAGGTCACGTATAGTATGGTCAAATAAAAGATCTAGACTTAAATAATCATCTTTTATTAAATATGTATGTTAGATGTACATATATGTACATATTAACAAAATATAGGTATGTAATCCTGACTTTAAAAAAAAACAATATTGTAAATAATCCACAGTACTCGTATACAATTTTCAAAAAACAAAATCACTCCTAATATTTATTTATGCAAGAGCAACCAGTATGTACTCAGACAAAATACGTAGTTAAAACACGAAAACCATAATGTTAACGAAACAAACTACCCTCCGTGTGAAGGTTTATTAAAAACACAGAGGTATTCCACTCATAGAGGTTTCGAAGACGGCTGCTGCCAATTACAGAGGTAAAAATAAGAAATTTTCGAAAAAATGGATTCCGCTTATAGAGGTCCCAAAATTCCATTTATAGAGGTAATTCGTTGCCAAGGGACTGGAACCGAGAACTTCGGTCCACTTAAAGAGGTTTTCCACTAACCCAGGTTCCACTTATCCAGTTTCCACTGTATTTGGAACGACCGACATTTAAATTTCACATGACGATCACAGGACAAAAACACGACAGACAGACTGTTCACGTACTATTACATCAAAAACAATAGCGTTTATTTTACTTCAAACATATAATACTTATGACTAAAGACACTATTACTGTCAGAGTTGTTAAGGGTTAATATAGGTACCTAACCTACATATAATTTAGAGCATCCTGTACAGTTATGTCATGAAAATAGTATAATCTAGAAAGATTATTAATTAATTGTTTATAAAACTACGTTCTTCGAAATTTGTAACCAACGATTAAACCAAAAAGAATCTTTGGCTTTTTTATGACGAGTACCTACCTGTAGTACCTAGGGGCAAACGAGCAGACGAATTAACTGATGGTAAGCGATTTCGTTGACGACAATGGTACAACACCGAAGGGGTTGTAAGTGCGTTGCGTATTTGCGATAAGAATACGCTCTTTTGGCTAGAATGCTTAAAAATCTATAAGCAAAAGATTATTCGTTTTAGGGAACCTGCACCAACTGAGTCTGACGGACAAGTGTTGGCTATGTTACGAAACTGTTAAAAATGTTACGCAACCTAAGAAGAGTGGTCAAATTCTACAAGTCTACCAAAAAATCGTCCTTTATACTGGTATGCTTTTATGGAAATGTTACGGTGAGCGCCGCGAATAGCAAACGGTGTGCGCGTCGGTAATACGAGGTAATGCACGCCGGCTTACCTTGGCAATGAAAGTGAAATGGACGCACTGCACACATACGTATAAAAACCGGAGCACTCCTAGCCGAAATTATTCAGTTGCCAACTTTAGAACCAGCAACATGTACGCCAAGGTACTAAAAATAATTAGTTTTGTTGCGCAGTAATAAGGATTTAATCTAGTCTGATTCGTCAACTTTTCGCAATATTTTGCAATAGTGTCGGGACGATCTTTCGACAGAGCCGTCCTTTGTCTCAAGAGTTAATGGACTGCATTGCTTTAAAAGATGGAGGCTAAACAAGTCTATATAGAGCTTACAAAAGTTTCGAATGCAAAGTAGAAGAACACATTTTAAAGTTGAAAGTTTCAGTTAGTTCACTGTAGGGAAAGTTCAGCAGTAAATTGTAGGTGGGTGGGTGTTTTTAATAAATGTCGGTTATTTTCAGGTGATCGTAGCTCTGTGCGCCGTGAGCATGGTCCGCGCTGGAGGTCTCCTCGCAGCAGCTCCAGTGGCCTATTCCGCTCCTGTCATCACCAAGACCATCACCCCGGCGGTGTCCTCCGTGTCCTCCTACTCAACACATACCTCGCACGGTAGCCCGGTCGCTGCGTACGCCGCTGCCCCCGTCGCCACCTACGCCGCCGCTGCCCCCGTCGCGTACGCCGCCGCCCCCGTCGTCGCCAAGACTTATGCCGCTCCCGCCATCGCGACCTACGCCGCTGCCCCCGTGGTGACCAAGACCATCACCCCCGCCGTGTCCTCCGTGTCGTCTTACTCGACCCACACCTCTCACGGTTCCCCCGTGGCCACTTACGCTGCCGCTCCCGTGGTCGCTAAGGCCTACGCTCCCGTATCCTACGCCGCTCCTGCAGCCTACGCCGCTCCCGCCGTGGCCGCGTACGCCGCCCCCGTTGTCACCAAGACAATCACCCCTGCTGTGTCCTCCGTATCCTCTTACTCTTCCCACACCGCCCACGGTTCCCCCGTTGTGGCTTCTTACGCCGCTGCCCCCGCCGTGGCCACTTATGCCGCTGCCCCCGCCATCTCCACATACGCCGCTCCCGCCATCTCCACCTACGCCCACGCCGCTCCCGTCCTGAAGTCGGCTGTAGCCTACTCCGCCGCCCCCGCGGTATCTCACCTCTCTTACAGCGGACTCGGTGCTCAATATGGTTGGTAAACTGAATCCCACGAAACTTTTGTAAATAGAAAATGTAGAAAATAAACAAGTTGTTTATTATAAAATTTGTCTTGTTTATATTAAACCCCTCATACATCATCCTACATAATTAGAAGGAGGCTTAATTAAGAGGTTAAATAGAGGTAGGTAAGAGGTACAAAACAATATTGTCTACCTAATATAATACAATGAACATGAATCAATCATCAATATGAAGCATGTTACTCATTTGCACCTGACGAAGCCTGCGTTGTGGATATTTTACATTTGCACTGCGCTATTTTTTATGGTTTGTTTTGGTCATGAATAAATTCCTTGATTGATAAAAAAATAATGACATCTAAGGTGCATTATAATAATCAATCAACCACTTAAGAAAATTTAATTTGATTAGGTAGTGGCAATCACTGCCATTTTGGTATAGGTACTTAATGTAAAATATGTGGTCCATAGTTAACATTATACCATTTATACCTACTAACTAAAACGCTAAAATCAGAAGCTCATCAGCTATTTCTGTAGGTAAAACCCATCGCGAAGATGGACATATCCCGCTACCGAACGTAACATTATAGTTCGTTTTTTAGGGTTCCGTACCCAAAGGGTAAAACGGGACCTTATTACTAAGACTTCGCTGTCCGTCCGTCCGTCCGTCCGTCCGTCCGTCCGTCTGTCTGTCACCAGGCTGTATCTCACGAACCGTGATAGCTAGACAGTTGAAATTTTCACAGATGATGTATTTCTGTTGCCGCTATAACAACAAATACTGAAAACAGAATAAAATAAAGAATTAAATGGGGCTCCCATACAACAAACGTGATTTTTGACCAAAGTTAAGCAACGTCGGGAGGGGTCAGTACTTGGATGGGTGACCGTTTTTTTTTTGCTTTTTTTTTGTTTTTTTTTTTGCTTTATGGTACGGAACCCTTCGTGCGCGAGTCAGACTCGCACTTGCCCGGTTTTTTAGCATTAGAAAGAAGTTGCAAGAAGGTAAGCGATCATACCATGTCTTTTAATTGAAAAACGCTTTTTAAAAATCTAAAACTATTACTTATGAAAGCAGAAGAATATAAATGATCGTATTAGATTCATAATTGTTACATATTTGCCGTAACTTATTTTTAAAATGTGTTTTTCTATTAAAAGACACATCAAGATTGTTTACCTTATTTGTATACCCTATTTCTTATTGCTAAAAACAACGAACTATAGGTAAGTTCAATGGACATATTTCAAATAGTAAAAGCCGACCTCTGACTAACAGTACGACGGATGATATCGGCCGGTCAGTTGTTCGGAACTGTCAAATTTTGTTCTAACTGATAGGCTGATATCGTCCGGTGGCCTGTCAGTCAGTGGTCGGCTTAAGAAATTCCTGGATATTATTTGATTTGAAGGTCCCTATGGAAGAAATAAAGGAGACAAAAATAATTAAAATAAACAATGGAATAGATAATTAAAGAAATAAACGATAAATATGACAAAATATCAATTTATACAGAAATTAAACATGTCAATACTTTTTTAAGTATTTTATAATATTTAATATTTTACGTCCAACAACTATAAAAATAGGTATACATACAGTATGTAAATCCAATACGGGCGATAAATTAAACCAGATAGGTATATAACTTATCAGGGTAGTTATTAATTAAGATTTTTTTTAAGTTACTCTTAATTATTACCTCGTAAGTAATTAATTTTTGAAACCAAACAATGTACCGTAAAATCAAGTAACTATGTGTACTGTGTACCTAGTCCTATAAATAATGCAACTGTGGTCCTGTTTTATTTTTCAAATTATAATTAGTATCTAATATGTATGTAGAATAAGCATTAGTATATCTAAGCAACAAAATAAATGGACCTAATAAGTCTAAATCAAAAATTCTGGTTGATAATCAACGTTATAGTTCGTTTTTAGGGTTCCGTACCCAAAGGGTAAAACGGGACCCTATTACTAAGACTTCGCTGTCCGTCCGTCCGTCCGTCCGTCTGTCACCAGGCTGTATCTCACGAACCGTGATAACTAGACGGTTGAAATTTTCACAGATGATGTATTTCTGTTGCCGCTATAACAACAAATACTAAAAACAGAATAAAATAAAGATTTAAATGGGGCTCCCATACAACAAACGTGATTTTTGACCAAAGTTAAGCAACGTCGGGAGTGGTCAGTACTTGGATGGGTGACCGTTTTTTTTTTGCTTTTTTTTTGTTTTTTTTTTGCATTATGGTACGGAACCCTTCGTGCGCGAGTCCGACTCGCACTTGCCCGGTTTATTTAGCTAGCCCAAGGTCCTACCTATAGTACTTTTTCAGTTCAATGAAATTTAATTCATATTCGATTGCAACCAGAGGTGCTTTTGCTTTGTTTCGTTAAGTTTTTAAACTACATAAAATCAACTCTGTTTCCTACACTAAAGGTTCAAATTTCTATGGCTATTTTTCATTTGTATGGCTGGGCATTAGGAGGTTAGAAAGAAGGTAAGCTATCTTGACATGTATTTTAATTGAAAAACGCTTTTTAAAAATCTGTAACTATTACTTATGAAAGCAGAAGAATATAAATGATCGTAATTGGATTCAATATTTGTTACATATTTGCCGTGACTTGGCAAATATAAAAGCCTCGGTAGAGAGTACCATTTGGAGTTGAAACTTTAGGTCCATGGGGTCCCAGCGCGCATAAGTTGTTCGCAGATATCGCGAAGCGTCTGGTTGACATAACTGGTGACCAAAGAGCTGGCGGCTACCTCGCTCAACGTATCAGCATTGCGATACAGCGAGGAAATGCCGCCAGCATCCTTGGTGCAATGCCTCAGGGGCCTATTTTAGATTTAAGCTAGTTATTAATTTCGATTAGTAGTACCACTGTATAATATATAATGTGTGTAAATAAATGATTTTTTAAAACGTTCATTTGAATATATATATTTTATTACTCTTAGTATTATATCTTTACACTTAGGACTTTCCAGATCAAAGCTTAAAAAGGTTCTGGTAATAATTATAACAAATTTTAAATTCAGAGTGTGGACGAATATTTTTTTACGCAAGAGACTTCTACGCTACTACGCAATAGCCACCTTCCTAGGGTAAACTTTTTTGTTTGATAGACAAAGTAAAAAAATCTTATTGATAGTCTATTAGTTGCTGTATTACTACAATAATTTATGTAAATCAAGATTGACAGTGGCAACTAAAATAATGATTCTGTCAAGCACTAAAACACACACTATTAGTTCATTAAACCACCACGAGTACACGCACACACCACTTCAGGCAGAATATATTAGTTTTATTCACAATTCGTTTTCGATAAATGAGACGAATATTCAGGTCACTCAATCTCATTTATCAATTTGATATTTGAATCCACTTTAAGCCTAGTGCCCTTTCAAATGTCCTCCTCTGGCGATGCCGTCCACTATACGCGCTCACCGAATGAGTACTTGTTTCAAATCATTGATGCCTTGACAATGAAAATGAAACACACTCTCAACATTTACTTGGTATAAAAACCAGGGCGTTCCTTGCTTTAATCATTCAGTTTCCGACATCAATTGAAGCAACATGTACGCTAAGGTACTAATAAAAATCTAACTAATAACATAATTTAAATGCGTCAATAAACTAGAGTTAGGAAATGTAATTAAAAGTTTGTAGGATTGTCATATGGCGAGACTGAAATGTATTTTTTTATTACATACTTAATAAATACCTACGTACTAAGAATGTGTTGAGAAAATCGGCCCTTTTTGGTATATCATTATCGGGTCCAAGACCATCTTACATTTGTGAAATAATGTTAAGGGCATTTTGAACATTAGTTTAAAAATTACTAGAATTAAAATTTAGTAACGGCTTAGCAATTAAAAAGGATATTCATAACGGATTGATTAGTGTTTCAGCTGATCGTAGGTTTCTGTGTACTATAGGCAAATTTCTGCAGTAAATTTTAAGTCGGTGTTTTTAATAAATGTCGGTTATTTTCAGGTGATTGTAGCTCTGTGCGCCGTGGGCATGGTCCGCGCTGGAGGTCTCCTCGCAGCAGCTCCCGTGGCCTACTCCGCTCCCGTCATCACCAAGACCATCACCCCGGCGGTGTCCTCCGTGTCCTCCTACTCCACACACACCTCGCACGGTAGCCCAGTCGCTGCGTACGCCGCTGCCCCCGTCGCCACCTACGCCGCCGCTGCCCCCGTCGCGTACGCCGCCGCCCCCGTCGTCGCCAAGACTTATGCCGCTCCCGCCATCGCGACTTACGCCGCTGCCCCCGTGGTGACCAAGACCATCACTCCCGCCGTGTCCTCCGTGTCGTCTTACTCGACCCACACCTCTCACGGTTCCCCCGTGGCCACTTACGCTGCCGCCCCCGTGGTCGCTAAGGCCTACGCTCCCGTATCCTACGCCGCTCCTGCAGCCTACGCCGCTCCCGCCGTGGCCGCGTACGCCGCCCCCGTTGTCACCAAGACAATCACCCCTGCTGTGTCCTCCGTGTCCTCTTACTCTTCCCACACCGCCCACGGTTCCCCCGTTGTGGCTTCTTACGCCGCTGCCCCCGCCGTGGCCACTTATGCCGCTGCCCCCGCCATCTCCACATACGCCGCTCCCGCCATCTCCACCTACGCCCACGCCGCTCCCGTCCTGAAGTCGGCTGTAGCCTACTCCGCCGCCCCCGCGGTATCTCACCTCTCCTACAGCGGACTCGGTGCTCAATATGGCTGGTAAATTGAATCCTACGAAACTTGTAAATAAGATATAGGAAATTATTAAACCAAATGTTTATTTGATTCTGGTTCTCCTTTTATTAAATAATTTTCCTAAGTACACAAATTCGTAGAGAATTAATGTTATGATTGGTAAATACGAGTGAGTAGGTGTCTAAAACATTTGTAGAACAGGCATGAATTACGAGGAAATGAAAAATTTTGCACTAAAAAGGCAAGGTCAAATTATTTAAAGTGAATAATATTTACTTACAATAATTAAACTGTGATGAAAGTCAACCAAAAAATATTAAATATTGCATTTGAGGGTTCCGTACCTCAAAAGGGAATACACCTGTACACAAGATCCGACGGTCAGATGTATAACTTAACGAGGCTTAAGTCCAAACGCCATAGAGAGGACTTGTTTGTAGACAGCCTTCTCTTTGCTGACGATGCCGCGTTCGTCGCTCACAGTCAGTCTCAGTTGCAGACAATCATGGACCAATTTTCAAGAGCCTGCAATCTCTTTTCCATGTCCATTAACGCCAAGAAAACCGTCATACTAGCGCAAGGATGTTCAGCCCAGCCAAGGATCGTACTTAACGGCGCACCTCTCGAGGTGGTCAGCAAGTTTTGTTACCTTGGCTCGCTTGTGTCGAGCAATCTCTCGCTTGACGCGGAGATCGACTCCCGCATCGGCAGAGCAGCCAGTACGTTCGGGAGACTCCGTGCAAGGGCTTGGGACAACAAACATCTCACGGTAAAAACGAAAATGCTTATTTACCAAGCATGTGTCCTAAGCACACTTCTGTACGGAGCGGAATCCTGGACTACTTACGCAAAACAAGAACGCCGGCTGAACACCTTCCACATGCGCTGTCTGCGGAGCATACTCGGCATCACATGGAAGGATCGCGTCACAAACGAGTCTGTTCTAAGCGATGCACAGCTCCCTAGTATCACAGCCATACTAAAGAATGGACGACTGAGGTGGTTTGGGCATGTGTACCGAATGGAACGGACTCGTTTAACACGTCAAATCCTACTAGGAGAGATTGCAAATGCAAAAAGACCGGTCGGACGACCAATGCTGCGCTACAAAGATTGTGTCAAGCGTGATATGGTTGCCTTTAATATCTCATGCAACCAATGGCAGAGACTGGCCGAAGATCGACCTATGTGGCGACGTGTTGTTCATGATGGCCAATTCAAGCACGACGATGCCTGGTTTTCCTCTTTAAAAGAAAAACGCTTGAGGCGCCACGAACAGGCCTCCAACCCCCATCCATCTGGGGGAGCATACACCTGCCGCGTGTGTGGACGAGGGATCCTCTCCCGCATAGGGCTATACAGCCACGAACGCAAGTGTCGTTACCGGGATGCTACTTAAAACATCTGACGCAGATGAAAAGGCCTATTATTATTACCTCAAAAGGAGAAAACGGAACCCTTATAGGATCTCACGTGCGTCTGTTTGTCCGTCTGTCTGTCTGTCTGTCTGTCCGTCCGTCACAGTGTATTTTTTCTGAAACTACGGGACCAATTACCTAAGTTGAAATTTGGTATAAATATATAAGCTTGTGACCCAAAGACAAACAAGTAGCGTAAATAAATAAACTATAAACATGGAGCCACTTTTGTGGGGTAAATGACAGAATAAAAAAATGAAGGTTTCCAAACTATACCGTGTTACATATCAAATAGAAGAGCTCATCGTGAGAATTTCAAATATATTTTTTTTAAATTAACAATTATCTAGAAGAAGTAATTCAAGAAAATAGGCAAATAGTGACCATTCCCTCCCTTTATATCCGAAACTACTGGGTCTAAAATTTTGAAAAAAAAAACATATATATAGTTTTTTTACCTATAGATGACTGGAAAATCTATTAGCAATGTGCAGTCAAGCGTGAGTAGCTAATTACTTAGTTTTTGATCCGACGCCTACGGGTTTTTAAAAGACATTTCACTCACGGTTCACATAAAGAAATACAGAATTTTTATTGCGACTGTAACACGTATGGCGTACCTACGCCATACGTGTACAGTCGTTATTACCTAATAACCCTTTTAATGGTACCTACCTAATTAACCCTTAATCAAATATCGGGAAATTATTTCCCACTTCATTCTAATTTACGAAATATTTTTTATCTTTTTAAAGGCAGCACTCAGCGGTACCAACTATACAGATTTAAAATCTTAGTAACATTTTGAATTTGAAAAATGGCAACACTTTTCTAATGGCCGCCATTTGTGACCATACGTCAAAGTCAATGTCAGTTGTTGTGATTTTTTTTGCAATAACGACAATTTTTTTAGTGTTTTGAGGTTAAATGCGAAAAAAATCTTGTAAGAGCATACACTGAATACTATCATAAACTAGACTTATTTTCCCTGTGTTTTGCTTGAAAAGAATTGTGATAGCGATATGATTTAGCCAAGATTTTTAGGTTTTAGTAAGTGGGTAATTATTTCCCATTGTTTGTCCCTGAACGTACGATTTACAAAAAAATTGGTAGGTTTTATCAAGTGGGAAATTATTTCCCAGTGTTTGTTCTATACCTAAATTTTAATTGGTTTCCATAAATAAAAATATATGCCCGTTTGCCTGTTACACAAAAAAATCTGTGCCTGTTTTTGTTTTCTTTTTTCTTTTATTTATTTCTTTGATTTTTGAAGATAACGTTAAAGGATCATACTTGAATTCCAAGCAAAGCCGGGGGGAGCTACTAACTAGTACAAAGTTCGTAACCGTATCGGACAATGGGAAACTATTTCCCACTTCATTCAAAATTTTGCTATTCCGTAACGGATAACGGGAAAATATTTCCCACCGCAAAACCCCCCTTTCCCCCCCACTAAAATTCTTTTTATATATTTTTTCGTAATCTACGCACCCAAATTACCTAAAAACCAATCTTAGTTTTCAAAAATCTCATAAAAAGTGTTCCGTTTGATTAAGCGTTAATGAAGGATTTCATTTTAAATTATCTGTGGACATATTTGACGCTGAACATACACATTTCCAGGGAACGAATCTAACATTTTTTGTAAAATATTTTAGGTATTGAGAACCCCGCGGCCAGATTATGCTGCGTTTTCTGACATCTGACTAAAACCGACATAGCTACGTAGTAAGTAAGTATGAATTACTTTTGTGTGAAACTATTTTCTATTCCGGACCATTAAAAATATCTTGGTGGGCAAACAATATTGCCGAATGAAAAAGTGATGAAAAAGAACAATTTTTTTTTATTAGCAAAACATTATACAATTTTTGAAAACATTTGGATTTGGGTCCTCCTTGTAGCACTCTCTTTTCTAATAGGTACAGTCAGCATCATAAGTAACGAATCAGACTATACGCGTCAAAATTATCTACTATTTATAATAGCTTACAGTACCTACATCTATTTGTAATAGCTTGACAAAAATATAAAAGTTTCTGTACCTATGTAGAATAATTAGACTTTAAAAAATACGAGACTTAAGAACGCGAATAATGTCGTATAATTTTTATTTATTTATGTTTATTCTCGGATGGAAGATACTTCTGACGCTGACTGTACATAATATTAATTTAACCACAGCTATTTAATAAAAGCTTATAATGAAAACTATATTAATGAATAGATGTATTATCTAATAGTATAATAAAATATTTTTTGAAGTATGGAAAAAGTTCGAACATCACTAGATTCAGACCTAGCTAACTCTGCACGAAGTTAGCAATGACAAAATATAGAACACACTTCCACACTAGTTCTATAAAAATTGCCGCAGATTTAGCATAGAATGGAGTCTAAAGGATGACTCACGCTAGACCGGGCCCGGGCCGAGGCACCCGACATGTAATTTTCTATGACGGCTGATCGGTGATCACGTGGTGCTTTCCATAGAAAACGAACCGGAACCGGAAGCTCCGGCCCGGTCTAGCGGGAGTCATCCTTAATGCAATGAGTAACATTCGCAAAATAAAATATAAATAAAATTTAGCAGTAATTTACAGTACCTAATTATGGTAGGTACCAAGATCAACTAGCTTTATAGATGTGTTAAGTTGCTGCAAAACCAGATCAAGGTTCATTTTTAGCACTATTTTTTTACCTTTAGGCAATTAATTAAGACTGAATATATAAAAATTTAATTACACAGCTCCTATAAAATGCGACACTCGGCGCGATTCGGGAAATGATTCACTAGATATGAAATAGTAAAGATATGTGACGTTCCACGGCAAAAGGTACCCTATGGCGGTTGGCGCTTACGCTATTATTAACGCCGCTCCAATATTATTGCGGCCGCCATAAGGTACCTTTTGCCATGGAACGTCACATATATTTTCCCGATTTCACATTTTCCGAATCGCGCCGACTATATTGGAGTTAAAAATAGGGAACGGAATATGATTACCTTCAAATAGATCAATTGGGTACTGACAATGTTATTGTCATTTTGTTGTTTTCACATCACCAATTCAAAAAAACCGGGCAAGTGCGAGTCGGACTCGCGCACAAAGGGTTCCGTACCATAATGCAAATAAAGGAAAAAAAAAACGGTTTATTTTATGCCCCCTTTTTAAGACGGCCAAGAGGTGGGTCCCGAATTTGGAATTTTTTGTTAGGTGGGTCGTAGGCTCGGAGCCCAGTTAACTTCACAAGAGTCGTAGAATGTATGGGGCCCAATACTTTCCAGGACTCTTTATCTTTCCGAACAGAATCTATTGAAAGCTTACAATTCGGTGTTACAAATCAGTTTAACCTAGTGCGGCTAGTGCCCTTTCAAATTGGATGTCCTCCCCTGGCGTCCACTGTTCGCGCCATAGAGGTACAATAATATAGAGATGACACGGGGGAGGGGCCACACGACCGAACGAGATGCACTTATGGAAATTTCAGTAGAAGTAGCAGAGAAAGCGGTTTGAAAAATTTTAAAAAAGCGACAAATTCAAAATATTTTCATCATCTCGTTTATTTTCAACTTTACGGCATAAATGAAGAGGACTTGAAACTTGTAGATAATCAAATTCTTTTTTTTAATTTATAATTTACAAAATATCGATCCTAGAAGAAAAATTGTGAGGACCAAACTTGTAGAGAATCAAATTTCCTACAATTTTTGTCCTTACGGTTTTACTGTAAAATCAAAAATGGCCGAGTTATTCAAGAAAAAGCGGATTTCGAATATACACAGTCTACTTTTTGAATTCACACTCCCAGTGACCCCCCCGAGGGAACTACGAAAAAAAAATCCAAGAACTGATTATTCACAGGTCAAAATCTATAATGACTGAACTAATAATACTAGGTCTATGGTTCGCGCTTACTAGGAGCACCTAACTTGTTACACATCGTAGACGCCTTGACAATGAAAGTGAAACTAGTGCAACATTTAGTTGGTAGGTATAAAAACCAAGGCGTTCCTTGCGATAATTATTCAGTTGCCAACATTAACTGAAGCAACATGTACGCCAAGGTATCCAAATAATTATAATATTCTATTCATAGTAATGTCAGCTGTAAAAAAACCTGAAAGAAATCTTAAAAGCGAACGTTAATGGATACTTAAGAGTTATTAGTTAAACATATATAATTTGTATATAGCTAATTCCATGAAAGTTAATTTTCCGAGTTAGGTAGTGCAGTAATAGGACTAAGTTTTGAAGCGGGTCTTAGGTTTTTAAGGATGTAACGTGAAAAGCGCTAGCACGAGGTTGATGAATAGTCGCGTTTTTATCATCCTTATCTTGTTATTGTTGGACTTTTAATAAGTAGGTGTTTAAGTAGTAATGTTGACAATTTCAGCTGATCGTTGCTCTGTGCGCCTTGGGCACGGCCCGAGCTGGCGGTCTCCTCGCTGCCGCTCCAGTGGCCTACTCCGCCCCCGTCATCACCAAGACCGTCCCGGCAGTTTCTTCCTACTCCACACACACCGCGCACGCTAGCCCCGTCGCCACGTACGCCGCCGCCCCCGTCGCTGCGTATGCCGCCGCTCCTATAGCGTATGCCGCCGCCCCCGTGGTCGCCAAAACTTACGCTGCTCCCGCTTACACGACTTATGCGGCCGCACCCGCACCCGCCCCAGCTGTGTCCTCTGTTTCGTCTTACTCCTCCCACACCGCTCACGGTTCTCCCGCTGTGGCCACTTATGCCGCTGCTCCGGTCGTAGCGCATGCGTACGCTGCACCCGTTGTGGCTAAGACCATCGCGCCTGCCGTGTCCTCCGTGTCATCTTACTCTTCGCGCACCTCTCACGGTCCCGCTGTAGCCACGTACGCGGCTGCTCCCGCCGTGGCGTACTCTGCCGCACCCGCCATCTCCACGTACGCTGCTCCCTCAGTATCTGTTCATGCCGCTCCCGCGTACGCTACGTACGCCCATGCTGCTCCCGTCTTAAAGTCTACTGTTGCGTACTCTGCTGCCCCGGCGGTCTCTCACCTCTCCTACAGCGGTCTTGGAGCTAACTATGGTTGGTAAATGAATCACAATAATTGTAGATACTTAGGGACTGAATAAACAAATGAAAGAAATATTATTGTTTTTGATTTTAAATAACATTTTTCAATAGGGAATTCCCTGCTACAACAAAATAATTGACAATAGGTATACTTATAGGTAGGTGATCGGGCCACCAACGGTAAATAAAAAAAAACCGGGCAAGTGCGAGTCGGACTCGCGCACGAAGGGTTCCGTACCATAATGCAAAAAAAAAACAAAAAAAAGCAAAAAAAAAACGGTCACCCATCCAAGTACTGACCACTCCCGACGTTGCTTAACTTTGGTCAAAAATCACGTTTGTTGTATGGGAGCCCCATTTAAATCTTTATTTTATTCTGTTTTTAGTATTTGTTGTTATAGCGGCAACAGAAATACATCATCTGTGAAAATTTCAACTGTCTAGCTATCACGGTTCGTGAGATACAGCCTGGTGACAGACGGACGGACGGACGGACAGCGAAGTCTTAGTAATAGGGTCCCGTTTTACCCTTTGGGTACGGAACCCTAACAATGAAAACTTAAAACTTAATTGTACTGTATACTTTATAATACACCCAATATTAGGTACACACGCGGAAAAGGCATAGGATATTTACAAGCAAGTATTTACACGTGATAAATTTTGAAAAATTCAACCTTCAAAGGGGCTAAAAGGGGGAATGGTGGTAAAAGTTTGGAGCTAGGAACTTGAAACTTCGTGAAAAGGCATTATGTATAAAACAAAATAATTCAGCATATATACGTCACACTGCTCAAACTGAGGGCACAGGCTCTCATGCGCAAGGGGGCTTGGGCTATAGTCTCCACGCTAGCCGAATGCGGATGGGGGAAAAGGCATTATATTTTTTTAAATACAGGTATATAAGTTTGTCTGTTTTCGAAACCTAATCCTAATCCCCTAAGAGGGCGTAAAGCCTGGAAATCAGAAAGGAAGACAAGATATAATCTTATATTTATCAAGATATATTTCTAAAATGAATAGTATGCACGAGAGACACTTCCAAAGTGGTAAAATGTGTGCCCCCCCCTGTAACTTCTAAAATCAGAGAATGATAAAAATAAAAATAAAATATGATGTACATTACCATGCAAACTTCCACCAAAAATTGGTTTGAACGAGGTCTAGTAAGTAGTATTTTTGAATACGTCATAAATCTTAAACCGCAATTTTTTGTATTATGTTACTTGCAGCTACGGTACCCTTCATGGGCGAGTCCGACTCGCACTTGGCCGCTTTTTTTTCGTAATCTCGGAGTTGGTCCCATAGCAAAACTTACTCAGGTTAATCCCAAAACCTCCCCGACAACAGAAATACAGTTATTTTTACACACCGTGTACTTATATTAAAACCGCTAGGCTGTGTAGATACATACGTACTTTTAAATGTGAAATGTAGATATATCTATCCCACCAAAACATATTACATTTTCATGTAAAATGTTGCCAAGACGAAACCACAATACTGGAGTCAGTTATGTAACGCTGCCATACATGACCCAAAAATTTTTTATTAAGCTATGAGCTTCATCACATCTGATATTTGAGTAATTCTAAGCATTTCTAGCCTGAAGTGGGGGGGAGGGTGGGGTACAAAGACGGCCGCCATCCGTCATCTTTAAAAAAAATCTACTCTGATCCTGGTGGGTACTAGGGCAAGTTTGGTATCATTTTCGTATAAACCAAAGACGTAGAATTCATTGCTGATATTTGTTTTTTCAATTTCATAGTAATTTTACAAGAAAAACGTAAAAAGGTGAAAAATTTGGTTGGAGATTTTTGCTACGCGGAGCCGAAACTACAAAAGATAGAAAGTTGAAATTTGCACACTAGATTACATTTATAAAGTGTACAAGAGATAAGAAGCGATTTTGAGAAATTCAACCCCTAAGGGGGTTAAAAAGGGGATGAAAGTTTGTATGGGGTTCAAGTTTTATTTTAAGCTAGGAATTTGAAACTTCGTAAAACGATATATTATTAAAATACAAGAAAACTAATTTCAGCGTTTTTGAAAATTCATCCCCTAAGGTGGTGAAAAAGGAGTTGTAAGTTTGTATGGATATCAAAAAAATTTTCGAACGCGGGACTTGAATCTTTGTATTTGGGGATATTATTAAAAGACAGGAAAAGTAATTTCAGCGTTTTGTAAAATTCATCCCCTAACAGGGTTAAAAAGGGGTTGAAAGTTTGAATCCATTACAAATCCGAGTAGACACACATTTCTTATTGGCTCCCAGGCTTGAAATGCTTAGAATTACTCAAGGAACATATGTGATGAAGCTCATAGCTTAATAAAAAATTTTTGGGTCAACTTTATAACTGCTTCCGCTACAAGGCTCGCACTGTCAAAAAATTATAAGATCTCATGTAGAGCCAAGCCAGGGCCGTCTTTAACTATGCTGAGGCCCTTGGGCACATAAGAATTTGGGGCCCTATTGGAAAATAAAGAAAGCGAATTAAAGTAATATATTTCTACATGATCTTCTATTTATTATGGGTAATCAAATATACTGTTGCTGTCTGTCCTTCGGAGCCCCCCGAGGATGGGGGCTCCCAGGGCCCCCCTGGGCACGGGTCACGTGTGCCCTTATGGTAAAGAAGGTATTGAGCCAAGCGTCTAACTCTACAAGGTTCTTGCCTTAACTTTACAAACTACTCCTTAGTCAAAATATGTGGCTTTGCCGTTTCGTTAGTAAGTACAAGAACTATTGTGTATAGGGTTGCCAACTTTTTTTTTGGTGGAATATAGTATTTTCCAGAATAAGGCATCAAAAATATAGTACATTTCAAAAAAATATAGTACTTTTAGATAAAATACTAAACATGAGTGTAATGTACGTTTAATCGGAAATATAGTATTTTAGCGTACTATATATTTTTCCAAAAGTATATAATGCAGAGAGCCTAAATATAGTACAATACTATATAATATAGTACGGTTGGCAACCCTAATTGTGTAACAAATAGGTAATGAACACTGAATAATTGTTTCACTGTACGCCCGTGTGACGACAGCGAAACGGCCAATTCACATAATTTTGACCAATTTTGACTAAGGGGCCTTTGACCTAGAGTTTGTGAAGTTAGGGCTTAATAAGGTTAACTTTTATGTTTAATTTAAATTTCGTATAAATACGTCTGAATGCATCAATTAAAATGTCTTTTAGTTAATAAGGACATGACCAAAATTAAATTTTATCGCAGTATTCATTTACAATTATTGTGCCAATTGCTAAAAATTTAAAATGTCACATTGATGTCAATTACTTGACCATCAATTTGAATTACCATTCGCATAAGTTTTAACACGAAATGCGAGCAACCTTAACAGACAGACATTGAGTCATTTATTTAGCAATGTCAGTACCTAATTAAACATTTTAATGTTAGTTTTTAATTAATATATGGTACAATAACAAAACCTAAAATATTTTGCAACTGTACATCGTTTAAACCAGCGGTCGGCAACCTTTTAGCAGCCAAGGGGCACATAGTAGTTAACGGAGGTGACGCGGGCCGTATTTTGTTAATATTTATGACTTTCTGAGACACTGTCGTTTGTCACTATTACATACAAAATAGCCAAGGCGGCACTCGGGCCACAAGTGACAGTTTCACGAGCCGCATGCGGCCCGCGGGCGCAGGTTGCCGACCGCTAGTTTAAACATTAGTTTAATATAATTTTAAGGAGTTTCAGAGGGTTGTTTATGAGTAAAATCGAGGACGCTAGACTTTTGAGCTTGGTTATCTTTGTAGTAAATAACCCTACAAAATTACACTGTTATAATTTAATTTTGAGCACTTCCCAGAAATCCTAATTATGATGAGACTGAAGATTTTGATTCAAATGATTGATGCTCCCTTTTATGGTTACCTGGTGAGCTGGTTACGTAATTATTTATTATAAAGAACCCCATTACAGTTGTGGCATGCCCGTACGTCTACAGTGACCCTTAATACTAAAGAACTGTAACTGTAAACTTTTGTACAGATTTTACCTTTTTCTATAGCTTTGTCTGAGCTTTGTTACAAAATAAAATCTTGAAGACAGGGTTGTTAATTTCAGTCTCTCCTTTCACAATCTTGTCATGTTTTTTTTTGGATGCTTTGAAAATCTGTGTCGTGGCTTACCTACCTATGCCATGACATATGCTAACTGTCATCCTACCTGGCGTATCTGTAAGCTGTTAGTAATTACTTACTCTGTTGTTTTTTTAGTGCACCTACTGTTATACATATTAAGTGTCTATCAAGGACCATAACCTATCTAATGTGCACGAAAATGTAAAATGATCATAGTCCGAAAGCTCTTCGCTGGCTTTTTAAAGTAATTGAGATGTAATTAAATATACTTAAACATAAATATGTACATAAGTAAATATTCAAGCTATTTGGCCATCGAATTCAGGATGCATAAGTCGAAATTGCAAAGACATCTAAAAGGTTACGAGTAATTTCCTACAACGAGACTGGAAATATATTTTGTATCAATTACTGGAAGTTTGGGTGGAGCTTTACCCTGACATTGTTATAGTTCGCAGTCATAATGCCACGCGAAACTCGTTCTTGCTACCATATAATTACGTAGCCTGAAGCGCTATTTTGTAATGTAATGGATGTTATTTGCACCGGATAGCTCGAGGATTCGATACCAGTTTGTAGACGCTGGTATAAAAGAGAACGCAAGTGCTCTTGAAATTATTCTGTCATCAAAACACACGGATTAAACATGTTCGGAAAGGTACGCAGGGGTTATAAAAAATATAAAGATAAAATAAAGTATGTGATAAAAAAATATATGTCTTGATTAACAAACCTCAATTAATAAAATACATTATAATTAAATATAAATTTAATTAATAAACTCGTTAGATAAAATTGTGTTAGCGTGCTAAAATAGGTATAACAATAAGAAAATGATTTTATTATTTGTTTTAAACAACTAGATTTTTTCAGATAGGTAAATACACAAATGTTTAATGATAATGAGCCATTTTAAGTAAGTAACTAACTAAATATTTATAGAAGTATCTATTAAAAAAAAAAAATTAAGCGCAATAGACAGCACTGTGTAAATTTAATAGGTATAAAGATAACATCAAAATATTTCATACAGCAAAATTTTTATATTCTTATTCATAGACTTTTACTACTCAATATTATTTTCTTCTTCATACATCACATCTGCTGTTTTTTCATTTGATATTCAAAGAAATTTTAAAGTAAATAATACTTTGTGCCTTGTAATCATGCAAGGGATAATGGATAGGGTCCTTGGTTTTATATTACCGAAATATTTAATTATGACAGCTTAGTAACTTCCTTCGTAAAATAACTTTTGTAGTTTAAGTTTCATCGGCTCAGTTTATTAATTTATTTACTCTATTTACAGCTGGTCGTAGTTCTATGCGCCGCGGGCATCGCCTCCGCCGGCAACCTGCTGCACGCGGCGGCTCCCGTAGCGTACGCCGCCGCTCCCGTCTCCTCGGTGTCATACGCCACGCACACGGCGCACACCGGCCCCGTCGCCACGTACGCTGCTGCCCCCGTCGCGTCATACGCTGCGGCTCCCGTCGCGTCATACGCTGCCGCCCCCGTTGCCTCCTACTCCGTCAAATCCGTCGCTCCTGCCGTCTCCTACCAGACCATCTCGACTCACTCCGCTCCCGTGGCGTACGCCTCCCCCGCTGTGGCGCATTATGCCGCTGCCCCGGTTGTACAGAAGACCCTCGCGCCTGTGGCTACTTACGCCGCGCCCGCCATCTCTACCTACCAGTCTGCCCCCGTGGCTTATGCCAAGACGTACGCTGCACCCGCGGTGTCTTACTCTTCCTACTCTTCCCACTCGACCCATGCTGCTCCCGTGGCGTACGCTGCCGCTGCTCCCGTCATTGCCAAGACCTACGCCGCCCCCGCCGTGCACACCTATGCCGCCCCCGCTGTAGCTTCTTACGCTGCCCCGGTTGTAACTAAGTCGATTTCTCCCGCGGTGTCTTACTCATCTTACTCCACTCACTCTGCGCCTGTGGCATACGCTGCCGCTGCCCCCGTGGTCGCTAAGACTTACGCCGCACCTGCCATCTCTACCTACCATTCTGCCCCCGTGGCTTACGCCAAAACGTACGCTGCACCCGCCGTGCAAGCCTACCACGCTGCTCCCGCCGTGCAAGCATACCACGCTGCTCCCGCCGTGCAAGCATACCACGCTGCTCCCGCTGTGGCCACCTACGCCGCCGCTCCCGTGGTCAAGACTGCCGTCACATACTCCGCTGCCCCTGCTGTATCCCACGTGACCTACTCTGGCGCTTACGGCAACTATGGCTGGTAAACTATCCGGACGAACTGTTAATTGTTACAGATTGTTAATATTTTATGTTGATATTTAATGTAATATAATGACAGAAAACAAAAAGTAAAAAATAATTATACACAAACATCACATTTTTTTCATTATCATTATATTATAGTACCTACGTATACCTACTTATATTATATTATACGGCCTCCTTTGTCGGGTCTTTGATATATGGGTAGAAAGGAGCTAATACGGTAAATAAACAAACGAAAAACGTACTTATACCTAGGATGAAAAAATATAAGTATTATATCTTGTTTATGTAATGTAGGTATTTATTAGTAAGAAGTGTAAGTAAAACAATATTGAAATTAAAAGTGGTTCCTGAAGATTAAATAATGACAAATAAAACTTAAAAAGTAATCGAGCTACGCAGGTACTTATACTTATTTAAGTTTACATCTGAGTCAGAGCATCCAATAAAATCTTGAAGCTTAATTCGAACCTTATAGTGTTTGCATTGCTAGTCTGAGTGTTAATGGGTAATAGTATAATGTACATATAAAACAAAAAAAATCCTCATAGTCCTCGTTGGTGTCGATGGAGGCACACCGTCACCGTCATATAGGTTTGTGACTTATTACATTTTTTGATGAATAAACCGGTTTATATTGTAAGTATTTTTAATATTTGCAATATTCTTAGTCGTCAGTCAGGTTAGTTGATCAATAAAATTATACTTCATTAGTAAAGCTCAATATAGCAATTTTAACGGTACTAATAATTAAGTATTTATTTATATAAGTAGGTATCAAGTTTTTGTTACACTAATAAAATAAAATAAAAATCGACCGTTTGACCAATTTGGTCGTTTTTTTTTGAAGTGCAACAGCATCGTGAGCTTTCACATTCGAATATCTATTTAATCCCAACAGAGTTCAAGATTCGTGTGACCATTTAAAGGGAAAAAAAGGCTTAAATTAACAATCCACTGGTTTTAAAATTAGCAGACCCTTAATTCCACCCTTAGTTCAACCATTAAAAATTTCAGAACAATTATTCAATTTGTTCAACGCTTTTCAGATTAATAAAAGTACTTAAATCATTGACAAGGGTCCAAATAAAACTCTTTTGTATAAAACTGTGTCAGTAACCGGCTCTCCACGTCAACCACATATTGAGGTCGGTCCCGAGGCGTGATTCATACGGCTAGGCCGATTCTAGCGACTGCCTCATAGGAAAATTGTAAACTCACCAATTTACCTTCATTAGTTCTATAAACAATATCTGGGAGACCGAGCTTTGCTTGGAAAACATATGAAAACTCAAAAATGCGGTTTTTCCCATTAGATAAGATCTAGCTAGATCGATTTTTCGGCCCCGAAAACCCGTGTCCGAGATCCCCGAAATAGTATTTATAAATAAATAAATATACAAGAATTGCTCGTTAAAAGGTATTAGATAGATGAAAATATCGGTTAGGCACTTATTCTTATAGAGTTTGTCTCCGCCTCACGAGACTGCCGCCATTATGGAGAGGGACGAATATGGAGGAAATTGACAGATGATGATGGCCAGACGTATCCGTCGAAGGCGACATCCTGACAAGTTTTTTAATTATTAATTTAAGTATGAGTATTACTTGCTATTGAAAGGGGTTTATTTAACTATTACGCGCATGGGTGCGAGCGTGACTTGCAAATCCAATTTTGGTTTTGAAAGTCCGGCAGGACAGCGGCATCCGAAGGTCAAATTCTCTCATGTCACGAGTCATCAGATTTGTTTTGGATGTCTTAATTACATACTCTTCCAAATTCTTTATCATACCTTCTCAAAGAGGTAAGAAGAAATCCTTAAATATGACTCACGTTAGAAAAGCCCGGGCCCGGAACGAGTCATCCGTCACTTCGTTTTCTATATAGAAAGCATCACGTGATCACCGGTCACCTATCATAGAAAATGAAGTGTCGGTTGCCTCGGCCCGGACCCGGGCCGTTCTTGCGTGAGTCATCCTTTATGGTGCAAAAACTCTGCCTAATTACTTACAATTAGTTAAAGAAAGAGATTTGTAAAGAATAATGTAAAGAAAAATTATATATATCCTTCTCCCTAACTTAACCAAAGGAAAATTATGAAATGTTTACATAACATTCATGTTATCATTACAGGTAAAGTGTAAACACTCTCCTATATTGATATATTTAAGCTTCAATTTTTTTTTATAGACGGCAGATTTATTCTTATACTCTTAAGGTGACAGTCCATTTCCAACACAGCTGCACTACTGTTCATTCTACTATGGAAATTGACAATAACACCGACGCGTTCAGTACTAGTAGTGCAGCTGCGGTCAGAAATGGAATGTTACCCTTATGATATAAGCGCTCGCCCGAGCTCAGCAAGTGATGACAATAACAACCCCGAAATGGACTGAAAGGCTGTGCCAGAAAAACGATCGGAAAAATAAATCAGGGATCACTGCCGTTATTTATCACATCGTCTCGATTTTGGTTTCATTTGAATTGATTTATGATTGGGCCGTTTTCTGCACATTAAAGGATGGCTCTATCAATGTTTCTAGTTGATCGAGTGGATAAATAATAGAGTATTTAGTTACCTTACATGATAAGTTATTGAGGATGTAACAGCGAACTGTACTTTGGTAGTAAAATTGCTTGTATATCTAATGAGTGACAATGACAAAAGCATACAAAGTAGAAGTAAATAGGTGTTACTTATCCCTTAATATTTATGAAAATTGACTTTAGAAGGCTTAGGCTAAGGTGTAATTTGATCATTTTCTAATGGTCTTATTTTTGTTGTTTTGGATGCATATTGGGCGGTAAATTAATAATAAATTAACATATTTTTCACTTTTTATATTTGCGTATTTACAAAAGTTAGATATAAAACTGAAAAAATAAATAATAAAACGCAACCAGTTTTAACTTAGTTTACCAGCCGTAGTTGCCGTAGGCGCTGGAATAAGAGACATGGGAGACAGCTGGGGCAGCGGAGTAGGTGACAGCGGTCTTGACTACGGGAGCGGCGGCGGCGTAAGTGGCTACGGGGGCAGCCTGGTAGGCGTGCACGGCGGGAGCGGGAGCGTAAGCCACGGGGGCAGAGTGGTAAGCAGAGTAGGCGGGCGCGGCGATCGTCTTGTGCACAACCGGGGCAGCGGCATAAGTGGCTACAGGGGCGATGGTCTTGTGTACAACTGGGGCGGCGGCGTAAGTTGCCACAGGCGCAAGGGTCTTGTGTACAACCGGGGCAGCGGCGTAATGCGCCACAGCGGGAGCGGCGTACGCGACGGGAGCGGAGTGGGTTGAGATGCTCTGGTAGGAGACGGCAGGAGAGATGGATTTGACGACGGGGGCGGCGGCGTAGGTGGCAACGGGGGCGGCGGCGTATGACGCGACGGGAGCCGCAGCGTATGACGCAACGGGGGCAGCCGCGTACGTGGCGACGGGGCCGGTGTGCGCCGTGTGCGTGGCGTATGACACCGAGGAGACGGGAGCGGCGTACGCTACGGGAGCCGCCGCGTGCAGCAGGTTGCCGGCGGAGGCGATGCCCGCGGCGCACAGGACAACTACGATCTGAAAATATAACATTTTTTTTGATGAAACTCGTTGAATATAGGTATTTTATAAATAAAGCTTAATTTGTAGTTACAATCATGAAATGTTACATCTAGCGTTTCAAAAAAAAGTAAATTATAAGTCTAAGTTAGAGTGAGAAAACTGCTCTAATAGTAATGTTTGAATTTATTGACTTTAAAGGTAATAACAAAGTCAATTAAAGTTGAAGCTTTTATGGACCTCTACATACAGGCTTTGCTTTGCACAGCACATTAGTCCCATTAGGGACTATTATTAAGTTTATGGTATGGGACTCCCATATGAATACCATATACTTATTATAAAAAGAAATATCCATAATATTCCAATTGCGTACCTTGGCGTACATGTTTGTATGAGTGTTCTTGTCGGAATACTTTTTCGGAGCACTTGCTTTCGCTTTTATACGTGTATCTTCGAACAGGTATTAATCATTGGTTATTGCAACCGGTATGTTTACAAAGTCAAGGTGAGGCTCCACCCATCGATCTTAACGTTACCCACACAAGTTATTTATGTGCCATCGATATTTTGGATCCATAAGGAAATCCTGAGCGAAACGTTCCGGTAAGATCTTTCTGAGGGATTATGTAATTGCTTCCTTGATTATCAAGGGCTTACTAAACTTTTATAAAGATACGAATTTAATAGCTATGCTAATAATTTTATTTATCGTATGTTGTTAACGGAAGTCTATTAACGAGAACTATTTAGAGACAATTTTATTAGTACCCAGTTAAACATTGAGGACAGTGGGTTGCCATTACAATTAAGTCAATTTTTATGTATTGAATTCAAAGACTCAACATCATATTACTTAGAATAAATATGATTATTCTAGTAGGTAAAGTATTTTGGGATTTGTACGGTAAAAGATTGGCAAATGTATTTTCATAAAAGTCGGCTGCGCTTGTTATTGCGTTTGCACCAATACAACAACGAAGCTAATTACAACTGATTACCGCAGTGATTATGGATCAAACGAAGGCCGATGATAGCGGACCATAAGAATCAATAGTAGGGATGTACCGACTAGTTGGGAAAGCCGACTATCCGGCCACATTTGTAGTCGGCGATTAGTCGGCGACTAGTCAACAAAAATGGCCGATTAGTCGGCACTTTATAAGTGCCAGAAAAACAGGGCATAAAGAAATAACAAGCAAATATTTACCATATGCTTTTCACCTATTTTATCCAAATACCTATTTGTATCTAGGTGCTTACGAAAACTTTTGTTCGAATTATTTACCGTGTGTTCGCTTTCTGTTCGATTGTCGATTCGGTTGTCGTATTAAATCGCCTCAGGATTCATGATGAATAGCGCAACGAAAGGGGTAAAACGATTTAAGTGCACCTGAACCGAACTTAGATGAAACTAATTATCTGGCCGACTAGTCGGCCGACTAATCGGCCATCCGAGCGCCTAGTCGAGCGAGGCGGCTAGTCGGCCAAATCAATAGTCGGTACATCACTAATCAATAGCTCTTATGGACCTGTCATTAATACGTTCAAAACTCGAGACCGAGTATAGTCAGTCAAGAAAGTGGTTTACCACTTTTCGACTCTATTATCTGATTGATAGAGTCGAAAAGTGGTAAACCACTTTCTTGGCTGACTGTACAACACATAATTGTCTTTCGTTACTATAGCTATGACAGCTAAGAGCTTTAAGACGGACTGCAAGCCCCCGCTGTAACTTATGTGACATTTGCATCCATACTGCGCACTTGCGCACGCGCAGTCGTGTTGCAGCGTCCATCCCTGTCATAAAGACTTCTTTCTCATTATGATAACGATTTATGATGTGTATATAGGAGACAGTATAGACCAACCCTCTTATTCATGTTTACTAAAGTTGACAAGCCGATAATAATCGTTTGTCCCTTTCCGACGTATTGATATGATGGAAAGGGATAAACGATTATTATCGGCTTGCCCGCTTTAGTAAGCGTTTATTAATAAGGGAACAAGCCTTTTTCCCATGCTGCTGATACTTGTCCAAACAATAAACATTACAGGCATAACTATATTACAAATAAAAAAAATAGGATTAGAAAGTAAATAATTTATTTAAATTCAATATAAAAGTCGTCTTGGCTAATGAATAATAAATACTTCATAAATTCACTTTTTACCAGCCACCATGTCCATAGGAGTCGTGTCCGTAGGTACCGTGATCGTAACCGCCATATCCACCAGCACCGTAACCGGCTCCGTAACCGGTTCCGTAACCCGCACCGTAACCTCCCGCACCGTAACCATAGCCGTGGGCGGGAGAGCCATGTACACTGTATTGGTTAGCGTACGAAGTCGCAACAGGAGTGCCAGCATAGCCTAAGGCTGAACCCCCAACACCGGCATATCCGAGGCCTGAATAAGAAGGAGCAACACTCTTAACCACAGACACGTGAGAAGTGGCGTGACCGAGACCGTGGCCGGCTAAGCCGTATCCACTATATCCAAGTCCTCCGTAACCACCGTGGCCGGCGTAACTTCCGTAGCCCAGCCCAGCGCCGTGACCGCCATAGCTACCGTACCCGCCATAGCCCAGATTTGAGCCATAGCCGAGGGCTGAGCCGTAGCCAAGGCCGGAGCTCAGCGCTCCAGCATGAGCAAAGCCGAAGAGACAGGCGGCAATCACAGCGATCTGAAACAAAGAAAATATTTTTTTATTTACAAGTCGATGAGTGTCCTACTGTGGTAAGGAATTTAATATTGCAAAATACTAGTAACAAAGATAACAAAGGGGATTTTTAAAATGCTTTGCTCGTACCTTAGCAAACATTTTGTTGTTGTTTCTTCAAAAGTGATGATTTGAATGTTTTCCTGCTATTGTTAGCCGGCTTTTATATGAAAAAGGTAGGATATAAAGCATTCTTTGCCAAGGCTCTATTCTATGAAACGGACCGTAACGTGATTACATTTTTTGCAGCGCGCCCGTGTTCGGGTGTAACATTATTGTTGAATAATTACTCCGTCTAATTTGAATTATTTCGTAAAACACCTGATAATCATCTCCAGCAAGTTCTCCCTTATAATCTTGTCTAATTAAATCTTGAAGTTCTCTTAACTGTAATTTATTAACAGGGGATGTAGGATTTGTTTAGTTACTTCTTTGTTATACAAGCAGTTAATATACCGGGTGTGGCCTGTAACACGAGCAAATAATTAAAACATAGATTGTACTCCTCAAACGGTGACACTTTTGTTCAACAACTTTTAAAAATTATGAAGTATTTAGACTCCCTATTTTTCATACAAAATAAATATTATCTTCAATGTACGCCATCGCCTCGCCATATCATTGTGATTGACGTTGCTTGTCATGCCTTAAACATAACAAAATTCGCAATACATTGCGTCTTAGAATAAACTTTAAAGTGTATAAAAAATCAAACCACAAGTTATTTTTAAAAGTTGCTGAACAAACGTTGGTTAGTATGAGGAGTACAGCCTACAGTTAAAATTTTTGCTCGTATTACAGGCCACACCCGGTAAATGTTAGAGCAGCCTTGTAAGTTACTTACAACTCTTTTTTATCTCCGCAAGATTGGACGTGAATTGGGTTGAATTATAATAATTTTATTTGACTACCGGGTACCAGTAATTGAGCACGTTTTATACGGGCACAGTCAGCCTCAGTTAGTGTAGTCAGCTACTGTAGCTCCTGCCTTCAGCTGTGTGTTTAGAGCAATATTTCTCAGTAACGTAAAAAAGTTACTAAGGTGATTAGATATTTATAGATATATTATGTATCGTGATCATGTTAACAGTTTAACCGGTTAACCCCAGGTTAGTGGGATGGTGCAAGTGGCGCTAAGTGATTTTTAGGGAGTAGAATATATAATACATAGTATGCGAATTTAACCGACATATCATTTTGCCTTTGATATTTGATATACCGACTTACTAATTAAAAGTCATGTTATGTATTTAAATCGAAACTATATTATTTGCTGTTGTTAATTAGCTAATTAATATTTATAGAACCTAAATGAAATAGACCGTGCGCTATTGGATTTGCCATTGTCAAGTTCATGGTTCACTAAAGTCAACGACTCTATTAATTCTATTTATAGACTACCGATTGTTTCCTTGGTAAAGAAACTATCTACGGTGAAAAGCCTTTCAATAGGAATGAAGTTCGGCGCACGATAAGGTAGATTCAGTACGGCTACCACCAGTTTTAACATTGACAGATACACTCGCGTCTACGTAAATTACTTTCTATACATCTCGCTTGCACTAATATACGAGTACGAGCGAGATGCATAGAAAGTAAGTTACTTGACGCGAGCGTATCTGTCAATGTCTGGTGGTAGTGGTTCAGGTAGTCGTAAGGTTATATTTTACGCATTATTTTGCTACGTAAGGATGAGTAGCTAACATGCCAATCGATTACGCTTCGTACCATACGAAACGTAATTATCATTGTCTCACTAATATGGAAGAGAGAGAGACACAAGGCGCTTCGCTGTCGTAGCGCAACGATTGTCACTTTGGCTGCACCCTGCTTATACAGACTGGCGGGAGACTCTGCGTGAAGCTGATTTGTATTATGCCACTGTAAGTAGTTTTACTTAGGCCCAAAACTCAACTAACTTTTGATAGAAAATCACAGGCGTAAGTTCTTTACCAACAGGCTGAGATAAATGGCCACTAAGTCGCGGACAGACAGAAATGACGAAAAGAGGTAGGTATAAGTATGTTATATTACTTTATACTTTAGGTCTTAATTAATTAAATATGTACTAAGAATTGACGCATGTTGTGTTTACCTATAATTGGATAGACACTTATTCATGTACTTATGGCTTTTATCTGTAATTTCTGTAGTATTGTATCTGTTGGTAAACCTTAAATAAATAAAATAAAATAAATAAATACATAAAATCTCTTGTAATGTTGACTTCGTCACCCTATAATCGTAGGTATCATGCAAAATTCCTAATCATGCGCAAATAAAATGAATGTAATATTAATGAAATTGATGATACACATAATAGGTACATAAGAAACTATTCTGGTAATACACATATATATTATACAAATTACGAAGTGATCAATAGGTAAATAGGTACGATCGAAAGTTTATGTTATGACCCATTTTGTACCTTGTCACAGTGATAATCAATATGAAAGTCGCCTCATACTATTGTCACTGCGACAGGGCACAAATACGGTCATAAATTAAAACTTTCGACTGTACCATTTTTCATAAATAAACTCAATCATACTGCCGTATTCGAATTTCAAGATATTCACAAGAGACGACACGTTCTAGATCCATTCTGGATACGTTATAGTTTAGATATCAACAGTTCTCTTTTGCAGCGCAATTCGGGCAACTACTTAATGTCACTTATACGTTAGATAGAGTAAGATATCTATTAGATGTAAATTAGATTTCTAAGGGTCGGTTGCACCAAACTGTTCGTATCGCTAAATTTTTATGTATGGAAAGTTTCATAGTAAAGCGCTGGGGCGCGCCGGCTGACGTTGATCACTCTGTCAAATGTGGTTGGTGCAACTGGCGCTAAGTCATATCCTGTGGAAACCGTTCAAGAGTATCTTCAGAATCGCGCAAATGTCAAATTTGACAGGTTAGATCTTAAACATATCGTTATCGTATCTTGGTGATGTCTAAAAGATGTCTAATATGTCTATTTCATAATCCGAATCGGGCCCATAGTGTTTTTAGGGTTCCGTACCCAAAGGGTAAAACGGGACCCTATTACTAAGACTTTGCTGTCCGTCCGTCCGTCTGTCACCAGGCTGTATCTCACGAACCGTGATAGCTAGACAGTTGAAATTTTCACAGATGATGTATTTCTGTTGCCGCTATAATAACAAATACTAAAAACAGAATAAAATAAAGATTTAAATGGGGCTCCCATACAACAAACGTGATTTTTGACCAAAGTTAAGCAACGTCGGGCGTGGTCAGTACTTGGATGGGTGACCGTTTTCTTTTTGCATTTTTTTCCGTTTTTTTTTGCTTTATGGTACGGAACCCTTCGTGCGCGAGTCCGACTCGCACTTGCCCAGTTTTTAGTAAAGATAAACCTAGCGGTCTACGTGCCGCTGCCGGATCATGAACCATGAATGAACCAAGGTTTTGTTTTGCAGCCGTTCTGAGTAACTGATTTAGATACATCCAGGTAAGGCTGAGCCCGGCTGCGGCTCCGCCAACTCACCATCAAGAGATCAATGTATACTGGCTGTGGAAGTCAACCGGAATAATCCAATGGTCATTTATTGTACAATCCACAAACAAAGAATCGATGGCGTAATATTAGTGACCGAGTCATTGAAAATTAGAGTATTTGATATTTATGTAAGGTGATTATAATATAAGTAATAGTACATGTAATATAAGTAATTAGGGCCGTATAATTATAGTGGATTCCCCTATGAAATCAGAAACTATGGTATATGAGAAGTCAGAGATATGGTGAAGGTTTTTTTCTTAACAGCCACGAAGTTTGAGAAACTGCGGTGAAGATACGCATTTTTAAGTTTTTATGAAGATTAGCTAACCTCTTCTGTGCGTGGTGGGTCACGCACGTGGCCGGTTTTGTCATTTACCTACGCTAAAATATTAATATTCCTTTAAGGTTCTTTATTCGATAAAAGGGTTGGCAAAAAAGAGTTTTAAAGATGCCAATACGGTTTTAGGTCAGCAAGAATACAAAATAATTTTTTTAGTGGTACTTACGAGTAAAATGGTATTGTAGTTCTTTATTCTAATATTAATGATAGGAGAATACCTTTTCCTGCAATGTTAAAAGCAGTACCCACATTACTGTAAGTATTTAATATTTTGAAATTGTCAGGTGTACCTATTGGTTTAATACCAGTAATAATCTAATCTAGAAGTTTGGGAAGGTCTTGTCGGTAAAATAGGTTCTTTTTCAGGACTAGGTATATTTTCTATGATATTGCCAGTGGATAAACTGGTAATATTGCTGGAAATTATTAATATTGTCAAGATACTTTTTAATTCTAAGATTCATATGAAACATATTTAACGTTGGAAAGTCTTTTTATTGTTTTTATATACATACCTAAATAATTTACAACTGTTCTATATTTTACCATCCGTAACCACCGTAGCCGTAGCCGCCGTGGCTGTAACCATGTCCGTATCCACCATACGAAAGAGGGGCGTACGCAGAGTGTCCAATGCCATATCCATGTCCAAGTCCGTACGATGAGTAGCCCAATGGGGCGTAAGACTTAACAATGGGAGATCCATGGTAGCTATACTGCGAGACGTGCGAGATGGCCGGGGCGTGGGCGTAGGAGATGGGCGCAATGGTCTTGACTACAGGGGCGACTACTGTCTTGGCTACGATGGGGGCGGAGTAGCCGAGGTCGTGCCCATAGCCGTAGCCGCCGTAGCCGTAACCGCTTCCGTAGCCGTAACCGCTGCTGTAGCCAAGTGATCCATAGCCAAGGGAGCTGTAACCGAGCCCACCGCCGTACAGGTTTCCAGCGCTAGCGAGGCCAAACAGGCAGACGAGAAGAGCGAACTGAAATGGGAAAATTTATGAGTGGTAGAGGCACTTTACAGAATACAGGATCGCCATATTGTCATTAGGTATATAAAAAAGTCAAGAATCAGGTCAATTTGTACACAAACAAGATTATTTCAGACTAAACCAATGATTTATTTTTCTGAACAGCAACATTTAGATTGTTCCAGTACTGTTCCCGTGGATACTTAAACTATAAGCTTAAATAATAAACTTAAAGGCTATATTTAAAGCAAATTTTCTGATTTCTGATAAAAACTTAAATTCTATGAATATTTTGTTGGGTATCGAATTCCGACTTTGGGTATCATAACAGTCGAGTCATATGTGTATTTTATTTTATTTGTTAAATTCTATCGTTCTCACCTTTCCAATCATGTTGTTTCCTTAGCTGTGACACTGGATATGTTTCTTCATCCAAAAATATAGCTTATATATGTAACTATGAAGGAAATAACATAGCCTTAGCCAAGGCTGGCCATTAGCAAATTGTTCTGGTTACAACATCGTCACCGCCAAATTGATATTTAATTTTAATAGTGAGAAAATGATACTGAAGGTAAACAGACAAAGAGGTGTAATGAACTCTGTAAGGAAACACAAGTTTAATGAACAATAAAAAGGCGATATTATGGCCTGGCCGCACTATGATTACAGACATATAGCTCTACAGACGCTTGTACTGCGATTTGTATGAAAAGAAGGGCCGTCACTGTTTGAGTGAGGTATGTATGTATAATACATGTTGTCATTTAGCTAATCTAATTATAAATATTTCAGATAATCAACGTCTCTGGGTTCGTATCTATTTATTGGTGTTGTTATACATTTACAACCGTACCCTCTATTGTAAACAATAAACATTTTTTTATTTTTTTATTTGGGGTATGGAATATTTTCTGTGTACTAACAAGCTTTGCCTAGTATGATCAAGCCAGGCACATTTTTGGAAGATATAATTTTTGTTTGTAGTTACATAAATATTTCTGAATCTATGCAAAGCAAATTCTCTAATATTTATTTGCATGTATTACTTGTACTTGGGTACATTATATATTTATTTACATATATATTTATAGTACGTATGTATGTATTAATCTTTATAAATAGGTATAAGTTTTATTGTTTATGATCATATTCCATCATAAAATATTTTTTGTCGATTCGATAACCTATATTTTATTTGCATCATAATTCATCTTTAATCGAATTATTAATACGCATTTTATCATAGGAAAACCTCATTTAACGTCTATATCCGTAGAACATTCATTGAAGCGCCTTGATTATCGAGCTGTGAGGTTATTGATGAACCTTGATATTGATTTGTAAGTGTGTATTCCGAACAATATTGGCAATAATAAAATATGACTAAATAAACTTTAACGGTTTCCTCATTAAATATAGATACAGTCCACTTACAGACAGACAAACAGGTGAACATCCGCGGATTTTTAATGGGGGACCCTTCTTCACGTTGGTACTTTTACGGTATGGAACCACAAATGCAGTCTTTGCAGAGCTTGGTTATCGGCATGTAAAGTAGACAAGTGGTTGGATATCTACTTACCTATATGTCTGTGAAATCTGTATTTGTTCATAATGAACTTAATTGGATAGTATAATTTGGGCAGAAGGGCATTTGTTCTTATTATTATTCTATTTAGTTCATATTTAGGCCCACACCACGTACATACTTCACGTATAACAATTGAGCTGCTTAACTTCAAACTCGGATAAATCCATCCGTCAGATTATGAGATTTTGGTATTAAGAAAAGGTAGGGTAGATAGTTGCTGAGAGGGTCGAATGGATTTACCCGAGTTGAAATTAAGCGACACAATTACCGGCTTGTCTGAAGCTATGCGCTCGCGAACCGTGGGAAGCCGACGCACCAAAGGGATAGGATAAAAGCAACGTTATTTGTACAAGGTGTCCAGAAAGGGTATCGGGTATTTGTTTTAGCGCCATATTCGAAACGGGGCCACGAAAGGGAGCGGGGAGGGGTTCGTGGCGTGCGCCATTTAGTGGAGTTTTAGCCATGATGGAACAGTACTCGGGGACGCATCGCGCATTTTGCGTACGAGCGTATTATCGTAGCGGTGATTCAATAGTGACTGCTCAACGTCTGTATCGTGCGGAATATCATACACGCCACGCGCCAAGTGACGATAGCATTAGGAAACGGATCAGGATGTTCGAGAATACAGGTGCGACGATTAAAATTCAAAACTGTATTCTCGAACATCCTGATCCATTTCGTCACTTGGCGCGTGGCGTGTACGATATTCCGCACGATACAGACGTTGAGCAGTCACTATTGAATCACCGTTACGATAATACGCTCGTACTTACGCAAAATGCGCGATGCGTCCCCGAGTACTGTTCCATCGCGTGGCTAAAACTCCACTAAATGGCGCACGCCACGAACCCCTCCCCGCTCCCTTTCGTGGCCCCGTTTCGAATATGGCGCTAAAACAAATACCCGATACCCTTTCTGGACACCTTGTATAATTTAGTATTTTCAAACGTTCTATGGGTGTGACATGTAGTATAATCGTAGATTAGGTAACTGTATTGCGATGACGTTACGGCTCCAAAAGTATGTAGTGAAACTCTATCCAAAAAAACAGTACCTACACTAAATAAAAAAGTGGTCGTTCCATAGGTTGCATTTCAAACAATACGAAAAAAGCTGTAGGGTAGGTACCCCAAAAATGTTTTCCTCTAAGTTTGATTTTACCTTTGTTTGTCAGCATGATTGATTTAAGTATATACATTTATCCATGCTAACCAAATTGCAGCTTTCTACCACTAACGATTACGGAGAAAAGCCGCGGACGAACTAACGGATAGACAGACAGACGGCGACGTATGTACGGAAACTATAATGGTTCCTACAATAGTGTCAACAACAAAGCCCTAAAAACAGATGAAATTAAAAATAACCTGACAGTGACATCAATACTGGTCATTAGAGTCACCATGTCAGTCAGGTCACGATCTATAGCTAACTAAAAAGTTAAGTAACACTTCAGTGACTCCACATCTGGTTAAGGCGTTCAAGTTGGTTCATCAAGATTTTTACAACTTGTCACTCTCGTTGAAGGTGTGACATTGTTTATGTTTTGACACAGTTTCTTGACCTTGTTTCAAACGGCCATCATTGATTGACCCGCGACCTCTTTAAGTCTATGTCCAAATTAGCGTTCAAGATAAACTGGAGATCTCATACATAATTCACGAGTTGATGCTATCTTTCATTTTAACACACAATCATACATAATAAGCAAGATAAATGTTAATTACACGCTTTATGTTTTCCATTGTAATTGTATTTAACACTAATTGCTGTGGATTATCTTTCATCTCAGGTGGTAACATCTTAATACCAGCAGTTTTAATTACATCTCCGTTTAGTAATGTTATTTTGTCACTTTTGAGTTAATTTTACACTTTTATAGTCTGCGTGAGACATTTTTAGACAACGATGCTTTGACGACATCTGTTCGCTAGGAGCACGACTGGTGCTGCCCTCATTTTATGGGGTTTTCTACGTTAAGGCCAAGGGCCCAACGCTTTCTGTTCTATTTGACGGCGCAGCAACTAGTATCATTTCTCTCTCCTTGCTCTTTTAAAAATTCCGTTTGTCAAAAAAGGACAACCATACTGTTGACAAGATGGACTTCAAATCCAAGTGTCCTCTTTTTAGGTGACCCAGGTTGTGCATGAGTGCGTAAAAACGTATATGTGTGCTCTTTTAGGGATGTGAAAAGTCGATTTTAATCATGTTATATATCGATAAACGCTACACAGCGGAACGAAAATAGCGATTAATTGAAGCTTCAATATCTTCGTTAAACATAAACATAATTGAAATGCTAATGGATAATGAATATATTATAATATAATAAATAATTCCATTATTGCGGAACACCTATTTTAGTAGGTATTTATGTATTTTAATTAAATATCTGAACTTTGCCTTGGTTCCCTGCTGGGGCGTGACTATAAAATTGTGATCTGATAACCACAATAAAGAATAAAAGCATTTTTGTTCATTTTAGGTATCGTTAAACCTTTGGAGTAAAATTAAAATTGCAAGAAATGTCGATAGTTTATCGATATGACTTTATCGACATAGCTACAGCAAAGTGGGCCGTTTTGTTAATCGTACACTAAATAAAAGTGGTTCCACTGACAGCTCGCTTGGAAGGTATCTGTATACAGGGCGTCCCACAGCTATGCCACATGGAGGGTAAGTACCCTGAATATTGTAGATAGAACATTTTGCTGAAAGAAGACATTATTTTAATTTAAAAAACAATTTAAACTGCATTCATAGATTTTTAAATAATTACATGGTTGAACCGGGAATCGAACCCGCTACACGAAAAAAAAAAACACCCTGTAGCTTTTTCATACCGATCGAAAGGCTTCATCATAAGGATTATTTTTTGCTAAATAACATAGTGTCGGTAATAAAAAGAAACCCATGTATTTTAACATTTTTAATTCAAATTAACCAATTTAATTTATCAAATGCTCAAAATGAGTGTCATTCTGTTGAATACAAAGCCGCTCTCTTTTGATTATTTCGCTAAATTTCACATCAAATGTTTAACATTCATGGTCTTTCTTTAGTTTCTGACACTATGTTATTTAGCAAAAAATAATCCTTATGATGAAGCCTTTCGATCGGGATGAAAAAGCTACAGGGTGTTTTTTTCTTTCGTGTAGCGGGTTCGAGTCCCGGTTCAACCATGTAATTATTTAAAAATCATGAATGCAGTTTAAATTGTTTTTAAAATTAAAATAATGTCTTCTTTCAGTAAAATGTTCCATCTACAATATTCAGGGTACTTTCCCTCCATGTGGCATAGCTGTGGGACGCCCTGTATATTCTTATATCTATGGTTAAGGCTTATGGAGTAAAATTAGTTCTAACGGCTGCCGCTACGGGGCGGTTGTGTTTGTGGCAATCAGCGCCACTTCTCCCTCCACCGACTTAGCACCTTGCCATATATAAATATATATATATCCAAATTATTATAATTCTAGCTGACTACCTACTGCAATAATGATTCTGTAATGAAATCGGTGTTGTAACAGACAGTGAGCATGCCTTCTTAAATGGAAGTAGTTACTTTGAAGCCTGGCTCGTGCCAATTATTTAATATTTTACCAATAGCCTTATCTCAAAAAAAAAACTGTAGCGTCCTATTTACAGATTCCTGACAAAATTGACAGATAGCATCCTAGCTGCAAATTGTACTAGGATTGCATTTTTAGCGTGCAGTAGGTACCTACCCATGAAAGTTACCGCAGCGATATGTTCTGCCTTAGTCACACCTAAGTGGTTTATATGAATCAAACACAATAAGTTTAGAAAATACTGTTTATAATTTCAAATTGTATAAAAATATTTTTTTCTCAATTACAAAAAATAACTAGATTTTACACATTCGTTTGAGGTGATCACCAGCCATAATTGGCCAAACCGTTGTATGCCACGTGGGAGACCGCGGGAGCTGCTGAGTATGCCACGGCTGATTTCACCAGCGGGGCGGAGTACGCGGCATACGAGGCTGGGGCGTAAGACGCCAGGGGTGCTGACGCGTAGCTCAGAGGGGAAGCGTGAGCGTAAGCTGGCGCAGAGTAGGCGACGGAAGCAGGCGCGGAGTAGGCGACGGGGGCAGGCGCGGAGTAGGCGACGGGAGCGGGCGCGGCGTAAGTCGCTACAGGCGCAGCGGCGTAAGAAGCAACAGGTGCTACCGCCTTAGCATACACCGGCGCGGCATGAGCAGTATGAGTGGTATACGACGACACAGATGACACAGCGGGAGCAACGGTCTTCACAATCGGCGCGGAGTAGGCTTGTAGCGCTGGCGCAGCGTAGCTCTTGATAACCGGGGAAGCGGCGTATGTGGCCACGGGCGCGGCGTAAGACGCCAGGGGAGCGGCGGCGTACGGCGATAAAGCTGGCGCAGCGTACGACGCGAGCGAGGCGTACGGCGAGGCGTACGACGCGGCGTAAGGTGAGCCGTAAAGCCCTCCGGCTTTGGCGGCCGCTACTGCGCACAGGAATACTACAAACTGTGGAGGGAAAAGTTTTATGTTAACATTTTTAGTCAATAGAGCTTAAGTTCGCAATACAAATCGATATGTCGTGAACAAAACATGGACTAGGCGAATGACACGATCATTGTTTGAGTGATGGGTTCACCTTGCAATAGTCGCCAGTATCTATTTGTGTAAACTCACTCGCAGTGCGTCTAGTAAACTTATGATTAGGGTACAGTCATATCAAACTCCGTTTATATTCTTCACAATCTTCACATACGTGGATATTTTCTGTCATGTATTCGCTTAATTTACTCCAGATTTACCAAATCGAATTGTAGCCACAATTTCTTTAGCATAGAACTTTAGCAAATAGCTCAGTCCCTGGGTGGTGGATTAGCACTCTTTATTTGCACATCCGGTTGCATTAATATTGTGGGCAAGAAATAAGTACCTGCAATTTTAAAAATCTGAGATTGACAAAGGAGGTTTTAAGCTAGGAACTCGAAACTTCGTAAAAAGACATCAATCTTGTTAAAATCCAAGCAAAGTGATTTCAGCGTTTTTGTAAATTCATCCCCTAAGGAGGTAAAAAAGGGGTTGAAAATATGTTGCGGGAACGAACATCTTTGTGATGTAGGGACTTGGAACTTAGTAGGAAAACACAATATTACTACACATGAAAAGTGATTTCAGCGTAGGTATTTAAAAATTCTTTCGCTAAGGCCCACTTGCACCATTCCACTGACCCGGGGTTGAATCGTTAAATCTGAACTTGCCATGGTTACCATTACAATTTGACACTAGGTTAACGGTTTAACCGTTAAACCCTGGGTTAGTGGGATGGTGCAAGTGGGTCTAAGAGGGTTAAAAGGGGGTTGCAAGTTTGTAAAGGGAACGATCTGAATAAGCAAGAGACTTGAAATTAGTAGGATAACACAACATTTCACACACATTTCAGCGGTTTTGAAATTTTATCGTATCGAAACAAAATGTATAGGTACCTATCGAGGACAATTTCAAACTGTTTCAATTGCCTTTTTTTAATTGTAGGTACAAAATCCATTCAAATTATTTATTTATATAAAAAAAGTACAAAAATCAGTCTGAATGTATTATATGGGAAAATTGTTTTGTAAAGCGTAAGCAGTTCTCGGTCCCTCAAATATATTAAAATATGAGGTGAATTTTTGATAAAGATAATTATAAGTTTTTAAAGCACTCTGAAGTATTTCCAAATTCACTTTTCGCAACAAACATTAACCACAAATTTCACACACTGTCCGTACCTTGGCTGCCATTATGTTATATAAAATCCACTACAGCAAGTGATACGGTTTGGTGGTGCGCGGTAACTTTTATACTATTCTAGGTTACCCCCAAGCTGCGGACTAGATCGTTAGATCCCTTGCTGTGTATTTCCATTTGCGAAATTTTGTCACCAGTAAAACGTGAGCTCAAGATACTTAATATCTATGCGTTATCGTAGAGCGCGCTTATGTTGGTCCTTCTAAGCCTTATTTGCCTGAGCTTGGTAAGCGATTGAAGTCTACCAAGCAGCCACATACATTGCGTATTGACCGACGCATGACTGACCAGTTTAAGTATGACCTTAAGGACATACGTTACAGTTCAGAAATAAGATACAGTTACATCGGTTTTTTCGTTACTCTTTATTTAAAACCACGTAAACCAAGATACTTTGGCTACGTATCCGTAAAGAATTTCGGGGCCAAGTAGCACTAGCGAAGAGTCGTGAGAGTCAAGATAGGTTTGTGAATCGCGTACGTGCGCAGGATCAGTCTGTCACTTCAGTCGCTTGAGGTTATTTCAGACGATGTGTTCTGTTGCTGTAAATAATATTAAAATGCCGCGTATTGCTGCACTTTTTCGGAAAAAAAAACAAAATTTATTTCAATTCACTAATATAGTGTTTTATAGTTCTTAAACACTAAAATTAGAAATAATTTTATTTTATTAAACCTACAAAAGAAAAACATTTCTTCCTAATAATTATGAAACGGGTATTTTATGCTGAATCCGTCTATTCGTCGTCGGGTATTTTAGGCTGTGTACTAGCTGCTTTTTAGAGGTATTCATTTTTAATCCATATAGGTACTTTAACAGTGGTCGCTTTGTCAACGTGTCTAAATTTAAAAGGATGCTTTTCGAGTTAAATATTCATAATAAAAATACAAATAGGAGATAATTAGGTAGGTAATTGATTAGGTACAACGTATTAAAGTGTTATATATACATATTTAAACATTTTATCCATGGCAATAACATTTTAAGAGCAAAAAGTGAATTTTAATAAGTAGGTAACTAGAAGCTACTAAGGTACTGTACTATTTTACTACATCTATTTCGTACTACAGCAATTACACTTGCCATACATTTGCTGTAAATAGTAACGTCCATTTACTATGTGCATAGGTGATGAGTGTATCCGCTTTGAAACCGACGAGTACTAGTCTGACAGTCAATTAAAACTGAAATGTAAGGTACGCCTTCAATGTTTACGATTTATTTGTTTTTCGGAATAAAAATACACATTTCCTATCAATCATTTACTTAAATTATTTCTGTGGTAACTGGTTTGTTGTAAAATTATGGAAGAGGTAATCTTTCCTATTATAATTGTAAGGCAAAGTCCAGAGTTCTCGATGCTATTTAGAACCCGTAGTATAAATTTCATTCGAACGCGTTTGCGTTAAGTCTCATTTTGTATGGGATTTTGAACAGCGCGCCAAGCGGGACATTTTGGAAACTCGAACTCCCATACAAAATGATACTTAACGCAAACGCGTACTCACGTCACGGTTTCCAATGAAATTTACACTAGGGATACAGAGATCGTTACTATGAGGGGACGAGCGGACACGGTGTTACTTAGGGGCCCGATTCGGATTTTGAAATAGACATCTATTAGATATCTTTTAGGCATCACCAAGATACGATAACGATATGTTTAAGATCTAACCTATCAAATTTGACATTTGCGCGATTCTGGAGATACTCTTGAACGATTCCCACAGGATATGACTTAGAGATCCAATTCACATCTAATAGATATCTTACTCTATTTCTAACGTAAAAGTGACAGTGGTTGCCCGAATTGCGCTGCAAAAGAGAACTAGTTGATATCTAAACTATAACGTATCTAGAATGGATCTAGTACGTGTCGTCTCTTGTGAATATCTTGAAATTCGAATACGGCGGTAGGTCCTACTTATTAGGCATTAGCATGGCGAGCACTAGAACATTTAACTTATGTATGTTTTATTCTTGTTGTTACTTAAACTGTTTAAGAGAAATACAAAAGTATCTCAGTAGCGTGAACCAGGAAGAATCGTTATCCTAAACCACGATCGGCATTTCCAATGCATGTAAGGTGCTACGTGCCGCATTTCACCGCACCTTTATAAAGTCAAGCTTGCGGAGTAATTTTGCAAGAATCTATAAAGTTGATGTATTATTTGGTTGATCGCAGCTGTAACGAGGTCTGTGATAGGCATATTATGTCGTATTTTCAGTAAATTCATCTAACGTAATAAGTTATATATTTATCGATTGGTGGAAGTTCGTTAAAGGACAAGAACACTCGACAGCTCTAATCAAAGGGCAAAATTGCTAAGCTTTTAGTACTCAAAAGGCACAAAACCTGCGCGGTGATTACTGACTAAAAACTGTAAGTTGAACATACATTTCAAATTGGCAAGAAACAAGATGCGACATGCAGGTTCTGTCAGGAGTCAGAGGAGACTGCAATGCACATTCCCTGCTCTTGTGGACCACTAGTGTCAAAAAGAAGTACCTACCTAGGGCGACACGTAGTGTAACCCTATGAGGTACAGAACATTACGACCCAAAGAATCTGGAACTTCCTGGATGCAACGGGCATTAGTAATGAACTTTAAAGGGCCGGCACAATAGATCAATGATGCTCGATGCGACACTCAAAGACCCATAACACCGCATAAATAATAATATACATTTATATTACTATGATTATTTTAGGAACACATAATAATAATATTTTCTCAAACATGCAATGAAATATTGATGTTATGTTCCTTATAATAGGCTGCGAAGTATGACGTTTCAGGTGCGGCTAGGACAAAAGGTCGTTAATGGAATTTCATACACATCTTGCAGGCCTAGGCCGGCAAAGTCCTCTTTTTTAATTTTCATTTCACAGATATTTGTGACACAGCATCGTGGCATTCATTCATAAAAAAAAACTAGAGGCAGTATTTGCTTTATGGTTCGTAATGACACTCTGCCACTACGCCTATAAAAAAAAAACAAAAAACAATGTTTGCTATAATTTGCAGTTTTATTTGTATAAAATTAACATGAACTTAATAAATAATACATTCTATAATTTTATAATTTCAAATTATAAATTTAACTACACAAATAAAAACATTCAAAATATTTAATCTAAACGTTAGCGGTAAAAAGGTCTACTCAAACACGCGTAGTTATATTTTTTAAATTGTTATGGAGGTAAAGTTGAAAAATATTCATTCTGTTTTATTGGATTTATGGTGCGTTGTTGATTTTTTGACTTTAATATGAGTTCCGACGAAATAATGAAATTAATTAGGTGTTGGAATTGGCAGCGTAAGCAGAATTGATTTTAAATAACTTGCTGCCTCTGCCGCTAAGTAAAAGACGAAGTGTGTATATGGTTGCTTATGGCAATTTTATTATATGAGAAACTAAGAAAAATGGTTTACAGTTTATTAGAAACAGTTTTGTGGCATATTTTAAATGAATGTAACTACAAATTCGTCAACACTGTGGAAATTATACTTATTTACTCCATGCATAAAGCAACGATGTATGTGAAACATGATATCAACATGAAAGGCTATGTAAACTTATGTGACGAAAACGACAGTCAGACGGATACAAGGCGAAAAAATCAAAGATACATGAAAATAGACGGGTAGTAAAAATACACGACTCGTGTAAAACATAAGCGTGATAATAGAATAGAATAGAATAGAATGTTTTTATAATGATATAGGTACGTGTTGGTTACATTTTGGGTGTAGTTTACTTTTAGTTTTTTCTATAAATAAAACTTGGGTTTCGTGGATTTTTTATTTTATTTATTTCATTGCATGTTTGAGAAAAGCACTATACATACCTCGGCGGGAAATGGGGTTGCCCGCGCTCAGACCTATCCGGCCTCGCTTCGCTCGGCCGTCTATATGTCTTCGGCCGGCAACCCCTTTCGTCCCGGCCTCTGTAGTAATGTACTATTTAATTATGCAGAAGGCGGTGATCTTGGACACGGCGCGGATAGTCCGCCGGTTCCTCTCTCTGCGGCCCTGACCACCGGCAGCTGGGGCCCTGCCCCGCTGCTGGCGGCACCCTAGGTTAGGTTTTTTATAATGTGTTTATACTTATTTTTTGTTGTTTTTTATGTGTTTTTGTATTAAGAAGAAAAATAAATAAATGAATAAATATTTTAATTAAACTAAAATATGTGTTAATTACAGCTAGATTAAAAAAATACATTAAACTATTTATTATGTCCGTTAGTAATACCTACTCGTATTTAATTTTTTCCTTAGCACGGTTTTATAATAAATAAATAAGTACTTCATGAAATTCTTAGCGTTTAGGTATACAGCGCCGCCTTAAAACTTTGCTCATTAACGCATGTTCTGAAGCTTTTATTAGTAATTTTACGCATCATGTGGTTTTGGCAACCCATTTAAGTCTTTGGAATATAAGATTCACTACTGAAATGGTTTAAGGAACAGTTTTTGGAAGCAAAGATTATTCCTGTGATTGCCGCAGATATATGTTTAATTAAATCTCATTAAACTAGTGCTGTAAATTGAAAAGTATTTATTGCCTTTACAACTCTATTGAATTGAATAACTAAACAAAGTTCGACACCCTAGTCTCGATTACACCAGCTTTTAGGAGCAGGTTGTAAGTGTCATACTCTTCTATACTTTTAATTTCGATGCTTGCACGGTCCATTGCATAACACATGCGGCTTTTGTCTAAGGGCACACGACACGTGGCGCAACTAGACGCCGGACAAGTCAATCGGGCGACCGGTTGGTCGACTAGTCGGTCTGAATTCGCGCTGTTCTCGCCAAATGACCAGCTATCATTGAACCGGTCCGGAGCGTCCTGTTGAGTTGTCGAAATATTTTTTTCAATTATGTCTGCAACGTTGTACTAACGCTACGTCTTACGTAGGCGAACAACGCGCGAACGCGGCGCGGCGCGGCGCGGCGAAATCAATCCTTTGATGCCCATAGAAGTGTCCTACGTAAGCGATCTCGTTGCGAACGCGGTGCGGCGCGATTTGCACGCGAATGTCAGGCGGCGCGGCGCGGCGCGGCGCGGCGGCGGCCGCTTTCGCCGCGCCGCGCCGCGCCGCGTTCGCGCGTTGTTCGCCTACGTAAGACGTAGCGTAAGTTTACTTCCCTACGTTGCGACTCTTGCGACGTTGTTAATAAATTAGCGCTAGGATATGAGACTGACAGATGATACACAATGGTATAGAGTTAGAGTCCTTGACATAGACCTAGACCACCACAACTCCTAAGTAGGTTAAACCATTATAACACCTAATATAGAGATATACCTACCTACAGTCAGTGAGATCTAACTCGTACAAACTCAAGGGAAACTACGGGTGGTGGAGGCTAGACCTACGTCTTGGCAAATACATATATATTATAACTGAAAATACAAGATAACACTAGCACTTTTTACCTATTAATAAAAAATACAATCGCTCGTGTTTAATCTGAGTACCGCCCACGTAGGTACGCATCTCGCTAAAAGATAAAGATAAAAGTTTGCACGAAAATTTGGTGTAATGTCTCCATGAACGGACGCATTGTAGACTATTATGGAGCGTACCTAACGAGCTTGACAATGGACAGTAATGTGGAGCAACCTTATTGTTGGACACGACACGCAATTTGTTTATCTTATTTTAAAAGCGATTTGGCCAGACTTGTTACGCAACTGGAGTTACATCCCTGATGAAGCCAAGTCCTTTGTACTTAATTCATTTCGTTTAATTTGCAAGCCCTAACAATTGGGTCGGTGCCTAATATTTGCTAGACAGTCAGAGAAGCAGAAAAACTTAAAACCAACCTATGCATGAAAGGCATACTATTCCAAATATTCCGTTTTAAGGAGCAATGAAACCGCTATAAAATTTTTGAGGATGGATAATTTTTGCTAAACTAGTTCCTTTTCTAACGCCCAAAGGAAAAATCCGTTTAATAATAAATTATAATACGTAAATAGACTTAAGGTATATTAAAAGTAGAAGGCAGCAAACATAGTAAGATGAGAAGGGAATACAAAAGGATTTCAGGGCTCGGGTTAGCAATTATGAAAGTTATTAAATTTTAACCTCTACTATACTAAGAGCGAGGTTTGTATTGCTTTTCTTCCCTACAACAATATATAGGTATTTATTCCATGTATACAAGGTCAATAGTTATAATTATGATTTACACAGAGACAAAGTTGTTGTTTAACCCCTAGTGCTAATAATGATACCCGAGCATCCGATAAAGATTCCAAAATTGAACCAAGAGCGTAGTGAATGGTTTGAAAAGTGGAATCTTGGGCGTTGCGAGTGTGTCAAAGTTTTAAAGCACGGGAGTTAAACAAACGTTGCTAAAATTCCAAAAAAGGAAACTACTCAAAATTTCCATCAAATTACCTCGTTCAGTTGAATACAAAGTGCAACTTTCTCGTTAGTTTTTGAAGAATAAAGAGAACTTAGGTACAATTGGCTATATGTTACAAAAAATAAATGTCTCGATTTTAAAGCAGGAATATAAATACCTAACGCCTTTTTAATACATTAAGGAATTAATGAGGCTATAATAATAAAAATACCTAATGCAAAAATTTCTAATGACTTGATTAGTGCTGAGTGACAATGATATTTAAATCGATTGCACTCTTAAACTCACATTCCCAAATGTGTGAATTGAAAATTTAAAGGATTGCAGTCAATTAAGACTCAGTCTTCTAGATATATGGAAGGTATTCTGTTTCAATACGTGTATTGAATTCTTAAGCAGTTTCTATACAAAAAGGTGAATTACTATGTACCTACTATGTGCCAGTTTCTAGGAGTCGTATTCGACTTCATATTATTGTAGCTTCTTACATAGCGGCCATAAACCATTTTTGTGAATTTCCCTAATAAACCTCTTGCTTTCAAAGAACTTGCTAATCTAAAATGTATTTAATTAAAGAATGTTAAAGTAGACATGATGGTTCGCGATGTCATGACCAGTCATAAAGGAGAGTCGAATAGGTACCTACTTCTCTAGGAATGTTGAGTAAGGTTCAGACATAACCTTAACGCGTCTTGCCAACCATAAATGTTGTGATTTAAAGTTGACAAGTTGTCACATTGCTTCATAAACATCGCTATTAAGAAAATATGAACTTGCTGTTATTTCATGTATTTAAGGGAATTTAATTACAAAAAGGCATGTTAGTTTGTATGAAAAAAAAACACTTAATTTAATAGCAGCTAGAAAAATTATGTAACGCGCACTCGCATTTGTTCAACAAATAAAAAATGTAAAAAGTTTGCAGAAATTTATTAATTAAATAGTAATATATTTTCAACCGTAATAATCTTAATCAAAATGATAAATTACTTACAGTAGGTACCTACAATAAAGTCAATCATATTACTAAAGTCAGCCGCTATTACAAAATAATGCTATATCATTAAGTACCAAGAAAAACTTGCATCCTGTGTCAAGTAAAATAAGGGCAGATTGAATATATCATTACCAAGAATAACTAGTGCCTTGGCTATACGATACATGAGTCACCGGAACTTCGGCAAGCACAGGCTTAGTATGACTCTTATAAGTCGAAAGTTCCATATTCGGTCTCTATGCATATGCAGACAGTCCCTCATTAATCAGGAAATGACTTGACTGTGAAGGGGCGTTGATGGTGTTGGATACTTTTGGAACATAGATTGTCTTTGGATTAGCAAAACATGTAACTGGCGATCCGTAATCTTCAAAATTAGATAGATCGTACTTGTTAATATATTGCTCAGATAAATGCTGTACAGTTTTCTGATCATAAAATGGAACTGCTGATGAAGACAAGCCTCCAAATAAATGGGAAGAAGTGGCAGCTGGGTAGTGTGACCATAAAACTATGGCACGCGAAGATGCTAAATAGCATAGTAGAATCCACACCTGAAATTAAGAAAAAAAAATAGAAACATTCCATAATACAATTTTACGTTTCATATTTAGGCTCTATAGCTGAAAAAGGACTTCTTTGCTAGAAAAAAGACGCTAACTACAAATTAAATAATAAGCATACAAGATGTCGGGCTTCCTAAAGTTGTAAAAATGGTTTTCAATAGAAACTAGTTTTGCAAAACGTTGCTATTAGTACCAGCCGATTCGAACCAACGACCATTTATTTATACGATGAATTTAAATTCATGACCAGCAGTTGGTGTAAGTTATTTTGTACCTTTGCACTCATTTTCGCCAATATCGAAAGGTGAATAAATATTTTTTTTAGTTGCCTGCGTTTTATAAGGTTCCTGGTATTTACTTAATCCAGTTTTACATTGACCTGTTGCAGTACAATGACAACAAGGACAATGTATCACAATAATTATTGTACGAGTAATTTAAAACTTGACCTTAACTTAATAACCTTTGACTTTTAACTATTAAGGTGAAAAAAGGTGACATCAATTTGTGGTTACTGATTTATTTTAATATAAGCACGTACAGAAGTCGAAAAGGGTTTCTTAATGAAAAATTACTTGTCATTTCAGTGCGTAGCTACCTTTAAAAGAACTGAAGGCACTGCTTTTACCGAAGCATTGAATACTAATAGGAAGCGATTTGGGTTCTATTCTACCTTGCTTCTTCACTATTATCTTGATGGCATCGACTTACTGACTCATCCATCACTATAGTATACTCAAGGGCGGTTGCCAAATCACGACATGTTGGTTTTATTTTTAACAAAATGTCAAATATGCCTTAATTAAGGTTAATTGCAAATCATTATTAAAGGTGTCGAGTATTTTCTGTTTAATAATGTGATAAAATATTTTAATATAATGGTGATAGAATACGAACATTACTCGACATTTAGCTGTATGAATATTTTAGGCTCCAACGCAATTTAAAGCTTGACTACAATTCCAAATTAGGTAACTAATACATATTAATATTATGCAATATGTTACTTTAAACAATTTTACTTAAATGTACTACTACTACATACGTTTCAGTTAGTGTACTTCTCTCTTTAAATGTTACGCCATGACATCTGCGTAAGCCCTATCAATTGCATGTCCTTGCGATCTTTGCTTGCGTAGGCGTCATTTATCAGCCCGTGGATCTGTTGCACTTTCAATTTGTCAATGAACTGTTTAAAAATATTAGCGCTAGTTAGCACAAAACCTACAAACGTGTAGGCATGACCTAAATTGAACCTGCGGCGTGAGAAATCCGTGTTACTTAAGGAGCTCCACGCTTTTAATGATATAGGTGTGTACCTATAGACATCATTTTCGTCCTATAGTTTGTCATAATTATGTATTTAATGCATGTGTATTGAATTATAATGTTGACTGTAACAATTAGGTTAATTGATAGCCAAGGCAATTAAGCAATGCAGGATTTAATAAATTAAATATTGCTGCGTATTACGAGTATTGTCCTGGGTAATAATTATTATTATTTAATTATTTTTTATGAACCACAATTACGTACAGTTAATTAAGATCAAACGCAGCGGATGTTAAAAGGGACATGTACCGTTATATATGTAGAATAATTAGAATGTAGAAAATAATTTTGAACTAGAACTGAAGGAATTTATCTTTGTTTTGAAAAGTATTCGATGATGCAGATACTTTCGGTGCGTTGTTTCATCCGCTACTATTCATGCCGACTGTACCTATATTTTTGACTAAAGAACCGCTATGTGATCCCTGAAATATATTATTGACTTTCATATTATCAGGAAGAACACCTACCAACTCAGAACTCGTAAATAATCTTCTTTGACGAAGAAGCCTCTTAAGTATGAGTTACCAGATAGCTCTACAAAAGCCGGGAATATTCATATCAGGATGGCAATGGCAATCAATGCCAAGATTTTTGTAAATATTTTAAATTTCAGATTGAGATCATTCAAAGCCATTGACTTTATCATTATCACAGCTGGTGGTATCCAGCGGTCGCAAAATATTGTGTTTCGTTAATTAAAAATGTTTCGATAAAGGCTTCATCGTATAATTGGATATTTTTTTTATTATAACTAGCAGTATTTTTAATACTGTCACGTTAGAGTTATTTGTTCTTGTAATGCTGAAAGTATTAATGAGTTTGTACGTCTGTCTTATAGAGATTAAACATTTATAGATACCTATTGTAACAATATGTTAGAAGTTGGTAGGACTTCTGGCACAATTATCAAATATTCTAGTCTAGAGTCAATAAAAGGTTGAAGATTTACGCCCACGTCGTAAATATATCATTTTGTGACACAATCTATAATTTAATCACAAATAAATTAGACCAAGAAAAGTCTACAACGATTTTGATAGCACACGAAGCGCATGTGTTATTTGTACGTCATAATTTCGTAGAAGTTAAACGTTTATTAACATTTAATTTCCGACTGCAGCTGCACTACTAGTACTGAACGCGTCGCTGTTATTGTCAATTTCCATAGTAAAATGAATAGTAGTGCAGCTGTCGTTGGAAATGGACTGTTACCTTTAAACTAACACTTGCAACGTGTGCTATTAAAATCGTTGCAGACTTTTCTTGCTCTAACTCTAGTTACAATTTCTTCTAACGAGCCCAACATGACACCAATAAAAGCATGTAAAAGTTAAACAATTATTACAGTAATAATAATGTAATAAACAACACCATGTTAATACAAGATTGAGTCTTTTGTTACAAAAACAATTTGTCCGACATAATTGCCATGCTCATACATAACTTGAGGTCGGGCATAAAGGTGATGAAAGTTTAATGTGCCAGGGTCCTTTAAGACATCAATAAAACATGGGATGGTAAGTAGGATCCCGTGTCGAACCAATGCATACACACTAGGCCTATTATTGTTTTTGTAGGACAACGTAGTATGTATTTATGTAAATTCTGTTTTTGAAAGACTTCCAAAATCAGTATGTACCTACTGTGTTTTACGACCGACATTGTGTGTTTCGTTACTATTGACGTTTTATTAAAATAATTATTACTCTTGGCTAGGCCCCCTGGAACCCAGCGAAACAATTGAAAGAAAGAAGAAGATATTCAATTATTAATATGATAGTAAAATCTTATCTCAGATTAAACAGTTTTTCTCAAGTTTCACTTGAGTAACCATCCAAGAACCAGATCACACAAGTACCTAGCATTCTGGAAATGTTCTATGTATAGATATAGAACATTTACGTTGTACGAGTTATACGATGAGGTTACGAGTAATACGATGGATTAAATTCAATGTAAGTAGGTACAACTTATTCCCAAAATTTACAGTCCTCGACAAATTACTTAATGTGCGCTTAACCAGTTTGATAGATTGTGATCTAGTTTTCGTAAACAAGATAGGTACCTACTATAGGAGATTTATGTACGCAGATGACCTTTTATAAGGCAGTTAAGTTACAAGAGAATCTGTCATCAGTAATACTGTGAAGGTTATTTTGAAAGTGACACAGACATATATCTAGTAAACATTTGTGGTCAACATACAATTAGACTACTTAATCATTCTTATTATGTACAGTTAAAGTGTGGGATTCACTCACGTCGTCTGTGTTCGCATCTGAATACGAACTAACTAATTAATTAATATTCTTAAAATCAAAATACTTATATGGGTTACTACAAAACTAGTGAGCTTCATCTTTGTCGCTATCGCCACTTCTCATCACGTCTGGAAAATAAGAAAAATTGTTCAATAAAATAATGCGCTTAAATCACATAGTTCATTAATAAAATAGGTACCGAAGTAACGCATACGTCGATAACACTCTTCTACCCCACCATGACAGATATAAAAGGCATTGAAATACTCGTTTAATTGTTTGACCGTATTCTCGTGCAACATATTCCAAATTCAAACGGGTTTTTTAATGGCTCTTACGTTTAATGCTTGGTGGGGCCACCAACATACGGTGTGTATGTAAATATATATCTGTGCTTGTTCTGAATTGAAATAATTATGTACTTATCAGTTTCAATATCGATGTCTGTGATGGCACTCGTTGATGTTCGATGGCCTTGCGTTCAATGGGTCATTTAGGTTAGTAGAATTAAGTGAACTCGCAATTTACTGGTTTTTGTGTGGCCCATTTTTGTAACAACAACAACAATTATGGGCCATTTTGCGCTTGAAGCTAAAGACAGAATCACACCAGTTTAGAATAAGTATAAGATAAGATAAGATACGATAAGATAAGATAAGATAAGATAAGATAAGCAGCATTGCTCCAGCAGCGTAGAAACACACGCTTAATTACTTAGGTACTGGCTGGTGCTTTCATATACATATAATTATTTTAAATAAAAAATATTTTTTGTTATATCTTATTTGGATTATGTAATAGTTAATACTCACGGATAAAATTCTACCTAAGTATATAGAAAATGTTACAACTTTTTGACGTAGGCATATATGCAATAAACTCCTGTATGGAAATGTTCAGCTTATGTGTATCGGTATTCGATGTTTACATAAACTGTATCCGAATTAGGGAACTTCGTGTAAACGGGGTTTTAAGTTATAAGCTGTAGATATAATGGGTTCACACTTGCATACCTATAACTTTGAAGTTTGTTAGTTCTCTCGTATGCCGCTAGGGCGTAGACAACATAACCGATACCATACATCTAAATAGTAAACATTATCAATATCTATACAAATATTAACCTCAGTGTTAATGTAATAATTATAATATAAGGTACTTTATGACATTACCATTAAATTGCAATTATTTTTCTTCAGTCTCTCGCTGACCACAAGCACTGTAGGGTTCGAAAAGTTGGGATGTATTTATATTTAATCCGTTAAAATAGTGTATACAATTAAATATAAATCGTAGTTTTTTTATTTTATATGGTAGGTAGTCGATAGATAATATAGTTTTAACTTCCTTTATAATATGTCCGTTTCCACGAGTACGCAGGGACGGACATATTAAAAAGTTAAGTAAATACTAGAACAATTTGAAATTAAATTAGATACTTAATTATATAGTCTGACACGGGCGTATCTGGCGAAGCAAAATATGAGTTTGTCTACGGTCTGCAAAATCACCGTTTTAACCTGAGGCTTGTATTATTAAATACTGGGATTATAGTTCGCTTTTTTAGCATCAGAAGAAGACTACGCGATCTTAACGTGTGATGAAAAATGCTTTTTAAAAATTTGTAACTATGATTACTTATAATGTAAGCAAAATAATGTAATTAATCATATATGATTCATAATTGTTACATATTTGTGACTTCTTTTTCAAAAGTGTTTATCAATAAAAAGACACCTCATCTAATTCTATGTCGAGATTGTTTACCTTTTTTCTAATGCTAAAAAAACGAAGTATAGACAGTGTTCTAAGTGATGTTTTATTATGAGTTTTTTGAAATCGCAGCCAGGCTGTTTTGAGTGATGGTCAGTTTGACCGCTCATGCGTAGTTAACGCTTATCACATTCACGGATGCGGTCGGACAAAACCGCACACAAATTCATAAATCCAAAATTGAATAATTTAATCTGTAGGGCATGAGCCATGATTAGTATAACCGAAAATCAATATAAAAATATAGTAGCATAATTTGGTTACAGCCAATACTTTTATAAAAATCAGGTACTTATAATATAATAATCTTATTATTATATAATAAAAATATATAATTTTTTATCAAGTTAACTACAGGTTGTTCAGCGGCAGATTTTCGATTAAAATATCGAATAATTTTCTGACGCGAAGTGCCAGGGGGAAACCGGGGTGTGTTTTAGTTTGGTGAGTGTTGCGGATTGATTATGATTGGTGACAATAGACCGCTGGCCAGTAGAGCATAGTGTATATATTATGCTATTGAGGCGTACCTTACCAATGGATTTTCAATTAGTATAGACAGCATTAAAAGTATCTATCATTCTCTAATAACTTAACAAAAAGAGTTATGTCTCTAGGTATATGTAGAATAAATTAGACTGTGATTATTTAATGTATATACTTTAGATCAAGAACAATAGAAATTTATCTCTATTTAGAAAAGTATTCCAAGGCAGCAGATACTTTTATTCGCTACTATTCGTGCTGACTATACCAGAAGACGTAAGTTTTTCTGAATATGCGGAAAATGTAGGATGAGTGCGTAATGAAAAAATGAAATACGCATTTACCTAGTCACGCTTTTCCTAACACTGGTGTGACGTGATAAAGACAACATAATACCGGGTGTGGCCTGTAATACGAGCAAAAATGTAACTGTAGACTGTACTCCTCATACTGACCAACAATTGTTCAGCAACTTTTAAAAATAACTTGTGGTTTGATTTTTAATACACTTTAAAGTTTATTCTAAGACGCAATGTATTGCGAATTTTGTTATGTTTAAGGCATGACAAGCAACGTCAATCGTAAATGATATGGCATGGCGATGGTGTCCATTGAATATAATATTTATTTTGTATGAAAAATAGTAAGTCTAAATACTTCGTAATTTTTAAAAGTTGTTGAATAAAAGTGTCACCGTTTGAGAAGTACAACCTATGTTTTAATTATTTGCTCATGTTACAGGCCACACCCAGTATATCATCGGAGTATTTCGGTTACCTTTTTCTTGCGGACTAATTAACGGTCAGACTTATAAGTACTGTAATCAAACGTCGAAAATATCAACATGGATAAAGTGCCAAATACATGTGTGTGTATTTGGCACATTATCCACGTTCACAAACTTAAGGCATTAAAATTTTGGCCCTTCATCCGTATCAGTATAATAAAATATTGACGGTATAAAAATACAGGATTGAAGCTAAATTTTCTTTGCGAACCGTACACGTAGCATATGTTCCGTTTCCCCAGCTGACTAGTTTATTCACTCAGCGGCATGCATGTTCATGTTATAAATGTTATAATGCCAAGTAGGTTCGGTTGCAATTTTCTTAAGTAGGCAATCAACTCCTACCACATTTGATTATTTGCATTAGACCTTGAGAGATCTAGGACATACAAAAACGGTAATTGCAATAGTTTACAATTAAAATAATAACTTTTTGTAAGGTGTGTAAATAAGGTGTAACCAATTTTAATAGAGTCTTATTAAATATTATTATGTAGGTACTTAGATTTTTAAGGTACCTACCGTCCTCAGTTCGTCTGCAGTTTAGCTCACAAATCAGAACCAACTCATTAACAAACTAAAATACTTAGGTCAAAATTAATAAAATTATATTTTCGCATCATGATTTCGCAATTGCAATTTCTTTTCTTACTGTCATATTTTTGACGGCTCTTTGAGTTTCTGAATAGAGCGGTTGAAACCAGTTACCTCCTCCTCTTTAGGAATACCCCTTATTCATAAACGCGCTATAAGCATCAATTAGCGAATGATCGGTTGTCTTTATCTGTAATTTTGACTTATGTATTTGTAAGAAAGGGATAAAACATAATTTAACTAAATCAGGCCCGTAAAGTTTTATGAATAAGGGCGATAGTAAACAACTGAATTCAAAATTAATAACAGAACGTACTAAAACACTCTGAAACACAGAGTAATAACAGTAACAGAGCATTGGCGCGCCGCCTAACCCGCGCGCCGTGTCTGCCAATACGGCGTAATACAGATTACCGTGTAATTGCACCCTCTGTCTCAGATGCACTGGACATTGGCCAAGAATAATTTTTGTGGTATATAATCGCTTTTCCCTCATGGTGGCCTATAGTTCGTTTTTTTAGCATTAGAAAGAACTTGAAAGAAGGTAAGCGATCTTGACATGACTTTTAATTGAATATCGCTGTTTAAAAATCAGTAACTATTACTTACGAAAGCAGAAGAATATAAAGGCTACAAATATAATGACCACCAAAAAATACTTTGGTACCCTAAATAAAAAAATCATGCTTACCAAAAAAAATTACTGAACACCAAAAAAATAAGGCCTAAAATTACAAATGTACCACCATTTTAATTACGACTGCACTTAAAATTGTATTTGAATACCAAATATATTGAATGATTACCAAAAATCATTAATTATCACCAAATCTTGAAGACCAAATAAATGCGATATTTTCACCTAAATAAACCACTGTGATACCAAAAAATGTATACATATTACCAAATAAAGTAAAATGATGCCAAAATTACTAGCCCCTCCCGCTCAACCCCCGTACCCCGCACCGCATAACTTAGGTAGGCATACTGAAATGCTACTAGAAAAGTATGTTAGTTTAGGTTTGTACTGCTATCAGTTAAGTGGGCTAGGTTAACACTGCGACCCTTACAGAAACGAATTGCTACTAGAAAAGTGGGTTAGGTTAGGTTTGAACTGCGACCCTTACAGAAAAGAAATGCTACTAGAAAAGTGGGTTAGGTTAGGTTTGAACTGCGACCCTTACAGAAACGAAATGCTACTAGAAAAGTGGGTTAGGTTAGGTTTGAACTGTGACCCTCATAGAAACGAAATGCTACTAGAAAAGTGGGTTAGGTTAGGTTTGAACTCCGACCCACACAGAAACGAAATTCTACTAGAAAAGTGGGTTAGGTTAGGTTTGAACTGCGACCCTTCCAGATAAGAAATGCTACTAGAAAAGTGGGTTAGGTTAGGTTTGAACTGCGAACCTTACAGAAACGAAATGTTACTAGAAAAGTGGGTTAGGTTAGGTTTGAACTGCAACCCATATAGAAACGAAATGCTACTAGAAAATTTTGCTTTGCTTTAATAGGATAGTAAGATTTAAAAATTTGGTTATAATTTTACATTAAAATGGAGTTCTAATTTTGGTGGTCATTTACTATTTTTGGGTTTACAATGATTATTTTGGTGTCATTTTATTTAATAGGATAGCACGATGTAAAAATTTGGTTATCAATTGACATTAAATTGGGGTTTGAAATTTGGTAATTATTTACAATTTTTGGGTTAATAATGATTAATTTGGTGTCAATTCCTTTAATAGGATAGTAAAATGTAATAAAATTGGTAATCATTTCACATTAAAATGGTGTTATAATTTTGGTGATCATTCATTATTTTAGGGTGGTAAAGTAGATTTTTTTGGTATTAAATTTTATTAAATCTGGTGATCAGTTAAATAGCAGCCGAATATAAATGATCGTATTAGATTCATAATTGTTACATATTTGCCGTAACTTATTTTTAAATGTGTTTTTGAGTTAAAAGACACATCAAGATTGTTTACCTTATTTCTAATGCTAAAAAAACTTACTATAGCGGTAAGACCGTCCGACTTTCAATCCGGAGGTCGCGGGTTCAAACACCGGCTCGTACCAATGAGTTTTTCGGAACTTATGTACGAAATATTAGTTGATAAATTTACCAGTCGCTTTTCGGTGAAGGAAAACATCGCGAGGAAACCGGGCTAATCGCAATAAGACCTAGTTTCCTCTCTGGGTTGGAAGGTCAGATGGCAGTCGCTTTCGTAAAAACTAGTGCCTACGTTAATTCTCGGGATTAGATGTCAAGCGGACCACAGGCGGGGGCCTGGGGCTCATGGGGATGAGCCGTGGCAAAATGCCGGGATAACGCGAGGAGACGAAGAAGATGATAGCTTTTCCATTTTTATTTACATTTTAAATTTAAAATCTTCTATTTAGGCAGGCGTATGAGGAGTAAACCTGTAAACTCTATAGGAAACATGATAATAATTTTATTAATTTTCTATTATGAAGTTACCTAGTACGAAAACTCATTGACGATACAATACACCTCGTTTTTATAACTTTTCTTGTTTTCAAAATAATTATCATAAAACATTAGATTGGTTTTTTAAGTGTAAGTATATTTGTAGATTTCATCTTATGAGCGCTGTAAAATAATTAATGTCTGGAAAACAATTCAAATATGTCATTATGTATAAAAAAAACTCTCTGCTGAAAATTCTAAAAATAAAACTCATTTTAAACAAGATAGTTCACAAAAGCTTTGTAGCTTCAACTATAATTCAAAACTTCGAATGTTGATTACACTTAAAATATAAAATATTTAATATTAAAACTTCTTGATATGTGACCATATTAAACTCAAAGTCCTCAAATAAAAGTTATATTTCGCAACTTTAATGGTATAAATTGTTTCATGTAATGCGTGTTTTAACATTTTAATCCTACCTGTCAATATTTAGGTAGGTATATACGTTACTCACAATTAGACACATGATATTCCTACCTTTTATACATGTAAAAGTACAGTACACGGGATTGTTATGCCATTTAAGGTTCTTGCTAAATTGTAATTTCAATGTATATCTCAAGTTAAGCTTCAACTAAGTAAAACTGGAACTAAATGACTGATATTTAGCCTTACAAAATACAAGCTGTTAATTGCTGTCACATATGTTGTGGCTTAGCGGCGGTGCTCTGACAAGTTTAGCTTTATGACAGCACGAGTTATTTAATAATCACCAGTTAAAAAAATAGTATGGAAGATACCTAGAGGTAAGGAATACAATCTCCAAGTATCAAAATGTGTCCGCTAAAATACCTTAAATAGGTGGTGACACAATACCCACAATATTTCATAAAAAAATTCAAATTATTGACAGCGCACTTCATTCCGTCAATAACGCCTACGATCTACTCTAGCGCTACTACTCTGGAGAGATTTGGAACTAATTTATAGCTTACAGTTGGACGCTTTTGCAACAACAGTTCTGCCATAAAAGACCGTCGTCCTTCCTCTACCGTCCATAAAAAATCTTCTGAATCTGACGATTTTTGTACAATTTTAAAAGAGACCGTCGTCTTTCCTCCACTGTCCATAAAAAATTGTAACTGGATCTGCCCTTTTTAGTGCAATTTCCTTCTTGCATCCCCAGGGGCGGATTAAAAAAAGTAGGTCAATTTATAATATGCCCTTTTCTAAGCTTTATTTACTTATGCCAATACTAAAAGTAACTAATACATAAACAACTTTTTCTTGTTTAATATTACCTACCTACGGATCATGTATGTACTATATAATAGGTATTAAAATAGACCGGTGGCTCTTAAATTTTATACCATGTGACATACTTATGTATTTATGAATCCTAACAGGCATATACGCATAAATATTAAGCCTTGCCCATATTTAAGTGTACCTACATCAGAGACCTAATCTATGATCTTAATTTACCGTAACACCCCTCGCTCGGGGCTAAATAAGATTAATGAAAAACACCTAGAGATCAGATTCAGATTTTATAAATATGATATTGACTTTCTGTCTGCATCCTGTTTCCACTAAATATATAACGTGAACCACACTGAGGTTAATATCATATCAATCATATATTTTTGATCGGAATACGCCTTCTGACGATAAAACTTTTCGATACTTATTTGGTAACAGAGATAGGTTTTCGTCATAACGTTGTTTGACGTGTATTTAGATTTTTTAGAAGTGACCTATTTTTTTATTTTAAGTAGCTTGATTTCATAAAAGGACTCACTTTCATAAGTTTCATAACCCCAGAAAGATTAACACTATCAGTTAAATCAACCAAAGGTTCCATGCACGGTGTTCTCCATTTTTACCAAAGTTTTATTGTCCGAATTTCACTTGCCGACCAACCGCCGGAACCGATTTTTTGCATCGAACGATATTAAATTATATTATTTAGTACTTAACAATCATTTTGAGATATCATAAATAGTAGTATGTGTAAAATATGGGACTACTACGGGAATAACATTGAAAATACGTGCTTGCAAAACTATCTGTATTAAAGGAATGAACATCGCAAATAGACACATGTCACCGCAAGACTTATCATAACCTACATGCAGTATGCATACAACACACCCTCACACTTATTTTTAAGTAGGTATACTGCATCCTAGAGCTATAACTACTTAAACATTAATAAACAGAACCTTATAATCTTCATAGAAATATAACACAACAGTTTTAATCAAACCTACTTATATTATACTTGATAGTAAACAACCCATTGGACGATAAAATATGACAATGCATTGCTCTATGCACGTAATAAAGATAGCAGATTTGGTTGGACGTTCAGTTGTGGCATACTTTTGCTGTAATTGTACGTCTAGTGCGAGTTCAAGAATATGACAGCTGTGCGGCCTTGCTGACAATAGTTCTGATTCAGGGCTACGGGCCTATTCGAACTTCAAGATATTCCCAAGAGACGACACGTACTAGATCCATTCTAGATACGTTATAGTTTAGATATCAACTAGTTCTCTTTTGCAGCGCAATTCGAGCAACCAATGTCACTTCTACGTTAGATAGAGTAAGATATCTATTAGATGTGAATTGGATCTCTTTAGCTAGGACCCTAAATGGAGCAACAATCGCGGAGCGTTATATTTTTGGAACGTTGGCTTGTAAAGAGGCTTGTGAACTCGACCGTACTAAGCATATGCGTTTTCGTAAACTAATTACATATTAATAAGCTTTGCGCTAATTTTGGAACGAAAACGTTCCGGAAAACGCGAGTCTTTTCGTTGGACAATTTAATATTTAGGTAACGGTATGGTTACATTATGGTTTTAGTCATACATTATAAGAAGTATAAGGTTTGAATAAAGTTGGACTTTAAAGTCGTAAGTAGGTGTTTTGTGATGTCAACGGTAAAGACACGTAACCTAACTCTTAGCAAAAAAGTTTTTGACCAACTCCTACTTATACTTAAACTTCTCTTATTGTGCCCCTGTTTAGAAAATTAGAAATGTTCGTAGCTAAATAAGTTAAACAGTGCAGTACAACGACATAGTGTTTCAAATTGCATAATGAGCAAGTAGACTGTAGACAGGTGCTCTGCTCCCCATCGTAAAGGTCCTGCCATTTGTTTGGCCTTCGCATCTGGGTCAATGTGAGTCGCGGTCTTAAAAATTGGATTACATATGGTCAAAACCAGTATAGTGACTTCAAGGAAGCGCTTGTCAATAACGACAGTGAAAAATTCCCTTATACATATTTACAAATCAATACCAACTTCGTTCTATGGATATCGTCGTCGATCTAAATTATAATTATTTTATTTAAGAGATGAGATAATAAAAAGGAAGCCAAACGCTCAGAATAAGGTAATATTTGAAAAATCTACCACAAGCAAGCGTTTACCTTAAGACGTATAGGTAAGTACTTGAATGATAGGTGATTTCAAGCCACACGCATATTTTAAATACAATTTTTGTATTTCTTGTTCATTCAAGTTACTATGCTTGTTTCAATATTTTTACTGTGTACAGTTAAATTAATGTGACTCGTCAGCACTTTCATGTATACCGGTGGCCAGTAAATTATCTTTATGGATCGTTTTAAACGAGTTCAATTGATGATCACTGAATTTAATAGGTGTTTATTTTTTGATATGCTAATTAAGTATGATGTAATAAAATAATATAATGGTATCGCTGACCGATTTTACAACAATTCCAACGAAGATCATTTTTTATTGATGTAGGTTTGTCATGCGATTTCACGGTCTTGAGTAGCCCTTTTTTTTAAAGGTTATGAGATCTCGGTGAATTGGCTTTAGTAATTTTTATTTGTTACCTGCCGGCAATCGGTGTGTGGAAATCTTGCTACGACTTAGTACGAGTACGAACGCCTAAGTAATATAATTGTTGTATGATTTAGGTTCGTGCCTGCAAGAGGTCGCCCCGTCATCTGAGTTTTGTCTCGTTTGAGCCTCGAGTCAAGTTTGTGTTTTAATATTTCAATTTACACCCTATTTCACAGTTGAAGTGGTACCCATTTCCCCTACCACCTTGCCTTGCTGTTTTTAACCGACTTCCAAATCTCAAAGAAGGAGGTTATATTACAACCGTATCCGTATAAAATTTCGTAGGTACTTCGAGTTTAAAGGGAATATGCTCAATATTTTGTTCAAAATAATTTAATATCACGAGTGATAAGTGCGTGAAATGTCATCAAGCCACCAAGTTTGTATGTCGACTTGCACTTGAACAGTTTTTAATTAACAAGTATATAAATCGGTAATATTTATAAAAGTAAGTTTCAATTATCTCTACTGTATATTACGTTATGGCTGCTAAAATGATACGGAAAAGCAAGCCAAAGCTCTTTACCTTAAGATTAAAGGATTAAAATGACTTAAGTTAATGTTTACTTGGCATCAACACGTTTGATGCCACCGTAATGAATATTTGTAATTAAATTCACGAGCCTATGCGACTTTGTTGCTCGACAGATTATGACATGGATATGGTGTGATTTAACAGCAGATACCAGCCATGTTCATTTCATCTTTGACTTTGCCGAACTTGCATAATTAATTTACCATTAAACACATTATACCTAGTTAGATTTTTTTTTGTAATATTTAACGGCGTATGGTCATGTTTAAATTACGACCACTTTTAAGTCATAATTTATTTCGAGTAGAAATTATTATTATACTTATAATATGAATGAGGCAATCCTCGTGTAAAATTATTTTAACAAAACCGGGAAGAAGAACATCTGTCAATCGCGAACTAGGGTTAACTCAGATGTTTATAACTCCATTATATACTTTTCAATCTTTTCTTAAGGCGTAGGTATTACTAGAGACTTCATTAGGTACCTATCTCTGTATTACATAAAACTTATTAAAATAAAAAGTAATACCTAGACAGCGTAGGAGCATAGTAATATAGTAAAGGTACTATACTATATATTATGTGTAAGGACACACCGTAAGTATTTTACAATGCTGGCAATATAATTCGATACATTTGTAAATTGCTATCAATGCCATGAAATATGTTTTACATTATATGTACCTACTTGGCATTTATTTCGCGAACAAAACATTGACCATGGTTTTTTCGGTTCGGGCCATTTGTTTCGGTCTTGTAGTTATCTATTCTTTTATTAACAAATATCGGTGTGACTTCCTAGTCACAACTTTATCTAAGTACACACAAGTACGGAGATGTGACACATCTTCTGAGGATGGCTCGTAGAGAGGCGAAACACGTGTCGAACATTGTTCTTTTGGTGGTGGTTTGTTATATTTATTTTTGCGGTGGGAGGGTGGCAACATTAATTGCATGTAAAAAATACACAAGTAAGTAGGTATAACGGGTTAGCACTGATTGACTAGCACGTTATCATATATAATATTTCGGTTTTAATTAATATGGATTTCCGCAATGTAACGCCTGATTCTATTCATTACATTTTACTAGCTTTTGAAGTGATTTGTATTAAGAAATCTGAATATGAACCCATTTGCCGTATTTCAGTTTGGCACATTCTCAGCATTGATTAGGCCATAAATCGATCGATGAAGTTAATTATATATATATATATATATATATATATATACTAGCTGTGCCCGCGGCTCCGCCCGCGTGGGATTCGGTTTGTATCAGTAAGCTGCTAAATATATAAAAAATAGTAAATTACATTACGCTGTATTTTTTTATTCAAAAAATTATAACATTTATAATTTCCTGCATGATAATTTCTTAAAATAATTCTATCTTATTGTTTCATACTTTTTAGAGCGCGATTTGTAGTAGTCCGACTACGCCCGACTCTTTTAGTAGGTATGAGAAAGTCGAAGTCGCCTAGCTTTGGACCGCATTCAGCGCGCCACGTGCGTCGGGCTTAACCCGATGCTTTGAGAATGGCTTTCGGCTTTGGCAAGCGTACAGCGTGATACGTACGTCGGGTTACGCCCGACGCTTTGAGTATGAGGGAGGCGCCCGGCTTTGGAACGCGTACAGCGTGTCGTGACCAACGTACACGTACGTCGGTCTACGCCCGACTCTTTGAGTATGAGGGCGCCGGCTTTGGTAACCATACAGAGTGTCACGTACGTCTCTTTTAGTATGACAAAGTCGAAGTCGCCTGGCTTTGGACCGCGTGCAGCGCGCCACGTTGTCGGACTACGCCAGATTCTTTTAGTATGAGGGCGCCGAAGGCGCCCGGCTTTGGAACGCGTACAGTACGTACGTCGGGTTAAGTCCGAAGCAGTGCCGGATTAAAATATTTTGATGCCCTAAGCATTTCTAGACCATGGTGCCCCCTCTCCCTAGGGTCATTAAGATTACATTATTTTTTTTGGTAAATTGAGTGAAGTTCATTGCCGCATTACAGCTGAGAATGGAAATCAGTTACATAATTTTATCTCGAAAATTGACAGTGCCGCAGCAGTAATGTTGCAATAGAGTACCTAATGCTGCTGCAGTCGCCACCCGAATGTCACCTTTATCATATCTTAGGTTAGGATGTAATTGAAAACGCGAGCGAAGCGAGGGCGAAAATTTTTGGATGTAAAAACGCAATTTGATAGACGATTGTACGTTTTTACTTTTAGTATGGAAATCAGTCACATCATTTTATCACGAAAATTGACAGTGCTGCAGCAGTAACGTTGTAACAGAGTAATGCTGCTGCAGTCGCCACCCGAACGTCACCTTTATCATATCTTAGAAAGTGATTGAAAACGCGAGCGAAGCAAGCGCGAAAATTTTTCGATATAAAAACGCAATATGATAGACAGTTGTACATTTTTACTTTTAGTATGGAACTCGGTCACATCATTTTATGACGAAAATTGACAGTAACGTTGCAACAGAGTAATGCTGCTGCAGTCGCCACCCGAATGTCACCTTTATCATACCTCAGAAAGTAATTAAAAACGCGAGCGAAGCGAGCGCGAAAATTTTTCCATAATAAAAACGCAATTTTTTTTTAGTCCCAACCAGGCGCGAATCCAGGATTTCATACAAAGAAGGGATGGGACAGTTTTCTATCAGCCTAGCTTCGCATAGGGCTCGATATTTAAGGGTTTCAGCGAGGTTGTTTTCATGCATAAAAGATGCAAGAAAGCAGAGCTTGTAATTGACCAAGAGAATTGAATTGGCGAAGTGTGAGCAAGGCAGTAGGCCCAGCTGCGAAATAGGAAAGCTTGGATCCACGCCCAAGTGTAATTAAGGCAGAAGATCAATTTTGCCGTAAGGCAGAAGGCCTCGCATAAGACCTAACGTCGAACCGCAAAAGAGTGAGAGAGAGTGAAACCCAGATAAATAAATATATACCTACATACAAACATGAACGCTTAAAACACAATACACACTCTCTCTCTCTCTCTCTCTTTTTTGGGTAGTCGTGAAAAAGATGTCACTGTACAATGAGGGGTAATTAATTTACTGTCGTTTTATTTTGTTGTATATTATTAAATCGACATAATTATTCAATTTAATTTGTTGATGTCCGTACCCCCTCATCTAAATCTAATTTGGAAAAAACCTTCCTCGGTGGCTATTCATGTCACTACGTATTAAATTCAGCGCCATCTGTTAGTTTACCAGGGTACTCAATAGTAGTAGCACATATTTGAAAAAAGTTTGCCCCTCCTTCCTAAGTAGCGCCATAAGATTCAGGGGCAAACTTAAATCAAGCGAGTGTTGTGGCTACCCCCCCTTTTAAGGGTTGAATTTTTATAGCCTATAACCTGGCCGGAGATTTTCTCGACAGATTAGTAAAGTTTGCATCAAAATCCGTTCAGCCGTTTTCACGTGATGCGCGTTCAAATAAACAGACAAACAGACAAACAGATAAATAGATAAACAGACAAACAGACAAAAATTCTAAAAACTGTTGGAACGTGTTCTGTTATCGATTCTAAGTATCCCCAGCCAACTTTTTATCAAATATCTTCCATGTACAGACTTTCTACCCTCTACAGCTTTATTATATGTATAGATATAGATACAGCTTTATTATATGTATAGATAGATAGATATATCTCTCTAATCTCTAATAATTTAGTAGGTAAGTAGGTACTTTACATTCAGATGCAGTAAATTTGTGATTGTTTTTTATAATATTTGGTAAGTACAACGACGGGTAAGCGAGACGTTTAATAACGGGTGTTGACCAGTAAAGGTGGTGCTCAATGAAGAAGATCCTCGAAAATTGGATCGAAGTATGTCGAAGGTTTATTCGATTTAATAATACGTGAGTAACCCGGTTAAAATAATTATATTCGAGTCTCACGGGAGTTTTATAATAAAGTTAACTTCACTGTTGAGAAAATATTCTTATCAACAATTTTAGCCCTCCCCGTGTCATGTCCTGTTTACTTTTGACTCTAAATATAAAGTATTGTGATAAAAAAGAATCAGTATAATACATGAATGATATGAGCTACGAGCATACACGCAAGTATCTACCTTGAACCAGATTTAAAGTCAAAATTACGCTGTCGTTGTAGGCGTAGGTAAAATAATGGCTTATTGTTCTGCTGTCTCTGCATGTCACCGTGCAATGTTCCATCTTTTATGACCATTACGAAGCTCGATTTCACTTTGATATCATTTACTTAAAATTAATTCCATAAAATTGATAAAATAATGTTTGTGAATACCTAATAAAAAACTCAAATTCCCAAAGATTTTCAAAATATTTTAAATCAAGACTAAGTGTAAAACTAATTCACGGAATAAGTTAAACGTCTAAGCGAGCAGCATTGATCAGTAATTATTATCTTGTTAGCGTTTATCTCTGCTTTTTGCCATATCTTGATAAATTTTAATTAGTCAAAATTAATTTTTTTCAAAGAAATATCACAACTTTCACAATAACTCCGAATTAATTAGTTAATTTAATACAAATTCGAAACGTGACAGCAAAAGTTCAATGGACGTATTCGTAGCTTCCTTAAAACTTTGGTAAAGGGGGAATGAGAATTGTGAATTTTTCCGCTAGAATTGATTTTAAGAAATTAATCTCCAGTCAGAAACAGCCATGTTTCTCACTGTTTCCTTTTCATTAATCTTTATGATGCTGTCGCTTAAATTGGGGCTGGGTAATTCGTCAATTGCTGGCCAGCGGTTAATAACTAGCCACCTTAAACTAAAAATGAATTTCCATTCACCTAAAAACATAATTCATTTTTAGTATAAGGTTTTAATAACTGGCTGCCTTTCAAAACTAGCCATCTTATACTAAAATTAATTCTGTTTATAGGTGAATATAATTCTTTTTTAGGGTTCCGTACCCAAAGGGTAAAACGGGACCCTATTACTAAGACTCTGCTTCCGTCCGTCCGTCTATCACCGGGCTGTATCTCACGAACCGTGATAGCTAGACAGTTGAAATGTTCACAGATGATGTATTTCTGTTGCCGCTATAACAACAAATACTAAAAACAAAATAAAATAAAGATTTAAGTGGGGCGGTGATTTTTGACCGAAGTTAAGCAACGTCGGGCGGGGTCAGTACTTGGATGGGTGACCGTTTTTTTTTGCCTTTTTTGCATTAAGTTACGAAACCCTTCGTGCGCGAGTCCGACTCGCACTTGCCCGGTTTTTTTTAGTATAAAGTGGCCAGTTATTAAACAGTGGCCAGTAATTGACGAATTACTCTGTTTATTCGACTACAGTATGTATTAGTTTGTAAGCAAGTAAAAACATCTAGACATTTTAGAGTGGCATTTCTGTTATTTATCTATAATCTGTGTCAAAACGGCAGTTGCGCAAAATCGTTAAGTGAATCGTACTTTTTAGTTCGAATTATTTACTTGTATACTACTAAAGGCCCATTATTATACATTTTGAGTGCTCTAGGGGAGTTTGGGTCCAGTGTAAATAATAATTGGGTACCTAGCTAACCCTTTTTGCGAGTTAGTTCGTAGTTTTACCTTCATAATGGTCCCTTTTCGATCTCTTTAGATGCTGTGGGCGGGCATAACGCGCATGTTAATGCTATGCGTTACGTTGATAGAATTCTAAGTACAGTCGCCGTCAGATATATCGGAGCGGCCAAGGTGTTCATAATATCTGAACACGCGCTCTGACGCCTTGACAATAGAGGCGTGGTCAGATATTTGTGAGCGTCTTGGCCGTTCCGATATATCTGATATCGACTGTATATATTGAAACCAAATAACGTGTCGGTCGAGTTTGTGTTCAGATTCCAATCATAATAAATCGTTTTACAGGGATTGAAATATCACACCGTTTTAGGTACATTTTCACTTTCTTAAATAGGTAACTTTTCATTTTCATTTCATTAAGAGTTTTAAGAATCATTTTCCTTTGGAAGTAATATCGGCCATTAATAACAAAGCATAAACAACACACTGCTATAGATTTAGGTAGGTAGAGCAGCAATACAAGGTATACAGCTTAGGAAAATAATCGGGTTGCCGAGTTATAAATTTAATAAAGATAGATTACCAAGCATATTGTGAGGGTTCCGTACGTACTTATATGAGAATATGTTATATTTCGAAAAAAAAAGTTGAATTTCATTATTTCCTTGGATTCATAATAGATATATAAATAGTTTAACGTTAAAGGTCACAGTTGAATTGCGACTGCTTCAGCGTTGTTGTTGCAACGTTACTGTTGTAGCGTTATGACGCAAGCGATGCCACTTGATAAATTACGTTAACTTACTTACGTTGATTAGGACGTCCTGTTCATTACTCATTTAATCAAGGAGATTTACAATGACTTCGTCCCCATCAATGTTCCAGGCGTTCCAGCATTACCTTTATAACTGGAACGCTGCTGCAGTAATCATCTAAATATAACGTTAACTTAACAAACAAATCACTTAAGCTTATTATTTTCAATAATGCTTTACCTTATTACAATGAAATTATCTCTCTAATAAGTCTAAAATTGGAATTTAATATGCGAGCATACGGTACATAGTTAAATTCGTTTTTCAATGCCTGTTACAGCTATGACCTATGCGTGATGGTGGGGTAGATTATATCGTCTTTCAAAATCTGATGGTTCGACCATGTTACCGTCTGTCACTCTCTCGACTCAAGGCAGGCATCTTATGTTCTTTATTTCCGAAAATAATATACGCTGGTGGCTACCTCGCACAACGTATCATCATTGCGATACAGCGAGGAAATGCCGCCAGCATCCTTGGTACAATGCCTCAGGGGCCTATTTTAGATTTAAGCTAGTTATTAATTTCGTTTAGTAGTACCACTGTATATATATTGTATGTAAATAAATGAAATTCCCATATACGTTTAGGTGTTTAATATCTACGGAATCCAAAAAAATATAACATTTACAGAATATCCATCATTGTTTCAGTATGAACTTATTAAAACTTTAATTGGCCGTAAAGCTATAAAAGTAATTGTGAGGTCGTCCTTTGTGCTACTCCTTGCTTCACTTACGTTATAATTGTTGCTAAATTTCACAGTAATTAGCAAGAAAAATTACAGCAATTAACACCGTGATTCACCGAGCAAGGATTTTCTTGTGAAATTTATTCGCGGTAAAAACCACTGACTCAGAATATTAGATTGTTTTCGGTATTAATTAACTTTATTCGCTTTTACAAAGTTAATATTCTTTTACAAGTCTTTTCCTAGTTTGCCCGTAGCGTTTCGTCTCCTTAAAATTACCTTAAGTATGTATATATACATATTATATATCTTTTCTTCTATGGTTTCTAGAATCAATGTGCAAATTCACTATGCCAGAGACTCCGTGTAAGTCGATATACATAATTACGCACATGTAACCTACTTATTAATAATTTCATAGAACTGCAGTCACCTATCGATCACAACATGAGTACCTATTTATCCTTGTTGCATTCGACATACACCTTGCCGTTAAATCATTTTAATAGACTTTAAATCTAGGCCTGTTATATGTACATTTCGTAAGCCCAGGTGGAGCTTACGGATATGTGAAATTGTATGTGTATGTATTTAATTATAACGATGTGGAACGGTGCGTATAGGCGGGCCTTATTCAGATGAACTGGCAGTATAGCTAAAACTCTAGAACGTTAATGCAAACAACTACTCAATGATAAATTGCAATTCATTACTTACAGCAGTTGTTGGTTCTTGGTTATATTTCATTTGATGAAGCTTAAACAAGCCCAATTTTCTAGAACAATTCAATTATATAATCTCTAAGCGCGATTGATGTATCCTAAACAGGTCTATTTTCCGAAGACCCAGAAGCTTTTGTATTAGTTTGATTTCAAATCTTGTCTCATTTAATAAAAGTTGATATTACATTTTCTATTTTGTTCTTACTTATAAAGGACTCAGAGATCCATCGGGAACTATAATGATTGAAATCGAATCCCAAATGCTCGTCTATATGTTTAATATTATGTAAGTAAATAGTTTAAAGTTTAGTATTACATATTATGGTTATACGTTCAGAATTAGACACAGATACTTGAATTGCACTTAATTGTAGCTAAGTATATGTGTCCTACAAGTAACTTATTTGCATACGGAGATACGGTCCATGTTCATTATGTCTGTGTCCAAGTTGCCGGTGCATATTATAGCCTATTTAATTTCAGTAACCACTGGCCACTGTGTGACCCAGGTACACGGTTGGGTAGGTCCAAAATAATTAGGTATATTAAAACATATTTAAAACCGGGTTTATCGTGAATTTACTTTATTTACGACATTCGACGTTTGACAACGACCGACGAAAGTGACTGAGGGCTACGATGAAAAACGATAAAGAAGAGACGAAATTAAGCTAGAGAGCTTTAGCTTGTAGTTTACTGCTTACTGCTTACTTACTGCTAGCCTTTCTCCGCAGACGTTGTGTCTGGTTGCCCTTGGCATAGGCCTCTCCCATATTCCTCCACGCGTCCCTGTCCAGAGCCTGTCTTCTCCACAAGGCTCCAGCCACCTGCCTGAACTCGTCTTCCCATCTCATTTTTTGTCTACCATCATTCCTTTTTCCGTCTCTTGGGTACCATGTTGTGATGTCTTTTGACCATTTTTCTCTTTTGTCTCGGAGCATGTGGCCAGTCCACTTCCACTTTAGTTTTTTCATAGTGTGGTTTACGTCGATTATTTTTGTTCTCTTTCTAATGTCCTCCAGTTTTATTCTATCTCTAAGTTTAACATTCAACATGCTTCTTTCCATACTGTTCTGGCATACTTGGAGAGCTTTCCTTTCCTTGACAGTTAGGGCCCATGTTTGACATCCATATGTAAGGCAAGGAAGGATACAGGTGTTAAATACTTTGGACTTAATATTTGTTGGTATTTGGTTGTTCTTCACTATTTCCTTTAGTGACCAGTATCGTTTCCATGAGTTCCCGATTCTAGTGTCTACTTCTTGTTGTGTTAAGTTTTGAGGTGATATCACTTGTCCAAGATACGTGTATCGTTCTACATAAGCAATGAGGTTGTGGTCTATGTATATATTTTCTTTTACACTGTTGGTCATTAACTTGGTCTTTTCGTTACTAGACTAGCTTGTAGTTACTAGAGAGTAACTAATGAATTTTGTAAGTGTATCTACGAAAAGGTCACTGGTACGAAACGGGACTTAAACATACGATAATTACCCATTCTGAATCCGTACGCCTTACAGCTTGGCTACTAGCGATGGTGCAGCGAAAATTCACCACGCACCAGCAGCTTATGCTACAATGAAAATTATAAGCTTCCTAACGAGTAGACAACATGCAGCACAGTCTTAAGCTCCTAAACATTACGTATCACGTATCCCGTCTACCAAAGCTGGTTGCATGCAGGTTTCGCAACGAGCCCAGCCCAGCCGTGTGTGGCACTCGCTTACCGGTGCAGAATAGTCTAGCTCTATTTTAACCAGTATATCTAAGACCACAAGATACGCAACATTAAAAATAACAAGCGTATGGTGGAGAAAACACAGGAGATCAGGGAGCCTATAACCTTATGAAAATACTCTTAAACCAATGAAATTGTGTGTGGTGTTATAACAATTAACGTGCTGTATGAGGTGAATTGTCTTAATTAACAATTTGACAATGAGTTCAACCTCCTGATCGCGATGGAAAACTAGTTTATTCATATTTTTGGTGCTTCAGATGTCGACATTTTCTATGACACGGATTTTTCGGTTTCAGAGAACTTTTCATAATTGCTAAACTTAATCAGCACTACTAGCTAAAAAGTACACTGTTTATCTTCCGCTAGTGTTCGGCAAGCGGTTAGAATATTACTTCAGCAGACTCATGCGTAAACCTATCTGACTAACGGATCTAGATCGGCTCTTTTGCGGCGAAAGGTCAGTCGAACCCGTTGATATTGTGTAACCGTCGGGCACTTTGTAAATAATCTATAGACGCATCAAGATGTTATTTGTGTCTCAATGATTATGGTATGATTTCCAAAATTATAATTCTTGTTTTAGAGTATAATTCTTGTAAATAATCTATAGACGCATCAAGATGTTATTTGTGTCTCAATGATTATGGTATGATTTCCAAAATTATAATTCTTGTTAAAAAGTACTAGTCGTAGGTAAGTGTAAATATCGTGATTGTTTGATCGGATGGTTGCATCGGAAGATAAGCGCTGGAAGTAAGTAAGTAAGTAAGTAAATATTCTTTATTGCACCAATAACCATACATCTTACATGCATGTAAAATTACAAAGAAATTTTAGTGTTACAATAGAACCCGGTAACAACAGGCGGTCTTATCGCTAAAAAGCGATCTCTTCCAGACAACCTTTGGGTAGCAGGAAATGTGTAACTCAAACAAAAGTCAACAGGTAGTACACGGAGTGAAATATGGAGACTATTAAACACAAACACACATATTACATACTACTTATACAACTATTACAACAAAACCGAATACACAAATAAATATACAATATACATAATATATATTTTACTAATATATTTTTAATATATATTTTTTTATTTTTTTTATTTTAGTCGCTAGCATCACGCTGAGATGTGATCATTTCGTAGCACTCCATCCTGTTTTTTTCTATTTTTATGTGTCTGTGCTTACAAATAAATATTTTGTATGATATTTAAATATGTCTATTAAAGTGTCTTTGACTTATTTACTATGATAAAAATAAACATATTCGCAAAAGTATCAAAACAAAACAACATTAATAAAAGCAATGATCAAGTGATTTATAATAGGTGGTGTCTTCAATGTCACAATAAAATTATCAGAGCCTCCGAATTACCCGAAAAAGGACTTTGTGAATTTAGTACAAAGAAATGGACTTGATACCGCGAATTTTATATAGAAAAAACCTAGCATTTACAGATTAAATCTCACGTGGATGGATCCCAAAATCTCAATCATAAAAATTCATCTCAATTCTCATATTTCAGAAGACTCTCTACTCTCTCGACAGTCTTGACTCCCTTGTACAAAACAAACACACATCTAAAACACTGTCAATCAATGCCAACAGCTCTGTCAATGCTGAGTGCAATAAAGTTTAAGCTAGTAAGCAATTCATTCATTCGAACGCATCATTATAAATATGAAGTAGGTAAACAAATGAAGAGCGGTTGTAAAGTTCAATGACCGCTCGATGATGTAATGAAGATGTTCCGGAGTAGGTCAGCGAGTCAGTGACTCGCGGGTTAAGGCCGCTGCTCATCTTCCATACATCTCGGTGAGAATTCACTGCTAGTTATTCGGCTTACGATTCGGTGAGCACAAATTTAATCTCGCTTTTCCGTACTTACATCTAGGTACAAATTTTTAATTTAAATTTGAATGCGTACATATATGTTATCCTATGATACATACACATATGAAAAATACACTACAGATACACATATGAAAAAGTTATGGAAGCTACTGTAATTTTCACTTAAAAAAGGTAATTAAAAACAAAAGGAATGGTGAAACATTATTGGCTATTACTTTACGAAAATATATTTACGACACGTGCGATATATTACTAATTTATCAAGTTAAGAACTCCAAAATATATCAGCACTCTGAGGTAAGTTACTAATAATTTAAGTACAAAAAACTACAAATAAACCAATTAGTTAGTTTGAGAGACAAATATCTGGAAAACGAATTCACAAACTCTGTTAGGAGGACAGACCCTAAACGCATATCCGTTTAACCCTGGCTAAAATTTGTCAAAACGCAATCAAAAGATACCAAATGGGGCACTAGCTCACGTTTCCCTTTGTTTAATGTGACTTCATAATTCACATGTGACTGTGTCTTAGATACCCCCTCCCCTTAGTTTTAATATATTATTCAAGCGTCTAGGACTGGGCTGTGAATTGTTGGCACACTTTTTATCATGAGCCCGACGTCTCTGCGGTATATTTTTTTACGTCTTGTTCGGCACGAATTGAAAAATGTCAAATAAACTTACCTACCTCGCGGCTCGTTCGTTATGCTGTGAAGTATTTTCATTAAATTGTCATTTTACCTACTACCTCGAGGGAATTGAAGGGTATTAATATTCTGTCCTAATTTATTATTTATGAAATTAAATAAGTACTGGAAATTTGAGCAATAAATAATTAAATGACTAATGGGGACAATTCTCCAAACTTTTGTTCAAGGTTATATTCTAACGAAAGTTAGAGGCTTCAAGAGGAAACATTAGTGGTATTTTTTCCATACAAACGTTCTCGATAATTTCCTTCCTGTATTTTGGCCCAAGATGAATATATTTTTTTATATAAGTTCAATATCCTTATCGCACTAATTTTAGGAGCCGTCTCCATCAGCGCGACGGAGATATTTACCTTAAATTCTCAAATCTGAGAAGGGGCTCAGCTGGTATTTCCTCTTAACCGCAAACAACCAGTGTTTGAATACACCCGAAGAAGTAATAGTTCTTGTCACTCTTTGCCATGGTTACTGTGTCACGTTCGAACAAATACGTAAGTGCGAAAGTGACGCATGGCATGACAATTAAGAGACAAAAATGCTACCATGATACCGCTGCTGGGTACCTACCTTTTAAAACCCTTGTTCTGTGGTATTTAAAATAACCAAATATATAAATACACACAGCAACCCTTTCCGTAGTGGTTCATTATTAACATATTTATGGCTGACGGGAATAAAGAAAGTTGATCCATCTATATAAAATAACGTGTAACTATTTAAATATAAAGTAAATTTTAACTTTGACTTTATACGTAACAACAACGCCACATCTTAAATAAAATCATATATATACTTAAAGTACGAAATACATTAACATAATAACAATGTAGAGCAAACGAATAAAGGATGACTCCCGCTAGACCGGGCCGGAACTTCCGGCGCTTCATTTTCTATGGAAAGTACCCCGTGATTACCGATTGGTCGTCATAGAAAATGACATATCGGGCGCCTCGGCCCGGCCCGAGCACGGCCCGGTCTAGCGTGAGCGTGATCCTCAAGAGCTCGCCAGTCGACTTATTAGGGTTCCGTACCCAAAGGGTAAAACGGGACCCTATTACTAAGACTCTGCTGTCCGTCCGTCCGTCCATCCGTCTGTCACCAGGCTGTATCTCACGAACCGTGACAGTTGAAATTTTCACAGATGATGTTTTTCTGTTACCGCTATAACAACAAATACTAAAAACAGAATAAAATAAAGATTTAACTGGGGCTCCCATACAACAAACGTGATTTTTGACCGAAGTTAAGCAACGTCGGGCGGGGTCAGTACTTGTATGGGTGACCGTTTTTTTTTGCCTTTTTTGCATTATGGTACGGAACCCTTCGTGCGCGAGTCCGACTCGCACTTGCCCGGTTTTTTTGTTAATTATATAGTGTAAAACTTCTATGCCAAGGTAGTTTCCGTGCGTAATCACTTAATGCCATACTAACCTTTTAGATTACATCGAAACAATAAATTTCTAAAGGGTAACAGATTAACCTCAATGATAATTCTCGCTGATCCATAATCATGTCATATGAGCCTACAAAATTGCATCATTATGTCCACTGCTGGACAAACGCCTTAACTAAGGATCTGCAAAGTGTTTGGTTTGTATGCAAACCAGTGCAATTTTGTAGAGCGAGGATATACACATACAGCGTACGTTTTTAGACAACCATAAATTGAAACGAGACGTAGGTTTCAGAGCTATAAAACAAATTTAATAGGAATTTTTAAATTAACCTTAATTATAGTTCCTTTTTAGCATTAGAAAAACGGTTAACAATCTTAACGTGTCAATTTATTGAATTTTGAAACACTTTTGAATAAGTCACGGCAAATATGTAACAATTATGAATCATAATACGATTATTTACATTATTTTGCTTTCATAAGTAATAGTAACTGATTTTTAAAAAGCATTTTTCAATTCAAAGACTAAGCGTAATCTTTTTGTAATGCTAAAAAGAACAATAACAGCGTGTAATTAATTTTTGAATTTATTTTCGCGTGGCTATATTGCGTAAGAACTTGTGACAGTTGTGACATCGCGTAATGTAACATTAAAAGTAATGATCCTAATGATATATTGCGTGCTGAATACTTTTATAAGAAAAATTAAAAGTCATGTTTTAGTTAACATATAAAGGTTAATTTATTTTGGCTTATACTAACTACCCTTACATACAATCGTTAGATAAACTCATAGTACCTTGGCGACACGTGTAAATGTTACGGTATATTTTCTTCCTCTAATTTTCAATCAATCAATCAAATTTTATTTGTTATAAATAAGCACAGTTGCATGCATGCAAATACAGTTAATTTCACTTATAATAAAAAGTCACAACAATATATATACAAAGAATAAAACTAAATATAAACAACACAAGTAAAACAAACAAACAGAAGAAAATAATAATAATTATGGATAATGTCAGGTTAATTTAATACATTAGCAAAATATTTGTCAATAGAATAATATGGCCTATTTATAAAATATTCTTTCACTTTCATGTCAAATAATTTCATATCGTCACATTCCCGTATATCTTTGGTCAACTTATTATATACTTTAATTGGATTATTACTTAAACTTTTGTTAAAGTGTACATAATTAGAGTCAGGTAGTGCTAGTTTGTCATTGTTTACTTAGTATACGTATGTATTCGTGGTACCTATTATGTTATAAAAGTCATAAAAAAAATACCATTGAACTCTGTTAGGTACCTAAGTTTTGCAGGATTGGAAAACGTTCTAAGCTTTGTAGTGTGTTATTTTAATTTTCATTCTAAAAACCTTCTATTATTTTCAGTACAATAATATTTGGATATTATTTTGAAATATAACATATATTCGACTTGCTTTTACTTGCGACTAAAACATGGATTACATAAGGTCAGGTACCTAGAAATTGTATAGATAATTAGATTCATGGTGTCCTATATTCGCTCATACGATTGTTTTGTGCGTGGTCTCTTCTTACATTGCAATGCAATTTAAATCAAATATGTAATTTGTTACGATTCTGAACACGTCCGATATTCTGATATTTTAGGGAAACGAATGAAACCGTACTTTTGCGCAAAATTAACTCAAAAAAGCAGAATAACTATGGTCGCTATTGTCTGATATTTTAGACTCCTTACAGATTCGACTAAGAGCCACTCTAATGCCACATGTGTCGGATCCAAACTCAAGGGACAGCCACATTGTACCTATATACACCTACACCTACCAGTGTACTAAAAAATACGATCCGGCTTTAGAGATAAGATGCTTTTGCGAGTCAACGGCCCTTTCAACCTTTTGAATACATTAATTGGAATACGTTTCAAGTGGGTGAGAGCCCTTGAGTAAACTGTAGTGATTCAATTGAATTTTCTTAGAGAATTTTTGCTTTCTTCATGGGTGTTGACTTTGTGAAAATATTTGAATATCTTCTCAGAAATGACATCTCACTCATTATGCATTCAGATATTGTGACTCGAAAATCCTTCAGAATCCCTACTTATTATAGTTAGGTATATTTAGTGGCAAATTGCCAATGCTAGCAAATTGGAGTGGAGTGTATTTATTCCAAAATTAATGTTCTCTTAGGAGATTACGCCCAGAGTTGTTAGCAACTTCAATCGTAAAACTACAGTTATCAAATTCTTGTATCTCAGCAATCCGTCAATCTTAATGAGATTTCTAGAACTAAATGGTTCTCGTTACACAAAACAATAATATATTGTTGCGTAAAAACAGATACATCTTTGATGATAAAACCGAAGTTTGTTCGTAGGTACATGTATTAATATGGGTGTAACTTATACACATGTTAACAAATTATTACCTACCAAACCTACCAAATTTGTCTTTATTAAATCACCACCAAGACAGTACAAAACAATAACGCACCTGTGTCTTCTGCGGAGATCAAAGCTTAAAAAAGATTCTGTCTGGTATTGCGGTTTGATCATTCGTCACACATAAAATAAGCATGTAATTTGGATTATAATAAATAAATAAATAAATAAATAAATAAATATTATAGGACATTCTTACACAGATTGACTAAGTCCCACAGTAAGCTCAAGAAGGCTAATAGACTATTATAATAGACTACATTCTGGTAGATAAATTATCTATCAGACGTACAATTTTATCTATCAGAATCTAGTCTTTCTATATTTTTGATATATATTTTTCCACATTTCGTACGCCTCTGGACTAGGAATGCTCGCCATCTCAAAATCACTATCTATGTTAAGAAACCTTAAGTTTTCTTTGTTACTTGGCAGCCAGCGTACAGGGAGCTCCTTTGTAGTAGTAGGGGTCGGGTCCCTGTAATGGTAATACATAATATTTAATTATATTTGCGGTGGTGTAACGGCTAATACTGCTCTGCAATTAATCGGCATCATCTTGGTTATATTTGAATCCTCTTCAACAAAATTTAATTTAATTTCATTACTCGCTACTGGCTCGCTACAATCTGCGTTAGATTTATTGGTCAGTGGTTGTACTTCGCTGTCACGTAGGCAATGCTCACGAAATTGTTCGACTTATGAAATTCTATATCCTAGGTTTTCCTATTCTCGTCACGCCAAAGTTTTATTTAATACTACTTTAACAATATTATTCTGAATAAAATCAATTCAATTAAAAACCTGATGGGCAGTTCCAATAATTATGTTTTTCAAGGGCTGTCCAGCCACTCGGATCCGTCCGGATCTTAATGTGTGCATGCAGTATGGTTCGATTAACCTAATATTTTATTATGTAAAATCTAAATTAGTTAGGCCGATGCATGACTTACCCATATTTCGCGAAATTTGTCCACATTGTAGTCATTCGTCTAATCATAAGGTTGTCGTCTTTATTTATCTTAAAAGGCCATAATACAGCATCGAAGATGTACAAAAGGTCATCTCCATGACACGCGCCATCTACTTCATCATAACCTAGAGCAAATTTTAGGTAATTTCTGTTTCCAGAGTATTTGAAATAATAATTGTACAACGTAAAGTTGCTTGCTTCAGCCAAAATTTCTGACTCAAAAATACTCGGCATTTCAAAGTGTAGGTGCTTATACAATTCTGATAAATTCATTGCAGTTTTCATGGTAATAGATTCATCAAGAAAATAAAATTCTTGTATTTCCTTAGATACTTTTGTAGCTTCTTCATTAGTTTGGAACACTAAATCGCTCGCCATCAAGTACTTTCCATTTCTATAATTAATTGTTTCTAGGGTATCGTACGAAATGAAAAACAGACCTTCTTGATCAGTTGTTCCATGAGTAATTGATATATTTGGTGGATTTCTTTTAAGAAGATTATAAGGATAGTCAGTTATAATAGCTTCAGTACCAGGAAAAGTCTTTTCAATACATGGTAAATGAATGAGTTGTGTATCAAGATATTGTTCTACAGGTTTATCGTGAGGTAGTGCAGCTAATTGTTTGTATGTCATGCTATTTAAAATACTGTGTAATTCATACGGGTCTTCGGTATTGTCATACCCTAATGATTTCAGGACATAATTTGCGACCCATAAGGGTTTCCTTGTGATTGCCCAATGGGCAAGAGCGGAGCCACTTTGAAGGATTGCTCTCTTGACCAAGCCATCCAGTTTGCCGCTAGCAATCAGTAGCGACACAGACGCTGCGCCAGCGCTTACTCCGAAAACTGTTACGTTATCACTATCACCACCAAAAGCCTTTATATTCCTCTTCACCCATCGTAAGGCAGCTAACTGGTCTTTCAGCCCTGCATTACCTGGAGCTTCTTCGATACCCAAGCATAAAAACCCTAAAGCTCCTATTCTGTAGTTAAAGGTAACCAGTAAGACGTCATGTTTGAGTAAAAACTTTGGTCCAAGAAAGATCTTTCCTCCGTCTCCGAGGAAGAATGCCCCTCCGTGAACAAATATCATTACTGGCAAAGGTTTCGTAGCAAAAGCTGGAACGAACACGTTGATCTTCAGACAATCCTCTGTACCCCTGATGGCGATGAAATTATTCTGGGGACATGCCGTTGAGCCGTCGGTGGCTTTGAAAATTCCTTCCCATGTTGGTGGTGGGAGTGGAGCCTACAAAAGCAACACAATTTTGCAAAACTTACAGTCGTAGTGAACTTACATAATAAACAGACATGCGTTGGAGACAAGATTGGTTTCAAATCCCAAATGTGAGAGAGCCTAAATCTACAAACTACAAACTACAAGAACAAAACCTTGACAAGAATGTTATTTGAAATTTTACCTACTTGCTTAATAAACTGAATGGAGAAGACAAATCAGTAAACGTAAATATGTGTCACTGGGGAATTCGGTTCCAGTTTTCACAGTTCCGTGTCGAAACTAATATAAATATGTATACGCTAACGTCTATATAGTATAGTGTACCTGCGACACAGCAACGCAAACCATGGCACATCTACTGGCGTGCCCCGCATGCCCATATCACTGCTCGGAGCTGGATCTGAGGGACGCGACAGCCAGGGCTGTCAACACCGCTGCCTACTGGGCATCCATCGTATAAAAAATGGAACCTCGACACGAAAAGAAGAAGAAGAACGTCTATATGTAATTTACTTTCTGTACATCTTGCTCGCACATATATGCCAATACGAACGAGATGCATAGAAAGTAAGTTACGTTCTCGATAGCATTTATGTCAGTACCAAACTGGTGGTAGCGACACAGGAATAGAGGAGACATTTAGAAGTAATCTAGACTTCCAATTTGGCTTACTAATAATCCAGCTATAGCATAATCAATTTTACCTTGAACCGTGCCTTCTCATTAGTAGTCGCATAAGGTATCCCCAGGTATTCAAATATCAGTCCATCTTCGCTTATCCTTCCACTCAGAGTCCCTTGTTCGATGGTGACCTCTGGTGCGGGCTGTTCGATAAAGTTCATAGCGACTAGCGTAAACAAAACTACATGTTTTCTTGACCGCATTGCACAGACGGCTTAGTTATACTAATCATTAATTAGGATGCACTTGAGTATAGTTGTGACCTGCTTGATAAAGTATCTTTGAAAGAGGTGCTAAAGCTGCTTTTACGTGGTATAATTTAATGAACCTTTTACGAATCGGTATAACACAGTAGGTAAATATTCGTAGATTATTACCTACATTATTATGTGGCTGATATCACTGAGAACTTTTTATAATAATAGAAAACACGCGCAAATATAACTGATCGCTACTTGCTTACGGAAGTGGAACAGCTGCTTTATATATATGTATTCCATATTGTTCATGATATATTATAACAATGATTTTTTAATGTCCCATCTCATTTACCTATCATGTATCTACCGATATTACAATACAATATTGAATTTGTTTACTATTGTGTAGGATGCCTAATTACTAAAATAGGTATATAATTATACATTAATAGTATTTGCCCTTTTGGTGAGGTCAGATAACGTAATCAAAGTTATTCTGGTACCTACAACACGTTTTACTTATACGGTGATTGTACTGATTGTGAGGTCTATAATTCACACTACTTAAAATGTTATACTTACAACATAAATCAGATCATAATATAATTTGCACACTGTATTTGTGTACAAAATTACATGAGTAAGAAAGCTTGTAAGTAGGTAGTAATATATATGAATAATTTCAATAAACATATGGGTAAAAGTATCGTTATTTATGCAATCAGGAGTTAAATTATAGAATGGTATTACACAAACAATCCGTTTAGAACCAAATTTTTATTGCTAATAGTAAAAACATGGAAAAAAAGACAAAGTATATCCGAAGCTTGTTACTTTCAGCCCTCTATATAGATAAAAATAATGAGCCACAAATACGTTGCTATCTCAATCAATCGATGCATTTGCATAGTACTAACAATAAGCCGATCTACATCTAACTAGAGTGGCGTAACATATTTCAGTATCTAAGGCCACACAAATGTTAACCGGTTGATCACAGATAGATGGCTCACATCGAATGTGGCGTAACGCAAAGCTACCTAATTCACAAAATAAATGTTTCGCTTCGACTGTAGGCTGGTGGCTATTATAACTAGACCGCCTAATGTTGTTACTGCAGCTATGACTTTAAAAAATGAATTATTCTCTGTGAATATTAAATCGGTTGACTTAGGTACCTAACCTAATTTCTACTTTCCGCTACTTAAAATAAATTATTTCACACTGTGCAGATATTTATTAGAAAAACGTAGATAGCTGTTGTTTTAACTATAATTTCTATTTAATAAATCGGATTTAACTAAAAAAGTAGGTGAGTTGACCGTGACGTCACTATACACGTTTTGATATAAATATTATACTTGGTCAAGCAGATCTTGTCAGTAGAAAAAGGCGGCAAATTTGAAAAATGTAGGCGCGAAGGGATATCGTCCCATAGAAAATTTGAATTTCGCGCCTTTTTTTACTGACAAGATTTGCTTGACCAGCTATATATTAGAAAATCGTTGTGACAGTATTAAAAAAGCTGATTTGACTAGTAGGCACATTTTGCTATTGTGGCTACTCCCAATTATACATATGTAGCTGATAAGGGGATGCTAACTTGGATAAATATTGTACGTGATTTTCTGTAAAACTTATTCAAGTATGACTCAAAATTGATTACTGACACATCATTATCAAGCATGATCACATTTTTTTGTTATTTTGAGTCATTAAAAAAATCATTTCAAGTTTCTCATCTCTGCGAATCCGATGTACGACTGTACGTACATTTAGCTCACTGACATGAAAACCATACTCGATAGGTAAAACATGTAGGTGTGTTTCAATCTGGTGAATATACTATCGGAGAGTAATTTATATATCATTTCCGCTTCCAAAATAGGTATGACCTCAGTAACCGCTATTATACAGTGATTATAATTTGTTTTATTAGTCGTTTATTGAATTATTAGTCGTTACATGTTAATAACGGGGTCCCTGTGTTTCTCATAAAGTTTTAAGTCATAATGTATTGTTTGTCATATTATCGTTAGTCATAAAATTGAAACCGTTAACTTTTCAGGATTTTCGTAAGGTTATTCTATAGATAGGTTAGCTTAGGTTAGGTTGTTTTATGGCAATCCTGACAATTACGCGTTTCTAAGAAAAAACAATTATGACTAACGAAAATTCAGACAAACAATACATTATGACTTAAAACTATTTGGGAAACAATAGAGACCCGTTAATAACAAATAAATATCTGGTAACGATCTTACAGACAAAAAATAAATTTTATTTAAAATATATTTACAAAGTGATTTATAATTATTTATAGTGCAGAGATAACTGACCCCCCTGCAAACAAGCAGGCATTCATTGTATTCCCATACTTTAAGTGAAAATTGAGTTCCAGTTACACTGGTCTGTCAGAAACGATGCGCCCTGCAAGCATTGCAAATAACATCTTAGATAATTGTCAGTATTTGCATACTACTATGACAAATCAACTGTTATACTTGCATGTGACGGGGCCGCGAGTAAGAAATTTCGGGCGTAAGGTTATTCCAATTTTAACCTAGTTTATCTACACTGTAGAAGATTTGCGTATACGCCCTCGGAAAATCCAACCGGCATGAAGGGGCTCAGAAAGCGTAGAGTGGCGGTTTGTGGAGTCGGAGGCCGAAATCCTCTTTTGGTCGCTTAACCAGCGTTGTTAGTTGTACCTATACTGGAACGAGAGACTAATAGTGTAAGTTTAACAGTATACACTTTTGGTAGCTAAAACGAAGTCTTAAAATTTTGTAGTACCTACTACTTACCGATGTAAAAAGATTTCACATTTTTGAACGCTTCAAATTGCCGACAATAATAAAGGTATTACAAAATAACATACATGATCATAAGATAAAATGAATTAAGTGAAATGAAATTGAAACTGTAGTTTCAATATTCTTAACTTTTCACTCAGGCACTACAGAAAAAGATCCATTTTATATGAAACATCATGCTTAAGGTTTGGAGTCCATTTATTTATGTTAATGTAATATAATAAAACTATAACATTACGATAATAGTCATTAAAAAAAATGCCTAAATGACCGAAATATGAGACCCTAACTCACTGTCACGTGAAATAAATATGCAAACACAAGACGAACGCTACACCGTACAAAATCTTTAAGATTATTTGAGTGACTTATAGTTTGGCAGTATCAAGGAACATCTTTTAAGGAAAAGTGTCACCATTGTGCTTCTGCGTTTTACGTTTAGATGAAAGAACGATTAAGTTTTTACATCCCATCACCAGCTGTCATTTCTTGGGGGAGGTCTGAAAACAAAAAAAAAATAAGCTGCCAGATTGATGGTGGCCATCCCAATCATCTAAAGTTACACCAAGATAAGTTTGCAAAGATTTTGATAGCACAAGCAGTGCAAGTGTTATTTTAAAAGCCAATCTTCCATAAAATTATGTGTTTCAATAACGCTTGCACTGCGTTATGCTATCAAACTCGTGGCAGACTTTTCTTATAATACAGTGTAATTCTCTGGTCAATAATCCATAGTTAAAGAAAATGAGGAAATTTTTCTGTTTTTAGATTAAAACATTACGTTAAGTTGAGGAAAAGGCGTGGATCCCTGCATTTCAAGTCACAAAATCAGAGTCATCCGGCGCGATTCGGGAAATGAATTAGAGATGCACTAGATAAGATATAATAAAGATATGTGACGTTCCACGGCGAAAGGTACCATTACCCCGACTGAATATTGAAGCGGCGTTAATAATAAGCGTAAGCGCCAGCTGCCATAAGGTACCTTTTGCCGTGGAACGTCACATATCTTTACTATTTCATATCTAGTGAATGTCTAACGGCGCGATATCTTAAAGTTCGAATCGCGCCGATCCTCTCTAAAAAATAACGTATATTTACCCTGGTGTATTCCAATTGCTGCCCTCGCACAGTGCCGTTGTCGGCGTCTCTTGTTGTCTGAAACAATTCATCAACATGTCAATATCATAAAATACATATTTAAATTACTACGTGGCTGCAGCAAAAAATAATCTCGTTTATTTGCAAAAAAAAAGTATTGTGTAAACTGTGTTTTATAAATAGCACTCGGTAAATGAATTGAGTTTCGGCAATTTTTACGTTCAACATAGCAATTTATTTATTTTATTGTGTCAACATTATTGAAAGTAAATCAAAGCATGAAAACATGAGTACCCTCCACGCCCCAAGTACTGTGAAATATTAGGCAAATTTTTACGAACGTAACTTGAGGATTTCTAAAAAAGTTTGTATCTACATCAATTAAGGATTTTTTATCTGCAAAATAATTTTCTATGTTTTTAAAGTTTTCAACAAATTTATAAATATTTTTGATAGTTAAATATTAATTAAAATTTGTTAAAAATATTTTATTAACCCCCCGCTCGCGACTTCATCCGCATAGAAGTTGCCAAAACATTTAACCCCAATGACTAACGCTACGTCTTACGTAGGCGAACAACGCGCGAACGCGGCGCGGCGCGGCGCGGCGAAAGCGGCCGCCGCCGCGCCGCGCCGCGCCGCGCCGCCTGACATTCGCGTGCAAATCGCGCCGCACCGCGTTCGCAACGAGATCGCTTACGTAGGACACTTCTATGGGCATCAAAGGATTGATTTCGCCGCGCCGCGCCGCGCCGCGTTCGCGCGTTGTTCGCCTACGTAAGACGTAGCGTTAGGAACACACAATTATAATGTTCTACAAAATACTTAAAAAAAAACATACAACCGAATTGATAACTTCCTTCTTTGAGATTTGGAAGTCGGTTAAAAATGCATTACAAATGAATGAAAAAAAAAATTATACATTTTAAGAATGTCTGCAAAAGTGCATGGCCACTTTATGAATGAATTCAACTAATAATGTATCCATGCAGTTTTGCAGTTCGCTTTACATACCCTGATCCTAAGGTAGTAAGGTTCAGGGCATCCCGAGCCCTGATCTTCCGTCCATAGGCTCGCCACAGCTTCACATTGATTGGAGTCAGAAACGTGCACCAAGTCACACCTAAAAGGAGACCGCAGAACCACCAGCCATGCTGGGAAAAAATGTAAGAAAGACTAATTAGGTGTATGACTGCTCGGTATTAAATATTTTTTGTATGTAAATGGCACCCTTGAGCCGCCGGGATAACGCGAGGAACATGATGATGATTGTTTATATTGGAATTGGAAGTTTGATACGCTCACTCAGTAGTCGGAATAATTTAATACCGACACTGGAGATTTTTTTAAACTTTTATCGTTCATTAACTAATAATAAAATATTTACGGAAAGATTAAGAAACCCTCAATTAAAATGATCAACTACTTCTTGTTGTTATACTGTGCCTTCAGCTAGTCTTATTGTATAAAATACAAAACAAAGATTTACGAAGAAGGGGATTTGACTTGACTATGTTTACCAATTTCATGTTTAGGCAAAGAAACCGCTTCTGTCACGCACTCTATTACTGTCAAAAATATACTAACTTAGGTAAGACATTTTATAATTAATTGAGTTTTACTTATTCTATTTTTATTTACCTAGTCCAAATCATTGTGCTACGATGACACAAATGTGCAATGTCATTGCCACAACAGCTCTGAAAAACACATAGACTAGCTAATCCCCTATGACGACAGATGACTTGCCCGCTTCGAACTTTAAGATAGATCAATTAATAGATCTAGAAACGATATTAGATGTGTCAGTGTCAAAAATAACGTTTATGTTTGAAATACATTTGACATTGACATATCTAATAGGTACATATCGTGTCTTGAATTCTTGATCTATTAAATAACGTAGATATCTTAAAGTTCGAATCAGGCCGAATTATTTTAGTTTCGTTTCTTTCCTAAAAGGTAGGTTTAAACGATAAAATGCAACGAACACATTAGTCTTTATTCAAATGACCTAGTTTCAGACATTGAAGGCTTTCATATCATTAAGCGTTTGTTCAGTTGCAGTCTGCATCAAAGAGAAATAAGTTAGATTAAACTAAAATCTGCTAAGCAAGCTTACCCACGAGTTTTAATGAGATCAACTAGGCTAAATGAACAGAATAACTGAATGAAATTAAAACGTTATTGGGTAGGGAATAATTTATTTGAGTTAAGGATAACATTAACTAGTTCGATGCAGCATGGAACAATAGATTCAATTAAATAATGTTTGAAAAGATTAAATACCCCTTTTATTCACTATAGGTACTAAGTAATTAAAGTCTATTAGAAACTATCTACTCGTATTAATCAGTGTGTATAAGCCACAAATTTGTAGAGGTTAGTTTAGTGAAACAACGAAGCATATATTTAATAGGTTTCATCAATGGAATTTAATATCATAAATTCTGTGAATTCTGATTAAATACAGTATATGTTATTTATGATGGTAGATATATTGTTACCGATTTCAATTATGTTAACATCATTAAGGATAGGCTACAAATACAAATTACATTAACATAAGATTAACACAATATACATTACAATTAAATTACAACAACAAATTAATACCCGTAATACAAAACGTAGACAACTACGTTTTACGTTACGGGTTAATATTTTTGTAAATGTAAATTATCCTTGTCTGCGTGAGTGGCTACGTTAAAATACCCACGAGTTGTCTAGATATTATTGACAAAACGAAAATAACAATCGGGAAAAATTGTCCCTGCCAATGTAGTTCTTTAGTTTTTGGTACCTGTTTGACGTTATATGTACCTAATTTAGGAAAATGTTGTACTTATTTATACTTTAGTCGATGTTAGTATAGTTTTTTTAGCCACACGTACCGTAATTTTTTTTTGTGTACTCGTATCTATGGTATGGTACTAACACAAAAAGGGAGGAAAACTGACGAGATATACGGCCTGATTTGAGCTTTAAGCTCTAGATACGATATGGATTAGATATGTTAGGGGACCCACTGATTATCAGTCCGCCGGACGGTATCGGCCTGTCAGTTAGAACAAAATTTTGACAGCTACGAACAACTGACAGGCCGATACCGTCCGGCGGACTGATAGTCAGTGGGCCCCTTTAATGTTAAAAGTAACGATTCTTCAAACAAAAACGTCACTTCTGACACAAACATACATATAATCCATATCATATCTAGACGTAAGTATGTTAAAGTTCAAATCGGGCCGATATAATCGAAAAATGAGTTCTTACCAAAGACCCGATGTATCTAGTACACAACAAAGACCTAGCGGCTTCGTAGACGGTGAAAAGGGGTCGGCAACGCGCCGCGTGCTTTCCCGCCGCTGTAAGTGCATGCGTTCGCCAGCCGGCCACGTGGGATACCAACCGAGATACGTACATTGCTACTTTCTGGAAAACAAAAAGGAATTTATAATGATTTTTTGAAGTTGGCTTCTTTAGCGGCGCTGTGTACTTTTTGTGATGGGGAAAAACGTTAAACTTGTGACAGGTCACGTGACCGTAAGACTCGTAAGACGGACACGTGACCTGATCGAAAAACTGTTACAATGTCATTGAGTTTTCACTTCTGCCGGCACTCCCGGAGTGCAACCCGTTTTTTTTTTTGTTACGTTCTTACTAGTGACAATTAAAACTTATTATTAGTAGTACTTGTCCGATAGTCCTTTCATGAACCTATCTCAGGGTGGAGATGGAATACTTTACATAGGTACCTACCTAATTACATACTTTTTTCGGAATATTCTCACGATATTTTCTTAACAAACAGTACTCCTTACCTGGGAATCTAAACGCTATATGTCTCTATTGCACTAATATGGATGAAAGATAGAGATATTAGAGATACATTAGCGTTTCGTTTTCTGCAAACAATTTCATCTTGGCTAGGTCCCCTGATATTATATTTAGTTTCGCAATTTTATATCAGAAAACAGATTGATCAAGATTGTTTCTCATTTCGAGATCATTTATTACGGTTCCGAACCTCAAAAGGAAAAAACGGATCACTCGTGCGTCTGTCTGTCCGACTATCCCCCCCCCCCCCTTCTTTATCTCTGAAAGTACTGAGCCGAACATTTTGAATAAAATAGGTACACAAAATAGTACTTTATCTACCTATAGATGACAGGAAAACCTATTAGAAATGTGCAGTCAAGCGTGAGTCGGACTTATGTACGGAACCCTAGAAACGCGAGTCCAACTCGCACTTGACCGGTTTTTTTTTACCTTATGAGCAATGGTTTCTCCCTGATTGTCGATGTAGTATTGCGCAGTGTAGATGTGGCTGAGTGATATGTTAAGTTTTCTCCTGAACGGCAATAGCTGTAGCTCCAGCTCCGTCAGTTTGTACACCACGTCCGCTCGGAGCTGTTCCAGTGGTTTTATATTCGTGATGTGCAAACGTTTGGTTCTTGTTGCTGAAATAAAGTAACTCAATTTACTTCAATTCACAGGTAAGAATTTAAAAAAATAAATGCATTTAATAATAATAAAAATATGTAGAAGGCGGTAATTTTAGACACGGCACGTATAGTACGACGCCTCCTCACTCTGCGGCCCTGACCACCGGCAGTTTGGGCCTTGCTACGCTGCTGGCGCCACCCTAGGTTTTTTAATAATATATTTATATGTATCCTGTATTATTTTTGTATTTTACTTAATTATATCCATATTGTGAAAACCTAGCCTAAGATGAAAGATACATAAAGATAAGAAGATTATCAATGCAACGGAAAAATATATTTTGTTTAGTTATGAGCAGGTTTTCGCATACGGATTCTCACACAAAAACAAAAAGACGAGAGTCATGGAAGAAGAAACGTGGTGCTCCTTACCAATCGTAAATGGATGAGAACGAACGAATCATAACTTGGGACGTTTACTATCCCTGACAAACTTGTTAACATTATGCAATATGCAGTTACCCAAAGTTTCCAATCTGCCAGCTGTCGTCAAGTCCGATATTTGTACTCCAATGTTCTCTAACTGATCTACTAAAGAGGGCAAATCTTTTCCAACAACCGGCCCGTTGTATTCCATCCTAAAATTAAAACAAATCTAATTTGAAAACTCATTAGTCAAAAGAAAATTTTGTATGTCACGGCCTCTTGGGTAATCAATTCAAAGTTTTATTTGGGTATTCATATCGTAATCCTTGAATTGAAAGTTAAAGATTTTCTTGCTGTTACTAAGCAAATACTCTCTTGGAGAGATTTCATCTTTAAATTTAGTAAATTACAAATAACTGCGTTTGCGAGAAGAGGATTTCAACTTCGTTAAAATTGCTTTTGAGAAAAAATCCCGAGACTTTGATAAGTATTTAATAATTATTCCTTGGAGAGGTTTCTGTACTTAAGTACAGTTTCTACGTCTCAAGTTTAAATAGGTTATTTTTTTTTAATAGGCACTTCAATCGAAAATTTCGCCTATAAATAATACTTTTATATCAATTTATGTTATACGTTAAAACAAGCGATTTCCTTTCTGATAGACAATTTAAATACATACTTATTAAATTAGAAACGTGATTTCTTGGTAACTCCAGAGACATTTTGGTAACGCCATATATTTAAACGGTGTCGGTCTGAAAGACAATAGCTCAAGAACGCATCGCAGCGTTCCAAAAGCGTTAAAAAATGTCTTAGGTTAGGTTTACGTCGACGTAGGTAAATCGATAATACAATCCATTTATGCGTTTTGCGCGGTTGACTGTAATGCTTCAAAGAACAAAGTGTGGTGGTATTGTATAAGCTTGTATTAGTATTTGGATATTTGTCTAAAGATAAAATATAAAACTTACCTGTATTTCGATAAGTTTACATCAGACACCTGCAAAATTCTATTCAGCAGTTTGTTAAAATTCACAGAGATTGATTTCAAGAACGTGACGTCAATGGATGACGTCAGACCTTCTAAGTCCATCTGCAGTTGGTCCCATTCAAAATATGACGTTTCTTTATTGACGTCCAAAACTTTGTCCAATTGAAATACTATATATGCCGGACGGTCCTTTTCGCAATCCCTATAAATGTCAAACAAACAGGTAAACTTTGGGGCCAATTTGAACGTATACTGATATCAGAATGATATTTGACTCATGTTATTTAGTTATCATGTATTTCGGTCGCACTTATCCCTACATGTAATGGCGAGAGCAAGACGCATGACAACTAAATTAACATGATTCAATAGGAGATTGTTAACCAAGTGATGAAATGGCACTCATTTTTGTCGAGGTAGTTTGGCGCTCGAACGCAGTGAGAGCGCCAATAGTCCAAGGCTGAAATGATGCCTTTCACCCTAGTTAAACACTCTTACTTTTCATTTTGAATACGAGAAAAGTAAAATGAATGCGTTTTTTTAAACATGACTAAGTATACATTTTTAAAGTATGTTTTGGGGGTACATTCAATTAACAGTTTTGTCAAAAGTATCGTTACCTATTTATGGAATGGGGAGCCAAATATCAGAATGGAAATTGTACCCATAACAAATCCATTTATACTTAAATTTCAATTACTTATCGTAGAAAAATTTATGAATTCTTACTTGGAATCTAAAATGCTCTAAAATGCCTTTTAGAACAACAATTTCAGAGCATGAGAAATGAAAAAATCATTTTGACATCAGTGTACGTTAAAATTGGCCTGCTTAACTACGCAACAGGGATTCCATTGAAAGGTGATATGTTTATTTTTCTCTTTTAACTATAAATATAGTGACAGGCAATACCTTAAACACAGTTCACCCTCAGCCGATGTACGCAAGCCTAAAGATAATTTATTTTCAGGTTGATAAAGGTCGACATGTATTCACGCCTAGACTTGGTATTAAATATCTGAGACATTTTATCTTTAGGGCTAAAATCTCGCTAAACAATATTGAGTTAACCAGATACAACAGTTAATGATGCTAGTTGATGAGCGTGGATGAAAATGGGTTTGATGAGAGTGCCATTGACGAGTTCAAAGGATACCCAACAACAAAGGATACCTAACAACAACACTACATACCTAAGGACATCCTTGACGGACACATCAATAGTAATATTCTCGAGATCCGAGAATAACGCATCGAAAATCCCTTTTTTATCAGTAAGCAAGGGCGACGGTCGGTCCAGGAGTGCTGATAAAGTTTGGTACTGCGGAGTGTCCCAAAGAGCACGACACACAAAAACCTGGAAAGTATGTATTGTAGTCATAATTTATAGGTACCTACCTGTAGTTTTATGTAAATTATTTAATAAGTAATCTAAACTTCGTAAATGGATATAGTATTTCCAATTTAATATAAATAGTAGAGCCCCGTCAGGAAAGTCTTTCATAAATTTTCATGTAAGTTCCCATCTCACCTACTCTGACTACTGTAACTTAAGATTTATATTTTCCCTACAATTTCATCTCAACTGGTCATAAAAACTAACGAGCAATTAAAATGTTCTTAAATTATTTAGAGTTTACGCAGACGTAGTTATATCGAAAAAAAATAAAGATTTATAAAATGTTGGAGGCGTTTTTTTGTTTTTAACATTAGACATTTTAAGCGCGGACTAGATGTTTTTCTAATATTTTGGCGCTGTTTAAGATGTAATTTTACTCATCTACACTAATATTACCTACCATACTAATCGTATAATATTTTCCTAATGTCACAAACAATAAACTTTATTATGACTACCATAAATTGTAACGCATAACGCATAAATAGTAAAATTCAAGCAATTCATTGAAACATTTATTTTTACGAGTAGGTACTAAACCCCTCAAATAAAGGAAATCCTAAAAACACAAACTCGCCCTTACGCAACGCGGGTTTACCTCAGCATGACCCGCAATAACAAAAATGGCGGATATCACGCCCCATAAAACAAGGGACACGGCGCACATCCAGACAGCCGATCTGAAACATTCATCACAACTCTGAGAAAAGGCAAGTTGTCGCACAACCCGTAGGTAATTTACATAATTATATTTACAGTTTTATATCTTATATTTGCTTAGTGATTTTCCTTTATAAGATTTTCATAATTATTAACTGAATTATTTGCGTTATAGTGGTCTACATAGCATAGTACAGCAGCATAGTATGTACAGCTTGGCAAAAAAGAGTAGATATGGAACTAATTTTTTTTTGCTCTTACAACACTGTTTAATATGTCAGTTGTTAGTATCTATGTTGTCAACAGTGTTAGTTTATTTTCGTATTTATTGTATTGTTTAAATTTATCGTCAGTAAACTGTTGTTATTGTGGCAAATGATGAACAGGACGATCCGAAGTGGCACCCGCCAGGTTATTTATAACGTTTACAGGCGGTTTCTGGCAGAATTTGAAGCCAAAACCTTGTTGTCGGAACTGGACAATGTTTACCAAAGAACGGCTGAGATGACAGGTTTGTAATGATTTTAGAATACTAAAAATGGTGAACTCTGGCGTAATTTACAAAATCCCCATGTTTTTCAAGCTTTTAATAACTGTTTTCTTGAAAATTCAATCAATCCCAAAGGTTATGTTTTTAAGGTTATGTGTAATATGTTAACCAACCAACCAACTTGGTACTTGCGATTTGCGATATATTGCGATATATTGCGTTATAATGTAAATGTTTTGTAAATTATATTAAACATGTGACTATTATAACTGTATTAACTAGAAATTATAATTAACTCTTCTTTATATTTATTCAATCAGGTAAATCTGTTTATTGAATCAGGTAAACTACTGTAAGCAGAATTGTATTAGAAGATGACCTTAACAATGCTGTGTTTGCAACGCCTGGAAAACGCCGGAAGGGGCGTCCAAAAAAGGAACTGGATAATTTCGACCTGTGTGCCATTAGGCAAAAGGTTCAATTTTTTTACAAGGTGAAAAAACAGGTATGTGAAAAAACCTTACAACCTTAATTAATATGTATCTACACTATTATACGTTTCTCGGCGCATTGGTATTTTTACTGTAATGCCGTGTAAACATAATTGTATTAAATATTAAATAAAAATTATAGCATTCAATGTAGTATAATATAATAAAATATACCTTTTTCAATTACACAGGTGCCAACTCTAAGAAGTCTGCTTCCGATAGTGAAAGAAGACCTGGGCTTTGATGGTAGCCGGGAACACCTGAGAATAGTACTTCATGCTCTTCGGTTCAATCTTGCTGCATCACGATAACGCCTCTTCACATACGTCCCTCGGAACAAAGGCGTTTATTGAGAAAGCTGGGATAGAAACCTTACCACATCCACCCTACAGTCCTGACTTAGCTCCCTGCTATTTCTTTTTGTATCCGGTGGTGAAAGAAAAAATAACAGGGAAGTTTTTTTCAAGTGCTGAAGAAGCCGTGGCTGCATATGAAGAAGCAATTTCGGACCTATCTGATGAAGACTGGCAAAAGTGCTTCCAAAGTTGGTTCAGACGAATGGAACTTTGTATAGAGAGTAATGGAGAGTATTTTGAAAAAAAAATTAAACTAAATAATACTAATATCAATAGCTTTTTTTATGTCAAAATTTATTGAGTGACCTACGTAAATGATCATATTAGATTGACAACTGTTAGATATAATTTGTGGTTACTTATTTTTAAAATGTGTTTTTCAATTAAAAGACGCATCAATATTGTTTACCTTATTTCTAATGCTAACAAAAACTCAAAATTTGTATTTCCAGTACCTACCTGCTGATGAGAGTGGAGTCCACTTTCTTGACTTACCTATATTATCCAAAATCGGTTCCGACGTTGTCAAATATGGGGTGTGTGCAAATTTGGCATTCGAATAACCAATAGTCATAACTTTTGGGAAGAGTCGATACAAACAAGAACATTAAATCTGTATCAATATCTCTAGTATCAATATCTCTAGGTCGTACTATTTGTGTTGCCATGTAAGCGACAGTGGCGCCCCTATTAATTTCTACTCTTTTTTGCCAGGCTGTACATAGCTCTACCCCCTCTGCCACAAACACGGTAGTTTTACTCCATTTTCGAGTCGAAAGTGTCTTTGTGTGTCGTCCGTGTCTTTGAACGGACCAATGATTGACCAGTGATTATCACGGCACGGGACCTCGTTCCCCACAACCCCGTATATTTGGCAGCATCGGTTTCATGAAATTATTGCTCTAAACTCCGTCTAGAGGACTCCTAGTCTATGTAGTGGTCAAATTGATAGAACAATTGGATGAAAATTATTGTCACTAAAACTTACATTTGTAAAGTTCGTTTAGCAAGCTCCTTACTATTGCCGCAACCGCACATCAGAGCGAGCAGCACAAGCGTCATCACGAATCCTACGGTCACCACGCACGCTTAAATGCAAAGAGAGATTATTGCTATTTTATATTTGTAGGCGTCAGACTTTGTCAAAGCTAAGGCCGTAACAGGCTCACAGGTACACTTTGTACTTTATTAATTCTCTTTTTTTTTCTTTATTAAAAGAGCTTTGTCAGTGAGTGATGATGTCGCTCTGTAGGCATATGTATACTACAAAAATATATATTATCGTCTACTTAAACCTACATTTACCAGCTTATAAACTAAGTTTGCAGCCTCTGACCGCGGCTGGAATCATTTATATTTACTTGGCTGATTTTTTTTCATAAATACTTTAATTAAACATCCAATCCTGCATTATTTCCAGCTCGTGACAGCATACGTTAAATAGCCGTTCTTTCATATTTTTTATCTGGCATGTTCCCTACAAATTGGAATTTTATAAAGTTATCTATTTTAATAGTTAACACATTCACTGCCAAGAACGCGTACGTGTGTTCATTTTGTATTGGAAGCCCCGCACCGAAAGTATTAACACGCGAGTTAAAGATAAATTACAGATTACACTACAATCAATTCAATTTAATTGTATTCAATTTTTACAATCTAGCATGCTCACCCAACAAAATGGTCCATCTCCAGAACTCGTACTTTTGCATTCTGACGAGCGCGGAATCAAACTGCCTCACGACGCTGTGGAGCCCCGCCGTTAGATGGCGCACCATGTCGCTCAGTATCCGTACCGCGCTTTGTAATGTCTGTCTCTTTGCTTCTATGTCGCGAAGAATTGCTGGAATACAATTTGATTAAGTAATTTTCAGGGATGCGTACCTGAACGATGACAATCAACCTAATACTTTTCTTACATTGTTCGTCCGTTTGCCTGTTAGTGGGCAGCTGAATCGTAGTTTTTTTTTCAGAGTATTTTCCTTACAACAATAGGTACAAAAAATGTGGTTCATTGGTGATATTTTAAGAACCATCTTATACTTGACCAGATTTTTATACAGTCGATCGGTGATATTTTCAGAAGTTAGGGTAGGTAAGTAATACATACTCGTATCGCAATTTATATGAATATCAGCAAGTCAGCGCCTAAAGCCGCAAGCTAGTTACGGCTTATATGTGTTGAATTATGTATTGATAAAGATCCTACCTACTCTCCCTTTTTCGTCAAACTTACCTTCCCTGACTTGCGTAGTCTGTGTGGATATAGCATGTGGCAGCGTCCTAAACTCCTGTCGGGCGTTTGATATGGCACGTGTCAGATTCTCCACTCCTAACGTGCGCAGTTCTAGAAGCTGCTGCTCTCGGAGTATCTGAAATACAGAGAAACAGCAGAATATGCATAAACAAGGCACTCAGTACGTACATTGCTTCCAAAAAGACCAGGTATGACACTGATAGATATCCCTTCTCCGTAAATATACCCCGTTCCCAGTTTTGAACAGCATGCAATACCCAATTTCTCACTTTCCACAAAAAAATTTTGGTTTGTTAAAATAAAATTATATAGGTTTCTTTTGCGGCAAAATTTCTATAAGGCAGAACTATTTGAATCTTTTTGCATATGAAGACGTTAAGATCATTATTAAGGCGGGGTAAAGTGTTAAGAGATCTTCAGTTAGGTAGTTTTAACAATGGAATCTATATTTTAATAATTTAATCGAAAGATTCATACCAAGTCGAATTTTAGGTGTATCTCCAGCGAATTTGTGTTAATAGTATCACAGAGCGGAGCGTCTTTGGAAGTACAGTGCTTCTTCAGGTTATCCAGCTGTTTAGTTAAGTCCCTTATTCGGTCTGATGCGGTGGAAGCCAGCGCCCCGGCCCTGATGCTGACGTCGCGGAGGGACGCAATTTTCGTAGCGATATCTTCGCTCTCTGAAAATGTTGGTTTCCATATGTTTATTTGTTTAATTCCATAAATTTATGGACAAATATTTTCAAAGTGCTCGGTTTTTCCATACATAATATGTTTGGTATTATTGGGATTTATGTTAGGGACCTTTATTTTCGTAAGCAGAATCACGAATAACCAGCGAACTGAAGTGAAAGGATAAATAAAATAGGAACGTGATAATTGATAAAATAATCAAACCAACCAAAGTAAGAAGCATATCGTATCATAGACACTTCAAATCTACAGTATATATCAACCGTTGAATCGAAAAACAAGTCAGACATAGATTCCTTTTCAACCCCGTTCAACAGCACACTTTAACGATCAAAGCGAACCGAACCTGAGATGATATCAGCCAACGAATCAAACACCAAGTCGATGCCGCTCTCAGACGCGATGGCTTGTTGAACCGGCTCCCCGAGGAGGGGGCCCACGTCTGAAATTAACGAATCCAGTTTCAAATAAACTTGTCGATGTTTACGCTTCCATTCCCGATTTTTATTGGTTAACGCTATCCGTTTTCGAATTGGTTTGTAAATCATTACGAGAAAAAATTGCTGAACGAGAGGAACGAGGATGACTTTTGTCACTTTCGAAATGTTGCTATTCAGGAAAAGTAAAGCTTGGTAGTTAAAATTATTTATTTCACATGTCTATAACTTCTACGTATTACTGCTTAAAAACGTTTCTTGGAAGTGAGAGCGCAGTCTTCTCAGGTCTATGGTTTACGCCAGCCATACTCGAAGTGTGTTCCGCGGAACCCTAGGGTTCCGCGACACCCCTGCAGGGGTTCCGCAAGAATTTAGAACACTATGCTTTAGTCGCCTCGAAAATTTTTATGTAGGGTTAGGTTAAATTTTACGTAGGGTTCCATCAAGTATTTCGCTTTCCAAAAGGGTTCCGTCAAAAAAAAAGATTGAGAACCGCTGGTTTACGCAGTTTTGTATTAGCATACCATCTAATACTTACTCCTCAAATCTTGTCTATAAGCATGGACAACGATATCCATAGGTGGCACCAGAGTGTGGTGTAGCTCGCGCGCCGACGCCGCCAGCCAAGTCGCTATGTCGGCGCACGCGCAGCTCACTATGTTCCGGCTGTCGGCGGCAGCGTCAGCAGCCTGCTCGTTGCTCAGCGCCATGCCTGATATGAGTATGCTGGAATTATACAATACAATACAATACAAACACTCTTTATTGCGCACCTCATTACAGAAAACAATACAAATAATACAGGATTATAAGTAATGGAATAATGGAATATAAGTAACGTAATGGAATCCTATGACTCATTTAGGTTATGTTCTTCTTCTCCGTCGAATTACTCTTGACAGAGCAGTCGTGGTCACGTTGAACGACGAACGATTCTACGCCAGTTCTCCCTGGCAGATGCTTCTCTGGCACATGTGTTAAGTGGGGTGTTGGTAAGGGCTTTTATCTGATCCGTCCAACGCATTGGGGAACGTCCTCTTGACCTACAGCCATTGACCCGTCCCTGGACAACAAGTCTCTCCATGGCCTGCTCTCCACGTCGCGTCACATGTCCGAAGTATCTGAGGATACGCGCTCTGACCGTAGCTGAGAGCCTCTCTTTCACCTTAAGTTCTTCAAGTATGGAGACGTTTGTACGGTGTTGTGTCCAAGATACTCGCAGCATTCGTCTCCAACACCACATTTTGAGTGCGTCGATTCTTTGTCTCTCTCGCTCCTTCACTGTCCATGTCTCACGTTATGTTATGAGAACAATTTTATTGTCGTGCCATACTATCAGTATATGGGCCTTTAGAAAGTAGGATAGATTTAAGGAAACCAATTATTTAGAAGATAATTTTTGATGAATAATAACTTGAAAAATTTGATTATTCGTGAAGCTACAATAAACTATAAGACTTGATTTTTAATAAAATACTACTATAACATAACATACTGAATATAACAACATGGTTACCGCTAAGGTCAAAATTGTCTCATAATGGAGTTATAGACTCCGAAACAGGTCCAAATGCCATCAGTCATTTCGTCAGCAGATTGTTTGTTGATTAAGTTTAAATAATGTAGATAACGTGCTCACATTTATTTTACATAGGAAAATATTTTTCCTTACTTTTGATACGGTAGTGATTGTGAGTTCGCCAGCTTTAGGTATTCAAACACAGACCTTCGCTATTGGGTATTAAATAATACCCCGGATTTTTTAATAGATTCTCTTTAGCAAACTTTCCTTAAACAACAAAAGCTCGAAAATTACTTACATAAATATTTGTCTGATTAATATTTGCGAGGCAAATAGGGAAGTAATTGTAGTCTAAGAAGTATTAAAATTAAGGTTGCTACAACCCAGTTTTTTAGGCACGATGACCGTAAACAACGTTTGAAAATGTACTACTTTCCTCTAATTTTACTTTGGAAACAATTTTTGTACAACATTCAGGCCCAAATGGACTTTAATATTCCTGTATAACTTTTTCATCTCAGATTGGTGTTTGATGGGTCTTGCGAATATTCAAAATTATGCAAGCACAAAATAAAAAAGAAATTCTTCCTCAGTTTTTAGCTGCATTGGGGTGTATGATTTAGTAAAACGGTCGCTTTAACTTTGTAAATATGTGGGAAAGGTGTGCTTTATATACTTTTCAAACATTAAAAAAATGTAATGCATATAAATATGTGTTATCAGTTGCACTAATTCGTGTTTTTCCTGATACCTATACGTTTCCGAGGCCACCCTTTGAGCTATTCTCAATGATTGAGCCTTTTCCGAATTAGATACTGTTACGGCTCGATTCAGGAAATGAATTAGAGATTCACTAGATATGAAATAGTAAAGATATTTGACGTTCCACGGCAAAAGGTACCTTATGGCGGCTGGCGCCGTGATTCGGGAAATGAATTAAAGATTCACTAGATATTAAATAATTATGTGACGTTCCACGGCAAAAAGTACCTCATGGCAGTTGACGCTTACGTCGCATAGCGCCGCATTAATATTAGAGCGACGTTAATAATAGCGTAAGCGCCAACCGCCATAAGGTACCTTTTGCCGTTGGGCGTCACATATCATTAATATATCGTATCTAGTTAATCTCTAATTCATTTCCCGAATCGCGCCGTTAATTAACTTTTCAGTATACTTACAAAACAGCTAGACTAACTAAATGATGACTTTGTTAATGAGCAAATCAAATTCTGGTGTCATCGCAAAGTGTTCCGTAACTTTATTAATTTAATATCAGTCCACCCCTCGTACCAACACATAAAGTTCGAGCGAAATGCGCTGAGAGTAATATCAAATTATTATCACATTTAAAAAATATCTGAATACCCTTCCTAGAGAAAATTGGTAACTGTGTCGGCACTTCATTTAAGTTTTCTCAGCTTTACATTTCAGCCGTTTAAAAGTTAAACCTCGTATTTAATATATATCAGCTTCATAAAAGAAGAGTTTATTTCATGCCCCATAAAGTTGGTTTTAATACAAACTTTGTAGTTTGTTGCGAGGTTGAGAAAAATAGGCGGTTAGGTGAAGTAACGCAAACGAGGCGAGTATTTCATTAAATTCTCGTGAACATGACACGTTGGGAATGCGAATTAGGCTGTAATGGGTAGATAAATGTTCTAATTTACATAGACGTAGGTATTTAAATAGAATACGAGCTTAGTTTTAAATGGCGGTTAGATTAAATCTACATAAAATCATTTTAGTATGTACAGCGAACTGCAAAACTTCTGGGATTTATTTTGAACTAAGTAATTCATTTATTAAGTGGCCATGTAATTTTGTGGCTGAGAGTAAAGTAGAGATAAAGCAGTTTCTAATTATTTGAATAGTAAGTATTTTAATACGACGCTGATGTATTATTTATTGTGCCAAAAAATGTAGAACTTGCAAAGAAATATATAAATTCGTATTATTTATATTTTTGTATTTTTGTCTATTTATCACTTTATTATATCGTTTTTATATCTTGTTTTTAGTTGTCAGTAAAATCTTGCTCTGGAAGCTAGTTTTTTCGTTTTGCTCTCCTCATGGCTATCGTATAGGTATTTTATGCCCACAATTCCCGGAGTTAAATTAAAAAGTACATTCTTCCATACAACATTAGGCTACCGAGAAACGAAGAAATTAAAACTGTTAACAAGTAGCGCAAAGTATAGATATATTACCGCCATCTTCCCTTTAAATATTAACAAATATTATAGTATTTGTATAAAATACCCTTAACACAATTTGCAGCATTTTACTGAATTTCAGGGTGTACCGGCTAATAACTGAACAATAAACATAATATAATGTTCAAATACTTACCAACAAAATAGTGCCAAAAATAAAGTAAGCACCGCCAAGACTCGGCCATTGTAATCTGAATCTTCGTCATCAGGAAATAGAGCTCCAGTTTCCGTTTCATCATCGCAGCCGGATTTTGAGAACAGTGATAGTATCGCCAGTATCAGCATGTACGCCGGTATAATGAACGCTATGCATGAGAATATCACTATGACTGCTAGAAATGTAGATTCCACTTTGATCGACTGTAATGCAAAAAATAAATAAATAAATAAATAAATATTATAGGACATTCTTACACAGATTGACTAAGTCCCACAGTAAGCTCAAGAAGGCTTGTATTGTGGGTACTCAGACAACGATATATATAATATACAAATACTTAAATACATAGAAAACACCCATGACTCAGGAACAAATATCTGTATCATCATACAAATAAATGCCCTTACTGGGATTCGAACCCAGGACCATCGGCTTCGCAGGCAGGGTCACTACCCACTAGGCCAGACCGGTCGTCAAATAGATAAGTTCCGTACAAATAAACTTAAGTGACCTTTAAATTTAAAACACGTGTCAATAGGGTGAATTGCAAAAAAAAATCATAGTTAAGGAGCTGTCAATTAGTCTTTAAGTTAATCGAGTCCATTGTGTTACGACAATTAAGCAGTTTCTAAGTACTTAAGTTACACGCATGAAAGTGTGTTCGCATATGCTATAAACTCATGTGTGTATAAACACAATGGTAAGTGTAACATACAGTACACTTTACTCAAATTAATCTACATATATAGAGCTGGTAACAATAAATAAAATAATATGATTAAAAAGTCAATGTTGAATTCGAGCATCATTAAGATTACCGTGGGACTATAGGATTTGGGATCGTAACTACCCAAGTATTTCATAATTATGCTTCCGGCTGCCAGAGATCATTTTATGTTATTAAATTCGAGTATTTACAATACTTCATTAAATACTGTGACTATTTCATTAAATATTCTAAATACTCAATCTGATCCATTACTATCAATAATATTACATTTTAGCATTCTAACGCTAAATTATTTCATCTACAGGCTCTACAGCTATTGTATAATATATACAGATAACACGCGCATAATAAATAATGTATTTAAAAAACATTCAATTTATAGAGATATTGATTTAATTGCATACATAGGCATTCACTTTAAAATTATTCTTCCACAAAAAGTTGCTTCAAGCGAATAAGGTAAATAGTAAATATCAATATGCTGACACACAAAGTGATTCTTTTATTGAATAAAACATGACTTTAAATATGTTGTACTGTCAGTTACTGCTATTACTTTTCATATTTCATATTTACTTGATATATAAACTTTAACAAAATAAACATAAGAATTTGTATTTTTTGACTGTATTTAAAATAAATGATTCCTTAAAAAAACATAAGAAACATGTACCACCGTTTTAAACAACTTCAGGAAAAGAAACCTCCCTACTTTAAAATTATGGCATGACCAATACATCTTGTGTTAAGAAAAATGTGCTCTTTCGAAAATAAGTTAGGGGAATCTCGACATAATCATGCTTTTACTGCGCCCGGAGGGTAAATTTCATTCAGGATAAATATACATGAAATTACTTTTTCGTCCAAATTAAATAATTTTCGAGTAAGCACTCGGTCATTAAGCAGGAAATTACTTTTTATGTACTTACAGCCATTGAAGATTACTCTTTTTTAAATACCTAAACATAACAGACTTAAATAATGATTTCAAAAAGCTGTTTTATTTTGCGTAGGTACTCGCTTTTTAATAAAAAGTAGGATAAGTTATAATAAAAAAAAATCATTAACATTTTCAAATTGAAAAATATCAGTAATTACTGACATTACATTGTGTTGCATAAATGTGTAAAATTCAACGTGCATTAAGGACAAAGCCATTAACACCAAAGGTTCAGGCACTATCGTGTTGCCGGAAGCCATCCTTTTAAAGTGTCAGAGGAACGGGATATTCGTACGGTCGTCGGTCAATGCAGACAACGGGTAAGGTAAACGGCCCCAAGTTTGTGTTAGTACGTTATTTCGTTAGTTTTTTTTCTGGCGCAAATAATAAGGAATTCAAATATCTTTTATTCAAATTATACATATGAAAAAAATCTGTATTATTTAATCTCTTCAATAAAATGATAACCAATATTTTAGTGATTAAACTAAGAGTAATACGACGGTCGAAACTGTCAGACGGCCGCGAATAGCTGTGTTGTATGCGTGCACTTTTTTTAGGCGTAAGGTGCGCGCTCTCACTTGTTAAGCTTATAGGAAGGAAAAGCTAAACCCATTCGAATAAAAGTTTTTGGGAGTGTTTCTGTGGGTTCCTTAGTAATTGATTTGATAAGAAAAAAGATTGAATATATGCATAGAAATAACTTAAAATTGCAATAAATCGACTCACGAAATAGCGGTCATTTTATCTTTCGTGTGTCTCCTATTTCGTGCCACTAACGAATCAAGGATATTCTAGATACATTTTGAGTGCTTGTTTTTAAATATAACAACAAAGATAATTAAAAAAATAAATTAGAAAACAATTAATGTATTTCATGAAGTTTCGTATGAGCGAAATTCGGTATATGTTTTTTTCACTAGAATTCTCATAAAACCAGTTTGAATGTGACCCGAGTTACAATTTTTAAGGTATGTTCCACGTATATTCTCATATTAACTACTAGCACAATTTTATTTATTATTGAAATTTGATTTAGTTTCTAGTATGTTTATTTTTAACGTATAAGATAGTACTTAAATTATTTTTTGTAAATAATTTTTATTTTTAATTATTTTTATTTTTTTTAATTTTTATTTATTTAAATTAAATAGTTTGACTTTTAATCAAGTATTAAAGTACCCATATGGTTTACCTAAGTCTTAATTCAACCATTAAAGTCAACGAGTACAAAAAACTTTAAGCTAGCTCTCAATTTAACTTTTTTTTTATTATTATTTTTAATTTGACCTTACAATTATTCGTAAGTAGGTAAGACCGTTAAATATTTAAAATTATTATCAGCAAATTATCAATTTATCACCAATTGCCCTAAGAAAACTTTATGCCGAAACAGGGGACACGAATTCACGAATTTAGGAGCTGACCTAAATTTGTATCACGAAATGGGAGCCAAATAAGAGGTTCACGAAAAAATTTATATAAAAAAAAGTTTCAACTAAAACCCTACAGTTTATACATTAAATTATTAACAAAGAACTAATATAACATATTCAAAAGCTTTCAAGGTATTGATATGCTTAGTAATATTAAAAAAAAATACACAAACTCTCAACTCACTCTCAAGAGCCTTAACCTGCCGAAACAGGAGCCCTTTACCTTATCCATGTAACGGCCGTATTCAAACAATGCTTATAATAAGTCTCATCGATACGATACCGATTTGTCAGTGCCAAAAGTGACGTTATTGGTTGAAGAAAAAACACTGACAGATCGGTATCGTATCGTTGTGCAATCTTATAAGCATTATTCGAATACGGCCGTTAATCACAGATCACTAGATCTCCTAGATATATCATGAAAAATTACTCCCAGTCGCCGCAAATTAGCTCTCCACACTCATGACGACTGAGAATAATGGGCAATGCCATTTAATAGTCGCAAATTGGACATTTTTTGCCCCTAGAAATGAAAGTAACATTATTTACTAGAGTACCGTTTAATTTTGACATTTAACCCTATATTACGATTTAGTAGGTAGGCATAAAATACCATTACGAGTAGAAGAGAATTCACTGGATTGTCTAATAAACGAAACGATTTCCAAAGTTTTAATCAAATAATCCGTTTCGAAAGAGAAAATTACAATTTAGCTGACCGTTTATTTTCGGGAACGAGTTCTAAGATTTGCTTCAGATTGGCTATCTTAGTCTTAATCTGAGATATTTATTTCGTTTTGAATCTACTACTAAGTAATTGGCTTTTGCTATTAGATTCCTGTGAAGTGATAGCAGTTAAGTAATGCAATACAATAAATTAAAAGAAAAAGAAAAAAATCTGTACATACATTTTCAAGCAACTATTTTCTGCACACATCTACACTCTACAGTAAATGGAAATACGTTTACCTGTAAAAATGAGTATGGAAATGAGAAGTTTCCCCATACGATATCCTTGACAAGACCTACAATTTTAAACTTTCGCGTTATATTGGCCACAGGTCACAATCTGCTAATCTAAGTATCTACATATTTCTTTGATGCATAATGCACTCACATTAGCAGTGCTCTTGTTAAACAATGCATATTTAGTGCCATGGTGCATTCTCTACCAGGCAACGTTCAGATGAAACAATCAGATTTTGGGCGGTGGTCAAGATTCTGACTTAAAATTATGAAATCATTATTAACTTACACAAAACAGAAAACATCGCAACATCAGAAAGATAACTTTACTCACCAACTGGAAATTCAAACGGGTAAATGATAGCGAAGAATTGTGACATAAACCCGAAAGGATAGAACCCCTCTTCCGGCATTAGCGCCGGTATCAAATACGTCACCGATTGAGGCTGCAAGCCGAATCTTATCTTACTCTTGTCCTTCGGCTCGAACCAATCTTCAGTGTAACTTGCCCTAATATTGCTCTCTGTCACTACAACATCGACTGATATGTTAAACGTTTCTGTGGGCTCATTGAATAATACCCTCGTTATAGGTATCATTTTCATAGTAGTCGATGAAATCTCCGTACTAGCCGGTTTCTCTATTTTCCTTATTAGCAACGAATCCGATTTACGAAATGGCACATTGGTTGTTCTAGTTCTTAAGCTGTTGTATTTTTCTATCCAAGACTTTATTGCCAATGAGTTATTGGCGTCTCTTTTGGTCAATCCTTCGCTCCATATACTTCCAATCTGCCTATTCTTTTGGAACTGTGAATCGTTTTCGGCATCCTCCATATCCAATAGTGGCTGGATCGATATTCTTTGATTATCCCTGAAATTTGTTTCCATACAGCTATCCCAAACTAAGGCCAGAGGTTTAATGTTAGTGCCATCTGCATTCATTTCTCTTGCCGCGGCATTTCGATCAAAGGCTTGTAAATTGACGTTTCCTTCGTCCTTATCGTAATATTTCTTTTCTATTGCCTTTTTGTTTTGCTGTGAGTAAATTGTTGGAATTGCCTGGTAATTTTCCGACTGTAGCTGTGCGCCCGGTACGCTGGCGCCAACGACATTTAGATTGTTTCCGGCGGAGGCCGCGGGCGTCGCTTCCGATGTCGCCCGGATCTGTCGGATTTGCAAGGCAAAAATGGCGTCTGTGAAGCCTTCTGGTAACGTGTTTACCTCGAGTGCTGGATTCAACTCTGTTTCCGTTATTTGCGCGGTCTTAACTTGATTTAGGAGAAATATTGCGATGGTAGAAATTAGGGCAACAGTTGCCATCACTGCGAGGTTTACGAGTTCATATTTGTTCCGAGTTAGAGGAGTGTGCCGCGAGGTAGCGGGACACTGGACTGAGGATTTGTAGCACTTAGAAGTCTGCCCTGCCGGCGACGTTGTACAATCGTATCGAGCCGCGCCACGGTGCCTTTACTGGATTATGTAAAGAGTACTTAGCGAACAGAGTCTGGCTTCTGAAGCAATTCCACTTTGTTATTACCTACGATAATAATAAATAACCGCGAAACCATTGCCAATTAAATTGCTAATATATTGTATTGTATTGTATTTAACCAGTCAAATGGTGCCTACTAATAACGATATGAATTCATTTTTGTTATACTAAAGTTATTCTATTTTGAGAATTCTATTTTCAGAATTCTATATTTCTTTTCTTGACCCTCGCTGTAATTATTATTATTATTCCGACTTTTTGCTGTAAGTATTAATGAGTTATTCTTGCTTCTTGTTGTATGTATCCTACCTTGGGCTTATGCTTGTACCTATTGTATACCAATTTTCAGTTACATGTATATTTTATGAACCTCCAGGTCTTTTTAGTATTAAGATTTATGTGCGTATTACGCACCTCTAACATATGTATCTTATATGACTGTATGTGTTCTGAATAAAAAAAAAAAAAAAAAAAGTTATAAAATAAATAAATATTAAGTAAATGTATCATGGCCAAGTGGTGCGCTTTATAACTGACATCTGATTTACATTTAATTTTTTTTATAACTTTTATATTCTGAATTAAATTTAAAATGCAATTAAAGTAGGTTCCACAGTACATTTTTACCGACTTTAGATACGTAGCTTGTCAATCATAAATCATGTACATATTCATATTTGCATTTTATATTACTTCTAATTAATTTACGAGTGTTATGAGACAAACTTTAGTTACTCTATACTTGTCGTGTCAATTCAATTTTACTTACCAACAGCGGTTGTAATGACACACAAGTAAAACTACATAAATAAAAAGTAAATCTCAGCAGTTAACAACGAATGAAAATTTGTATTTATTTATTCTTTAAACTTTATTGCATAAATTGTTGTAAACTTGCGCGTTTTGCATACCTATCCGAAACAGACCAGTTTTTGTTAGTATTAATTTTAAACAGCTCCGATGATTTTGATGTAACTTACAAAATATAGCTAGGCATTCTTAAAAAAAATCTAAATCATTTTTTCCGATCACCCAGATATTAAACATTAATTGATGCAGTGTTTCATATATTGCAAAAGGCATCTATTTACAAAGATTATTAAACGACGTATCACGTTTAAAATATTACATATTTACATGCTGAAATGAACAATTATAATATAAATATTATACATTCATTCATAAATCCTCTCTAGGCCTGAAATATTTAGGATCTTCTAAGCCAAAAATATAATTTACAAGAAAGCTTAGTTACGCTTTTGGGCTCACCAAGATACGGCAGGTCTGAAAAATACTATAACATTAAGTATCCTAACTACATTTAGGACAGGTTCTATTATGGTTAAGCATTGCTCTAGATTTTTTCCCGTCAAGAGATTACAAATACGTGTATTTAAATGAGTGTATTTTTGTTTTATTGTATATGTATATACCTATACTTTTAATTTAGTACATTATTATCAAACTGACAGAGACAATTCGCTGAGGGAAATATAGTTGTAATTAGATTATAATAATAAAACTTAATGTATATGTATAATTATATTTGCGAGTTCCTATAATTGGCTCTGTAATACTATCTAAAAAGTCTAATGTATCATTCATAGCTATTGGAATTCCTTGTACAAATAAATAAAATAAAATAAATAAATAAATAAATAATTATGTTTCTAGCCGGATTTTAAGCCAGAATTATTTAGTAATAGTTTATTAATTTATTTTTAGTCATTATTTTAAGATTTACTTATATAGAAGGCCGAACCTAACAAGGAAGGGTACCCAACTGTCCGACTCCGATTTGATTTATTTTGATATATGTTAAGTATAGAGTAGTCTAAAATAACGGACACGTATTTTTTTTAGCTGCCCAAACTCAACCTGTTAGGAGAAAAGTTTTAGACTCTGTCTGTTGCTATGACAATAAGGGTAGTACTTGAGGCTTTACTTTATGCACTAAAGCATAAAATGCCATTTTATACAGCCTACACACGACATAAATATTCAAGATTCAAAATATGCTTTATTCAAGTACACACAACAAACACATAAAATGGCCCTCAAAGTACTGAAAACTGACCAAACCTTCTAATTTCTGAGAAGAACTTTTTTCAAAAAAATTGATAGTTAATTACTGGTTTCGTTATATGTTGTAGAACATGAATAAAGAATGGGGACGTGTTTTGTCATTTCACCACAAACTCATTTTTTATATAAAAAAATATATATATATTTTTATAGTAATTAATTATCAATTTTTTTGAAAAAAGTTCTTCTCAGAAATTAGAAGGTTTGGTCAATTTTCAGTACTTTGAAGGCCATTTTCTCCTAACAGGTTGAGTTTGGGCAGCTAAAAAAAAGCATATGTGTCCGTTATTTTGGACTACTCTATAACATATATCAAAATAAATCAAATCGGAGTCGGACAGTTGGGTACCCTTCCTTGTAAGTGAGCTCGTTAAAGAATACAAGGTTGGAAATCCCTTTTCCAAAGAACGTTCACCTAGCGTTTCTTTTAAAAAATCTGGTATAGAAACATACAAATAAAAAAAATGTTAGCGCCAAACACCGTAGGCTCATATTATAATCAAATGTTTATAAATGTATATATATATATATATATTTATTTTTTTAACTAGTGAAAAGTAAAACATTAAATAGGGCAAATAACTAATGATTAGTAGTAAAGCAGAAGTCATATTTCTTGTACAGTTCCGTAAGGGTGATGTAAGAGCGTATGATTACAGTTATAAGGCTTCGCGTAACGAGACACGACACACTGCAACTAGCGCGTTCATTGGCTTACACATACCCTATATATTAACTCATTATAAGCAGGCTAATACACGCTAAAGGCAATTTTTTTATTTTATAATACAATTGCTTTGATAGAAAGATTTGGATCTGAAGACGGCTGTGGAATACCCATCCTTGAAGATTAGATTTCTCTTCTTTCTACCGCACAACTGTATTGAAAATTGCTACCGCACAACTGTATTGAAAATAAGCTTAAAATTGTATTATTTTACGTAATAAAAAATGTGTTATCATCGTTGCTTTGATATGCTTAGTTGTTACTAAGATTTATATGAGATCAATAAAATATCAAACATGCACGTTATTTATAAAAATTTGGCCGGACTACGACGGGCCTGTTTCTATCTACATAAATATGAAATATTACAAATTAAAATGTTTAAACACCAAGAAATGTATGAATTATTCACTGCACACCTACGCATGTAGCGCTACGTCGTAGCTTTTAGCATACCTTTCTCGCAGTCAAAATGTTTTGTAGAGGAGTAACAACTATTCGTTCCGATTAGTGCTGGACAGGTAAAAAAAATAGTGTTTCGCATTTTACACCCCAAAACCTAATAAAGTGCACAAAGTGTCGCTCTACGTTACTAGAAAGAAATTTGTCCTTAATTCATTTATAACCTTACATTATGTAGGTCTGTAAGTATAAGTAAGTAAGTAAGTAAGTAAGTAATCATTTATTGTCAGATTTGTGTACAAAAGTACATTGGACAGGGTGCCTAGCCAACGTGCCAATCGTTTACGCTGCGTAGCGAACGAAACGCAAATGACTCTGTCGCATTAATACCGGGTGTGGCCTGTAATATGAGCAAGAAATTAAACTGTAGGTTGTACTCCTCATACTGACCAACATTTGTTCAGCGACTTTTAAAAATAACTTGTGGTTTGATTTTTATTACACTTTAAAGTTTATTCTAACCGCAATGTATTGCGAATTTTGTTATGTTTAAGGCGTGACAAGCAACGTCAATCACAATGATATGGCGTGGCGATGGCGTCCATTGAAGATAAATTTATTTTGTATGAAAAATAGGGAGTCTAAATACTTCGTAATTTTTAAAAGTTGTTGAACAAAAGTGTCACCGTTTGAGGAGTGTAATCTATGTTTTAATTATTTGTGACGTTCCACGGAAAAAGGTACCTTATGGCGGCTGGCACTTACGTCGCATAGCGCCGCAATAATATTGGAGCGCCGTTAATAATAGCGTAAGCGCCAACCGCCATAAGGTACCTTTACCCGTGGGACGTCACATTTGCTCGTGTTACAGGCCACACCCGGTATAGAAGAGTGACAGAGAGAGATGACTACGCTACGCTACGGTGCGTTAACGATTGGCACGTTGGCTAGGGAACCAGATAATACACATACGTATTTGATATATTTTCGGGAACGGCAAAGTACACTTCACAGTACACAAATGCACTGGAATCCGGAATGTATCAATGCTAAATCAAAATCGCACGGCGCAAAGTACTACGGATTTCCCAATGCATCTTCAAGCGTCCCACCCGACTGCATAATTCATCCCACTTGCTTACGGACACATCGTATTTGGAATGTCTGCATTATGTACGATGTATTCAGCCGTGGGCATAGACTAGGAATCCTCTAGACCGAGTTTAGAGCAATTATTTCATGCAACCGATGATGCCAAAAATGCGGGGGTGCGAGGTGAGGGAAGTCCCGTGCCGTGATTGGTCCGTTCAAAGACACGGACGTCACACAAAGACACTTTCGACTCGAACATGGAGTAAAATTACCGTATGCGCGGAAGAGGGGGTAGCGCGAATATGCTCAGTTTGGAGGATGTTTTGTCTGTGGCCGTGGGTAAATCTGCGTTATAGCACAGAATATAAGGTAGACGTGCACAGGACCGCATCGCACGCAACGGATTTTAGTATTCTTTGTATAGAAAGTCACACAAGTGCGTCCACTGATCCGTTGCGTGCGATGCGGCTCTGTGGACGTCTACCTTTAGTAATAGTACTTCATACAGAATGAACAGGCTTCACACCGCCCCGAACAGGGCTGTAACCGAGAAAATCAAAGTCGGTACATTTTGAGCAACTATCTCTATCAATCTAATTACGCAATTAATTGGAGTGAAAGAGAAATTTGCTAACTTCGGTAGAAGTACCTCGACACGCGGCGGTAGATAGTTCAAATATTCGATTAGCAACACGATGACAAAAAAATAAAACTTTTATCTGAATGCTGGTGCTTTAAAGCACACGCTATATAAAAACAAAAAAAATACTAACAAAGAACATTTAATTATAGTAACAACACACATTTAATAATTGTATAATTTATTAAAAAAAGACAATAATACATATGCTCCATCCCATTTTAATTGCGTTTGATATACAAGTTAAAGTTTTTTGCACCTATAGGTAAACAATAAAAAAAGTTAATTGAAATAAGACAGTCAATTAGATAAAATAGATTGTTTCTATGTAACTACTAGTCATCATCATCATAACTTAACTTAAGAGCATAACTTGTCGGTGGGGCAATCATTTCTTTCTTGTGCCAGTCTTTTAATTTAATTTACTAGTAGGTACCTTATACGGAGAAAATAGAGTTAACAAATTAAAATATAAGAAAACTATCTATTCGAACATAATTACTGTTAATATTACCAGCGTAACGTTAATATACCAGAGTGCTGCCACTTTAACCTAGAGGTAATTAAGTCTTAACTAAACAACTTTCATCAAGGTATGACTGGGATATTTTAATTAAATCTCACCTCTGAATAGCGCGTTATATAAACCTTGTGTCCGGGCATGTGACAGCAATTTGAATACCGTAAACATCGCGCTTCAGGTCTCAACCATTCCTTTGCATTCCTCAAAATCCACGTATCAAAATGCCACAACCACCTTTCACCGGCCCACAGCGATATCGACTTTGAAAGCAAAGGCGTCAAAAGGTTAAAGAAACATTTCCCCTGAACGTGGAAATGGGGGCGCGCTCCCGTTAAGGCATGTATGTGAGTTAAGTCAACATACTGCTTTTCTTTCGGGCGGAGGTTTTACGAGATTTTTTTAAGGGTAAATTGACTGGTCGCAGGTGGCTAGGGAAACGGGTCAGCGGGCCTCGGCGTGTCATGTTCATGTGCCACCAGGGACGGAGTCGGGAAATAAATGATAGTAAATTCACCCCGATGGCACTTTGTGTGACCAAAAGACATTTATTAGGCTCACAGCCGAACCTTTTAGTCTTTAATTTACGCACAAATAGTTACAACGGCGCGGCGAGGAGCGGAGTCATTTGCGCTTGAAAATAGAATCCGTCGTAATGGAGCCTGCAATTAGATTTCGGCGTGAAATGAAAGGTCTTGGTTACATCTTGAGTGGAGTGTCTGCTTTATAAGAAACGAAATGTAGACACTTAACTGGGTTATTATAAATGTATTTTTGAAAGACATAATAAAAAACGTTTTCAATATTTTCTTAGGTTCTTTAGCTGAGTTAAATGATTTTGCATATACTAAGTCTAAATCTAAAAGAGCTTATTGTATGAGAGCTTGCTTGCCTAAAACTGTCTATAAATATATTAACACAAAACATAGAAGAAAAGCCTATATCTACGTTATCGTAAGCAATAACCATGTGGTTATCAGCGACGTTAACCTGCTGGATTATTTAAGCTTCAGCTTATCGGCCTCATAAACATTTATGTTAGGACAAGGCGGAATTGTTGAGGTCTAACAAGGATCCTCTTTGTTGTAAGACAACGGTCGGGGCCTAGCCGCAAATCGCAGTTGATACAGAGTGGCTATTTGTATTTGAATGAGGTAAGATGTAGGCTATGATAAACCTCACTCACTACATTTACTTTCTGCAGTCAAAGTTAAGAACTTTTGGACAAAACTAAAAATAAAATGATATCGTAACTGTAACAACATAAAAGCTGCTGCTTCATTAACAACCCCTAGCGAGTAGCCTGGATTACCAAATGGTGATGGGATCAAATTTAACGAGACACGATTATTTTTATTACATTTTCTTTCGTATTCAGTTTTGCTAAGCACTACTAAAGAGTGTGTGTGGAAAGAGAAAAGTCGTGAAATGTATTCGATCCCATACATTTCACGACTTTCCACACACACTCTAGTCTCTTTCCGCACAGACTAAAATTTTACTCAGTGTTCTCAGTGATCTATCCTATTGAATCCGTCCCTGCTTCTCCATATTTCTATTAATTACCGTGTCAACTGGGTCACGTCTTGCATCTTCCGGAACTAGAGGGCGGAGCCGCGTCGATACGATGCTGCTTCGTTACTTACTTAGGCACTGCTTCAGCGAGATGGGCACTAGTAATAAATTATACACATAGTATGATCAATTGATCATAAATATCTAAAACTATAGATGTTCTGTAATTTATGCATCTCATTTTGACAGATAGCGGCATTCCCCACAAGTCGTCACATCATGATATGTAATGTGTATAATTAATAGGATTAATTCAGTTAAATTACCTCTAAGACATGCAAAGCCGGCAATAGCTTCGTCTCCCTGATCTCACTTTAGTACAGTCCAAATCCAAACGCCCGAACCTCAATCAGTCTTAAAGATCATCGCCACAAATAAACCTGCAATTTACAATCACAAGACGTTCACGGTATCTTCATTATGGTTATTGTCAGACAAAATTGTTAGAGTCTGTGCAGTAAGAGAAGAGTCGTGGAATATATGGGGCCTAACACATTTCACGACTCTTCTCTTTCCGAACAGACTCTAGCGACGTATTTATTTTCCAAAATCAATCATAAGTTTCGTTATAAAACTCTTCAAAACATTTTTCTCTAATATGTACTAACTTACCACGTAGACGAATTTATAGTTCTCTAACTAGGTAGGTACCCTACGTAATTTTAGTTATAAAATAAATATTTTCTTCGATTATTCTAAGTCACCATTTTGTTACATGTTAACTTCCTTTTATTCTCGGTTATTGAGGTATAAATAAAGCTAGATAGCTTTCTTCTTATAGTTATTATCAACCCTAGGAGGGTTCTCTCGTAGATTATAAATTTATTATTCATAATTGCCTAACTATTCAATAAGCGGAGCTATTAACAGTGATTGTGATTTCTGATTTCAACAGCTGGCGTATTAATCTTACTGCCCTTGCCTTAGTTGTTTTGACCTGTTATACTACTACAGATATAGGGATGTATACCTATTTATACAAATTTCATGATTGAATAATAAGTTTATAAATTAACCGTATCTATAAGTTTGTATTTTTTTTCTTGAAATGTAGATATTTAAGATCATTTGAAAGTATTTACTGAAGGAACTTTAATATGTGTTCCTATAACATAAATTTAGATAGGTATAGGATGAAATTTAGGTTATATATAAGTTGTCCTTAAAAGATTTCAGCTTAAAAATAACCAAAATATTTTTTTTAAATTTAGTTTAACTTTTATATTGTTTTCGATTACCGTAATAGTTACTCATAACTATTTAAATGACTATACTATATTCCGTAGGTATAATGAAAATACGCGATAAAATGCCTTAAATAGTTTTCTTTAATTGAATGATTTTGTTAAAGTTGAAATAAACCAAACCTACGTAGGGATGGTAATTTTCATAAAACGGTCTCAAAGTAACTAGCTGCGATTGAATCAAGCCGAAATTGCTCCACGTATCTCCCCGCTTTATGAATATACTTACCTTTTATTCTTGCCTGTTTTTATTCATAATTAAATTAACCTTCTTTTCCCGAGAATTCATGCTAATGATGAGTAAAAAATGGCGGAATTTTTAGCAAATTGCGTTAAAAATTCAAATTACGGAATAATTAATTAAGTACGTTATTTTCAGCCAGCCGCATAATGTAAGTCAAACATGTATAGTGTGTATTCATCCAAAGGTACACTTCAAGAGGGTAATAGCTAAATATACATTAGTTATTTACGATACAAGTGCGAAAAATAGGAAATTCGAAACGAGTGGCGATAAATTAAAACACGACCGAAGGGAGTGTTTTAAATCGACACGAGTTGCGAATTACCTATTCGCACGTGTATCTTACAACGTTTTACAGTACATATGGCCCTTTAAACTTTTGACATCGCACGAAAAGTGCTATTTTACGCACTAGTGCGGGAAAATAGGACCATATGTACTGTAAAAGTTATTTTTAAACTTATTACCTGCATCATAAGACGTGCATGATTTTTTCATTTAGTTTGGTTGACTGTTAGAATAGCTGCTCAAAATGTAAATAAAATGTTAACTGAAGTTATTTGCAAAATAAAACGAGATTTTTAGAAGCAAAAATAATAGTACATTACTACAGAGGCCGGGACAAAAGGGGTTGCCGGCCGAAGACATATAGACGGCCGAGCGAAGCGAGGCCGGATAGGTCTGAGCGCGGGCAACCCCATTTCCCGCCGAGGTATGTATAGTGCTTTTCTCAAACATGGAATGAAATAAATATAATAAAAAATCCACGAAACCCAAGTTTTATTTATAGAAAAAACTAAAAGTAAACTACACCCAAAATATAACTAAACACGTACCTATATCTTCATCACGCGTATGTTTTACACGAGTCGTGTATTTTTACTACCCGTATATTTTCATGTATCTTTGATTTTTTCGCCTTGTAGCCGTCTGACTGTCGTTTTCGTCACATAAGTTTACATAGTCTTTCATGTTGATATCATGTTTCACATACATCGTTGCTTTATGCATGGAGAAAATAAGTATAATTTCCACAGTGTTCACGATTTTGTAGTTACTTTCATTTCTTTAAAATATGCCACAAAACTGTTTCTAATAAACTGTAAGCCATTTTTCTTAGATTCTAAAATAATAAAATTGCCATAAGTAACCATATAGATACTTCGTCTTTGACTTGGCGGCAGAGGCAGCAAGTTATTTAAAATCAATTCTGCTTACGCTGCCAATTCCAACACCTACGATTACAATTAATTTCATTATTTCGTAGGAACTCATATTAAAGTAAAAAAATCAACAACGCACCATAAATCCAATAAAACAGAATGAAAATTTTTCAACTTTACCTCCATAACAATAAAAAAAAAAATACGCGTGTTTGAGTAGACCTTTTTACCGCTAACGTTTAGATGAAATATTTTAAATGTTTTTATTTGTGTAGTTAAATTTATAATTTAAAATTATAAAATTTGGTTAATAATGTTTATTTATTAAGTTCATGTTGATTTTATACAAATAAAACTGCAAATTATAGCAAACATTGTTCTTTGTTTTTTTTTTATAGGCGTAGTGGCAGTGTCGTTACGAACCATAAAGCCAATACTGCCTCTAGTTTTTTTTTATGGATGAATGCCACGATGCTGTGTCACAAATATCTGTGAAATGAAAATTAAAAAAGAGGACTTTGCCGGCCTAGGCCTGCAAGATTTGTATGAAATTCCATTAAATACCTTTTGTCCTAGCCGCACCTGAAACGTCATACTTCGCAGCCTATTATAATAATAATAATAAATAAATAAAATAATAAATAAATATTATAGGACATTCTTACACAGATTGACTAAGTCCCACGGTAAGCTCAAGAAGGCTTGTGTTGTGGGTACCCAGACAACGATATATATATAATATACAAATACTTAAATACATAGAAAACACCCATGACTCAGGAACAAATATCTGTATCATCATACAAATAAATGCCCTTACTGGGATTCGAACCCAGGACCATCGGCTTCGCAGGCAGGGTCACTACCCACTAGGCCAGACCGGTCGTCAAAACCGTATTATAAGGAACATAACATCAATATTTCATTCCATGTTTGAGAAAAAAGATTTTTCCAAGTCGAACTACAAAGTAGACTCATAATTATACCTTACAAACATCAACTTTATTAGAAGTCTGGTAAAGGGAAGCTTCGGCTGAACTAAGAAACCTTAAAGTACGAGTAAAGGCTTGTAATTCCCATCGTTTACCGAACAAAGACGAGTTTAAATCTGAACAAGTTAATATCGCATAGTTGAAAGATCTGAGACGAGCTTAGATATAAACGGTCCGATTCGAAGTTTAAAACCGTCAGTGTCAAAAGTTACGTTTCTTCAGTCAAAAACAAAAAAAAAGTTTGAATTGGGCCTTTAGTATGGCCGAAATCTGAAATCTAACCTACGAAATTAGCAGTTCAGTACTCGTTTGCAAACGAGTGACGCAGTTCATCTGGAAGTAAGCAAGATACTGAGATAAAATAGACACAAGTTCGACAGAGTATTTGTTGTAACAAATAACAGCCATGGGATGTGGTAGGGGCTTTTGTCGCTTCTTTTTTTCTTATTCGGTCCCTGAAGACCACAACCATGTATGCTCCGCTTCCATAGTGTGCGATCATAAGCCGCCGCCAACCACCCTCTTTAAAACATCAGACCATCCCGTGGGTGTTTTTCCTCGCGCACGCTTGCCATCTATTGCTTTTGTCACCTACTCGTATTATTGTGTGCTACCTATTTGAAGGTGCTCACAAATTTTTGCTTTAAGAATGTATGTACATATTTTCTATATGCTGTACAAGTTGTTACACCCAGTTCGTAGACCAATAATAAAATAAAAAAACCGGGCAAGTGCGAGTCGGACTCGCGCACGAAGGGTTCCGTACCATAATGCAAAAAAAAAACAAAAAAAAGCAAACAAAAAACGGTCACCCATCCAAGTACTGACCACTCCCGACGTTGCTTAACTTTGGTCAAAAATCACGTTTGTTGTATGGGAGCCCCATTTAAATCTTTATTTTATTCTGTTTTTAGTATTTGTTGTTATAGCGGCAACAGAAATACATCATCTGTGAAAATTTCAACTGTCTAGCTATCACGGTTCGTGAGATACAGCCTGGTGACAGACGGACGGACGGACGGACGGACGGACAGCGAAGTCTTAGTAATAGGGTCCCGTTTTACCCTTTGGGTACGGAACCCTAAAAAAAAACTAATTTCATAAGCGAATACGATTGACGCACAATACTACTATTTAAGCTTAGCGACAAGCGGCACTTAGCAAACCCTATGGAGTCCACATATGGTGTCACATCTTCTATTGATACAAATACTGTAATTTAAAGCGCCTTTTTTTAGGGTTCCGTACCCAAAGGGTAAAATCGGGACCCTATTACTAAGACTCTGCTGTCCGTCCGTCTGACTGTCACCAGGCTGTATCTCATGAACCGTAATAGCTGCAGTTGATATTTTCACGGATGATGTATTTCTTTTGCCGCTATAACAACAAGTATAAAAAATAGAATATAATAAATATTTAAGTAGGGTCCCATACGACAAACGTGATTTTTTGCGTAATGTTACGTAACCCTTCGTGCGCTAGTCCGACTCACACTAAAGTCTTGGCCGGTTTTTCTTGAAGTAAGTACGTATATAATATGGATGTATTGCATTTTGGTTTTCCCAAAAACTATTTACTCACACTCGCACAGCACTGAGAGAACACAACTCGACACACGGCGAGACTCGAAGAGCTCTAATTAATTCTGAGCTGCGGTCTCGCTTTTGTTTGACTTCCTAATTAGGTTTTCGTGATTGCTGTAAGAAGTCAATACGTTAAGAGATCTGTGTATAAGAGCGGGGTATTAAGACATTACATATCTGTTACATATAATGTACACTTAGTAGCATTAGTCTGTAGTTGTTAAACGCTATCGTTTAATTGGAAATTATATAGGAAGGAACCTATTTTTACTGCTTTTTAGATTTTTATATTAGTGGTATATACGATAATCATTTGTATAGTAGGTAGGTAGATCGACGTCAAAGATATGTTTACATTTTTCGCCTTATTACGTTACGCGTCCAAAAGTGTAAACATATCTTTGACGTCGACTGAACCTAATCGCGACAGCGTATCTTATGAAATAATAAATTTTAAGACAATATTCGATTTATAATCAAATTTCAAAAGTTAGTCTAGGTCCGCTGATTTCGGTTAGCTTGCTAACTTATTTACCGGTATCGAGCTTTTCCAATAACACCACGATTCTTCTTAAGTTCTGAGAAGACTCTGTTAGTAATTTACGTAGAAATGTATTTGTTGTGAAATACTTTGTAACTCAATACCACGAATGTATGGACATTTATCGTGGTGCTCTCATTCGTGAACATATCGCTAATCAATTGTTCAAAGCCCAATCAAGTCAAGTGCTAATTATTCAAATGATTCTCGTTTGCCAATTTAACTGCGGTAACCAAAAACTATTGTCAATAGCAAGGAATGAAATTCGATGTAAATTTTATTAAAATTAACTCTGAATTGAGCCACATAATCATAAACTTAAAGGAATTAAAGGATGACGTTAGACTGGGCCATGTCCGGGCCGGAGCTTCCGGCCCATCGTTTTCTATGGAAAGCATCACTCCTCATCCTGTCATGTCATAGAAAAGTAAGCTCTGGAAACTCCGGCCCGGACATGGCCCGGTCTAACGTGAGTCATCCTTAAGTTGTGACTTGAATCAGTGTCCGGATAGTTAAATAACCCGCGCATAATTGTAATACTTATATATAACACTTGATTTTCGAATACTCTTGCGACCAAAGTTACGACACGTTTAAAATATTAGAAATATTCCAAAGTCACTTACAGGTATCATATTTATTATGATGGTCGTCATTTTATACAATGTATTTGCCTGTAGATCTGTTAAAGAAACAAGAATAAAAACCTGTTACACGAATGTAAACTATCGCTCGTAGGTTCATAATTAACCACACTAATTTTCCGCGGCCGTAACCCGAATCCACGAGGTAAAGTTGAAAATGGATTGCGAATTCAACCAGCGAACCGACCGAAAGCCAATTTCATTATTTCTCTCCGCGTTGGCTATCCACCTTTGTAACATGGCGGGAATTTCCTTTTGTTTTTCATGAAATTAAATAAATGAAAGTCGAAAACTATCATTGCCGTCGGTAGAGTCTGTTCGGAAAGAGAAGGGTCGTAGAATGTATTGGGCCCCATACAATCCACGACTCTTCTCTTTCCGCACAGACTCTATTATTGTACAGTTATGGTTTCGTACCCAAAGGGTAAAAACGGGACCCTATTACTAAGACTCCGCTGTCTGTCTGTCTGTCACCAGGCTGTAACTCATGAACCGTGATACTCGTAGCTAAAAGATGAAATTTTCACAGGTGATGTATTTCTGTTGCCGCAATAACAAAAAATACTAAAAACAAAATAAAATAAATATTTAAGTGGGGCTCCCATACCGACAACAAACGTGTTTTTTTTTGCTGTTTTTTGCTTAATGGTACGGGGGTCTCTATTGTTTCCCAAATAGTTCTAAGTCATAATGTATTCTTTGTCCAAATTTTCGTTAGTCATAATTGTTTTTTCTCAGAAACGCGTAATTTTTCAGGATTGCCATAAAACAAACCTAACCTAACCTAACCTATCTATAGAATAACCTTACGAAAATCCTGAAAAGTTAACGGATTCAGTTTTATGCCTAACGATAATATGGCAAACAATACATTATGACTTAAAACTTTATGGGAAACAAAGGGACCCCAATGGTACGGAACCCTTCGTGCGCCAGTCCGATTCGCACTTGGCCGGTTTTTTTTATTTGTAAATAATTGATTTATCGCTGGTTTCAAATGCTTGTTGGTTAAGTTTAGGCCGTAAATGAGCTACCTATAATTTGAAGGAAAATAAGTGTAAATAATGTTTCAGTATTCTGTAGCTGTAGATATGTTGTTTCGCTCCTGGTCATACTTAGTAGTCATGTCTGCAATAGCTTTGAATACCTACATAAATATTCAGTGGGTTAATTTCCTAAATAGAATAACTCACAGTTCCATGTGACGGAAGTATTTATTTTTGTAAGCAAAGCAAAAGTTTACATTTCACACACTACGAACATTCCTATACATTCAAAATATGTTTACTTACTTGGGATGATAGAATTTTAAATGTTTAAAAGAGGAAGAAGATAGAAATATTGTCGTTTTGGTTGAAAAATAACTTATCGATTTTCATACAATACAAGGTTTTTAAAACAGTCCTAAAAGTTCATTGCATGAAGGGTTAAGCAACCCTAATTGGAAATATGAACGAACCCGTTCGCTCGTAACTCATAATATAATAACTAGCCTCCACTCAAAACTTTATTAGCCTGGACAAATTCGTTTAATGGCCCATGTAAATCTTCCACCTAATCCCGGTATTATCTTAATCTGTTGCGGACCATATTACTCGAACACTAAAGGATGTGGGATGGGATCACGTTTGTAAGGATGATGAGAAGGGAAAGGAGGGACAAAAACTATTTGTTTGGATGTGAGGCAAATAATAATTTATTACTATAATATGTAGGTAGGTACCTATGTTAATTGTAAACTCTCTTCCAAATAGGAATGGCCACCGGTCAATAACTGGCCACCATAAACTAAAAATGAATATAATCCATCTATGAACAGAATTAATTTTAGTATAAAGTTTCAATAACGGGCCAGCCTTCAATAATTAGCCACCTTATACTAAAATAAATTCCGTTTGTAGGGAATTGAATTATTTTTCAGTTTAGGGTTGCCAGTTACTAACAGTTGGGTGGCCAGTTACTAACAGTTGGGTGGCCAGTTACTGGCAAATTACCCTACCTAGATACTAGCTTCTGCCCGCGACTTCGATGATGATGATGATGATGTTTGACAAAAACTAACCCATCGGTCTGATTGCTCCCTCGGGCTTCAAATCATCTCCACACCAACTTTCATCGGTTCAGCTGTTTAAGCGTGAAGAGGCAACAGACAGTCACACGCGTATTCGGGAAACGAGATAATCACAAGATCTAGAGACGATATAGAGATCAACTAGATTTACATTAGATATCGACTAGATGTGACTTGGATATCTAAGTCATAACTTGTCGAAATCGTTCAAGAGGAGCTCCAGAATCGCGGAAACATCAAATTTGACATATCTATCTTACAAATATCTTTAAATTATCCATATCGTAACTTGTTGAGGTCTAGTAGAGATGTAATTCATTTTCAGAATCGAGCCGTCAGACAGGTTAAAGTATATAGTGCAAAATGAAATAGCAATTAAAGACGTACCTACCAGTAATACACCTCTGAGGTAGGTACCAATACACAGATATTCATTTTATGTTTTTGTTAATGTGTTAATTTTATTCCTACGCATTTAATTGAATACTTACTCGGACCTTCTAGAGGCCATGCAACTGCATTGAAGTGTATTACAAATGACAATGCGTCCAAGTCGACGAACAAGTTCCAACATGCCCGCAAGCTAACAACTTGTTAGAACAACTTAACTTTGTCCCAGCTGAATTGACTAAACCTTTATTGTACTTCGGATGTTGTTGGTCATATTAAGATCTAATGCAATAAACCGAAAGCCAATTGAGAGACAGATAATTAAATTAAATGTAATGTGCTTAAAACAAAATAGTCCTACAGGCATTGACATATACACGGTGTAACATGAAGAAACCGAATAATTTTAACCACGCATTTCTGAGGTCAAAAGAAGGAAAAAATGTAATATGAGTTTAGGTCAATTACGCCAAAAAAAAATTTTTTTTTGTTTAGTTTTTTAAATTTTTTGAGTGTATTTGAACAAAAAAAATGTTAAAGGTAAACTTGTCACTTAAAATTGATTTTGACATTTTTTTTCGTAAAACCTATTTTTTGCAAAGTGTTACTTGTCACTTTTTGACACCTATCAATAAGGATATTTAGACTACGTCCCAAAGCAGCAACATCACCATCAAAAAGGCCTTTTACACTATGTAACAATAAAAACTTGTAGGACATTTTTGTCTCTAAATATGATCAGGAATACGCTGTTAAAATTATTCGGTTTCCTCATGTTACACCGTGTATCTAAAAACGGGCCTTATAGTTGTGTTTGCTCAGAGCAAAAAAAGGTCAACCACGGCGTTGCATGAACAAGAGATTTCCTTTAGCAGGATTGGTCCTTAGGACCCAAGGTTGTATTTAAGAAGTGGAGCCACCCAGATTTTTGATGCAGGTGGGGGGGGGGGGGGGGGGGGTTAAGAGGTTTTTTTTAGAATAAAAACTATCCTTTGTTCTTCCCTGGGACTCAAACTATCTCTATACCAAATTTTATCAAAAATCGGTTCAGCGGTTATTGAATCCCCATACAAATTTCCTCCTCCCTTTTCACACACAAGGGATGATTATTGAGATTAAAAGTATGCTATGTTATTCCCTGGGACTCAAACTATCTCTGTACCAAATTTTAACTAAATTGGTTCAGCAGTTTAAGCGTGAAGAGGAATTTAAAAAAAAAAGTATTTTTTTCTAATTTAAATGTGTTTTTACTTCGGAATGGTGTCATTATTATAATATCGGAAATGAATTCGGCACCCCCGATTTCTACGGAAACGATACCGAACTTGACCTAGTAGCTTAAATGATACAGATCCCAAGATCAAGTTGAGAGCCCCCCCCCCTAAAAACTTACATCAAAAATCTCGGTGGCTCCACTTCTTGAATCCATCCCTGGGTCCTAAGGACCAATCCTGCCAAAGGAAATCTCTTGTTCATGCAACGCCGTATATTAGCTCCAGCGCCATCCGCTATTACGGGCACTAAGAATGGTGCTAGCCCAGCAGTGTCACTCACGAATTCGAGCCAATCGTGTAGTCACGCTACTAGTTGCGACCAACCGCGCGCGTGATGCGGACTCATATCAATCGCGTTGAGGCCTTAGACTGCACGATTGGCTCGAATTCGTGTGCGGCACACCGCTGTAAGACCCGACCTTATAAATAGGTTGATGCAGTACAATAGGCCTTAAACATAAGGACCATCCAAGTGAAGGCACCGGATCAGAGAAAATATGTATGCATATGCATGTAGAAATCCTTCTTTCTCTGTCTCCGCCGTACAGTTATCTTACTCGTACCCACTATACATTATGGCTATTTTACGTTTTCCGAAAACGATAAATAGGGATTTTCCTGTTCTAATGAGCTTTCTTAGATGGATAAAATGTTGGAAGAAATAAATAATGGTCCACTCGATAAGGATACTCTGCAATTGATATAAATGAGCGGCGTTAGGAGAGGATTCGCCTGAGGAGTGGATAGCTGGGTGAAGATTCGGTCGGTATTTACCCTTCAAAGTTTTAGATATAAATATTGTCTTCGTTATTCGTTTGAGCTAAAATTAATAACAGATTACGGAATTTTCCATGTTATGGGAAAATATGATACTTTTTTTTACTTTGACTACGTGTCGACTTCATCACGTACCTAGGTACTTTTAATTATGTTTCTGTAGGTACCTACCTAATAAATTATAACAACCTAGTTGCAATACATTATAACAGCAAATAACATAGGTATTTAAAAAAAATCTTACTCAGACTCCGAGATAAAACGGCTAAAAATGCATGGAAAATCAAAGTGGGCCACTCACTTTGATGTATTCGACCCATTGTTCAAAATGTCGTTCGGATAACAAATCCATGCGAAGCCTGAGAGTAGTTTCGTTCGTGAGGTCATTTCAGAAGTTTTGATCTCTTGAGGGCACAATTTTTTTCCGTGGAACTGATATATTGGTCTAATAGTGGTCGCGAGTTCAATGATTTTTTCCCAGCTCAAAAATGTCAAACGCGCCTAAAAAAGTTTTCACTTCACTTTGTCTTCATTTTGTACGTAACTGGAATGATGATTAAAACTACAATGCCTCGAACATTTTTATTCCTTCATCGACTTTGATGGGTAAATAAACATTTATAGATAAGATCTGGTAAGTACCTAAATCACTTCAGTGATACAGATAATTGTGATATAAGTAGGTACCTATACCTAAACCTAACGTCAGAGGAGCTAAACATTATGGTAACATTCCATTTCTAAACGCAGCTGCACTACCGGTACTGAACGCGTCGCTGTCATTGTCAATTTCCATAGTAAAATGAACAGTAATGCAGCTGCGGTCAGAAATGGAATGTTACCATTAGTCTAAGTTTGGCTGCTGCTATCAAAAATAATAACAAAAGCATATTAAGTCATATTGGTTCGTTTTGATCTGTGGGGTAAAATTATGAAATAAATAATGTGTATTTATTTTTCTAGTTCGATTAATTTTTAAGTGAACACATACTAAATGAGACATGTATCAAAAATATCAAACTAATATTTATTTTACTCGCTTATAATTTACTTTTAATTTTTATTGTTCTCATTCTAGGATATAAATACCCTGGCCATTTACCCAAAATATGACTGCGTTTCCAATATGTATATTTTTAAACTCGTTAGGATTGTGTAAAAAATATTAACGATTTCCGAGAAGCAGGTAAAAGTAAAATATAGCGCTCGTTAGAATCGGCGGCGTCGTTACGTCGCAACTAACTTGCCTACAATTTTGTGGAAATGACAGAAAAGCTATTTTCGTTTTAATGGGGCGTTAGAGGCTCATAATGGGTTCAACAATTTAAACCCTTAGCTGCCACTGAGACAGCAATTCTATAACTTTGGGTAAACTGGTAGAAATCAATTTGTTTTGCTTTACCAAAATACATTGCCTAGAAGCAGTGCCAAGTCATCATTTTGGAATCATGGTTGGTTGCGGGCAAGAAAGAAAAAGTGTTAGGATTGATATCAACAATATTTAATTTACCTTAACCTAAAGGTGATTTGTAATTTTATTTTGATGTGGTCTGCCATAATGACTATTTTTATTATGACTATGACGTTTGCAACAGGATATTTGTTCATCAATTATGTCCTTTCGTACTATTCTTGAATGGACATTGGACTTATTTATCATTAGTTCCCTCGTTTTAGAAAATCCCCAAAGGTTATTTACGGACACGACGCATAATACCTACGATCATAACGACGTTGGATTCAACCAATATAGAATTTACAATGCGAAATATAATTTTTAGGGTAAACTTCAATTAAATTTAAATGTGAAACAGGCCATTATCTCAAGCAACATATTTTTTTAGGCTTAAGCTCAAGAAAAAATGCTTCGTATGTCTAGGTGTTCTCCTCTACAGGTAGCATTTCACTAGGTTTCACTAAGGTTAATTATGAATGCACAATATTCATATTTATTTTATTACCTACACAAGGTACATAAGAGATTCGTACCCAAGACTCCCAGTTTTGTACATAGACGTCGCGATTCGGAAAATGAATTAGAAATTCACTAGATTAAAATAGTTAAGATATTTGACGTTCCACGGCAAAAGGTACCTTATGGCGGCTGGCGCGATAAGACCTAATTTACAAGTGGCCATAATGAACCTTCTTTAAAAAAAAAGCACCAGATCACTGCCTCTTTCCGCCTTTTTTACGCTTTGTTAAATCAGTAAGTAGTAATGAAGCGGGCGTTGTTAGGACTTACAAGTGGCTTAAGGTGGTTCGCCTAGGTTACTCAAAACTTAACTCTCGCTAGATGGCACCACTTCTGCAAAATTTCAGATTTTATTTTTTTGTGAAATGGTCTTGGTATTTGTATACTTAAAAGTATGTTTCGCGCACTCTTTAAGTAAATATTGAACTATTAAATAAAACATTGAATACTTCATTGTGCAAAAACCACCTTTTTAATTTGACGGAGTGTTGCTGTCACGCTTTTTCCTACTATTACTCACACATGCAAACAGTGTTTCCGTGATCCTTGTAGTAGACAATTTCACACAACGTAAGTATGTTGCAATAGCGTAACGGTATGTTCGTGGAAATACGTGCAAGAGGATTGGGGTTCAAGACTGGTGCGAGTAGGTAATTTCTTTTTGTTTCTCCTTTGTGTTATCTTACCTTTAAACGAGCAATTATTAGATATATAATTATTTATTTATATATTTGGATGGTATCAGAAACGGCTCTAACGATTTCGATGAAATTTGCTATAAGGGGTTTGATCTCTTAGCTAGGTCTATGAGAAAACGCGTATTTTTGAGTTTTTATGTTTTGTAAGCTTTGGTCGGTCTCCCAGGACCCCTATTCGACAAGCGACGTTTGACGTATCGTGTTGATCTCCTGTTGATGTGGGAAAAATCATAAGTTCTCGAATACGTACAATGTCAAAATTTGACATTAACAATCCACAGTTAGGGAGACAAGCAAACCAAACCGAACCACCCTTATTATAGAGTTGAGTTTTGGTTGTACCAAATGATATTATCCACCGCTGATGGAATCAACACTCAGTATGCGATAAAATCAACTGTTGATTTGACGTGGATGCGAAATCTGACAGTTGTACATGTCGAATTTGGCCCCAGATATTCAATCTCCGCTTGGCAACTAATCCCAGAATTGGCATGCGCACTAGTTTTTACGAAAGCGACTGCCCTGACCTTCCAACCCAGAGAGTAAACTTATTTGGATTAGTCCGGTTTCCTCACATTGTTTTCTTTCACCGAAAAATAGGTATCGGTGTATAAATAGGTAGGTATCAAATGCTATTTCGTACAAAAGTTCGAAAAATCATTGGTACGAGCCGGGGTTAGAACCCGCGACCTCCGAATTGCTTTCCGCTAGGCCAGCAGCGCTTCCCCCACATACTCAGTGTTATCAGGTTTTTCAAAATCAAAAACGATTACTTATGAAAGCAGAAGAATATAAATGATCGTATTAGATTTATAATTGTTACATATTTGCCGTAACTTATTTTTAAAATGTGTTTTTCAATTAAAAGACACGTCAAGATTGTTTACCTTATTTCTAATGCTAAAAAAAAACAAACTATAGTAATAATTGTGTTTTTCATTTATAGACAAAATCCATTATTTTTAACCACAGGAAATTTTATACACTTCTTTTTAGGGTTTCGTACCCAAAGGGTAAAACGGGACCCTATTACTAAGACTTCGCTGTCCGGCCGTCCGTCCGTCCGTCTGTCTGTCACCAGGCTGTATCTCACGAACCGTAATAGCTAGACAGTTGAAATTTTCACAGATGATGTATTTCTGTTGCCGCTATAACAACAAATACTAAAAACAGAATAAAATAAAGATTTGAATGGGGCTCCCGTGATACAACAAACGTGATTTTTGACCAAAGTTAAGCAACGTCGGGAGTGGTCAGTACTTGGATGGGTGACCGTTTTTTTTTTTGCTTTTTTTGTTTTTTTTTTGCATTATGGCACGGAACCCTTCGTGCGCGAGTCCGACTCGCACTTGCCCGGTTTTTATTGCAGTGAGGATGTCCTGATTGTAAAAATCAGAGAGATTAGGAAGAGTATAATTTCTAATTATCTTTGTAAAAATTAAAGAATATTTACGTGTAGCCTATACTTAATAATCGATTTATGATAATAAGAAAAATTAAATAAAAATAAAAAACAATACGAAATGTAGGTGTAACAAAAATACAAAAAGTTATGTTCCAGCATACAATGACTGGGGATCGAACCGGGAATCTTCCGTTTGCAAGCAAAAAAGCGACTGTTTGCATAACACGCCATGATAGTTCTTAGCTAAGCTGACGAACTTCTCGCTTAGGTCAATTAACTACCTGTCAAATATCAGTGTCAACAAAATTGCACTAAACATGACGGCACTCCAAATTCGAGCCGTGGTCAGCCCGGCAACGTCGGAAATGGTATGGCAACGTCGCAAATGTATCTGTACACGACATTTGTGACACACACATACGTAAAATTGATGAAAAGTTAACTATGATTTTTGCATGATTTCTGTATGAAACATTGTTTTCCTGTTAATTTCGCGCAAACGAATATTCGAAAGAAGATAAATGCGGAAATATTTGTGTACTAATACTGTGTAGTTACTTAATGAGATTTGATTGAATTTTGTATGAAAAGCGAACCACCTTAATCCAATTACATGGGCGCTCGCCGAGTTCTAAGTTAGGATAAAAGGGTGCAAATTAGAGGCTTTCGTAGCTGAAGAGTGAAATAATAACTAAACTTGTATAGTCTGTGGTTAATTATATGTACATGTATTCAATAAGTATCTAAACAGTAATTTAAAAAATATGAACGGCCTTTTAAGTTAAAACTATTATGCATTCTTATTGATAAATTATGCGCAGAAGCTCTCGCTTACTAGTTCGAATCGGCTTTCAGATTGTTCCTTGACAATGTAGTTGCAACTTTAACTTTTTTTGATGTAAATACGACTTGTAATGAATCGGAAAAAAAAATATTAGAAAACTTGTTTCTACTACTCAGCCAGTTTCGATTTTCTCGTAAAGTTGAAGTGTCAATCAATTCGTTTTCTACATTTTAATCAATTCGTCCGATTAGCATAAGCTACAAATAAACGAACTTGAAAAAATACGTTTATAGATCACATAAAAACCGAATGGAATAATTTAGCGTTGTAAAGCTAATCGCTCACTTGTGCACTAATACGTGATGACCTTCGAGAACGTGCGTCAGTTTATTTTATAAATCTATAAATTAAAAACCAACCAAGATAACACCTTTTTTGTAATGTACCTATAAATATTCGAGGTCATCTAAATTAATAAGTGGACAAATGTCGCTACCGAAAGCGTAAACGGAAATATTAATAGACTTAATTCTTCCAAATAATCATCTATTCTCGAACAATAAACGTAATATTTAAGTTTAGTTCATCTGAGTAGGACGTATACCTACGTACGTAGGTCCAGCAGTGAATGAACAGGCAGTTAATTGTAATTCTTTGCTCGACTTCATTTGATCTTAGTTATAAATTTTTAGGCCTACCTATATCAAATTTTGAATGTGCGTTTTTGTGTTATTTTATACAAGAGATAATTAAATCATCACTTTTATTTATACATATTATCTTAGTACGTAGTAGGTACTTTTGTGAATAATATTAGTTAGTTAAATAATTTTAACCGCCAGTCAATATGTTAAAAATCATGTAAGTATCAATGCGTTAAGTTAAAAGACTTGTACAGTTGAAACGCCAGCGTTTGTGGAAAATTGGAGTTTTTCAGGTTGTTATTACAATTGCAGGAATATTGAACCAGCCAGTTTATAAATACACTGTCCGATTATACAGCTGTTTAAGGCCTCAAAATCACAGTTACATTGGTTCATTTGAGCACTCTACTACCATGGCAGGTAGCAGTGGAATTACTGCATTTGCTTCCGATCGGAAACTCGTCATTATCGAGCTTCGGTACAGCGAAATATACGTCTCCAGTAACATTAGCAGACTCGTATCTGATCAAATTGTTGTATTGCAAAATATACCAACAGGGATGGGAATAATGTAAATATTTAAAAATGAAAGGGCGCACTAGAGGTTACTTTAGATATAGACGATATTTAGAGTCATATTTTTGAGAATATTCAGATGACATCATGTGCACGACGGGAAATAAGGTTCAGGATTTAAGAAATGTTTTGAATTCGAAGAAAAAAAACCGAACCAGTGCGAGTAAAGTACAGATACTTTTTAGTGTTAGTTGTTATAGTGGCAACAGAAATAAATCATCTGTGAAAGTTTCAACCGTCTAGGTACATATCACGGTCCATGAGATACAGCCTGGTAACAGACAGACATCTGGACAGTAGAGTCTTAGTAATAGGGTCCCGAGGGTTTTACCCTTTGGGTATGGAACCCTAAAAATTATATGCTTACTTATTTACTTTTAGAATTTTTAAAACAAGCTCGACAAATAAAACGACTGCAGTAAGTAACTTTTCTGCGGTACTTACATGTGTTTATTGTTTTATATTCTAAATTACATTTAAATATGCAATTTGGAGGTAACTATCTTATAAACTATGATTTGACGTCAACATAGATTAAGATTCATTTTTTCAGAACAGAAGCTATTAGATTTGCCACCCCTGTATACACATTATTTGTATATGTGCTAAGCTCATACTTTTGCTGATTGTACAGTCACCTGCAATAATTTGTTACACAACGAAGGCCGCAAAAATATCTGACACGATCTTATTTGCAAAGCCATAAGAGCGTGTCACATATTTTTGCGGCCTTCGAAGTGTAACATATTATTGCAGGTGACTGTACCTGAGTACCCCAAAAGTTAAAACCTTAAACTATATGATGTAGAAATTGGAGAGGTTATCTATAAATTTCTTACTAATAGCAGCTATGGAATTTATATTGGGCATAGATCAACATGGTCTTCAGCAGTTTGGGTAGGCCTTTGCGTAACTAGTTTGACGTACTTATAATAATTAATATTTATTTTTGCTATCGAGCGATGTTGCCAGCTTTAAGCTAACTAGTTATACTACCTACTCGTATCTACATATACACCTACGAGTATAATATGTATTGTGTAGATATTTATAAGATGTCCTTTATACAAACGGAACAAAAAGTCGTCGATGAGCCATTTTCTATAAAACAGCTTGCGGGACATACATTTTGTTAGTTTCTTGTTGTGTTTCACAGTTTATGCTACCTTAATATAATTATTTAGTATTTTTAAGAAATATTCAAGCCACAATGCACTGGTACTTGTCATTTTTATGCATAGCTGCATTTCTCGTTGAATATGGATTTACCAGATTGACACGTAAGTACCTACCTATACATATAAAAAGAATTCTGATTTAAATCAGTGGTTTCTCTCTTATACCTCTTTTAAGCGCCACTTGCACCATCCCACTAACCCAGGGTTAACCGGTGAAACCGTTAACCCAGTGTCAAATCTTACTGGTAACCATAGTAACTCCAGGTTTAACTGGATAACCCCGGGTTAGTGGGATGATGCAAGTGGCCCTTACAAATAGATAAGTGTTATTGATCTTAGATGTCAGAATCAGAATTCATTTTATTCGTGATAAACTTATTTACTTTCATATCGATATTACTTTTATAAATATTGAAGCGCTGGTGGCCTAGCGGTAAGAGCGTGCGACTTGCAATCCGGAGGTCGCGGGTTCAAACCCCGGCTCGTACCAATGAGTTTTTCGGAACTTATGTACGAAATATCATTTGATATTTACTAGTCGCTTTTCGGTGAAGGAAAACATCGTGAGGAAACCGGACTAATCCCAATAAGGGCTAGTTTCCCCTCTGGGTTGGAAGGTCAGATGGCAGTCGCTTTCGTAAAAACTAGTGCCTACGTCAAATCATGGGATTAGTTGTCAAGCGGACCAGGCTCCTATGTGAGCCGTGGCAAAATGCCGGGATAACGCGAGGAAGATAACTTTTATAAATATTACGTTTTATTGTAAGTACCCCTATTAACGAGGGGGTTAAGCAACTTTTACAAAGACAGCTAAAAATGAAACATAAGCTGGTTCTGTATGAACAAAGACATATTTTTTTATGATAGCTTGTATATCGAAATTTATATTTCATTCGTTTTTGGCCTCCTTTTGGGCAGTTATATAGAAAAAAATAATTATTAAACCTAAAACGTCGAAATCGCCTTTTACCGTGGTAATTGATCATTGCTACCCAAATACTGCGGATAAGGGTTCCTTTTTACGAGGGTAAATAAACCCATCGCATTTTTAGTTCCTACTTATATTTATTTGACAATAGTAGTTAAATAAATACTAGGTACGTATTATATTTAATCAGATTTCCAATCATAGGATTCAATTAATTTTTTTTGGTTTTTCTATAAGGAAAAATAAGAGGATTTTTAGTAAAACATAATTATGAAAGTGAATTCCTTTGACTCTACGTACACCTACTAACTACGCTTAGATAATAATATATATGTGGTCGTATCAAAAAAACATGCTGTATACAACTATCTACATAAAATAAATAAATATAAGGGGACATCTTACACAGATCGACATAGCCCCAAACTATGCAAAGCTTCTACTATGGATACTAGGCGACGATATACATACTTATATACATAGATAAATACAAATTTATAAAATAAAAATAATAATTCAGCCTATATAAGTCCCACTGCTGGGCATACTTATATACCTACATTGAAAACACCCATGACTTGGGAACAAATATCTGTGTTCATCACACAAATAAATACCCATCGCACAAATAAAATCAACATCAAATTGACCCAATGATATGTGAAATCAAATATTAAAATAAATTAATATTGGATGTACCTACTGCATCTTTTATTAAAAACACATAATCCAAACATAATTTTAAATTAATTAAAAACTAAACTTAAATACAAATTAAATATGTATAAAATAAATAACCTACTGAAACCCGTCCCGGGCTGCCCCCGACGCAAAGGTGCCCATCACGCTCTCTGCGTTGCCGCGTTGGATTGCGATTGTATGTTGGTGTATTATATGTTCTAATTAAAATAATACAATAGGTTTTTAATAATTATATTATGAACCTATTTATTTCCTACCAAAGTTGTAAGTCGGTCGGTATTAGATTCCCATACATCTTATTACCGAGTGATGTCTTTTGTAACCGTCGCTAAACGGTTTAATTCACATTATTGCAAAACTCATTTCCGAGTAATAAAAATAAATAAAGATCGTGTATATTTTGAACACAATCAAAATTGAAGATTACGAAACATTGTATAAAACAGACTTGACAGCCATGTTTTTGTTTTTATATCAATATTTAAACAAGATTCTCATATAATGGTTTCTAAGGAAACCTCCAGTTAAGTGCTTAAAACTGTAGTCAAAATTAAGAGTTCTTGAATAGATTTCATACTACGTTGATAGCTCTTTAGCTTTATAGATGGTTAAATATTTCAATAACATCAAGAGTTAAGGAAATATGTATTTACATATGAATATATAACCCTTCGAACTTAAAATACCGTTTCCGGTATCACCGAGGCATACCTCGAAATTAGGAACCACACCAAAAAATGGAACCCAACACCGAGGTTTTTAATTTCCTGTTTTTTACTATTGGCAAGCAAATATTTACAAATTGAGGATTTGGGAACCATAAATATCATAATTAAGAATTGATATAAAGTCTAAGTCTTTCTATAATATTCACCATTACTATTAAAGTCACTAAATAAAATACGCGTTTACTTACTTGAGGTGTTGTGCGTTAATATGAAAAATTCAAATCCTGCGCCCCCGATGAGTTAGTTTACGGTTTTCGAATTACTTACTTTGTGTTTCTTTACTAGTGTTATACTTATTCGACAGTCAATAGAGAAGGCTTTATTTGTATGTACTTCAATTTTAAAAATGTCAATTGGCTTTCTTAAAAAACGCCTTTTAGTACATACCGCGGTAATCAGTGCCGATTTTAATGGGCTCGTTAATAGGGGTACTTACCTTATTGCTTGTCATTTTCTTGTTTTCCCGGTTGCAAACTAAAGAAACTTGAGCGTCACACGGTAACATAAATCCAAAATTTTGTTTTTCGTAAGCATCAGGCCTTCCAACCGGGAGGGAAAATTTTGGCTTTGTGGAAGTTAGGTTGGTTATCTTAGGATTATTTCCTTCACTTGAAAGACTTACTTTTCATTATTGACAAATGCATTATAAGAAAAACATACCGTCTTCTTATTTGGCTATCTAAGATTATAATTTATTTAGTTTGATAAAAATTGCGATTTCCATATTTCCCTGGTTAGATAATTTTCGGTAACTACGTTAATATATTCCGCCCCAGATACTATATGAGATGATGTAACCTCATGGACCGTATAATAAGAACCACCACCCATAACAAGGGCAAGCGAATGATTAGTTGGGTATACTTAACATGAACAGAAAGAAAAATGACTTGTTTTTGATAATTAGTGCAAAGTTATAAAACAAAATAATGTAATGTTTAGGTAATGCACTAAAACAATTTATTTAGTCAGGATATTTTTTTATCTTTATCCTTAGTAAATAAAATTGATAAATGGACTAAAATGGAAATGTATTTTGAATTTGATATCAACAACGAATTAAAAGCAGTTTTACAAAGATTTCTCAAATTATTTGCTATAAAATCCATTGGTCGTATGACCATTTCTATCTATAAGCATTTATAGAGAGGAACTTATCTACAGTCACGGACTATAATTGTTGAGCCAATTAGGGTTTACTTTTCAGTCGACATTGCATACTGTTTGTTTGTATTGACAACCGAATTAGCTTAAACCCTAAATGGCCCAACGACTAAATTCCGTGACTACCTATGCAATTAGAAAGAAAAATATGTATAACTGTCAATGTAAACTGTAAAAGCAAATCACGTACTCGAGTCATTTGTTTCATAAACAATAAATTTTATACAAAATAGCGCGTTAATTACAGTTATTAGGCATACATGTTAATTTTTATAATATTTATGGATTATTGTCTAAGCTGCTAATTGTTTTGTTTAGGTGTATGATTCGATTATTTAATTGAACGCTTCTTTCGCCAACAAACTGGTTACAGTTTGGCGATATTAAAATTTTTGTTTGTGAGCATGTACCTTTTGGTTAAATAAAAAAAACTAGGTAAATCTTTATATTTTCAGCGGACTTCATCCACCCTTGTCCTATAGATGACAAGCCATGCTTAATGCAGTCCACAATCGATGCAATCCCTTACTTCACTAAGGGACTGCCTGAGTTGGGAGTACCATCTATAGATCCTTTCTACATCGACAGACTGACGATTCCGCTTTCAGGACTTAAGATTGCTTTCTTTAATGGAAAAGTCACGGGATTTAGGAAGGCAGTCATAGATAATGTTGAGTAAGTATAAATTCTTAATATAATTCACATATAATATAGAGCCGGTTGCACCACCTGACGGACTGATCAACGTTACTCAACTATGTAACTTCCTTCCTCGTAAGACCCAGGGCAATTTTTGGGGTTTTGAATTTAGAACTTTCTTTTGTTTCTATATGAGTTCAAAACTCGGAATCAATTTGTACTTTTACAAGTACACGGGGACTTACGAGGTTAATAAAATTAAGCAAACATTACAAAGGTGCAGATGGTTTGGTGCAACCATGCAACTTACCTACTAATTTAATAGACTTTACAGTTTGGTTTAATAGAAAACAAAAAACGGCGTCTACTACTACTAATTAACACACTTAATATTAATTAAGGTGTGACTTAAAAAACCCTTTGAAGCATTACATAAAAGTAGGTGTAACGTCCCAGACAATAAAAATGAAATTAAACAGTCGTAATGAGCTGGATTTTAGTTACGGTTTTAGGTATTAATGTGATTACTACTTACTACTTCGTTTTTATTAGGCTTCTGTATACGCAAAGGATAAAAACGGGGCCCTATTACTAAGACTTCGCTGTCCCTCTGTCCGTTTGTCCGTCTGCCCGTCTGGTCTGTCCGTCTGTCCGTCTGTCTGTCTGTCTGTCTGTCCGTCTATCATCCGGCTGTATCTCATGAACCGTGATAGCTAGACAGTTTGAATTTTCACAGATAATGTATTTCTGTTGCCGCTATAACAACAAATACTTACTAAAAACAGAATAAAATAAATATATAAGTGGGTTACAACAAAAACGTGATTAATTAAAACCAAAAATATTACTTTGCTAATCCGCGAAAAGATAACGTGCTCGCCAATCAGTGTTAACCCGTTATACTTACTCGCACTTGGCCGGTTTTTTCGGTTGATTTTTGTATATTTGATTGATTTGTATATTTGTTTGTTAATTAACATGTTTTTGTTCATAGCACAAACTATACAAGTCGATCATCATCATATCGTTAAGCTAACGATTACTTCACAATTTCACATTTAATAACAAATTATAATGAACACATTCAGCTCAAGCTATACTTATAACTCTAAAAACAATTAGTCATCGAACCAGTTCACGTTAATAACAGGACTTTTTGTTTTCCTAATTTAATCTTGTTTAGACGTTTCTTGATGTCCAATAATATTGACTAGTTGACAATATCACTCCGATCAAATTGAAGGTTAAATCGATTAGATCACGCAATTTTTTTTTCACTAAAATAAAACGAACTCTAACATATATTCAATCTCTCTAACATGTCACCTTTAAAATACAGCACAATACATTCATTAAATAGTCAAAATAATATTATTATAATAAGATTACCTTAACCTTTGAAATGAGCTTTGTTTCATTTCACATTTAAAAGGCAACGGTGTCAGTGTATTTAGCAAAGCTGAGGTGCTAGATAATAGGTATAGGTTAGTTAAAATCAAGTCCTCTTAACATCAAATTGGCATTGTGTTATGCGTTTATGTTCCTAATTATAGCGGGGGCTCGGTAATCCGGCACCCGATTTGCCGGACTGTAGGTACTGCCGGATTTGTGGATTTGTATGGAAAATAAAAGCATGAAATCAAACACGTGGCACTACCGAATAAAGCAACCTCTATGTAAAATGTCATTCTATGGAACTTGCTAACTATGTAAACAAACCGCCATATTGAAATTGTCTCTGAATGATGAATTTAGTAGTGACTTTTGTTTACATAGTTAGCTAGTTCCATAGAATGACACTTTAATCGGCGTTCGGCTGTGAAAACTGCCGAAACTACCATCTACTCGATATACTGGAGGCCCCCTGGAAGACCTGATAAAACTGAACGTCGAAGCTATCAAATGGATTAATTCTCTGGAATTAGATTTATGTTTTCTCTGTTTCTGTAAATATAACATAATGCCATACGATCAAATAAATAAATTTCTATAGAAAACGAAGCGCCGGAAGCTCCGGCCCGGCCCCGGCCCGGTCTAGCGTGAGCCATTCTTTATCTATAAATCAGGCTCTATAGAGCAGGCCATCTAAGACGCTAATTGCCGCATTGACGAGCGCCTAATGTATAATCATATCTACATTAGACTGCACTCATGTTTTTTTCTAATTTTTAACAATAACTCATCCGGCTGGCTTAGTTTTGATGCTATTAAAATCATTTAGATATTTTCCTTACAACTTTAATACAATTACCATTCGATGTTTTTAGGGTTCCGTACCCAAAGGGTAAAACGGGACCCTATTACTAAGACTTCGCTGTCCGTCCGTCCGTCCGTCCGTCCGTCTGTCACCAGGCTGTATCTCACGAACCGTGATAGCTAGACAGTTGAAATTTTCACAGATGATGTATTTCTGTTGCCGCTATAACAACAAATCCTAAAAACAAAATAAAATAAAGATTTAAATGGGGCTCCGATACAACAAACGTGGTTTTTGACCAAAGTTAAGCAACGTCGGGAGTGGTCAGTACTTGGATGGGTGACCGTTTTTTTTTTTGCTTTTTTTTTGTTTTTTTTTTTGCATTATGGTACGGAACCCTTCGTGCGCGAGTCCGACTCGCACTTGCCCGGTTTTTGAATTACCTAAATGGTGTTTGTTAGGCAAAATGTCTCCAAACTTACCTATGTCAAAACATAGTATGTAACTAAGCAAATCACAATATTGTATATGTGTTATATTATATTGCAGGTCTAATTATGCTAAACGGAAATTCGGCATTGAGTTCCACAGTAATGTTACCCTCAAGGGAGGTTACGAGGCCACGGGAAGAGTACTCACCTTCCCCATAAATGGAGAAGGAGAGGCCAAAATAAAAATAAGTAAGATATTGGTTATGTACTTACATGGTTTATTTGGCTAATAGTCTAAGACGTCTCTACATAGTATACCAAACGAAAACCAAAAATTGCTAATCGGCGGAAATAATTCGTGTATAAGCGTAATTTGGCATAGTTGCCCCACAGTAACCCCACCCTTCGGTACTTTTAGTATGTTGTTTAATATACCCCATTCCCTAAAACTATGCCAAAATACTCTTATACACATAATTACATCCCCGTTTTTCCTTCGTTTGGTGGCCTACTCTGTATATTCTTAATATGGTGACTTAAAAAATCTTCTCATGAGACTGAGTATGTGACGCATCCTCAGCATTTTGAGAGGTTTAAAAACACCTTAGGTCTGCAGTAGGTATTGTTAAGTACATGTTATTTGAATGTTCGTTTTTATCAGTTGGGAATACATACGAGTATACTGAATTTTGTAATGTACCAAACACACCGTGAAACTTTAATATGTCTATTTCAACTTAATTTCTACACATAACTTACAATTGCTGTTTTAAAAAGAGATCGGGACATCAAGAATTATTAAAAACAGTTTACTTATCAATATGTTTTCAGCTTAAGGAGGTCTAAACAATATCAATAATAATTAATGGTTTTATTTTCACAGCTAACCTCAAAATGAAGGTCTTGATGAATTTAGATATGAAATCTGATGACAAGGGTGTCAATCATTTATATGTCAAGAATTACAAATATAACTTCGGCTATGGCGATAAAGTGCATTACAACTTGACTAATCTCATTAAAGACAGTCCCGAATTGAGTAAGTAAACAATGATCAACATCAATAATAATAACAACTAATACTTATTTTATTTCATTAATGTAAACATGTATCATAATCATAATGAGCTCTGAGAGTGACGCGACGCAACTAAAACACCTGCACTAACCTAAGTTGTATCCAGCGGGCGCAGCATGGTTCCTTTTTATCGAATAAAAATGCAACCGTGCTACCGCCGCAGGGAGCCTACTCATCATCATTCGCTTGCCTTTATCCCATTCATTTGGGGTCGGCGCAGCATGTTTATTTCTTCCATACCTCTCTCTCGCCCGTCATCTGATCATTCACTTGCGTTCGTTTCATATCATCTCTCACACAGTCCATCCACCTTTTCCTCGGTTTTCCTCTCCCGTTACTTCCCTCTACATTCATTCGTAATACCTTTTTCGTCACATGACTTTCATCCCTCCGCATCATATGCCCGTACCCCGCTAGCCGATTCGCTCTTACTTTTTCTACTATGGGTGCAACTTTCAGGCTTCCGCAAGTAGCCTTCTATGGATGACTTTATCCACATGATAAAATGAGTGTCACTGTTTAACACCACGTGATTGAAAGTGACGGATACTGTTTTTATCACGCTGTCACGTAGACATACACGACCATAATATCCGTGCAGGCGGCGTAGCAAATTGGTTTGACCAACTATTGTAGTAACTATGTATCATATCATAGTGGTTCCTTTGTCCAAGGAAAAAGGTAGTCGGCGATAGCAGTAAAGATTAACCCCCTTATTCATAAAAGTTTACGAAAGTTGACAAGCCGATAATAATCGTTTGTCCCTTTCCGACGTATTGGTATGATGAAAAGGGACAAACGATTATTATCGGCTTGATAACTTTAGTAAACGTTTATGAATAAGTGGGTAAATAATATTTGTTTTTAATTCCAGGCCAAACTCTGCTGCAGTTCATGAACGATAATTGGAAACTGGTGTCTGAAGAGTTCGGGAAGCCAATAGTGGATTACGCAACAGAACTGGCACTGAGGACCATAGAGAAGTTCTTCCTCGCTGTGCCGTATGAAGAGTTGATTGATGGACCCATACCCTCTTTTAAATAAATGCTATTAACCAAGGATCCTAAAATAAATGTCATGAAAATATAGTAGGAATATAGAAATCTAAGTATTACGTTTTTCTTTTCCAATCCCTTAAATCAGCGGTCGGCAACCTTTTAGCAGCCAAGGGCCACAAAGCAGTTAACGAAGTGGACGCGGGCCGCACTTTGTTAATATTGATGACTTTATTCGACATTATTATTTGTCAATATTACATACAAAATAGCCAGGGAGGCTCGCGGGCCGCAAGTGAGAGGTTCGCGGGCCGCATGCAGCCCGCGGGCCGCTGGTTTCCGACCGCTGCCTTAAATAATGTAAACTGTATTTTAATGAATTCAAAATATACCTTGTATAATTTTACGGTTAAGGTACACTTGTTTTAATCACTCAATACTCATTCAATGTTAGTATGTCTCACAACAGAGGGGCTACCGCGAAAACCGAAATTCGTAAATTGCGGGGATCTTTCTCTTTTATTCCAATGAAGGCGTAATTAGAGTGACAGAAAAAAATGCCCGCAATTTACGAACTTCGATTTTCGCGGTTATAGCCTAGTTTAAATTCGGTCAAAATATAGCTACCATTCGGATCCAGACTACACCAGCGGGCGAAGCATGGTTCCATTTTTATCGCCTGTCACTATGTCCGTCACTTCGCACTTACATAGGTACTTGTTATAATGTGACAGGCACAAAATGACAAGCGATAAAAATGCCGGGCACATTACTGCTGCACTAATGCGGCGCTGCATATCAATAATCCAGGCAGCAACATCGATTTTGACATTTGCGGCTGCAAGGAGTCGGCAACAATGTAGCGCCGCAGCAGTAATGCTGGTGTAGTCTGAATTGAAACGGTACCTTAATTCTGAAGAATGCGATTCCTTGAAGCAATAAAAAAATTAACTTTTATGTTACGCGATCATATTATACAACATTCATTTAAACATATTTAAATGACAAATATTAAAAAAATGTTCACACGTCCATTGGACTCGATAAAATCTTGAAAATAAAATGCTTCAGTACTCTTCAATGCTTCAGTTGTTAGGGTAATAGGGTTCTTAGTAGGTATATGTATGTTATTGTAAAACGTTGTACGATACACGTGTGAATTTCTTATTTTTCGCACTTGTATCGTAAACAACTATTAGATAACCACGTTACGAATTGAGCCAAAAGGCTACTAATCCATCAATAAGAAAACATCCAGTAGCTAAGTAGCATTTTATTTAATGTATAAACTTTGCGCTTGTACAGTCAAGGAATTTAAATTCCGACCCATTTCGTACTTTGTCACAGTGACAATCAATATGAAAGCCGCTAGAGACCTCATACGGTTGTCACTGTGACAAAGTACGAAATGGGTCGGAATTTAAATTCCTTGACTGTACCTACCTCAGTTACAGTTTTATTCGTGGAATTCTTTTTATAGCTGAGAATTAGAATCAAAATTGTAAGTATCAAAAAGTTTATTTTTGAAATAATGTTTTGCATTCAACTTTACATTTTACACAGGTAATCAATAGCTTATTGTGATACTTGTAATTTGTAGGTAGCGAATTAAATCTCGGCATGCGACAATTTTTATGTAACAGAGTTCATGTGGCTATAAATTCATCTCTACGAGTATTATAAGACCTGTGTCCTGTTTATCAAAAGCTTGTAACTTGTAATACAAGTGGAAGACGCCTTTTGACAGCTTTTGTTAGAAGGGGACTTCCACTTGTATTACAAGTTACAAGCTTTTGATAAACATGGCACAGCTAAATGATAAATTACCATTGAACTTCGATACGTATATTTTTATCAAATTTCTGCTGTCACGACGTCTGCATGTGATCTGTTGACTAAAATTAATGTGTGATACTGATTAACAGAAAAAAAAATTGTTAAGTTTTCGTACCGTACACATGTTTAAATTGACCCCGATTGCAATTTTTATGGTAGTTACATAGAAGACAAGTGTAGTTTATTGCAAAATTATACATTAAATTTGATATACTTACAGAGTAAATTACCTAATACTTATCAATATTCTTACAGAATATGTTAACTGTGGATTGACTTTGGGTTGTTATTTTCAAATTAGAACTTAAAATTGTTTAATTTTACTGTCTTCCTTCCTTATACAGAAATACTAGTAGCGCTCTATGTAGCCAACATGTAAAGACGTATTATACGGCTTTTTTATTATATTTGATATCATTTAGTTTGTTTTTTTTTTACTTGTTGAGAAAGAAGCAGTTCAGATCAAATCACTCAGAAATAGAAATATTTCATATGCGGACTCTGAAAAAAGATAAGGTTTACCAAATACCAAAACAACTGGCAAGAGTTTACAATAGCAAGGGAAATATTTGTAAAGAACTTAGCCTAAATTATTGAATATAATTATGTACTACATATGTGACCTTTATTTTCTCAGTAATTTAATAGTATTTAAAACATAGTTTACTTTTACGAAACATGTGATATTTACATACTTATTACAATTCCTATTCCTCAATACTTGACAATTATAAATATTATACTACATTGAATATAATCTCTTTTATTTAACTACTGTTTCGTATATATTACTCTTATTAATTGCTTAAGTATCTAACATTTAAAAGGCCTCGATTTAAGGCTACGTCAAGGTGGTTTTCAATAAATCTCACATTCATCTTAAAATAATTAAATCGATAGCTAATATCAACACTTACTCAGTCCGCTATAATAAGAATAGGAATGTAGTTTGAAATAAGTTGTCTATAATTTACCGATCTTAAGCATTTGCCAAGTCTTTTACTTCGAATAGAAAATAGACTACCTACAATATAATGCCTATCCCTTGTCGAAGTGTTGTTAGGTATTAAAGAGCATGAATTACAACATGAATAATTAAGTGTGCCGGATTCAAATCTACTTGCTGCTAACAAGTGGTTTGTAGTAAGTATGTAAAAATAATAAAATTATTCATTAAAACTCCAATGACATTAACGATATTCTGTATCAACCATTTTCATGTCACTGACAACTACATAAATAAAAGTCCATTCTCATCACGAACCGGATAACACCACACGGTTTTAAACAAATGAGTGGTAAGTATAATCGATTAATTTTTAAATTATGCTTTTCAATATTTAGGAATGGGTACGTATAGCAGCTCATCGTAGGGCACAGCGTTGAAGAACTTCGTTGCTGTAGACACAACGACGTTCATGGCATAGTCTACCACTGGCTTTCCGAATTCTTCTGTGACTGTCCTCCAGTTTTCATTCAGGAATACGAGAACTGTGTTACCTGAAAAATGTTCAAACATTGTAATCAATAGACAGTAATAGGAAATATTATAACATAATATGGAAATATTTTACCCTTGTTATGGGGATCAGCTTGAATATTGTAATGGTGAATATGCTGAATATTAGCGCCAATACTAAAAACGCCTGCTCGGATGAGGTCTACATATTCAAGACGACAGAGTAAAATTGCCAAAACTGTTTACTTTCAACAGGTGTTTATCGAACACCTAGAGTTTATTCATCAACGGTAAAAAACGATACAAACATAATTATAACTATAACACACACAACTAAACAGGTACACAATAGAAATAACCTATTGAAGATAAACATTTTGCTCGATACCTGTCAACAGGCAGAGACGCCCAGAAGGCTGACCGTACGTATTGCCCCGCGATACATACTTATTCGCTGTGCAAAATAGTGGCTTGTCATCCTGGTCAACTGGAAGCCTATCAGGCGCGCCGACAAATCTTTAAAGAGTCAACAAGGGGTGGATTCTAAGGTTCAACCCCAAACGCCACGAAAATGTGGCTATTTCTAAGGAGCAGTATTTGCGGCGTTTCAGGTTATCGGCCGAGGTGGTAAACTTTTATAGGTATATTTTAAGGCGTAAACTGCTTCTGTAAAACTTATTGCAATTATTATTGCATTTAAGTTTTGTCAGTAAGTATTTCCGGAAAATTGATATGTTATTTTCAAATATAAACGCTTTCGCAATTTAACGGTATGTAAGTACCTACATTTAAATAGGTAGACAACTAAAAACCAGAAAATTAACTTACTTAATTCGGGGTTTCCCTTGAAGAGATTGGTGATATTGTAGAAAATTCTATCACCATAGTCGAAAGTGTATCTGTAGCTCTTGATACCGAAGTGGTCGCGGCCCTCGTTGTCTTTGTAGTATTTAGTCTTGATGTCCATTTTAATAACGGAGTTCACTGAAAAGAAAACAATACTTATTAAAAAAACAATAATCATTATCAATGGCCCAGTTAAATTAAGGGTTTCACCTCGGAATGAGAGATAATAAGCTGGAAACTCGTATACACCTTAGTTATGACATTTTAAAGGTTCTCTTAAAAGTCGACGCATATATCGTGTGCGCGTCGGAAGTTATTCCAGATCAAAGGTCATAAAAACTGGTTATTCGCGGATATCAAGTTTCCTATAGCTCCAATTTTATTGACATGTAGGTAAGAAATGTAGGGCATACAATTTGCGACGAGTTAGGTATAAAATGTTTTTTCATGCCATTAGCCATTTTCAAGATATACGACACAGAAGGCGCAGCGGCACGGGAAACGCACTATAACGCAAGTCGAGTTGGTAATCTGTGTGAATAATACGTTCTATAAAGTTTATTAATCGTTAAAATGACACTTATGGATCACATATAGATTTTAAAACAAAAGTGGCCCCTCCTGTGGACAAAAGCTAACAGCTTGTGTGTATGTATGTAATGATTTTATGACATAGTTTACTACAAAAAGGGTACCCCTTTATTGAGGTTTAATCAGGAAATTAAGCTTTATAGCCTTTAACTTAAGGTATTTCTACAGGAAAGAGGTAGATTTTAAGTACTAATAATACATGAAAATGTTTTCACATGCTTTTATTTAACTCCCGAAATCTCTATCTGTAGTTAAAATAGCGAGATGAAGTAGTTTTAAGTTCATTCTTATTCGTTTTCTTTGTTAAGGTGGCCACTGACGAGCCTTCCATCAATCCAAATAGCGTGGCTGCGCTCCAAAATCGGTCCGTGAATGTCAAAAACGTACAATGTTTTTAAACGGCATCCTAATCGTGGATTTCCATTTGGATTGAAATCCAGCACGCCACTCCATTCGGACGTATCGGCGTGGCGACCTTGGACTGACCGTCAATGCAAGAAACGTACACCAAACGTACGCCACGCCATCTGGACGCACTCCAAACGCTCCGTGAATGTGCAAAACTACGTCCATTTTTTATTCAGTCTGCATGGCGCTGCCACCAAGTAACGACACAACGAATTCATCGTAAAAATGAGAGGCCGAGACTTTGTTTTGTCGGTAATAGAGGAGTATCGGAATAATCCAAGTTTATGGCAAGTCACAAACGACGACTACCACAACAAAGATAAAAGAAATGCCGCGCTAGAAAAATTGTTGTTGTTATTCAAGACTCAAGACCAAAATGCCAATATAGACACCGTTAAAAAGAAAATTGCTTCAATGAGAAACTGTTTTAAAAAAGAATGTAATAAGGTAGGTATCTTCTTTTCATATAGGTTAATAGAAAAGTGATAGAATTCGGCACCGAATTGCGGAATTCACGCAATACAGATGGCGCGAAATTTAAATTTATAATTTTATGATTATTTTTTATTATTTATGTAATGTATTCTGTGTACCTATTTTAGTACCATAGTACGTATGTTAGCTAGATTATAATCAGTGTTTCTAACCCGCCATTTTTCGAATTTGCCGTTTTTGTTCTACTGACAAGATTTGCTTGCTCAAGTATAGCACACACAAGCAAGTGAAGCCAGAGCACCGATGGCATTGAAGTATGGACGTATGAAATGGATCGATCGTCAGTGTACTAAATAATTGGATGCCGTCCATTTGGATGTACCCATTGTAACGGCATCCATTTGGAAGACTCGTCAGTGGCCTGCTTTAGAAAGTACATTGTTTTAGTTCCAAAAATAGATTCCCCATCCATAATTTATCCGGAAATGATATATCACATGTCCTAATATGTATAGCTTTAGAGAAATGATGCTTCAATTGAAGCGCGGCAGCGTCGAACTTAACCCCCCTCCCCCCACTAAATGTGCCGTGGCTCTCGATGTCTCCCGGTCAGAATCTACTCAGACCAGCTAAAAATCAACTGTGCCAAGTTTCAGCGCATAGTCACAAAATGTAAGGTCTCATTCACTATCAAACCAACTTATAGTACTTATGTCTGATCACTGCGCTTTCTGTGCCCTATATCTTGAAAACGGCTAATCTCATGAAAAAATGTTCGATGCTTAACGTGTCACAAATTTTATGCTCTACAATTCTTCCCTACATGTAAACAGCGGTGGAGTTATAGAAATCTTGATATTCGCAAAAAACCGATTTTCATGAACTTTGACCTTGAATAACTTGTGACGCGCACATGATATATGCGTCGACTTTTAAGAGAACCTTTAAAATGTCATAACGAAGGTGTATACGAGTTTCCAGCTTATTATCTCTCATTCCGAGGTTGACCCCCTTTTTAGGCTTAAGTAGATGACTGGCCCACAAATAAACTCATCGCCAAAGGGGATTAAAATAGATTTGTTTGCCAAAACGAGTCACTTTTCTGAAAATTAACTATTGAAATCTATAGTTTAATGCCTATTCTACAAATGGTGAGCAGTGAAAAGGCAACATTAAAACGTACAACTTACGTTTTTACTATATAATCAATACATACATTGATTAGTTTAAATCATTGATATAGGCTATCAGACTAACTACTAGGTTTATGCAAAAATGTCGCCTGCATTCGGCATCCATATGTAACGGGTCTCTATTGTTTCCCAAAAAGTTTTAAGTCATAATGTATTGTTTGCCCCTTGGAGGTTTGCCCGCATTTTCGTTGGTCATAATTTATTTGGTTCAGAAACGCGTCACTTTTCAGGATTGCCATAAAACAAACCTAACCTAGCCTAGGATAGGATAACCTTACGAAAATCATGAAAAGATAAAGGTTTCAGTTTTATGACTAATGATAGTACCTAGGACAAACAATACATTATGACTTAAAACTTTATGGGAATCAAAGGGACCCCATCATCATAATCATCTCAGCCATAAGACGTCCACTGCTGAACTTAGGCCTCCCTCTTTTTTGGGGGGTGAATGCCATAATCGCCACGCTTGGCAGGCGGGTTGGCGATCGCAGTCGAGTACACCGAATTTGAGGGACGCTGCTGCCCGTCCACCGGCGGTCTTGGACGTGGTTTAAGGACATACCCGGGTCCTGGACGTAGTTTAAGGACATACCCGGGTCCAAAGGGACCCCGAATGTATCATTTATGTTTTATCCTTATATTTAGTTGGTACAAATACTTACCGATTTTGATCTTAGCGTCGCCTTCTCCGTTGATGGGGAAGAGAAGCAGCCTGCCGACCGCCGTGTATTTGCCCTTGATGGTGATGTTGCATCGCACCTGCAGCTGGAAAACGTTCTTCTCCAGATAAGCCCTGAAATAAAACGTAATGATGATGATGATTCATGAAATATAAAATAATTAATACCATATTCCTAAAAATATGGGATAATTAATTCATTAATTACCTACAGTAAGTAATTTATAGAAAAGGTATAGTACACATCAAAACTTATAAATTTATAAAGTTTGCAAGCCGTATTGTTTTATGAGAAATATTAGATATCGCAGACAAATTTATTGTTAAGGACGGTAATGGTGTCTAGACGATGGCTAAGTTTCAAACCGTATAAGTACTTAATACGCGGTTAGAGCATTTATTGTTATTACATACAATAAATAATAATGTATGTACCTAAGTGATTTTATTTCAATGGTTGTTTGTGTTTATCATGTTGTATCTTTGTTTATAATCTTTATGGTATGTAGTATATTCATATATCATTCTCTCGCATTCTACGCACATAAATAAATATTCAATTATATTAATGATATTCAGTGTATAATACCATTTTCAACATAAAATTAGGTAAATAAGAAAGTAGGTATATTAATATTTTATAAACGAAGATGTACTGTTCAATATTAAAATTTTATTAACAGGCATATGAGTTTAATTAACAACATACTTTATTAAAGATACGAAACTATAGTTTCATCTGAACATGTTTTTTTAGGGTTCCGTACCCAAAGGGTAAAACGGGACCCTATTACTAAGACTTCGCTGTCCGTCCGTCCGTCCGTCCGTCCGTCCGTCTGTCACCAGGCTGTATCTCACGAACCGTGATAGCTAGACAGTTGAAATTTTCACAGATGATGTATTTCTGTTGCCGCTATAAGAACAAATACTAAAAACAGAATAAAATAAAGATTTAAGTGGGGCTCCCATACAGCAAACGTGATTTTTGTGGGAAACGTGGGTGACCGTTTTCTTTTTGCAATTTTTCTGTTTTTTTTTTGCTTTATGGTGCGGAACCCTTCGTGCGCGAGTCCGACTCGCACTAGCCCGGTTTTTTTTGTTTTATTAGAAAATTGAATCTACTCGTAAAATGGCAGGCAATCAGAAAACCTGCTTTTGAAATTGTAATTTATTTTGCGAGAATACGGTAAGCTTCAATGAGTTTTCCAATGTGAATTACGGCTATCGCAAGTCACTAAACGATGGTGCAGATACCTACAAGTTAACTAACATTATTTACAATGCCACAACTTCAAGGGACACAAGTACATTAGAAACAGTGGACGATTTTTTGCAAGGTTACGTTCATTGAACCTTCAAGTTTAAGTTCTCACAGGCAGTAAAGCAACAAAAGGTTCGTTCAAAGTCGGTTTACGCAACTGTGAGAATAATGCACCGCGCCGGTAATTGCTGTGAGGCAATCTGTGTGGGATGCCTACATGACCGGCCCACAGAGGACTGACCTGCACAGAGTTATAAATTGATATGACCGTGTTGAGATGAGTTTCCATTAATTTATATACATACTTAGGTCATACTGAAAATTCCTGGACTGGCCACTTAGAAAAAATAAGTCGTCTCATATATCAGAATCCAGAAAGTTTCAGTATGGCCCACGTATTGCAAATAAATGTCCAGTGTATTCAGGCTGCATGCAGCCACCAAATCTCCGTTAATATAAAACAAAATAGCTCCGTTAATATAAAAAAAATACAAAATAATGCAGTTTTATATTTTAATATAAACACTTAATCTGTCACTTAATCGTTAAAAGAAAAAAAAACCAGTCTCTTAATTGGCCCTCGACTAGTGTTTAAAAGTCGTTTAAGAAAGTTCATGGTCAATTACTATATGCTTACATGGAGGCAAAGTCATGCATACAGAAACGCTACCTGATAGAACGGTTACTACTGTTAATGTTACTCTGCGTAGTTTTATTCTCCGAAACCAAACTGCTCCGTTGTCCCGCCAGTGCGTTGTAAATAGGACTCACTATGTTGAGTTTGTAATAATTCATTTTAAGGAGCTTTGTATAAGTTATGTTAGGCCGAAATACCTATTATTTAAAATCTACTACTTCTCTAAATGATAATAATTTAAAATTATCGTTTGAATTGAAAATAAAATCAATTAATCATGTCCAATCCTACATGTTAGTACGTCACTGTGTGACATAATGTGCACGCAGCTATAAAGCTATAACGATTATTATAAGGGTTGAAAGGTTAGAGTTATTTTGTCATTAATTATAATTAATTCATAGTGGCTTCAATAGCATAAAAGTACATAATAAAATGTAAAATAGCAGCAAAGAAGCTTGGCCTATTTATTTAATTGTTTGTTTCCGATGGGTAATAAAATCAGTTGGCATTTTGATAGTAGGTAGGTACGTTGTAAGTCTAAAAGCCGACATGATTCAACTAAGATCATGATGGTTCATGATTCTTATAATTTTAGAATTTTGTTACCTTGGAAAACACAACATATAAAATTGCAAGATCAACTTTAATATGTTTATAAATAAATAACTGTGAAACAATAGTGTCAAGGTCGACTATGATGACACGTCGAACCGGTTGGTCGTCCGTTGTTCAAGAAAGTGTTTCCACATTTCTGGACTTGTTTGATTTATTAAAATAAAGGTTACATGATGTCCTTACTTCGACTTCAGAAACTTGAATGGAGAATTTTCATTTATTTTTGAGATAACATTTATTAGTCACTAGCGACCCGTCCCGGCTTCACATGGGTTACACAAAACCTTGATAAATTATACCTAAACCTTCCTTAATAGTTACTCTATTGATAGGTGAAAACCGCATGAAAATCCGTTCAGTAGTTTTTGAGTTTATCGCGAACATACATTCACATAGACAGACGCGGCGGGGGACTTTGTTTTATAAAGTGTAGTAAAAGTGATAACCATCATCCATGTATTTTAATTATAGACATAGCTTGAAATATATTCATATTTTGGTGACATTAAAAATAGATCTTTACATTATTTTGTACAATACTAGCGACCCGCCCCGGCTTCGCACGGGTAAACAAATTATACACCTAAACCTTCCTCAAGAATCATTCTATTGATAGGTGAAAACCTATCAGAAGTTTTTGAGTTTATCGCGATCAAACATACAAACAGACGCAGCGGGGACTTTGTTTTATAAGGTGATGTGATTTAGGGTTTGCTCCAGGATTTTCTTAAGGTTATCCTATAAATAGGTAAGGTTATGTTTGTTTTATGGCAATCCTGAAAAGGTACGCGTTTCTAAGAGAAACCAAATTATGACTAAAGAGAATGTGGACAAACAATACATTATGACTTAAAACTTTATGGAAAACATTGGAGACCCCCAAAAACAAGAATTTGATCATGTAAAATAGACTTACTCAACATTCAGCACTTGGCATTTCCTCAGTCCCGTTGCTTTTCCATCAAGAAAGGTGACTTTGACTCCAGGCAGTTGGATGGGCAGTTCGTCGATTACGAAGGGGTCCAGGGAAGGCACCCCGATGTCCGGGAGGCCTTTTGTAAAGGGTAGCACTGCGTCTTGGGTAGCCTTTATCAGGCAGGCCGGCTCAGTGTTGTTGCAGGGGTGAATGAAATCCGCTGTAATATTAAAATAAACAGTGTTACTTTACGGTAGCTTCTTGAATGCGACTAAAGTCTAAAAGTAGCTGAATTATCAGTACCGATCAATGCCTGAATCGCGCATTCAGTTATGCTTCAACGGCTAAGGGCATAGTAATAGTAGGGGAGGTAGGGGACCATTGGGAAGTCGAGAGGCTCCGACACCCCCTTGTAAATCAGGACTTATTACAAGGGGGTGCCCGAGCCTCCCAACTGCCCAATGGTCCCCTACCTCCTCTACATAAAACTTTGCATATTAAACCAAACGTCCTTACGATTTGCCATTCTAATATTAGCCATGTTTTGCTGCTATTTAAACTACATTAAACTAAATCTGTCATGTTGCAATATTTCATGTTCGATATTACTTTGCGGCATGCACGCAAGGATTAAGGAGCATAATATGCTCCATACATGTAGAATGTTAAACACTAAACAGTATAAAATATTCGTACAAAGATAATAATACAATATAGGATTTTTTGGTTTTTTACAGTTCAGTTATGCAGTCGCCATCAGACATATCAAAGCGGCTGAGGTGCTCACAAATGGGTCAAACAGATCACTGTGTTACGTTCTTTCCTGTGGACATACACAAAGTTAAGGGCTATAAAGATTAATTTTCTTATTTAACCCTTATCCACGTAAAAAGGTCCTCCTTTTATTTACAGAACTATTATACAATCATTACTTACATGCCCACAAGCTGTTAACTATTGCCCACAGGAGAGAAAACTAGCGTGTTCGCGCGAACTGTACATTTTTCTCCCCTGTGGGCAATAGTTAACAGCTTGTGGGCATGTAAGTAATGATTTTATCATAGTTCTGTAAATAAAAGGAGGACCTTTTTACGTGGGTTAGGGTTAAATAAGAAAATTAACCTTTATAGTCCTTAACTTTGTGTATGTCCACAGGAAAGAACGTAACACAGTGATCTGTTTGACCCAAATATCTGAACACGCCTCTATATTGTCAGGGCGTTAGAGTAGTCCTGCAGCGCTGGCTATATTTTGAGCCCTAACTTAAAGTAATATTAAAGTCAATTTTTTTTTCGCTTACGAATGCTGTTTTAAGATGTTAATCTTACATTTTGTTTTGTGTCACAGATATTATTTGCTTTTTAAGTTATTTAATAATTTGTGGTAATTATTTTTATTTTGAATTATTTTGGAGAAAAGAATATTCGAGAGAAAACATGTAACTGTGTCGCATTTAGGATAGTTTTTTTAATGTGAAAACATAGTTTGTGTCAATTACGTCCATTGCAATCGGATACTATGTCATACTATTCAAAATGACTCAAAAAATAATTAAAGTTAAAATAAATTGCTGACGTCGCATTTAATCGTATCGATATGTACATTACATGTTTTTGTGTCTTATTGAGGCACAGCTTCATAAGATTTTTGATAATTTTGTTCTAACAGGCTATTACCATAACAAAAGAATATTAAGGTTACTAGAGTTCACACCTTATTAATATAAAAGGCGGGATAAATAAGAAATATGAATTTGTGTCAGTTTCATCCATTGCATAAACAAATAACACAAAAATAATGTTCGCGTTCATACGACGCTAGCGGGTGGCTCTTAACGGGCAACGCGGGCCGTGCACGGGGAGCGGGCGCGGCGGGCGCGGCGCGACCTTGGCGTGACGGCGGGTAAGGGCCTCTCTCTAAAAACCACACGTCGCGTACGCAACGCATGTTTACTTCGCCTGCGCGCCAAATTAACGCAACTTATGCAAAGTTATACTACTACAAAGAGAACTTATAGATATTGTACATTATGTCACCATTTAGCAAAGTAACTGTAAGTGTGTAAGTAAGAAAGAGAATTAAGGTCTGTTTATATCTATACACATAGAAAATGTGAAATTCCTCTTTGACATTCGTTACGTAATGTTGATTAACAAATATGCGACATATCCATCCTGAGGGCCTACCGCGATCATCGCAATTCGCAAATTGCGGACATCTTTTTCTGTCACTTTTATTACGTCTAATTGGAGTAAAAGAGAAAGAATTCGCAATTTACAAACTTTAGTGTTCACGGTTACGCATCATATACTTGTGACAATGACAGGGAAAAGGTACCACTTGAGTAAAATTTGCTTATTAATGCCGTGACTTGAGGTAACTTTCATTCTTTGATAAAAATATTACTTCTTGAACTTAATTTATATTAATGTTATTAATATTTTGATTTCTATATCTAATTATCTAATCAAGTCTAACTTCAATATATCTTAATTATATGGACTAATAAATTTTAATATAAACATTTTTTTTTTCATTATAAATAGCACAAACCAGTCTTTCCATACTTAACGTAAATTATGCACATTATTTTTTTTTATGTATTTTTTTGTTCTTAGCATTTTTTTACAATAGATATTATTAATTACACATATTTAGGTTATTTAAAGCCTGTTTATTCTTATGTTTTGGATACATTTACCTTAAATAATAATTACCAACACTTTTGATAGTTCAAGCTTCTTAGATAATACCTTTGGGTTCAATTGGCGTAAAGGACATTTTGGCGAAAATAAGTTATATCCACTACCGTAGCCTCAAAGGGCTTAACTGACAAAACGCGATTTTCCAGGAGAGCCAAAAATCAGTTTTGTTTTGAGAAAAAAATCAGACACTTTTGTTTGTTTGAATTAACTGATGCCTGTATGTGGCTTATGCCTAATTTTTTGAGGTCTTTTAAACTGATTTCTTGAATACAATGCTTATTTACGAAAATAGCATGTCCGTTACGCCAAAAACCACGACTATTTTTTAAAAAGGCGTCCTTTACGCCTCTTCTTTGCAATATTGGCAACTTGCATTTAGGGAACACTATACTTCTAGTACTATACTTTACATTTTTTTCCGAAAAATTATAGAGATGTATTCACTGTCAAGTTTTCCCCATTTTTGTTATTTTGGATACTTAAACGTGGAAAAGGTCGTTTTCTTAGCCACAAAAACAATGTTTTTTTTTTTTATTTGTTTATATTACTCCAAGTATATTAATTTAATTTAATTTGGTAGGTGAGAAGAGATCTCTGCTAAAAACAAACAAACCGAAGGGGAAACATGTTGGGGCACATGATACGTCACGATACTTACATAAACTCTATAATTGAAGGCAGAATAGAAGAACAGAGAGGCAGAGGAAGACCGAGACGTGCATATATTGACCAGGCCAAAGAGAAAATTAATGTAGTGACGTGACGCATCAAGGAGCTCAAAACAGTGGCAGAGAAAAGAACGGAATGGCGAATACTCCACCGACATGAGCTAGGCTACTATGAAGTATTTGAACAAATTAAATTGAAGTATTATTATTATACATTTACCCTCAATAATAATTACCAACACTTTTGATAGTTCAAGCTTCTTGGATAATAATTACCTTTGGGTTCAATTGGCGTAAAGGACATTTTGGTGAAAATGAGTTATATCGACTACCGTAGGCTCAAAGGGCTTAACTGACAAAACGCGATTTTTCAGGAGAGCCAAAAAACAGTTTTGTTTGAGGAAAAAAACAGACCTTTTTTGTTTGTTTGAATAAACTAATGCCTGTATGTGGCTTATTCCTAACTTTTTGAGGTCTTTTAAACTGATTTCTTGAACTTACAATACAATGCTTATTAACGAAAATAGCATGTCCGTTACGCCAAAAACCACGACTGTTTTTAAGAAGGGTGTCCCTTACGTCTCTTCTTTATTGTTTATCTTATTAGAAAAAGGGCGTAATGTTAAACTTTAAACTGTTTTAGTACCATTTGGCGTAAATCCAATAATTTCGTTGCAATACCAAGCAGCACCTTCGTTGCAGGCACCTTCTGGGCGAGCTCGCTCCATCGTAAGCCACGTCTACGCCTCGGCTAGTCTGTGGCCATGAGTAAGCCCATTCATAATTAAAAAAAAAAAATTGCCAATATTGCTACTACTTGCATTTAGGGAACACTATACTTCTAAGTACTTACTATAATTTACATTTTTGTTCCGAAAAAATATAGAGATGTAGTATTCACTGTTAAGTTTTTCCACATTTTTGTTATTTTGAATACTTAAACGTGGAAAAGGTCGTTTTCTTAGCCACTAAAACAATGTTCTATTTATTTGTTTAGGTATATTACTTCAACAGAATCACTGCTGTCCTACCATTGATGTATATATTGATATTGCAAAGTTCCCAGTGTGAGGCACAGTTTGGTTAAGCGGTGTTTTGTGTGAGCGACCTTTCTACTAATGTATTTAATTCATGTACCTATACTTTCGGCTTTTCTTTTTATTTTCTTCATTAGGCGAGCAAATGCATTGAATTTATCAACTTAGTGTATTAATATACCAATATTACATAACGTATTCATTAACTACATTTCAATCTTTTTATTTTGTTTTGTTTTGTTCTCATCTTTTGAATTCTAAGACCTCTGTTATTCTAGGCGCTATAAGTGTTAAACTTAGCTATAAGTGTTAAAACTTAAGATCTATTGTAAGGCTTCTATTGCCATTTTCAATTATGCTTCTTTTTTTTCTCTTTCTTTTTGTACGCATGTGTGTGTGCGTAGGTGCTAGCATTAGTTTAAAAGGTCATTGGGCATTTTGTTCGGACATATGACCCACAGCGTACACAAACGAAATAGGGCTAGGTATGTAGGTAAATGTATCTGCTACACAGTGGTATGAGTCGCATTCTTGCAAGCCATGGGAGAATTGAGAAAAAAATAAAAATAATTTCTTATCATTATAGCATTTTTGCAATGAATTAAGTCAGAACTATTGGAATTATTTCAAAAATACTTTGAATAGCTGCTGTTATATTGCGTTGCTGTTGTTATATTGTTTAATATCAAGCGGAACAAAAATAAAATCCAGTTCTAAAAAAACAATACTGTTGACAGTATTGTTAATTCGTCTAAAAAGGCAGCAGGCGCGAAATAAAGGGGGAGTCACGATTCACCACACCGCTGGGGGCTGGGATACTCTTCGAGCCCCGCTCCGAGGCGGAGTACCGCAGGGGTCTCCCCTCCTTTACTCCTCACAAGATATCAAGAAACCCCTGAAGAAGCTGGCCACCCCAAACACGCCAAACGGATAGACGCAAGACGCCTGCCCGGGCTGCACATGGGCATCAAAGAAAGTATTATGCATTATTTCTGTTTGTAATGTTAATTAGATTATAAATTTTACTTTTACATACTAAAATACTATTAGGTACAATAGTAGTTTAGAAATTTCATATGCCTATTCAGTAAAACTTAATGAATATGATCGCATATTTATGACATTACATTAGAGTAGAAAAAGGCCAGGCTTACGTACTTCTATGGATTTAAATGCAAACGTTAATTTAACTAAACAGTAACTTTCATAAGGGTAATCCTGTAAATTAGGGTTTAAACAAAAAAGTATTAATGATACGTTTTAATCAATAGGTATTACCAATGACCCTGTCACAAACAAAACTAAAAGTTATCAGTCTTACCTTAATTAAACGCCATAATTATCATTTGAATATAGTCATGTTTTATTATTTTCATAAAACTGATGAAAAAGTACTAGTTCAGTTTAAATTGTCAAAATTTAGTAACCCTATAAATAAATCAATGAGCACATGAGTAGGTAATGCAAGTACCTACTTAATAAAAAAATTCACAAGGAAAGTATAACTAGCTCATCCCACTTAAACACAAAAAAACAACAATTATAAACCCGAAATTATACATAGTATGGGGGCGTATCTCGTACATTGAATTATCTAACACTCGTGTAAACATCCATTAGTTATGGGCGTAACGTACATTTAGCACTCAAAAAGCGCAAAGAGGCGTAACGGACAAAAAATTACCACATATTTATTTAATAAAATTTCCGATGCAAAAGACATCCACGCAAATCGTACACAAAGTTGGGAGTTACGCCAAAATGTCTCACAAAATTTTTTTGAATTGTCAGATACGGCCAAATGCGTTGGAAAATTGTGTTCAAGCATTGATTTTTCATAGTGCTTAACGGACATTTTTTTCAAGTTATCGAGACGTTAAATAATACTATTCGATAGAAAAAAAAATACTGAGTATAACTGCATTTTCGCAATTTTGTCCCTTACGCCCTTTGAGCCTACGGTAGTCGTTATATACAGTTTTGTTCAGAATTCCAAGCGCTTTCGTTCGATATCTCTTAAAAAGTTGCCTTTACGACCCAATTTTTGCACTATGAGCTTGCAAAAACAGCTTATCTCAATGGTAAATCACCAGTTATAAATTAGAAATATGGATATTATCGTAAAGGTTACCGCTATAAATATTGTTGTAAATGACTTACATGTGTTTTGTCGTCCTTTAAGCCCTTCATTTGTCTTGATGATTTTTCATATCGTATCTCGTATGGTCAGTATGGTCGTAAAGGACATATTATACTACATATTGATATTATTTTACTTGCCCTTTATTTTCGTCCCTTTAGGAAACTGCGGGCTGCTGGGGTGCTGACGCGAAACAATTTGTGCGTGACATAGGCAAAAGGGAGAGGATCCCCACTCTGAATCTTTTCTGGTGCAGAGGCTGTCCATAGCCATCCAGCGGGGTAATGCCGTGAGTATTATGGGCACTTTTGCACCGGAAGCGATAAAGAACGGGTTTGACTAATAGTTACTGTGTAATTATTTTTAAGATGTAAAATTCCTATGTATGAAAATTTTAATAAACAAAGTTCTTAGGATTTTAGATACTATACTATTATAACTCTAATCGGGATATACCTGGCATAATCAACTACCGTTTGATACATTTTTAAGCTTCGTAACAGTAAATTATGCTGAGAAAAGTTAACATGTGTACCGTGACTGGTAACTAATACACCCCGAATTTGGAATAAAATAGTCTGATAACGTCTCTTACGTCCCCCTAATAAACAAGATTCACTAAATTATCAAAAATTTCATTGGCGTAAAGGACATTCATAGTGTTTTTGACCAATTTTAAAGGAAATTAACTTCTTTCGTATTTAATTTATAGATATGATTGCTAATTCAGGTTAAAGAGACTAACATTTTGAGTACTTTTCCAATACACATCAAAAACATAGCTCGATAAACCACAAAAATATATTATAAACATTTTAAAAAAAACCGGGCAAGTGCGAGTCGGACTCGCGCACGAAGGGTTCCGTACCATAATGCAAAAAAAAAAACAAAAAAAGCAAATAAAAAAACGGTCACCCATCCAAGTACTGACCACTCCCGACGTTGCTTAACTTTGGTCAAAAATCACGTTTGCTGTATGGGAGCCCCACTTAAATCTTTATTTTATTCTGTTTTTAGTATTTGTTGTTATAGCGGCAACAGAAATACATCATCTGTGAAAATTTCAACTGTCTAGCTATCACGGTCCGTGAGATACAGCCTGGTGACAGACGGACGGACGGACGGACGGACAGCGAAGTCTTAGTAATAGGGTCCCGTTTTACCCTTTGGGTACGGAACCCTAAAAATGCAGTTTTTCGCGTCTCCTGAAAAGTAGCATTTTGTTCTTTACGCCAATTGAACCAAAAGGTATCGTAATAATATATATTACTAAAATTAATAAAATCAGTCTTTATATTATGTATCAACTAGGTACATATTATAGTTGCACATGCAAGTGCAAATATTTTCATTGCCTTCAATTCATGCTATGTTGTGGGGGGCGTGGCTAACGATAATCGCAAGCCAACATTTTTTCTCATAATTATACCAACCCGGTGGAGCCCGTAATATCACCAAAATAATTAAAACAATTATATTCTGCTCCTCAAACGAACATACTTCTTTTTTCAATAACTTTTATAATTTATGAAGTCTTGTATTCAATGTACATCATCATCATTATAATTGACGTTGCTTGCCAGGCTTTATACATCACAAAATTAGCAATACATTGCGTCTTAAAATAATCTTAAAAAGTGTTCTAAATATCGAATAAAAGTTATTTTTAAAAGTCGCTGATGTGACATTCTCATTCAAAAGGTAGGGACCACTTTGTCGTTTACCATAAAGACGAAACTTTATTGTATCTTTATACAAATAACCTGTCAGAGAGTCCTTATGGCAAGGATAAAGTGGTACCTTTTGATTGCGAACTTCACGAATGAGCCTATGAAAAGATGCCTCCGAATGAAATAAATACACTGTAATGGCTCCTCTACACGATGGGCCAATGCCAGCCACTCCAAGGGACGCATTTATGCGTTAGAGGGAGCAAGTGATATTGCTATCTCATTCTACCGCATGGCTGCGTTCCTTGGAGTGGCCGGCGTTGGCTCATCGGATAGAGAAGCCATAATGTTCATCTAACAAGCACCCTACCCGCGTAGGTAGCCTTCCCCGCGTACGCCGTTCATGCAAAGTTTTATTTTGCCAAATAGTAAAAAACCGTGGTTGAAAATGACCCAAATTATGAATGTTGTCTCGATGTGGCATTATAATAATGTAGACGTAAACTTAATAACATGAATTTTTTTTTGTGGCAGATACTTGATTTTTATAAGAAAAAAAAATATTAAAAATAAAAGCGGTGGATGAATTTGACACACATTTGTTTGAATAACATATTATAATATCCTGTGAAGTACAACACTTCACTTACCGACTATAATTTTATTTTAGGCATTTTAGGTTCACTATTAGGTATTTATTAAATGTCATTATACCCGTGGATGAAAATGACACAAAATGCGTGTGTATGTCGGAAGCCACTTCGCTTTTACAGGGAAACAAAGAATTTCATTTCGAATATTGTTTTTACCGAATGCTGTTTAAAAAAAGAAATACCTAAATTTCTACCTAAGCAAATACCTAGGATGACACAAATTATTATTATTAGGTTTAGTATGTGGTCTGGAAACTATATGTAAAAAATAAGCAACATTAATAATCTTATAACTTCAAAAGTTATTGCTATCGGACTAGAGTGCGTGTTTCTAATATTGTGAACACCTTAGCCGCTCCGATATGATGGCGATTGTACATCGCTGCTAATTTACCGTATGCAATGGCCCTTAGTTATAATGACTCCATGATTTTAGGTTAAGTTGGGAAGGCAGTGTGACAAGGTCCTTTTAATTATCTTTGAGTTATTATTATGGCTACGTGTAGTGTAGTTGACCTTTTGTGTGATGAACACGGCATGTGATGGCGAATTAATGATGTAGGTGCTTATAGCTGGTTAATTTATCTTGCTTTAATAACTTGTATGTACCAACATATTACAGTTTTAACATAAGTGGCGATATCACCAATAAACCTGCCGATTTTTTTTTTTTTTTTTATGCATGGGTTTACTCATGGCCACAGACTAGCCGAGGCGTAGACGTATTAGGCGATTAGGTGATCTTTAACTTACTTATTTAGATGCTAACTGTATCAAGTAAGTTTCAGTTGACGGATAAATTCTAAGTTGTTATACATGATATTGTGACATTGTTATAATAAAAAAAACCGGAATGTAATAAAAGTAATCGACTGGCTAAGAACGCACTGCGAAAAATTTCTTGCGGTTACAGAAACGCAAAACGTGTAAGCGGTTTCAGTCTTGCAAGTGGTTGCATAACTAATCACAGTGCGTTCATTTCACTTTATAAATGATATATGATATTATTATTGTTGCCAGGAACCCATTTCACAATTGACTGCTTTATTACCTCAGAAAGACTTATGGGGCCCGATTCGGATTATGAAATAGACCTCTATTAGACATCACCAAGATACGATAACGATATGTTTAAGATTTAACCTGTCAAATTTGACATTTGGGCGATTCTGGAGATACTCTTGACCGATTTCCACAGGATATGACTTAGAGATCTAATTCATATCTAATAGATATCTTACTCTATCTAACGTAAAAGTGACATTGGTTGCCCGAATTGCGCTGCAAAAGAGAACTAGTTGATAACTAAACTATAACGTATCTAGAATGGGTCTAGTACGTGTCTTCTCTTGTGAATATCTTGAAGTTCGAATACGGCAGATCAGGCAGATGATAAGAAAAATATATATAGAAGACGATTGATCTATATACGCAGCGGTAATTTGATAAATAAATATTGTTTGACGGACATTTTGATTGGTGTCCCTTATCTCTTATTTTCTAAAACCAAATCCAACGCTTGAATACAGTTATATTCTATCATCATTGTTTTATGATAAGCATCATTTGCAATAACATCCATTGCAAATTACAGGAAATATTTAACAGCATCCACTGATAATCATGCGCAAATGTTTGCGTTAGAACAAAAAAAAATATTTCATCGCGTGTATTATATGTAAACATGCTATTCTTAAATTATGACAATATAATGTCTCTCGCAACTGAGACCGCTGTTAATTTGATGTGGATTTGAAATGTCAGATTTGTAAATGTCGAATAAGGCCCCAGACAGACATTAATCTAACGAAATCTCACACGTTAATTTAGAAATCATCTTAGAAAAATCATTTATTTACAAACAAGATATATACAGTGGTAGGTATTACTAAAAGAAATTAATAACTAGCTTAAATCTAAAATAGGCCCTTGAGGCATTGTAGGTACCAATCATCTATTTTAGACCCACTCAGAACTGATCGTAATCGCGTATACAGTTGATATTTTTTTTATCAACGGATGTCATCTTGGTAGGCCCCCAAAACTTAATGTGCGGAAGCTACGAAATTAGGTACCTACCTAAAATATTGTTTATTTTCTACGAAACTCAAATAAAATCCAACAGTCTGAGGAACACGTCTGAAACGTGAAAGTGTACGAATTTCCGTGCAAAAAATTCAATGAATCTGATTTATCAATGGCTGCTATGACTTATGCAATACTCTTGCAGCGAAATGTTTCTTATTACAATACAAAGAATTTTTGTAAAATGTAATATTTTTAAAGGGTCACACGCGACCTTCAAAAAAGAAGAATAGCAACTGAGAAGGCCGTCTGGCTTTTGACACATTACAGATCACTCGTAACAAACGCGTTTAACCAGAGAGCGGCCTTGACCGCTGTCGCAACCGAACCCAAACAAACTGCATGCAGAAGCGGTATGCTTGTTTTAAAATCTGATAGGTGTCGATATTGATATTGATGCGATCGTTCGCGCTAAATGGACTGCTAATCGTGTCAATATGCATTTTGCTCGCACTTATTTTTGCGCGCGAGATGCGCTACAGACAAAATTATCAAACATTCGTATACAAAGAAAATAGGATAGTAATTAAATTAGTTTTCACCACACCAGCTCCTAAAGCTTTTTTATTCCTCAAAACTGATTATAAAGATGCATTTTATCCACAAGAAAGGAAAAGTACCTAAGCCCATGAAAATTTAGAGTTGTTTCCTCGTTTTGGCTGGTAGGATTGACTTTTAAATAATGATTTTTAAGTAAGCGTATATCTATTAAGCGTTCTTTTTGGATCAAAAGTTTTTTACATTTTTACAGTTACTATTTTACTCGGGTTTGTTGTGGTTAGAAAATCTGTTTATTCGGTAGTCAAGTTTGTTTAACTTGCCTGAAACCAGTAACGCTTATGATTCCAATATGCAAACCACTACTTACGCTCGTGTTTCAGTCTGAGAATCATTTGTTTTCACCGGGGTAATTTTCATTTGCACGATTTTGCCCCACTGTAAAACAAATAACTATCACTAGGCATGCACCTGTGTGTTGTGTTCTATTAAAAAATAAAATATTATTATTGATTATTAGTTTCTATATGACTACTTCTTTTAAAAACTGACAGTACATGCATGCAGAACAATTATATGCTTTTCATGACTTTTATAGATATAATTATAATAATTTTACTATATAACACTTTAAACTCTCGCGTTTTGTACACATATTTAATTAGACAAACAGGTCTACCGCGATATAATTTCATTGTTTTTACCTTTAATTCCGACGTTTCAGCTGAGCCACACCACCACCACCACAGCTGACCACAGCTGGTGCAACTCAGCTGAACACAAACGGGTCTACCGTTTGTGTAATTAAATAATTTTACTGCTAAAATGATTGGGTGCTTAAATATAATCAGTTGCAAAAAACTTTTAGAGTAGGCATACTAAAATGTGAGAATTTAACTAATACGCTGCAAAAATATCTACAAAATGCATAATATTTATTTACCTACCTGGATTTAACTAAGAAAAAGAAAACCATCGGCAGTTAGAAAAATAGATGACCTACGGATTATTCCGTTTAAGCTGCATTTACCAAAACAAAAGATACAATGACCTTACATTTGTGAGACCTTGAATTTGCTTCTTGCTGGAAATAGCCACCCATAAATTTATAATCAGTATACTTAGTAGTAGGGCTTACGGCGATATTTACATCGAAAGCTGCATTTTTGGCAGAAAGCAAGCCGCTTTGCCCAGTGATACTAGGGACCAACCTGAATGATTTCATCCGAGGAAACACAAATTTCATTCACTAGAATTCAAGATGGCGGACATTTTCCAAAATGGCGGCTGCAATATTTAAAAAAATTATAGACACATAACGGCGGCACCGATTTTGGTGATTGATATATCGATCAATTCGTATTGACACCTGTAATCGAATAAAAAAGATGGCATTTAAGAAATTAAAGATGGCGGCCGAATATTAAGATAATTGTGTTTTTTTTCTTTAATTTTTTTCCTTCTAATAAAAATAACAATTAAATATTTTATAATATGATCACATATTCTTTAATTTAAATGAAACCTGATAATATTATCTGTAAAATAAAAAAATAATCTTAACAATCCGTTGAGTAGTTTTTGAACTATGCGCATTTCAAAAAGCGCGTAACTGCCGTACGAAACCGCCAGCTCGCGCGGCTCGCGTCAAAACTGAGAACTTTGATGATTTAAAGGCAAAAAAAGAACTGAAAACATATTTACTTTATTTATTAAGCTATAAATTAATAAATTAATTGTATTTCCGCTTATTATTTGTGACCATCACGGGAAAAGGTATGGCGGCTGGCGCTTACGTCGCTTAGCACCGGAATAGTATTGGAGGGGCGTTAATAATAGCTTAAGCGCCATCCGCCCTAAGGTACCTACACCCGTGGGTTCAAATTTATTCCTCTTTATCATCTTCGTCCGATGTGTTTGAACAGAAAGAAAAGAAAATTCATATGAAATCAGAACAAAATATACCTAATATAATTAAATTAAATATATAGAGATGAACTACGCCAAACTGTCCCGCCCCTCCATTACTATTTCAATGTGTGTAGTATTGAAATAGTAATGGAGGGCGGGACAGTTTGGCGTGATTTACGTATAAGTACCTTCCGTTTTTGCAGTTGCCTTTGCAAGTGCTGCATTGCACTGTGCAGGGTAGACCCACCCTCTGACACGTGCAGCGCATTGTTTCGCAGCCTTTTTTAGAGCCGCAATGGTCCAAGTATGATAATTCACGCCATATCTCCCTGGCATCAGACCATTGCGATTCCCAACTGCCATTAGATGACTTCCAACCCCAAGAGGATGGCGATGACACAGAGGCATCATCAAGAATAAGGGCATATCACCCCATAAGTGGCCTGCTTGATGTGAGACGGAGCGCGTGTTTATGTAATGCTGCCGATGTTGGGGGGATGCTGGTTACCAATTTATTTTTAGTAGCAAATAGCTCCTTGCGTACCAAGTTGACCGACGAATGTGCTATTTGTGGGTCATATAGGTAGCAGGTGAACTTTTCCAGCATAGCCATGATTTCTTCAGGAAGGCTTTGTAATGGCTGCGATATTTCTTTCAAAGCTGGTGTAACTTCAGGGTGTGACAACCACGTTTTGAAGCAAGACTTCTTTCCTTTAGTATGGAAGTCAGAAATAGTGTCACACCCTGTAGAGGCGTGAAAGCCACGAAGAGCGGTTGATCTGTCAGGACCCAAAGTATTTGCTATTTGTGAACATCGATATAACGGCGTTTATTTGCAGCCCCAGTTATTAGCCATAACTCTTGCAGGCCACTCTCAATTAAAGTTTGATTATATGATATCAATAACACCAAAACATCTGTACCTATCGGAAGATCTAATCAAAATACGCCTAATTCCCTGTTCTTCCTGATCTTTCGCGTGAAGTACAGTCAGCAGCAGAAGTCGCTATACACTCCAGGTGCTCAAAGAGAGGTAAACGTTTAAACTGTCAAAAAGTTGTTGACTGTCATGGTAGTATTTACTTGTGAGCGCTCAACGTGTCACAAATATGTTAACAGTCGCTATTCATTAATTTCTACACTTACAACAAGTCATTGATACCTTAGCTGTCAAAAAACCAATGGTATCTAAGCGGGCAACGTGTTAAATATATCTGAACAATATGGAAAAATAGACTTTAAAGCATACAAGTATGGTCGAATATTGAATAAAAGATAGCCATGCAAATTTCAGGTAAAGCGTTTTGACAATCATCGAAAGCAGTACAGTCTTGTCATCACATACATCTATCTCACGTTTTGCCCTTCAACCATTTGACAGGAGCCTCTCGGTCAACTTACTGCAAACTATTTCTTTTAACAGAATCGTCAAGACGAATGACACATAGCAAAAGCTAACTGAAGCCGAATTTAGAGCCAATTGTCAAGGCACGTCGTGGTCTCAGTAACAGGCGTTTGCTTTTCAAAGCAGAGACCGCGGGTTCAAATCTCAGTCGTACGCACCTAGAGATTACAGCTTTTTGTTTTTTTTTTGGATTTCATTTCTATTATTAATTTGTGTCTTCTGGTTTTATGTTAATTTCGCATTAGTTTATATAATTTTTGAAGATAATGTCACATGTAGCGTATGTACGACTTTCTATCAGGACGTTGTAGGTTTGAACCCGCAGTGGGCGTTACTTAGATTACTCCTGTGCGGAATGCCATTTGATATTTACTACTCAAAAATCACGTTTGTTGTATGGGAGCCCCACTTAAATCTTTATTTTATTCTGTTTTTAGTATTTCTTGTTACTTATAATAGCGTCAACAGAAATACATCATTTGTGAAAATTTGAACTGTCTAGCTATCATGGTTCCTGAGATACAGCCTGGTGACAGACGGACGGACGGACGGATGTCGATGGACAGACGGACGGACAGCAGAGTCTTAGTAATAGGGTCCCGTTTTACCCTTTGGGTACGGAACCCTAAAAATGCTGGTATCTTCGAAAACTGACTAAATTAAATTAAAGGATATGAAAACAATGCATTTTATTCATTTCAGACATCATGTTTCATAGTAACATTTATTGCTTAAGACCTACACAATCGATATCTAAATAGAAATAGTCTTAGTTTTATTTTTCAAAACGTTCGGGGTTCGATTCCCGAGCTGAGTACACATTTTTTTTTAATGTATGAATGCAGTTTTTCGTGTTACTAAAATCGATGACATGATTCCTAAGAAGAGATCGGTGTATATCGTATAGTATCAGATTTTCCCATACTGGCCGATCTAAATGGGCCACCCTGTATAGTATATTTTACTACAATAAGTGGGCTAAATAAATATATTAACATAGGTATATAATATGATCAACGGTTTGGAAGAACAGCTGCATATGACAGTTAAAATAAAAAAAACCGATCATTCTAGTAGAACCTACTTATTTATTGTATAAGTTTGACACTTAACGATAAAATACTTCTTTAAGAAAGGAGGTGTCAATTCGTAGTGCTACAGTATTTATTTTAAAGTTAAATAGATAAAATGTTGATGCTTAGTTACCATTGAAATAACAACTGCTTAGCAACTGGTGGCACCCTGGCTGCTGACGTACGTGATTGGCAGTGCGTGTAGGTATTAATGACAGCAGCTTGAATTTGATTGCTTAGTTACCACTGACTTTTTAACCGTTATTGTCATTGTGATTAAATAAGGGTGTATGTGTTAAAGAAAAACTCAGAAGTTAAGGTATTTGTGACGAACTGGAAGCCTACGTGAAAATGACATCTTAGATGTCCTTATTTTTGTGACGATTAAAGTGTATATGTTTTCTTGGACACCTTGCCCGCTCAGGTATATCTGCTGCTGACTGTACGATGCGGCCATCAGCTTCTTCCGCATGTGTTCCTATTCATAAGATCAGGCAGAACAGGGAATTAGGCGTATTTTGATTAGATCTTCCGATACAGATGTTTTGGTGTTATTGATATCATATCATCAAACTTAAATTGAGAACAGGGAATTAGGCAGATGTTTTGTTGTTACAGATATCATTCATCAAACTTAAATTGAGAGTGGCCTGCAAGAGTTATGGCTTTTAACTGGGACTGCAAATAAAGGCCGTTATGTCGATGTTCATAAAATAGCAAATACTTTGGGTCCTGACAGATCAACCGGTCTTCGTGACTTTCACGCCTCTACAGGGTGTGACACTTCTTACTTTCATACAAAAGGAAAGAAGTCTTGCTTCAAAACGTGGTTGTCAGGTTGTCACACCCTTAAGTTACACCAGCTTTGAAAGAAATATCGCAGCCATTACAAAGCCTTCCTGAAGAAATCATGGCTATGCTGGAAAAGTTCACCTGCTACCTATATGACCCACAAATAGCACATTCGTTGGTCAACTTGGTCCGCAAGGAGCTATCTGCTACTAATAATAAATTGGTAACCACCATCCCACCAACATCGGCAGCATTACATAAACACGCGCTCCGCCTCACATATCAAGCAGGCCACTTATGGGGTGATATGCCCATGAAACCTGATTCTTCATGATGCCTCTGTGCCATTGCCATCCTCTTGGGGTTGGAAGTCATCTAATGGCAGTTGGGAACCGCAACGGTCTGGTGCCAGGGAGATATGGCATGAATTATCATACCTGGACCATTGCGGCTCTAAAAAAGGCTGCGAAACAATGCGCTGCACGTGTCAGAGGTGGGTCTACCCTGCACAGTGCAATGCAGCACTTGCAAAGACAACTGCAAAAACGAAAGGTACTTATACGTAAATTACGCCAAACTGTCCCGCCCTCCATTACTATTTCAATACTACACACATTGAAATAGTAATGGAGGGGCGGGACAGTTTGGCGTAGTTCATCTCTATATCATCATCATCATCATCAGTCGTTCCCTCAATGCTGAGGATCGTGACATCATGTCCTAATGTTGCTGACCAGTCTCTTCCATAGGCTTCTGTCACCCGCCATATGTACGGCTTCCTGCAGATGTAGATGCAGCGGTGTAGTGACTTGTGCACTCCATCTAGCGGGTGGTCTGCCGCGAGTCCTCTGGCCCTCAACTTTGCCCGTAATAGTCGTCATTTCTAGGCTATCAGGAGAACGTCGTGAGAGGTGGCCAAAATATGCAAGGATGCGGTCTTGACATATGGTCGACAGCCGGCGGTTTATGCGTAGCTCTTCTAGAATGGACAGGTTCGTACGCTTTGCAGCCCAAGGTATTCGCAGAAGTCGACGCCAACACCACATTTCGAAGGCATCGATGCGACTTTTCATTTTGGCTCGGATAGTCCAGGTCTCTGAGCTATACATAAAGATCGAGAATACTAGGGATCGCACTAGTCTGATCTTTGTGCTCCTCTGGATAGCACGATCCCTCCAAATCTTGTCTAACCGGCTCATCACTCCCTTAGCCATCTGGATCCTCCGGACGATATCCTTGTCGCATCTCTATATATTTAATTTAATTATATTAGGTATATTTTGTTCTGATTTCATATGAATTTTCTTTTCTTTCTGTTCAAACACATCGGACGAAGATGATAAAGAGGAATAAATTTGAACCCACGGGTATAGGTACCTTAGGGCGGATGGCGCTTACGCTATTATTAACGCCGCTCCAATACTATTCCGGTGCTAAGCGACGTAAGCGCCAGCCGCCATACCTCTTCCCGTGAAGGTCACAAATAATTAGCGGAAATACAATTAATTAATTAATTTATAGCTCAATAAATATAGTAAACATGTTTTCAGTTCTTTTTTTGCCTTTAAATCATCAAAGTTCTCAGTTTTGACGCGAGCCGCGCGAGCGGACCGTTTCGGACGGCAGTTACGCGCTTTTTGAAATGCGTATAGTTCAAAAACTACTCAACAGATTGTTAAGATTATTTTTTTATTTTACAGATAATATTATTAGGTTTCATTTAAATTAAAGAATATGTGATCATATTATAGAATATTTAGTTGTTATTTTAATTAGAAGGAAAAAAATTTAAAAAAAAAAACACTATTTTCTTAATATTCGGCCGCCATCTTTAATTTCTTAAATGCCATATTTTTTATTCGATTACAGGTGTCAATACGAATTGATCGATATATAAATCACCAAAATCGGTGTAGCCGTTTTGTGTCTATAATTTTTTTAAATATTGCAGCCGCCATTTTGGAAAATGTCCGCCATCTTGAATTCTAGTGAATGAAATTTGTGTTTCCTCGGATGAAATCATTCAGATTGGTCCCTAGTATCACTGGGCAAAGCGGCTTGCTTTCTGCCAAAAATGCAGTTTCTTTTCGCTAAGCTCTATCACTAACTTATCTGTTACAAAAGAACAATTTTGTAGCAACTTATCTGTGTGGCCTTCTTTTTATAATTTAAAAGGAGGAAATTAGGTACCATACGTCTTATTTTAGATTGTTGTACATCTAAATCATTTCATCATTGTTGTGCATCAGATCCAAAATTTCCGACCGTGAACTAGTTTTTTTGGTAATTACTGACATTTAGAGTCATAAATACTGCAGGAGCCAATGAAGGAACGTCTTACAAATTTAAATAAGTAAAGCTCCACCCACAAGATGGACAGACGACCTTGTTAAGGCCGCCGGAAGACGCTGGATGCGGGTCGCTTCCAACCGGTACGAATGGAGGTCCAAGGGGGAGGCCTATGTTCAGCAGTGGACGTCTTATGGCTGAGATGATGATGACGATGATGAAAGCTCTGAAGGCCTACCGCGAACCACGTTCGAGGTGTTGCCTCTCTGTCGCACTTGTAAATTCATAAGACATTTTGTTTGACTGGTTTCCTAGGATAGCGGTGCCGTCATATAGCAGCCGTTTTCATACAAAATATTACTCCATCCATATATTTTGTATGGAAACGGCCGCGGTTACACGGCACCGCTATGCTAGGAAGACAGAGCTTATTTAGAGAATTAAACCATTTTCGTTGAATAATTTTACGGTTTAGACTCACTTGTTTTTATTAACCGACTTCCAAATCCCAAAGGAGGAGGGTATCAATTCGGTTGTATGTTTTTTATTTTTATTATTTTTATTTTTTTAATTTTTTTAATTTTTTTTTATTTTTTATGTTTGTTACTCCATACTCCGTCATTACTGGACCGATTTTGAAAATTATTTTTTTGTTTGTATGTATATGCATACAGATTGGTCCCGTTTTTGTCAAAATCCAGTTCTGATGATGGGATCTATGAGGAATCGACGGAACTCCTCAAATCTTAAAGGCATACATATGGTGAATCGAAGAAATCGAGGGAACTCCTCAAATTTTAAAGGCATGCGTATAGAGATTTTTGTATTTTCATCAGAAAATCAAGCATTTTCATTAAAAACTGTTGCATTTGATGAAGTGGAACTGCTGATGATGATCAGAACGGAACTCTTCAACGACGCATAGTTCACGTTTGGCGATTTGTCCTCTTCGTTATGTTTGTTAAGCAAGTTTAGTTTTTAAGCCACATTTCTGTCAAGCTCGAGTTCTGATGTTGGGATCCATAAGGAATCGAGGGAACTCCTCAAATCTTAAAGGCATACGTATAGAATTTTTTGTATTTTCATCATAAAATCAAGTATTTACATTAAAAACTGTCGCATTTGATGAAGTTGAACTGCTGATGATGATCAGAACAGAACTCTTCAACGACGCATAGTACATGTTTGGTGATTTCGAATTTCGATTTTGACTTGGACTGGGACCCGGACTCATACCCGGATCCGGTTCGGACCCGGACTCGGACTCGGATTCGGACCCGGACTCGGACCCGGACTCGGACTCGGATTCGGACCCGGACTCGGACCCGGACTCGGACCCGGACTCGGACCCGGACTCGGACTCGGACCCGGACCCGGACCCGGACTCGGACCGGGACTCGGACCCGGACTCTCACTCAGAGACCCGGACCTTGACCCGGAAAACCACTATAATACCTAAACTAAATAAACCACTATGATTACCTACCATAAAATGTGGGTATGATGATGCCAAACCCCTCCCGCTCAAACTCCCGTACACCGCACCGCATGCGCCGTTAAGTGGGTTAGGTTAGGTTTGAACTGCGATCCTCACAGAACCGAACAAAAGTGGGTTAGGTTTGGTTAGAACTGCGAGTCTTACAGAAACGAAATGCTACTAGAAAAGTGGGTTTGATTAGGTTCGAACTGCGATCCTCACAGAACCGAACTGCTATCAGAGAAGTGTGGATTAGGTTAGGCTAGAACTACGACCCTTACGGAAACGAAATGCTACTAGAAAGTACTGGTTTTACCTCCTTTTCTACATAGTGCACCATCTACCATAATCTTTCACCGGGCCCCATAGAAGACGGTTTTTTTTTTCTTAAAAATTATTTATGGATAATTCGGAATTTTTATGATGTATATTAAGAACCAAAGCTGCGACTTAATTTAAATACCTACGGACAATACATACATTTTGTAAATTCATGTTGTGCTTACGTAAGCGTAAACCAGAAGTAATTAAACCTGACTTAACATGACTCTGAAAACATATTGTTTTCTTTACCCATGAAAACCGTCACTGAACCGAATAATGCGAGACTGAGTTTTGAAAACACCGAACCAAATTGACTACCGGGGTATTGTAACCTCATGCAGATTTTCTGTGCTTAGCTCGCAGATACCTACTGGACTTTTATAATAGATACTACATAAAGTATTGTAGGGGAGACCGAGGTGAGTTGTGACAGAGGAGAGTTGTGACATCGTCGATTTTTTGGAATCTAATAACTGTCTAGACCTAGACCTAGTTTTCAGTTAATAGATTCCAAAAAATCGACGATGTCACAACTCTCCTCTGTCACAACTCACCTCGGTCTCCCTTTTTGTGAGGGTTTTACAATGGACACCAAAAGCATAGGTGCCATTGCCATGCCATTTGTCATACAATGTGAAGATGAGAGTCAATTAGAAACTCAAACTACAAGGCGGACTTTATTGACTAGTTAAGTGTTCACGATTAAAATATAGGTACGCATTTTCTAACCAAAATAATACCACATTTTACAACGAGATTGCCGTGATGTCACACTACTTGTGACTTAATATGTACTTCAATTTTTTTTTCACCACACCAGCTCGGAAAGGCTTACTTTGCACTTCAAAAACTGATAGCAAAGTTGCATTTTATTCACATGTGAGGCAAAGTAAACAAATGCAAATTTTCAGTTGTTTTCTTACGTTTGCTGGTAGAATTGACTTTTAAATGATGATTTTGGATGATAAATATTTAATAACATTAATTTGGTGTTGATTTGGTTTGATTTTGTTTGATATTTTACATTTAATAGTTGCTTCGGGTTGGTGTGGTGAAAAATTTTGTGTTTCACTCGGGGGCAAATTTTGTTTAACCTTCGTGCTTTGAAACCCTCGCAACGCTCAAGATTCCATTTTTCGAACCACTCGCTAAGCTCGTGGATCAATTTTGAAATCTTTCGCTTGCTCGGGTATGAATATTAGCACGAGCAGTTAAACAACAACTTTGCCCTCTTGAAAAACAAATAACAATAAGCAGTCTAACTTTAAAGGAAGATAAGCAATAGGGCTATAAATGCCCAGTGGTTAGGTACTATTTTCCTGGGGTCGACAGCCTTGCAGTATCGCTTACCTATTCTCTATTCTCTCTCTTATGTCATATATTCTTAGAATTATGGCCCTATAAATACTAGAAGTAATAGAAACCGCAACAGAGAGGATCGTTCACTTATACATATGAATAGGTACCCCGCTAATACTTTAGCAACTTGCCTCATCAACGACTTGCCAATAAAACCTAAGTCTAACCTTTAATAAAACCATAAATCGTGTTCTATCCCATCATTAAAGTTTGAATTCCTTAACGTGACTACCAGTGGCTGCAAAACTTTGTAAGTGCTCATTAAAGGGATGTTAAAAAGTCTCTAGGGCACAAAAGGACATAAAAGCGTTATACATCGGGGAGAGCGATAAATAAGATAAGGTCGGTTCGCAATCAATCCTGAGCGCCGATAGCGTTGATGAGGGCTGGTAATAACGTGACTTTGCTTTTCTGTTCTATCTTTAAAAGCTTTGCTAGATTACTGGACTATTTCCAGTATTTCTATGATACTACTGCCGATATTGCTGCCAATTGACGAATCTGGAAGTGAATATTTGACCGATAGAAAGGCGACATTGGATAAACATAGGCTCGCCATTTACCAAGCGCATGTTGAGTGATGAGGCAGGTTGCGGATCAAACTTTTCTGTCCAATAAGTTGGAAAAGTCCTTCAAAATTTTTGGAAATTTTTACTAGCAATGGAATTCGCAAAGTTTGTGTGTGCAATTCTTTTCGGCCACCTGGGGGCCGGGCCGAGCTCCGGGCCCGTTTAACTACTTCTGTTGCTGAATATACAAAACTTCACGAAACAAATACTATATCTATTGTATTAAAATTTACTTAACCAAAGTGAAACAGGAAGTGGAAAGTTAATGAATTCCAGCTCAGGCAATTACCTTATAAGATTAGAAATGAGGTCGTCAGGTTTCCCAGTCCTATGACGTGTTTCCTTATAGGTAAGACAACAACTTTTGTACTCCAATACAATATATCCTTTATATTATTTCATGCTAATTACCATTACATCTACATTACTTATACCAACTAATACTTATTATTTGAAATGAGGTGAATACCCCCCTTCATTTGTTCTTATGACTTCCTTATATTACTATTCTCACTTAAAATAGTGCCGATAAAATGGGAACAACTGGGACGTCAATGGGTACAGTCAACAGCTGATGTAGCTTAGCAGGCGAGGTGTTCAAACAACAAACTGCCGTATTCGAACTTCAAGATATTCACAAGAGACGACACGTCCTAGATCCATTCTAGATACGTTATAGTTTAGATATCAAATCAACTAGTTCTCTTTGCAGCGCATTTCGGGCAACCAATGTCACTTTTACGTTAGATAGAGTAAGATATCTATTAGATGTGAATTGGATCTCTAAGTCATATCCTGTGGAAATCGTTCAAGAGTATCTCCAGAATCGCGCAAATGTCAAATTTGACAGGTTAGATCTTAAACATATCGTTATCGTATCTTGGTGATGTCTAAAAGATATCTAATAGATGTATATTTCAAAATCCGAATCGGGCCCAAAGTGTAACGATCTTGTTCTAGCGGTGCCATCTCCTACTCCTCCTACTGGTAGTTAGCGAGCAGTTGGTAATATACATAGTAGGTGATTAGGATGATAAAGCAGAGTCCCGTTGAACTTACAATTCAACGTTATATTAAAGTCATTTATATACCACAATAAAGAGGTTAAGGTCTCAGTAAATCATAGTCAATGTGCGTGTATTACACTACACTAAGTAAGGTAGTTGAAGACACAGGAATTGAAATATTTGTCGTTGCCGCGGCACGCATGTCGCTGTTAAGCAAGTGTGCGACCGAGTTTTATTTGATGCGTGAATCGCCAAGTCGACCTTTATTTGTGTTACATTATGTGCTAAATTTCTTTGCTTACTTAATTACCCCGCTAAAAGCTTATAACCAACTTAAGAGCAGAACGAAACATGCGTTCGTTTGGTTTGTTCAGCTTCAGCAAGTTATAAGTCCAGTAACTTGGTCGCCTAAAAGTACGGGGTTCTTTTGCGTCGTTATATTTTAATCAAAAATTTTATCAAGGTCGACTTCTGATGATGGATTCCCTGAGTACCTAATTAAGGGAACTCCTCAATACTTATAAACATACTTATAGCGTTTATTTCATTCATCTAAACCAAGCATTTGAAATTAAACGGTGATATTTGGAGAAATGGAACTGATCACTAAGACCAGAATGGAACTGCTCCAAGACAAGTATTGTCTTGGGGCTGATTGTAATTGTTATAATACCTATGTTTGTTAATTTCAAACTGTTTTGTGAAGTCGAATGTGAAACATACTTAATTATGTTAGCTGATTATCATTATTTAGCTTTTTAGCTAGCTTTGGCTGATTATCAACAGAATTAAATTTTTCAGTCTAGGAACATTTCTAATTTAAAATGGAAAAATCTGGCCTATGTTGATGAAAATTTTTATTCACGTTTCCTGCTGAAGTTAAACACTTTAGTATCCTACATTAATTCAACATTAAAAATAATGTAAATAAGTTTTGTTCTCATTTAAATTCAAAATAATGCATTCACTGCCAATTATACTCAGGATATCTCCGATAAACCTCTAAAACCAGTTAACCAATGTGCACCATCTATTCTATGTTGCAATAGACATTTGTCATTCCTTATTTCACAATCAAACCCCGGATAGGTATACACAATTGCTAGCAAATAATGCGCCGTATTGCAATTATTGCAATTAGGTTATCGAACATAAATTACACTCAGGATTTACCGCCTGGCCTGAAAACGCATCCTTCCCTAGCCCTAAGGTTAAGTAATTAAAGAAAACTCACGTGCTATTTTTGCCGAGCAATCACTAACGAAGGTCGCAGCCGCGAGGAAAGTGAAAACCAAAACATACGCACACATTGCGAATACGCACGCACTGGCCGGCGCTAAAATCGGAAATAAAAAAAAAAACAATGCGGCGTCCGATTCGAGGACCACAGACTGACTGAATGGTGACCCTGCTGGCTTCGCGCGCTTACTTCTTATGTAAATTGAAACGAGTTCTTTCTCATTTTCGGTTGCACAAATTCGGTTAGCTCTTTGCCAATGTGAAGCCTGCTTGTCACGCAACACTGGCCGCTAATCCGCTTTATAAATTGTATTCGCAGTTGGTATCGCGTGAAGATAGCCGTTTTTACGATATCGTGAAAATGAGATGAGTAATAGCCCCCCAGATTTGCGAAATTCTGACAGTCGTAAAAAATACGGTACCTACTGTTAACTCGATAATGACTTAGACATAAAATGCTATTTTTATGGTTGTAAAATAAAGCTTTTCATGCCAAAAAAATATTATGGAATAATAATCATAAATGAAAATATATAATTCTTATTACTTCTAGGGATTTATTACAATAGCATAGATATTTTCAAGAGCGACGCATGGAAACAATATTTATTAATAAACATAGAGTCATACATATTAACTAACATAAAAGTGTCCACAACTATACAGGGTGTTTGGTACATCGTTTGTCAAATTAAATCGGCAGATAGGTTGAGTCATTTGCTATCTTCTCATGCCTAGAAAAATAAATTGGCCTTGTGTTTTTTTTACTACTACGCAAGTAAAAACTTGAAATTTACGAAAACCTGGCATAGAAGTGAAAAAAGAAATGTGCGCCAAATTAAAAATTTCTAGGCCTGAGAATAGGTATAGCAAATGACTCAACCTATTTGCCGTTTTAATTTGGCAAACGATGTACCAAACACCCTGTATAAATGAAAAGTTCCTGGTCCTGATATGTATCAAACCTAATTAGTGTTGCTAACGTACCTATGTCTTTCATTTGCACTAATTTCATTCAAATTTTAGAATTATTTTAAAACAGGTGAAAAATAATTATTAACCCACTACCAACTTGAAGTTTCTCACCAAATATAACCTGCTAGTCATGATTATATTATTTTGGATCGGACTTCCTCAAGGCGGAACTCTCTTACAGCGTATTCCGGGGACTTATAACGAACACGGGCTTTTTTGGTTAAAGTTGCTACAGAGGACTCTGTCTTAATTTTCTAGTAAATTAGACCAAGGAAAAAATATATACAGAGTTACAACATATTCAAAATAGGACGTGTGTTATCTTTAAAAAATTAAGGAGGAATGTGTACATCTCAACACTAATATATTGTAGAAGGGTAACTACAGGTTGTCTATTATTAAAAAAATTAATAAATAGTTTCACGAAAGCTGTCATAAAAACAAATTATTGAAAATTGTGACCTCACAAAATGCGTTTTAATACCAATTTTATAAAACTGATTTTTTAGGTCAGGGTAACTTTACCCTAATTGGAAAATAATTTTCGGTTCCAGCGATTTATACTTCCCAATGTGTGCTTTTTAGCAAAGTCAAGTTTCAAGAGTCTATCTGGCCTGTATGACCACTAATAAACCTAAGTGTTTGGCTTTTTTACGTTGTAATAAAACAACGTACTGGCGTAATCTGCGCAATGCAAAATGTACCTATTTTGTAATATTGTTTTGACGAATAGGCGAAGGCGCCAAGAGGAAGCTTGTGCACCATACGAAACAAATTGTTTTATTCGTGTCAATAATGTATAAATCGGCGAAGCAAGTCCGTTCCTAATCAGTGTTCCGTGACCGATTCTTTGCGTGCACGCCTATGCAGTCAATGGTCGGTCGGCCAGATCGGTCGGACAATGCGTGCTGGCTAGAGATGGGTATTGGGTAGGTTTACCTTGTGCATGACGCTGAGTGGGACACATTAATAATTCAGCCTATATACCTGCTGGGCACAGGCCTCCTCTCATGCGCGAGAGGGTTTGGGCTACAGTCCCCACGCTAGCCCAATGCGGATTGGGGACTTCACATACACCTTTGAATTTCTTCGTATGTTTCCCTTCACCGAAAAGATAGGTAGTGGTAAATATTAAATGATATTTCGTACGTAAGTTCCGACTCTCATTAAGTACGAGCCAGGATTTGAACCCGCTACCGGCTACAACCGCTTTTTTTGCGCGAGTGGGACACAATACTTACCTGATACTGGACAGCCTGTGTAGTATTTTTCCGATGCCTGGCGTCAACGCATAGACTGTTCAATCTGTACGGCTATCACCAGTTTAACACTGACAAATATGCTAGCGTGTGCGTAACTTACTTTCTATGCGTCTCGCTCGCATATTAGTGCGAGGAAGATGTACATTTGATTGTACATAGAAAGTAAGTTACGCAGACATTGTCGAATATGTCATTTTAAAACTGCTCAGGTAAAGCTATTGAGCTCAAACAGTTCAAAAATACAAATACATGTAAGGGGTACACTAAGCGGATGCTACTCTGCCCCGTGTCATAGCACCAACAGCTCGCTACAAGCTGCGCTGCGTAGATATTTAATTTAATTACTATCCATCGTTTGCTCGTCCCGTTGTTATTCTATTAAAATATTATTTATTTATTTACGTATATATAAATGCTCTCAAACCACCTTGGAGGTTAACGGGTAATTTAGGAATAATCCGAGAAAATTCAGGGTATATACCATTATACCCGCTACCCATCTCTAGCGCTGTCAGGCTGGCGGTATTACAGTTGGTCCATAAGGCGTAGACGAGTCAATCACTCACGTAAACCAGAGTCAAGTACGAGTATAATATATATGTACTGTTCGATTACATACGGTAACGCAGCGAGTGTGATGGGCACCTTTGCGCCGGGGGTAGCGCGGGGAGGTCTCTTTGAGTAGGTAGTTTTTATATTCTTTATTTTATTTTAGATATATTTAGGGTTGTTAGTTTTAATTTAGTATTATTTATAGATGTATTTAGTTCATTACATACGAATATCCATAAGTCAATACAAACTACGTAAAGCTACTTAAAGCAAAATATATGATCATTGTCGAGAGGACGCTTTTATTCTCATGTATAGGGTGACAGTTCCGTATAGGTACCTAGTATGAAAAAAATATTTCTAGTTAAATTCCGCAACATGGCGCGTGATCATATATTCCTTAGTAGCTTTTTAAAAATTTAGTAAGGTAAGTACCTACCTACTTTGTTTTACTTATTTGAAGTTTAATTTAAAATTCTGCAAACGTTTATCGTGCGCGTTAATTAATGTCCAAAAAAACTATTGTTCCCTATTGTGATCTCCAGGTACCTACCTACATAATAATCTAATGCATTATCTATCATATATAAGGCCAGTTTATTATAATTAATGCGATTGAGTGTTCAACTCGTTGGGGTTCGATATGCAATTGCAATAATATCCCTACTCTGCTTACGCAAATGAGCATATGTTACTGGGAATTACCAGTTTCTTATATCCGTTTGGATATCGAGGCCAATATATACACTGACAATATATACTCCTAAGTCAAGCAATAACCAGCTGTATGTCAATGATGAAAATATTTTTATTTGTGTCTCATTTAAGTACAAGAGGAGCTTACTACTATTTAACAATAACAAAAGGAAGATTTTTTTTATCATTGTTTTTAAAAATAACTTAAGAAACTGTAAACTACGGCGTGAATCTGTTTGTTTTATATTTCAAATCTTCACTTAACGATTAATGCTTAAGGCCTGACTATTCCAAATTCTCGGTAGCCCGTCATCTCAACATCCACTTGCTTACTTTTCATCCACTTATTGATAGATTTACCATTGCTTTTACATCCCTCCATATTCATTCATAATCCTAACACCTTTCTCGACACCTGCCCGTGCCACGATAGACGTCTCAGTTAAATGTTTTTAAGGTAAAATCAGGCAATTAATCGGATTTGATTAGATAAGATTATTAAATGAACTGTCAATCTTCTTTGCAGATTACATACTTATGTACAATATCATTATCAAATCATTCGGGCGTTGCTGATAAATGTCAATGGATGCAAATTGTTGAAATCAATTCAGGGATGGTATTACAATTTATCATCTCGATTTTTAAAAGAAAATCTTCGTTAGGATAATGGTTTAATCTCAATAGGACTTTTCTTCCTCTATTTTTTATGTGGAAAGATCCATCGCTTTATTAAAAACTGGTGCCTGGATTTAGCAGTTAATTACGGTCTAATCTTCATAAAAGTGTACTGGAAAAAGCAATAAGATAAGGAAAAGTGTTAAGCAAATTATTTTGTTATCGACTTTAGCGGAATTCAAATGTTATATGATCTCGTTTCAACATGTTTCATTATTTTAAGGATTTAAAAGTGATCTTATATCAATAAATGATGTCACTTACTGACGAAACACAGCATAAAGCCATGATAGTTAGGCAGTTGCAATTTTCACAGATGATGAATTTCTGTTGCCGATGCCGCTACAACAACAAATACTGTGCCTACTGTACTAAAACAGAATAAAATATAATTATATTTAAGTGGGGATCCCATACAACAACTTTTTTGTTTAATGGTACGGAACCCTTCGTGCGCGAGTCCGACTCATACTTGGCCGGTTTTTTATCTTCAAAACTGATAAGAAAGATGCATTTTATCCACAAGAAAGCCAAAGTAGCTAAGTCCATGCAAAATGTTGAGTTATTTATTTCCTCGTTTTGGCTAGTAGAATTGACTTTTAAATTTGGTCAGTGCCAAAACGACTGGGTGCTTAACTACAATCAGTTGCAAAAAGCTTTAACAGTAGGCAAACTAAAATATGAGAACTAGCTAACAAGCTGCAAATATATCTACAAAATGCAAAATATTTACCTGCTTCTTGGTAACGCTACGTCTTACTATACGTAGGCGAACAACGCGCGAACGCGGCGCGGCGCGGCGCGGCGAAATCAATCCTTTGATGCCCATAGAAGTGTCCTACGTAAGCGATCTCGTTGCGAACGCGATGCGGCGCGATTTGCACGCGAATGTCAGGCGCCGCGCCGCGTTCGCGCGTTGTTCGCCTACGTAAGACGTAGCGTAAGAAAAATACCAAAACCATCAGCAGTTACTAAAATAGATGACCTACGATTATTTCGTTTAAAGCTGCATTGACCAAAACAAAAGATACAATGACCTTACATTTATGAGACCTTGAATTTGCTTTTGGCTGGAAATAACCACCCATAAATTTGTAATCAGTATAATATATCTGTTACAAACGAACAATTTTGTAGCAACTTATTTCATTTGCGGGCGTCGTTTTCAAATTTTATATAGCCTATGTCACAACCACAATTCAACCACACCTCACATGTCAAAAACCGTCTAGCCGTTTAGGCTGTAGGGCGTGCCGAATAAATGGACATAATTATGTAAGTATGTATTAGGTACATAGTTACCCACGCTCGTAATACATTATCCTCCTAAATGATGCAGTCAGATAACACTTGCACTGCGTGTGTTATCAAAATTGTTGCAGACTTGTCACGATACCTTGAGTTAGACCTCTAGGTCTAACTCAAGTATCAAGTGTACTCAGGCAACTTGACGCTGTGAAAAAAATCAGAGCTGCTACCGCGAAAACCGTAATTCGCAAATTGCGGGGATCTTTCTCTTTTACTCCAACGAAGGCGTAATTAGAGTGACAGAGAAAAATCCCCGCAATTTGCGAACTTCGATTTTCGCGGTTATAGCCCAGATTTCTTAGCTAACGTAAAGCAAAGATACGGCCGATTAAGCCGCAAAAAACTTATATTTCGATACTATCAAGGGTATCAAAATGTATAGGGTACTTCCCTTTTGACATAAATATAACTATGAAAAAATTTGTAAAAAATAAAATAAATTAGTACGGAACTTTTGGTGGGCGAGTCCGACTCGCACTTTTTCGGGTTCCGTACCCAAAGGGTAAAACGGGACCCTATTACTAAGACTCCGCTGTTCGTCCGTCCGTCCGTCTGTCACCAGGCTGTATCTCACGAACCGTGATAGCTAGAAATTAGACATTTGAAATTTTCCCAGATGATATATTTCTGTTGCCGCTATAACAACAAATACTAAAAAGTACGGAACCCTCGGTGGGCGAGTCCGACTCGCACTTGTCCGGTTTTTTTGTTAACTTATTCGATCGGCGACCTTGACCGGCGTTGCGAATGAAAGTTTCACCAACAACGCGCCTCGTGCGATCGGCGCACGATCGTACGATAGTGAATCAGCAGCACAGATTGTGCCCACTAGATGAAGCATACCTGTAACATCATTCTCTGACGTTCCTCTATAAATATATTATATTGGATACAATGAGTTCAAAACTAACATAACCAGTTACATATTATTATAAATACCAGCAACGATAATCTGCGAAGATGGCGACACGCATCCCTACAAGCAGGTAGTAAAAGGGGCGGGGCCGGCCGGCCTAAAGATTTATGGCCTCATCGGAACGATCATTTGGCATCTACAATAGTCTATTGTACACCGTAGTGTACTGTTTAGACGACAACGGTTCCACTCACTTGAATTTTGTGTGTGTACCTTCATGTCACGTTCTTTATCAAATACCTATCATCTACTCCAAAGATTACTGGAAGAGATCCCTTAAAGGCTTGCTTGTTCTGTGTCATATTTGTTTCTTTGTGTATTCTGTACATAATTAATTAATACAATTATAATTAATATAATGCAATGCTTGAAAACAAATGAAAACTAACTATGCCTAATTTTCATTCATTGATTACGTTATTTTTTTTATTAGGTTAAATTTAACCTTTTAAGGTTTTGGTTAGTTTCCGTGTGAAATTCATGGCATTTGCTCTCAATTAAATCGTGTATAAATTTAATATAAAAGTACATTAATCTCCTCTTTAAAATTTGCGGTATCTATGGAAGGTAAGCTATGTAACGTAGCCATGTTGTCTGTCCTTCGAGCTATGATCAAGAAGCGCATTTACGGGTGCAGACAGAGAAATATTACATCTTGCAATAAGGATGGATAATATTTATTACGAATATTGAAAAATATTCGTTATATGATTTGTTTTGAAATTATACTTATTAACTATTAGCGTTCTCTACACATCACTGCGCCTTATAAAACAAAGTCTTCCGCCGCGTTTGTCCGTTTGTGTGTTTGTATGTTCGCGATAAACTCAAAAACTACTGAACTAATTATAATTATGCGAGGCACGGGTTAACCTTCCTTCAAAAATCACCCGATCGATAGGTGAAAACCACATGAAAATCCGTTTAGAGTTAGACAGACGCGGTGGATGACTTTGTTTTATAAGGTAAGGCAGTCTTATGTAAATAGTGATGATTTAGTAGTTGTTAGAACACTTGTTGGTATCTAATTAAGCTAGGATTTGGCATACTTATGAAAGATTGATGATCCTAGGAGGCCAATCTAAACTTACATAAAAACTATATACACATAAAAATACACACACATATATATATACTAACATAAAAATTATTTATAATTAAGACTTTGTGCTTACATCTTTTGAAATAAATTTTTCTCATATTTTTAAATAGGTACCTATCCACCAATTGATCTGCTTCAGACCTCTTCTTTGTTAATGTTACGTCACGGTCACGCTCTTCAACTTTGGGCTTACCGAGCCATTAGGTACTTCTATTGACTCATAGCTTATGGCTCCTCTACACGATGGACCAGCGCCGGCCAGTCCAAGGGACGCAGCCATGCGGTAGAATGAGATAGCAATATCACTTGCAGGGAGCAAGTGATATTGCTATCTCACTTGCTCCCTCTAACGCATAAATGCGTCCCTTGGAGTGGCCGGCGCTGGCCCATCGTATAGAGGAGCCATTAGGTAGCTTTTTACACTTACCGTACGGCTTACCTCGAACACCATAATTCGCAAATTACGGGCATCTTTCTCTGTCACTCTAAATACGCCTTAGTTGGAGTCGGGAGATACCCGCAATTTGTAAACTTCGGTGTTCGCGGTAGGCCCTCTGACCATGCTCTCATGTGTTCTGCCCTCCGATGACCTTGGACACCATTCAGTAACCCGTTTCTAAGTCAAGGTCAAAGTCTTGCTTCAATTTAGGCACATTATAATACTCTCAATGGATGTCGAAAAAACTTCCACCACCGAATTGTAATGAATGAAAATTCAAAGAACTTAGGGCTCCTCTACACGATAGTCCAACGCCGGCCACTCCAAGGGACGCATTTATGCGTTAGAGGGAGTAAGTGATATTGCTATCTCATTCTACCGCATGGCTGCGTCCCTTGGAGTGGCCGGCGCTGGCCCATCGTGTATAGAGGAGCCATTAGAGTACCCACCTAAATATACTTAGGCCCAGTTGCACCATCTCAATAACCCGGGGCTAAGCGGTCAAACCGTTAACCCAGTGTCAAATTGTACTGGTAATCATTGTAACTCCAGGTTTAACCGGTTAACCCCAGGTTAGTGGAATGGTGCAAGTGAGCCTTAATGCTTTATTCCATCTTCTTGATTCTGACTTTCTTTGGGCACTGAATTTTAGTTTATAATATATAAATTACTTCATCGAATTAAATATGATATGGTGATGTTATTATAGATTAGTAAGTTATATAACTACTTACTTATAGTTAAAAATTCTGTAGACAAAACAATTACATAGTTTTTGTTGATAATAATGGCCGATGTGTTTTAATTCTGAGGAGTTAGTTTTACCAACGGGCTCATTGAAATTAAAGGACCCTATAAAAAAACCGGGCAAGTGCGAGTCGGACTCGCGCACGAAAGGTTCCGTACCATAAAGCAAAAAAAAACGGAAAAAAATGCAAAAAGAAAACGGTCACCCATCCAAGTACTGACCACGCCCGACGTTGCTTAACTTTGGTCAAAAATCACGTTTGCTGTATGGGAGCCCCACTTAAATCTTTATTTTATTCTGTTTTTAGTATTTGTTGTTATAGCGGCAACAGAAATACATCATCTGTGAAAATTTCAACTGTCTAGCTATCACGGTTCGTGAGATATAGCCTGGTGACAGACAGACGGACAGACGGACGGACGGACGGACGGACAGCGAAGTCTTAGTAATAGGGTCCCGTTTTACCCTTTGGGTACGAAACTCTAAAAACTATTAATGGTCGAAACATATAAAACATTCCCTAAAATCCCTAAAGGTTAAACATTCCCTTTCTGCAACGATTCGGAACAAACAGTATGAGGCATGAATGCCTAAATTGCCTCGTTTGTCCCGTCTGTTTTTTAAATACTTGCGCAAAAAAATGCTAAAACACGTGCTTTTATTGATACTGTTTTGCAATCGTGCTTCGTTTTAAATAATGTTGGTTTCATTACACGGGAGAGAAATTTTACTTGTTCTAATGTCTTGGCCGTCATGTCACGACTTGATACTAGAACAAGTAAAATTTGTCTGCATGTCGTAATCATATAAAAAATACCGGAAGTGTGAGTTGGACTCGCCCATCGAGGGTTCCGTATGTACAAATTAGTAGGTGGGTACATTTAAATAAAAATCCTAAAATCTCTTCAAAGTACGCTTCTAGAATGAAAAAAAATTTTTTACAGTACAACACACATTGGTGTTGTATTGGTTAATTGCAATAAGTACACATACCGGGTGTGGCCTGTAATACGAGCAAAAAATTTAACTGTAGGCTGTACTACATACTGACCAACATTAGTTCAGCAACTTTTAAAAATAACTTGTACCTATAGTTTGATTTTTTAATACACTTTAAAGTTTATTCTAAGACGCAATGTATTGCGAATTTTGGTATGTTTAAGGCATGACAAGCAACGTCAATCACAAATAATATGGCGTGGCGATGGCGTCCATTGAAGATAATATTTATTTTGTATGAAAAATAGGAAGTCTAAATACTTCATAATTTTTAAGTTGTTGAACAAAAGTGTCACCGTTTGAGGACTACTAACAATCTATATTTTAATTATTTGCTCATGTTACAGGCTACACCCGGTATATACCTACACAACTAACTGACTGTTAGTTCTACATATACTCGTATTTAGTATCGATATTCTTGATAAAAATATTTTCGTTCATAATGTGACAAATCTGAGTTTCTAGAATTACTTAACATAATTATTTTGTTTTTGTCATCACTACCATCAGGGTCAGTTACGTACCATAGGTAGGTTCTAACCAACCAAGATCACAAGTAACTACGTATTATTTCTGTCTCAAATTGGTACTGAATCTTAATACGAGTGCACAATTTTATATTATTTTTACTGTACAAAAATGTATAGTATTTTATTATTATAGGTACGAAACTAATTTCAAGACAAAAATATGAAAAGGGTATGAAAAATATGGAAAGGAACTTGTTGTTAAAATGCCTTAGTCGAAATTAAATTCCGAATATATCAGGCTGATAGTACGCTGAAATATTTATATTGGAGATTACGCTGACTAGTGCCATGCCTTATGGGAAACGATCGCAGAGATAGTTCAGAGCCGGAAACCGCTACTAACTTTTAGTATGTTGTTGGGCATGGCATTGGGTCTCCAAAACTGCCGGGAGACGGCGGCGCCGGCCATCTACTTCAGCGGAATGACGTCATCAAAATGACTCCCGCTTCGTTGCGAATATTGCATACTGCACCAAAACTATGTATAGCACATACACGTGTGGGGTATTAAATGAAAGCCAATTAAATAAACTATATTTTGTTTATACAAAGTGTATCAAAATATGCAACAGTTTAAGAGAAATTTACAAAATAATAAAAATTACGTAAAAAAATATGCGATTATTTGGGTTTTACAACCAAACCAAAAGTCGGACATTAAAGCAATGTACTACAAAATTAAAGACGACGTTTGACGCCATACGTTGATATCAATCAAGTCAAAATTGGGCCAAATATGTGGAAATTATGCATCAAAATGTAGATATTTGCCCATACAAATGCATAAAAGTAAAAAAAATCCAAATTGGTCATTTTCAGGATAATCCGCATAAGCTTATAGTATGTTATTAGCAATATGACCTGTATTCTAAAACTGCCGGGAGACCATGTCTGTTGTTCCTCAGTTACAAATAATGACGTCATACAAATAATCACTGCCGAATTTCGTAAAATGTAAATTATAGCTGTACCACGAGTCTCACATACACGTGAGTTACATGTAATGAAAGGTTATTAAATTTAGTATGATTCACCTAAACATTGTTTGTAAAAAAAATGTACGGTTTAAGAGCTAGAAACAAAGAAATACCACTTTTTATGGAAAAAGTAGATGTATATCAATTTTATAGCTAAACTAAAACTGTCAATAAAACGTTGCATATAACATTTAAAAAACCAGTTATTCAACTATACATCACAGTTGAAATTTTACATTTCCGATAAAAACTGTGGAAGTTGTGGAAAAAAAACTAAAGCGCCCCAACAATTCTACCTTAATGCGCTCATATTATGCTAAGAACAGTTCTAATTATCGAGTATTAAATGAATGAACATTACATAAAATACATGAAAACGACATTTTCGAATGGAACCATAATTAAAAAAAATAATAATTTACTTGATAAGTAAGCAAAATACTGTTTCTTTAAGTACCTAATCTCCTCTTTTCAAAGTCGGTTTAAATGTAGCTTTTGTGACCTGGGCTACAAAGACAAATAAATTGACACCTAATTTATCAAAATCAGTTCAGTCGTTTCATGCAAACGGTACCTACACATGCACGCATAGATAGCAAATTCTGCCGTAGTCGGACAAAAAATTAAAATTCAATAATCAGACCTTTACTATTATGGCCTGGCGTGGCTTGGCATCTAACGTTGAAACCCTCAGGCCGTAGATGTTAGCAGGCCTAGCGGGCGTCGCCTCGATGAGTTAGCAAGATGCCTTATGAAGGCTTCGAATGACCAGAGGGGTGACCTGTATTTCGGAGGATCAGAGGGAAAATTCTGCCAGCCTTCTCAGCTCAGCCTTGAAACCCTTGCACCATTCAAGATTCCACTTTTATAATAATACCTAACTGGCGCGAAGTGGCGCAGAATAGGGCAGAGTGACGCTCTTTTGTGTCAGAGGCCAAATTCCTCTTTGCTTTGGGTCACTGAGCCAGTGATGTATGCATGTATAAGGCTAATCAAGGCTTAAATATATAATTATGTATCGCATTAAGTGAACTGCCATATCAGTTTTTATTTACCTCGATAAGGCATTTTGGATTAGGCATGTACCTATTTACTGGCATGTAACTTTACATTTCTCTAATAATGTAGCGTTAGGCCATGACAATAAGAGTCTATTTCATATTAATATTTACCGCGACTACAGCAGAAACAGCTGTCTACGTATGTAATTATGTATTTTTTACATGAAACAACTGAACTGATTTTGATAAATGAGGTGTCAATTTATTTGTCTTTGTAGCCCAGGTCACAAAAGCTACATTTTAACCGACTTTGAAAGGAGGAGATTAGGTACTTAAAGAAACAGTATTTTGCTTACTTATCAAGTAAATTATTATTTTTTTAATTATGGTTCCATTCGAAAATGTCGTTTTCATGTATTTTATATAATGTTCATTCATTTAGTACTCGATAATTAGAACTATTCTTTGCATAATATGAGCGCATTAAGGTAGAATTGTTCGGGCGCTTTAGTTTTTTTCCACAACTTCCACAGTTTTTATCGGAAATGTAAAATTTAAACTGTGATGTATAGTTGAATAACTGGTTTTTTAAATGTTATATGCAACGTTTTATTGACAATTTTAGTTTAGCTATAAAATTGATATACATCTACTTTTTCCATAAAAAGTGGTATTTCTTTGTTTCTAGCTCTTAAACCGTACATTTTTTTTACAAACAATGTTTAGGTGAATCATACTAAATTTAATAACCTTTCATTACATGTAACTCACGTGTATGTGAGACTCGTGGTACAGCTATAATTTACATTTTACGAAATTCGGCAGTGATTATTTGTATGACGTCATTATTTGTAACTGAGGAACAACAGACATGGTCTCCCGGCAGTTTTAGAATACAGGTCATATTGCTAATAACATACTATAAGCTTATGCGGATTATCCTGAAAATGACCAATTTGGATTTTTTTTACTTTTATGCATTTGTATGGGCAAATATCTACATTTTGATGCATAATTTCCACATATTTGGCCCAATTTTGACTTGATTGATATCAACGTATGGCGTCAGACGTCGTCTTTAATTTTGTAGTACATTGCTTTAATGCCCGACTTTTGGTTTGGTTGTAAAACCAAAATAATTGAATATTTTTTTACATCATTTTGATTCTTTTGCAAATGGCTCTTAAACGGCTGTATATTTTGGTACATACTGTATAAATGAAATATAGCATATTTAACTGGCTTTCATTCAATACCCCACACAATTATGTGCCATGCATAGTTTGGGTACAATATGCAATATTCGCAACGAAACGGGAGTCATTTTGATGAATAGAATAGAATAGAATAGAATAGAAATACATTTATTTATGACAAACAAACACAGATGACAAAAACATGTTGACAAATATACAATGTATAACATTTAGTGAAAAATGCCATAAAAGGGTCACAACTCAGCATGTTGCTGGCAAAGCCAGCGCTGTTCTTCCGTTGTAACCCAGGCGTACGCCGTTCGACGACGAGGCGGTTATGCTATGATTTACTAAACTAATTAAAAACTAGAACTATACCTAAAACATAAAATTGAAACTAAAACTATTATATACAACTTCAACATTGCGGCAATTGCCGTATCTGGAACAGGCCTGACAGCCAAGTGACAGCTGGCCGCCACGCCATTGCCACGTCACACGGCACGACACCAGCACGGCCATATTTGTGCTATGACACAGCTATCCACGTGTACATTTTGTGCAGAAAACTTAAAAACTTCTAGTCGTAAAAGCTTTAAACAAACCAAACTATATCACTAAATTAATTATTTGGAAAAGACGAACAAATTAAAAAATAGTGCAGAAATGGTTGGCTCATGGGACATAACTACAGGTATGTGAAAAAAAAAAGGCTTCTTAGATAAAACTAGTATCACATCTTAAACTTTCCTGTCTTTGCTGATGTTCATATATCTGTTTTTTTAGCGTAACTTTGAAACTATGCACACTTTTCAGGTTCCTTAAAGGCGGAGACAGATTGTTCCAGCATTTTGTTGCCAAATATCTGAAACTTCCGCGGAATGCAGCCGAACAGTGACGGTGCGTTAACAACTGCAACCCACATTGTCGAGCTACTCGCGTCTTACGGAAGGAAAGTTTCTCAAAGAGATACGCAGGAGACCGCTGGTGTACTACCTCAAAAAGAAGACTTGCCAGATGAAGCTTACGTCGGTGTAGCATTTTAAGCATGTTGCATTTGTTTAAAAATGGGGTTACATGTGCCCTTAACGGAATATTGAAGCAAAAACGGGCACAAGCGTTCTGAACTCGTTGCACCAGTCGCTTTGTTTTAGTGAGTAGTCGTGGACCATATACTATATCCATATAATTTAATTTTGACAGAACAAGTGAGTCAACTAATTGGATGCGTAGAGTTTCACACAAGAAAGGTCTTATCTTGTACAAAACTTTTAACTTATAGAAACAGCTCCTAACTAAATTTGAAATATGTTTCTCATACCTGAGCTCCGAATCCATTAATAGGCCTAAGTTTCGTGCTTCACTGACACGCTCGATGGCATTTCCCATTAATTTTACATCCATTGTAGGATTAAGCCTAGCCAGCTGATGTTTACTGCCAAATGCTAGGTACTTTGTTTTGGCAGGGTTCAATAATAAGCCATTACTGGTAGCCCAGTCCGCTATTCTACAAAGATCCTCATTTAGTTTGCCTATTGCATTGTCAATGTCCAACTGCTTGAATGAGATATACACCTGCACATCGTCTGCATATATGTGGTATTTACAATGTTTTATATGCCTTATTATGTCGGCAGAGTACAAAATAAACAAGATCGGGCCGAGGATCGAGCCTTGAGGCACCCCTCGTGCTAGTTTCATGCTCTCTGAGATGAGCGATGAGCCATCACTCAAGCTCAATTTTACATGCTGGCTACGATTTGCAAGGTAACTATCAAACCATTTAAGTGCACCAGAATCAAACCCGTAGTAGCTCAATTTTGATAACAATAATACCGTATCTATACAATCGAATGCCCGGGAAAAGTCTAGCAGCACTAATATAGTACACATTCCTTGATCCTGAGCACACAGTATATGATCAGTGACATCGAGCAAAGCAGTCATGGTGCTCCTTCCCTTCCTAAAGCCCGACTGTACATCCGGTAAAATATTGTTTTTCTCTATATATTCTGTTAATTGCAAGCACACAGCCTTCTCCAACACCTTAGACAGACAGGGCAATAGACTTACTGGTCTAAGATCTTTAAGCTGGGTAGGATTTGTAATCTTAGGGAGGGGTCGTACAACTGCTTGCTTCCAGGCGTCAGGAAAAGAAGAAGTTAGAATAGAAGCATTTATCAATTTTGTTATTATGTCCAAACTGTTAGGTAATGTCATCATGATCATATCTAGATTTATGCCATCACAGCCCATAGCATTTGATTTCAAGCCTTTAATTATTGTAAGAACCATATCGGGGCTGACTGGCTGCAGCTTAAATACTGAATAATTAAATCTGTCAAATTCAAAATAGGTCAACTGTGAAATAGATGTTTGTGCAGTACACGGCAGGTTTAGAAAATGTATATTTATTGCATCAGGGTCATTAAAGCAGGATGGTAAATCAGGGTCATTTTTAGGGATTAATGTAGATTTAAGATTCTTCCATAAAACCTTAGGGTTTTTTATTTTATTATTAATATTATATTTAAAATACGCTACTTTCTCATTATATAGGGCTTTATTTACTGTAGATTTTAACTCTTTATAGTACATTTGCTTAGCACTTGTCTTGTTTTTATGATACTCTGCTGCTGCTCCATCACGCAGTTTCATCATTAACTGGATCGTGTCAGTGATCCACGGTGGGCGGGGAGCCTTAATTACAATGGACTTGGTAGGTGCATGTAAGTCAAATAATATTTGTAGGTTTTTACTGAAAGCATTTGCAATTTCATTTGCATTCATAATGGGCAGCAAATTCCAACACATTTCTTGCAAATCCTTTTCATAAAAATTAAGTTCTATATTTTTTATGGGCCTATATGTGGTGGTGTATGGCTTGGGCTTGTCACGCTTAATGAAAAACTCGCAAGTTATTAGACAATGACCGTGTACAGATCCAAGGTGCTCAATGTTAATGTTTCTAGCTTGTAGATCTGTGCACACCACATCAAGCAGTGTCTGGCTTGTGTCAGTGAAGTGTGTAGGCTCTGTTATCAATTGGTTCAGGCTGAAACTTGTTAAAAAGTTATGAAATATTTGAAATTTTGTGTCAGTATGTACAAATAAATTAATATTAAAATCTCCTAATAAAATAATATTATCATAATTGTGTAAAAAACTAATTGTGTCGGAAATGGCATCAAAAAATAGGTCGGTATTCATCCATGGAGGTCGATACGCTGTCCCCACTACTAGCTTCTTTCCGTTAAGGGTCAATGCAACCCACATTTGTTCCACTAAGCTTTGTTTAGGGTCAACTGGGTGAGATAAAGTGCGAGCACTGACTCCTCGTTTGATATAGAAACCCACGCCTCCGCCACGAGAACGAGTCCCTGGCGGGCGCGGTTTGTGCCTCAGCTTGTAGTCAGGTATTACTGGTGCTCGCCCTTCTTCACCCTCTCTCAGCCACGTCTCATTTATAGCTAAAATATCAAAGTCTTGTCGGATACATGCTGAAACAATATTATCATGGTTTGTGCCTAGAGAACCTGCGTTAAATAAACCTATTTTTAAGCGTTTCTTAGTGTGTGTGATATCTAAATTCATTTTTCTGACATTTAACAACCATACTTGTATGATAAGCTTTGCATGAACAGCCGACACAGGAAAATTTATGACAATGAATATAAAGGCTAATAAAATAAATATACTGCATTTGTAGCGATACATCGATAAGTGATACTTGGCTAAGATATACATGTACCACAAACTTATATATAATACACATAGTTATTAAAATTAAGAAACACATAGCCGCAACTTTTATTGAGTCATAGTACAACAAACCCAATTCTACCCAAAAACCTTTCCTATATCGTCCTCAGATTTTATCCGGTGCGCTGCGTCCCCACTCTTTCGACGTACGTAGACGCGCCCATCCTTGGTCCAGGAATAACGCCACTCCAATCGCTTGCACTCCTGACGAGCGCTATACAACAAGGACCGGTTTAGCCTCGTCAACCGCTCATTGACGTAGAACCGCCTGGCTTCTCCCGGCAAGCCGAAACCGGACGTGTCGACCCCGCGGCGCGTCCGCGCGGCACGCAGCAACTCGCCGCGGATCCCGCGGCGCGCGAGCCGGACCACTAGCGGCCGCGGGCGCGCACGCCCCGCCACAGCCTCAGATGACGCCTCACCACCGGTCCCCGATGCCGCTGGCACCAGCCTCCTCGGACCGACTCTCTCGGCAAATACGACGTCGCGCTCGTCCAGGCTGACCCCAAGTTTCTGCGCGATCAGACTCGTCAGATGTGAAGGGTTCTCATTTGGGTGCTCAGGAACTCCCGCTATCTCCAGGTCACTTAAGAGCAGATCCTGGTCGCGGTCGGACAGCTCCTGCTTCAGCGCTGCCACAGTACCCGCCAGCTCATTGTAGTCTGCCCCGCCCGACGCGCGTTCTTGCGACTGCTCCTCCAGTGCCTTCACCCTCTCCTCCACTGCCTCGAAGCGCGCCTGATATCCCGTTATGAGCTCGCGCAGCTCCGCCACTTCATGCCTGAGGCCTGCAATGTCGTCTCTGGCAGCCCTAAACTCACTGCGAAACAGGCGCAACTCCTCCGCGACGTTTTCGTGCTGCCGCTCAGCAGGTGACGGCGCCTGGACGTCAGCACTCGCATTCCCCGAGTCACTGGTTTTAATGGGTGTGTTGTCCCTGTTGTCCCGCGCTGTGATGACGTCATTCCGCTGAAGTAGATGGCCGGCGCCGCCGTCTCCCGGCAGTTTTGGAGACCCAATGCCATGCCCAACAACATATTAAAAGTTGGTAGCGGTTTCCGGCTCTGAACTATATTCCCATAAGGCATATGACTAGACAACTTTATTATTTACTAGCTGTGCCCGCGGCTCCGCCCGCGTGGAATTCGGTTTGTGTCAGTAAGCTGCAAAATATATAAAAAATAGTAAATTACATTACGCTGTATTTTTTTATTCAAAAAATTATAACATTTATAATTTCCTGCATGATAATTTCTTAAAATAATTCTATCTTATTGTTTCATACTTTTTAGAGCGCGATTTGTAGTAGTCCGACTACGCCCGACTCTTTTAGTATGAGAAAGTCGAAGTCGCCTAGCTTTGGACCGCATTCAGCGCGCCACGTGCGTCGGGCTTAGCCCGATGCTTTGAGTATGAGGGTGCCTTCGGCGCCCAACTTTGGCAAGCGTACAGCGTGTCACGTACGTTGGTCTGCGCCCGACTCTTTTAGTATGAGGGCGCCGAAGACGCCCAGCTTTGAAACGTGTACGTTACGCCCGACGCTCTGAGTATGAGGGCGCCGGAGGCGTCCGTTTTTGGAACGCGTACAGCGTGTCACGTACGTCGGTCTACGCCTGACTTTTAGTATGAGGGCGCCGAAGGCGCCCGGCTTTGGTAACCATACAGCGTGTCACGTACGTCTCTTTTAGTATGACAAAGTCGAAGTCGCCTGGCTTTGGACCGCGTGCAGCGCGCCACGTTGTCGGGCTACGCCAGATTCTTTTAGTACGAGGGCGCCGAAGCGTTTTTTTTTGGTAAATTGAGTGAAGTTCATTGCCGCATTACAGCTGAGAATGGAAATCAGTTACACAATTTTATCTCGAAAATTGACAGTGCCGCAGCAGTAATGTTGCAACAGAGTACCTAATGCTGCTGCAGTCGCCACCCGAATGTCACCTTTATCATATCTTAGAAAGTGATTGAAAACGCGAGCGAAGCGAGCGCGAAAATTTTTCGATATAAAAAACGCAATATGATAGACAGTTGTACATTTTTACTTTTAGTATGGAACTCGGTCACATCATTTTATGACGAAAATGACAGTAACGTTGCAACAGAGTAATGCTGCTGCAGTCGCCACCCGAATGTCACCTTTATCATACCTTAGAAAGTAATTAAAAACGCGAGCGAAGCGAGCGCGAAAATTTTTCGATATAAAAAACGCAATTTTACTTTTAGTCCCAACCAGGCGCGAATCCAGGATTTCATACAAAGAAGGGATGGGACAGTTTTCTATCAGCCTAGCTTCGCATAGGGCTCGATATTTAAGGGTTTCAGCGAGGTTGTTTTCATGCATAAAAGATGCAAGAAAGCAGAGCTTGGAATTGACCAAGAGAATTGAATTGGCGAAGTGTGAGCAAGGCAGTAGGCCCAGCTGCGAAAGAGGAAAGCTTGGATCCACGCCCAAGTGTAATTAAGGCAGAAGATCAACTTTGCCGTAAGGCAGAAGGCCTCGTTTAAGACCTAACGTCGAACCGCAAAAGAGTGAGAGAGAGTGAAACCCAGATAAATAAATATATACCTACATACAAACACGAACGCTGAAAACACAATACACACTCTCTCTCTCTCTTTTTTGGGTAGTCGTGAAAAAGAAGTCACTGTACAATGAGGGGTAATTAATTTACTGTCGTTTAATTTTGTTGTATATTATTAAATCGACATAATTATTCAATTTAATTTGTTGATGTCCGTACCCCCTCATCTAAATCTAATTTGGCAAAAACCTTCCTCGGTGGCTATCTGGCTATTCATGTCAGTAAGTATTAAATTCAGCGCCATCTGTTAGTTTACCAGGGTACTCAATAGTGGTAGCACATATTTGAAAAAAGTTTGCCCCTCCTTCCTAAGTAGCGCCATAAGATTCAGGAGCAAACTTAAATCAAGCGAGTGTTGTGACTACCCCCCCTTTTAAGGGTTGAATTTTTATAGCCTATAACCTGGCCGGAGATTTTCTCGACAGATTAGTAAAGTTTGCATCAAAATCCGTTCAGCCGTTTTCACGTGATGCGCGTTCAAATAAACAGACAAACAGATAAACAGATAAACAGACAAAAATTCTAAAAACTGTTGGAACGTGTTCTGTTATCGATTCTAAGTATCCCCAGCCAACTTTTTTTCAAATATCTTCCATGTACAGACTTTCTACCCTCTACAGCTTTATTATATGTATATATATATATATAGATAGATAGATAGATTATTAAGTAATGTCAAATATGTTCGTAAATATGTATTTAGTATGTACACTCGTTAGAAAGGTATAATTTATGCATACATTGCAAGTTCCAGATAATTAAATGTATTAGCATAATTTTCATTACGTAACAAAATACTGTTTCTTTTCACATTATTAAATCTTTTAGTTATTTGTTCGTATGTAGGATTACAGCTTGCTTTGTACTAGATACGTGACTATTTATCTCATAGATCGGTGAACGCTCTAATTAACGTCTCACCAATTAACTGTTCACGGGTGGTAACTTGTGAGATATAGGGTTCGCTCGTTTCCGATGTTTCTCAATGGCAACAGGGTGCGTAGACAAGATGCCAATCATTAACGCTCGGTAGCGAACGAAACGCAAACTGTATCTATCGCACTAATATGGAAGAGTGATAGAGATATAACTACGCTACAATACGGAGCGTGAACGATTAGGATCTTATCCACGTACTCAGGAAATACAAAGTACAGCCATTCGCAACTGACTTTAATTTTATAATTATTATATTTTGGCTTACATAAAGTACTTTCCTTATGATGGGTGCCCTCCACACTCCACAGCCAAACTTTAACTTTCGAGTTCATCCATAAACTAACAGAACTTTGTTTATAAGATTGAAGCTCAAAAGCAATAGGGTATCAAGGTAGGCAGGCTTAGAGCTTAATATCTTAAATATCATTACAGGCTTTCTTAAACACTAATCAGATTCGAGTTCTTATTTGGTTAGAGAGTAATTCCACCAGTATCCCAGTCTGTCACAGGTGTTGATACAACTCGCTACGAAATCTTTTTTCCAAAATCTATCTTATATTGATTTATATATATTTTAGCAGAATAACTATTGTATTGGAACAACTTTGTTGGTAAAGATTCGAACTTGTGGGTTAATCATCGACTGGCGGTACCTACGAAGTTCACTGGGACCGCTAGTACATACCTAATTGATAAAATTAATGTTACTTTTGTTGGTAGAGAAGATGGCAGTTGGACTTTGTGTCCGAGCCACACGTTATCGGAGAGTTCAAGTCAGCTAGGACATTTCGAGAGCTGGCATCCTCTCGGACGTCCTATAGGTCGATGACCATTATGCTTGCCCCAAGTACCGCTTACACCGGTCAAATCTTACAATAAAAAAACAATGCGTGATGTAGTTCTGTATTTTTTGTATATTGTTTATAGTCCTTAGAGGAATGTGAGACTATGTTTTGCAAGCAAAAAAAAGTTGTGCTCTCTGCGTAATTTGCGAAAAACTGCAAAAATTTCGGACTTTTTTCAGATTTTACAGTTTCATCATAAAACTATGGGTTTTTGGTCAAAACTTGCTATGTAATGTTGAAAGAATATTAAATTTGGAACAATTTAAGCCCATAAACAGCGCCGTATGTCAAATAGTTCTTGAGATATGGGGCTTTAAAAAAAGGGTATTTTTTTCCTTGGAATGAAATTACAAGTTATTCCTATATTTTAAGACAAATATCGGCACAACCGCTCATGCTATGATATATATGGCAATGAAAGTTATAGCAAATTTAATTACCTTTCATTTAAGTGCTAGAAAAAGTCAGTAAGTCTTACAGTACTGAAGTTATCGTAAAAAAATGAAATTGCTATAATGGGGAAGGCAACTAATATATTGTTTTAGGCATTATCAAAATCCCTTCAAAAGGCAGTACCATTGTCTAGAACGCAATCTACGATTATCTTTTACCGGTTTTCCCCGATAGCAGTAGAGCGACGTCGGAGATCAACCATTTTTAAAATGCACTCACGCCACTCACCTCTTAAGCACTTCATTCAAGAAGAAGAATGAAATCAAGACACAATCTGTAGTTTGGCTTGTTTCTCGGCCCCACTTTTTGGTTGTAGCCGTAGATTTCATGATGCCAATTCTGATTTTACAATTTGTTATGGTTTTGAACTTGTTTTAATACGACCGACCTTGACAATAGTTCACGGTAATCGGCGTGGTGTTGGTGAAACACACTGAAATTACTGGAAGTCATGTCATTAGTATCTAGCTTGCGCTCGCTTATTGGTGCTCTTGAGTGTACTCTGAGTCGTGGTAATGGTAATACAAGATCACGATAAAATCCTAACCATAACAAATTGATACATCAGAATCAGTTACCATTACCCACTCACCCACGGGTCTTAACTGGCAATATCCTGTTACTACTAGTCTTTACTTGGTCTTTACTAGATAGGTGTATAAACTGACAAACCAAATCATTTATAGAAAAAGAACTGAACGAAACACGTAGGAAAGTATAGATAAGTGTGTGTTAACATGATGTGCCAAGCCGGGCGGATCGCATACATTTGTTTCATATCGGTAAGCTTACATACCCGTTTCTTTAGCCCTTGACTCGTATAAGCGATATTAATAATGAACTACAGCATCATGTTGAGTAACTGGCGTGATTGGCGTTGGGCGAGCTTTTATAAGATAATTAAAGAGAATATTAATTAAGTTAAGATTAAGAAATCCGTTTTGCACACCCTAAATCCGATAAATTTCCGAATATTTTTAGTTAAATGCCTATATCTACAATCCGAAAAAAGTTTCACTTGTATCGTGGTTTCATAAAACCACACAATTACTTGTTTTCTTTTGATAAATTGACCCATTTACTTTCCAATTATTTTTATTTTTTTACTATAAATACATTTATTTTATACAGTAAATACTACTAGTGAAAGAGGTATTTCTAGTTACAACCCGTGGATTGACAACTCTCTTAGCAGTAGCACCACGTTCATTTCAGCCTTAACAACCATTGGAAATGAATTTGTAATTTATTGTGTAAATTCGGTAAACCATTAAAGAAGTTTTGATATACTGGTTACATGACAAGACTGAGTCACATACATGCCCTATAACTAAACGTTTACCTAGAGTGGGTAATGGTAGCTGATTCTGATGAATCATTATGTTACGGTTAGGATATTATCGTGATCTTGTATTACCACAACTCAGAGTTCACTCAAGAGCACCAATAAGCGAGCGCGAGCTAGATACTAGTGACATGACTTTCAGTGTGTTTATCCAACACCACGCCAATTGCCGTGAACTATAATTATTACCGTCAAGGTCGGTCGTATGAAAACAATTTCAAAATCATAACAAATTGTTAAATCGGAATCGGCATCGTGGGATCTATGGCTTACAAGCAAAAAATGGAGCCAAGAAACAAGCCAAACTTCAGATTGTGTCTTGATTTCATTACTGAATTGAAGTGCTTAAGAGAGGGGTGCATTTTAAAAATGGTTGATCTCCGACGTCGCTCTACTGCTATCGGGGAAAACCGGTAAAAGATAATCGTATATTGCGTTCTCGACGATGGTACTGCCTTTTGAAGGGATTTTGACAATGCCTTAAACAATACATCAGTTGCCTTCCCCATTATAGCAATTTCATTTTTTTACGATAACTTCAGTACTGTAAGACTTACTGACTTTTTCTAGCACTTAAATGAAAGGTAATTAAATTTGCTATAACTTTATTCATTGCAATATATATCATAGCATGAGCGGTTGTGCTGATATTTGTCTTAAAATATAGGAAAAACTTGTAATTTCATTCCAAGGAAAAAAATACCCTTTTTTTAAAGCCCCATATTTCAAGAACTATTTGACATACGGCGCTGTTTATGGGCTTAAATTGTTCCAAATTTAATATACTTTCAACATTACATAGCAAGTTTTGACCAAAAACCCATACTTTTACAATAAATCTGTAAATTCTGAAAAAAGTCTGAAATTTTTGCAGTTTTTCGCAAATTACACAGAGAGCACAACTTTTTTTTGCTTGCAAAACATAGTCTCACATTCCTCCAAGGACTCCAAACAATATATAAAAAATACAGAACTACATCACGCATTGTTTTTTTAGGAGATTTTTTTGTAAGATTTGACTGGTCTACGCTGTGGACTTAGCATATTTAGGTGCGCCGCGGGAGTATCACGCACGCACACCTACCCCTCTGTTTCTGTTTTAATTAGAGAGGGACGGATAGTCTATCTGGTGGGCGAGATACTATCACGGCGCTCCTGTGTTAACAGTGCCTGCTGGCAAAACAGAAAACTGGGAGGAAATCGCACTAGACCAGAATGGCACCAACTCTTATAAATGAAAACATTTATTTTCAGGCAACTATTGGCCCTTAGACAAATACCTTAAAACTAGCATACATTATTATTACAAAATATATCTTAAAACTAAAAACACAATTATGGCTGCGATGCAGTTCGCAACCCCGCAGTGTCAGGGAGCCGGCCGCGGAACCGCCGGAACTTGACACCCTTCGGCCAAAACTCCTCCTTTGTGAGACCAAGACCCTTGGTAACTCCTTGGTTTTTTTTTTTTAATTTATTTACACAAAAGGTACATGCTCATAAACAAAATTTACAATATCGCCAAACTGTAACCAGTTTGTTGGCGAATGAAGCGCTCACTTAACTAATGGAATCATGCACCTAAACAAAACAATTAGTAACTTAAACAATAGGTAATCCTTATTATACCGTGGTGACCGCGGAACCGCCCCTTCGGCCAAAACTCCTCCTTGGTGAGACCAAGACCCTTAATTGGTGACTCCTTGGTGATTCTTATGGGAGGCCAAGACCCACTTGGTCTAAGAGTAGGAAATTATTGACTTATTAAATCCGATTATTTTTACCCCTAATAATTTACTTACTTATAATTAATATACCCTACATCCAGTAAGCCTGAGGCCAAACCTGAGTATGGCTTTTCAGTATACCTCAAATGTGACCTCGAAATCCGCAACTATGAGTATTCTCACTGGTCATACACTGGTTTCCATGAAGCGATTCACTTGGTAATAAATGACAGTAACAGGCAGAGGCAGGTACTCATTATCAGGTTGTAAAGAATCCCCCAGGCGTATGATGGCAACTGGCATCACAGCGTGAAAAACTTTGAGCGACATTTTTAATAGAAAAGTTACAAGAGGGTCGTGTGGATTCTAATCAAACTGTATCCATTTTATTGCTCTTGATAGTAATATACCTATATATTTAATAAAAAAAATTAAACTCACATTTATAGAGGGGTCTATCGCGAATTTATTTTATTAGTATTAGGTACTTACCTTTATTTACCCCGTCTCGAAACCTGTCTATAAATGTGAGTTAATATGTGTTCAAAATGCAAAAAAATATTTATAAAAAAATAAAGATAATATAGCTACTTATTGTAAGTCAAATAAGTTGCTATGATACAAAATATTTATTTGGTTTTTATTTGTAAAGTCCCATCGTAGTCACGGAGCATTATTCTCACGTCACTTGATCGGATTTTAGTAACTTTGCTATGTACAATGGCGTAGGAGCATTTTGCAACATTCAATAATTTTCCAATAAAACAATGCTATTTAAATATCGCATTGAATGTTATACTTATTGACATTTTGAAGTACTGTATTTTCATCATAAACACACCCTCTTAATTTCATGTCAAACAAACAAACCCGTTATAAGTTCAGGACTCAAAGTTGACAATGGTACGTACCTACATTCAGCAGCAGTAGTTGCTAAGCGGGCCAGGTGTTCAAAATGATCTTGATGCGACTTTATTGTTAACAGAATAAGAGCGTACCAAGGTAAATTTGAACACCTCGCCTGCTTAGCAACTTCTGCTGCTGACTGTTCACGTGTAAAAGGATGTAGGTATTATACTAATATTAATATCTGTGACCCTAGTGAATAAGGGTACAAGTATCGGACAACGCAGTTGTAAAAGGACGTAAGTTCCAAGTAACACTTATTTTATTTATTTAGAAATTTAATTCAGGCAACAAGGCCCATATTACGAATACCTTACAGACTAACATACATATGTATTTTATAAACTTAAAACTAAACACTATTTAGACGATAAAACGGCCCAAACTTATGCTCATCCCTGGTGCGCCGGGTGCGGGCCAGCCCCAACCCCATCCTGCGTTCTATCGCGGACAGGTTCGACTGTCCATACTTGAGGCACTGCTGTGAGAAGCATGTTTCTTGCTGCCCATATTATATTTAATTTGTGTAAGTAGTTAAGTTTGTACTAACATTAGACATAAGAATTTATAATATTGTATACTAACAAATTGTACGCGTCATGTTACTTGAATAAATGAAATTTATTATTATTATTGTTTGTCCTTTCCACATCTCGGGACCATGGGGTCCCGGACTTTTTATTATTATTATGCCCTTTTACACCTAAGCTGCGCGAGACTTGTACCCTTTTTCACTAGGGCCACAGATATGTACCTACAATCATCTATCAAATTGCGCTAAATGATGTTTGGAACAGAATTCAAAGCTGCTTTAAAGAAGATACTCCAACAAACATTTTTTTTTTAATTTTAAATATTATGTTATAAATATTTTTTCTTATAAAATTTATGTTATAAATACAAACATTTTAACTATTTAAAGTACCTACTGATGAGATGAAGGAGATGAACCTTTTGCATGCTCTAATTGGTAGATTATATGTGTTCTCATAAAAATATTGTTACATATTCATATTCTGACATCTTGCAATAAACACATTTTTTTATGATGATAATTATTGTTTTATGAACGGAGTAAGATCTTCTTTAATGTAATATCTGGCTGGTACAGCTTCGAAGAATTTCCCACAGTAAGCGTGCACAAATTCTACAGATTTATCCATGAAGGCTCTTCCAGCGTAGGGTGCCAGACTTTTAGCGGTTTGATTAAGTAGACTGACTGCTAGGACACCTGGAAATAAGTGCAGATATTAAAATAAACAAAATAACTTGAGTGATCTGGTAAAGAGTAGTAACAGTTAGGTGCCTATCTAACATTTGTTTATAATAAAATATTTATAGTCTGTCAAACAACTTTCTCAGTAGAAAAAGGCACGAGATTCAATTTTTAGAGCACCGTACAAAACTTTGTTTTATAGGACAATACCTTCTCGCTTATTTTTTTTTTAATTTTCCGCTTTTTTCCACTGGCGGAAATGGTTTGACAGACTATATTAAGTAAATAGATGGCAAATTTATATATAAAGACTCAGCTGAGAAATAAAGTCGATCATTGGGAGAACTATCCAGCAGCGTCTTGACTGATATCATGATTAAGTAAGATACCTATGGTAAAAATACCTACGTTCCAAATTTAATTAAAATTTATCTTTTTATCCCGGAGTTTCGAGGAAAATGGCTCTAAAATGCCAACAGACATACGGATGGACGGACAGACGGACGAAACTATAAGGGTTCCGTTTTTGCCATTGTGGCTAAAGAATTTTTATATATTAAATATGAACTTACTAATGTCTTGTTTTCCCATAAATATGTTGTTTGCAGCGAATACGAGCTTCCCCAATATTTCAAAATCATACTTTGTTTGTTCGTATTTCGATGTCAAATAGATTTCCCCGTCATCACCCTTGTAGGCATAGATTGCGAAGTCCAGATTCATGTGAAGTTTTTCTGAAATAAATATACGTTCATTTACAGTACAAATAGTTTTTATAGTAGCTACAATACGTAGCTATTTTGTTTAAATAAAGAAGGTCATAAAACGCAGTTGTTTGACCCCAAAGCTGAAAGCAAGATTAGCGCGATTGAAATTGATTCAGAGAATTATTTACTACCACTCGTACTACGTATTTACAATATCTCAAGTCTTCCTCTGGGGAAAAATATACCTACCAAATATTTAACTCGAAATTAGTATCATCAAAACCAATTTTAGAACTTACCTACTCTGGCTTTTCCTATTCCATCAGCGCGGATAAAATCTCCTCCCAATAATGTCTTGATTAAGGGGCTGGCGGAAAAAGCTTTGTAATGTCCTTTTACCGTGATGTCGCATGTCATATCCAAGTAAAAGTGTCCATTGGGAATGTCGGTCCTAGAAAATGTAATTAAGGATTTCTTATGCTGCGAAAAGTTACCGAAAGAAGTTATAATCAACAAATTATTTTAGAAAACGTCTTGTTACTTAAGGCCTTCTTCTTTGTATTATTGGAAGAGTAGGATGTTCGTTTTATTTGTCTGACCTGTTATAGTAATTACAAATATAGATGGGACGGGAATATGTCGTATGGGGTAGCAGCAATAGGTGTGGATTGATCCAATAGGGGATATCACTGCAATGTTCTGCCGCCAGAGTGCAGCACTACCGCCTCTAGTAAACTCATAGAGTAACTTATACATACTGGGATTAAACTGTTTTGACAAATTTCCACAGACAATAAAATATGACATCGATGCATCAAGGCGGTTTGTTAACAAGGGCCTACCGGGAAATCTATCCGCCTCTCTATCGCTCGAATGTGTAAGAGTGATAGAGAGGTTAGACAACGAAACTTCGACTCTCTTACCTCGCGGTTGACCCCCAGCTTGTGATAGATAGCGACAGTAGCGCCACCTACGCAGAGTTTCGCGTAACAATATTCCCTATTGCAAACCTGCATTTTTTTGGCTCATACTGGAAAGTAAAAATCGTAGCTTACGTGACGTTATTGAACAAGCAGTCTTTCACTCCTTTAACTATTCCATCTTCCAAACTGATATCGAGCAGTCCTAGGAGGGAAACGGACACATTCCTTAGCTCCAAAGGGTCTATAGGGGGAATCCCCAATTCTTTCACGCCCACTTTGCCAACCTCAGATATAACCGACTGGTACAGTTTTTTATGGCACTCACTGTCGCTCATACTGCATTTAGTTAGCGAGCCAACTGTAAAAAAATACAATTTAAGATTTAAATCAACACCAATAAAAGAAAAAATATAGGTAGCCACTAGGGTTTCTGGTTTCTCGGCCTTTTTTATTTCTCGAGGCACGGGAATTCTCGATCACGATTTCTCGAGTTTCTCGAGTATCTCGAGAAATTTTGAAAGTTTCAAAAACCACCTTGTTATTTAATTTTTTTGCTTTATTACAAGTCAGACCTATAGGAGTCGTAGGTGAGTTCAATAATCAAACAAATGGAAAGTTTTTAATTACCATAAATTGCACTCAATATAATCAAAATTCAACAACAAACAAAAAAAATAACTATAGGTGCCGGCGATGTTAATGCTATAGTGTATTTCTTTAGGTATTTCGCAAAATGTAAACAAACCACAATAAGGTATTTTATTAGGCAAGAATATTCAAGTTTTTCTAAGTAATATAAATACTTAGGTACTCAAAGTAACAATGAAGCTGCTAATATTGTGCTATTTTGATTTACCTATATTATTAAATGGCACTATAATAATTTTTTTTGCATTAGAAAGAAGATAAGCGATCTTGACGTGTCTTTTTAATTAAATACACTTTTGAAAAATAAGTCACGGCAAATATGAATCATATACGATCATTTACGTTATTTTCCTTTCATAAGTAACTTAGTTAACTAATAAATGTTTTAAGTTTATTTAACTGTTTAAAGAAATACACTAGTGTAAAGACACATCACGTCTTTATACGCGTGTTTTCTTGTTACTTATCACAAGAGATTTATTTCTCGAGTTCTCGAGGCATTGAGATTTTATTTCCCGTCTCGACGAAGGACAAATTTCTCGAGATTTCTCGCCTCGAGAATTCTCGAGCAGAAACCCTAGTAGCCACAAATGTAATATTATAACATATTTTTAAAGATAAAAAAATAATTACCAAATGAGGCGTCGCCAATCATAAACACTGAACACAAGGTTAATAGTAATGCAAACATGTTTCTCACATTCGAATCAGTGATAAGAATAAACGACATTTTGGAAACCTGGACCTTAAATACCTGCTGGCACTAGATTTTTTTTATCAATCGTTTAACATTGGGCATACATCGGAGACTTGTGGCTTGTGACAATTAGGTGGCACTAGTGATGAGACACATTTTTCAAGTGTCTTCTCAGGTACGATACAATAACAAATTAATACTTAGGTACCTATTACTTACATACATAGTTTTAACATACCTGTAGGTGTAATCGCTATTGAAAAAAAAAACATAATTGTCAACAGTACGACATTGTCATTGATTTCGTCATTATTACGTGATGTGTCGCGATTCTTCAGGGCCTTACGGCGCGATTCGGGAAATGTATTAGAGATTAACTAGATACGATATAGTAAAGAAATGTGACGTCCCACGGCAAAAGGTACCTTATGGCTGTTGGCGGGTTATTATTAACATCGCTCCAATATTATTGCGGCGCTATGCGACGTAAGCGCCACCCGCCGTAAGGTACCTATAGCCGAGGAACGTCACATAACTTTACTATTTCATATCTAGTGAATCTCTAATTAATTTCCCGAATCGCGGCGTTAGAATTTAGAAGTTGAAAGCAATGAGAACAGCAATAGCGCTGTAACTGCAATATTACAAAATATTAATGCTTGTTTTACTCATCACGGCGTCACGTTAGTCCAAATATTAATTTTTTACATCAAGTGGATTTGCTCCTAGGTATAGAAGACGCAGGATAACTTCTTAAAATTTAGAAACATTATTTATTGTCTCACACGAATTGTCAGATACACAATATATTATATGATTCCTTTGCTCGACTCGTAGAGAACGACATGGTCACATCACTAGTCTGTCAGAAACGTCAAATGTTACCTTAATGCCACGAGTAGAGATGGGTAGTGAGTAAATACTCACAGGTAAATACCGAGTAAATACTCAGTATTTACTCAATATACCCGTATTTACTCGTTTATACCCAAATTGGTGGGTATAAACTATTTAGAGTGCTGAAAGGGGCATATAAATTTGAAATATAGGTGTATTTTGTAAGCCGCTACTGGATTAAGTTCTCAAAATTGTAAGAAATGTATTTTTAAGAGGGGCACTCCATACATGTAACTAATTGTCACAAAAAAATATCTCAGAAACCACCAACGTGTTGCACGTCATTAAATGGGTCTTCAAAAATAACTGGAATGTTTCTAAGATCATTTTTGGATAAATTGAATATTTTTGGAAAAAAACCTTTCCGAAAGGCCAAAATATTGTTTATCTCTCTATAACTTTCGAACCAAAGTTCAGAAAAAATATGAAAACATACCGGGAGATTAGCCGTATAATAGAGTACAAAAAACAATATTTTGAACATCATCGGTTGAGCCATTTTTGAGTTTTCTTTAAAAAAACCCTTAATAAAAGGTCGTAAGTGCCGCGTAAACATGCACTTTTGCGCGACATGCACTTATCTAGAACATCGATAAAATTTAAGTACTCATATTTTTTAAGTAAATACATTCTTATTTAAAACAAAATTGTTATCACAATTTGCCTCTCACTAATAATTACCTTTTTTTCCTAAATTAAGCGCCCTCTATGGTTTTTATTTTATAGATATTGTTAATACACGTTAGCACTCTTCAATAAAAGACAATTTTGTTCTTAAATCTCACTTTTTGAATATTTTATAAGCAATCGTTTTTACCCACCTAAATGAGTAAATACGGGTATTTATCGGGTGCTTTGAGTAAATACCGAGTAAATACTCAGTATTTACTCACCTCTACCCATCTCTAGCCACGAGCCTCCGATATTTGCATTTCGACTATTACGAGGCAAGTTTTAGGGTTCCGTGGTAACAAGATGCCAAGTCCCAAACTGACCGCCGGAGAGCGTCGGAGTACTGTGGAGGATTTTCCCTCATAAAATCCTCCACGATGCCGCTGCGTGAAGAAAATCAACTTCGATAATCTGCGCTGCCGTTCGCCGGTGTACCCAGGCCTTTATATGTTGTGTTATCTTTACTTTTTTTGTTTTATAATCTGCAAGTCTAGGAGAGGTGCCTAATAACAGTTATTTGTTTTACAAGGTGGCAAAAATGTTGTTTTTAACTGCTCGTGAGCGTTGCGAGAATTTTAGGCACGAGGCGAGGGTTAAATAAACTTTCTACAGAATGAAACACAAATTATTCAACATAATTCGTGGATATACTGTAAATAAAAACATTACAAACTAAAATCCAAATGAACGCTAATAAACATTTATCATTCAAAATTATCACCTAAAAGTCAATTCTTCCAGCCAACATGATGAAAGTACTGAAAATTTGCACCTAATTTTTGATGGATAAAGAGAGCCTTTACGAAACGGTGTTTTAAATATTTTGTTATAAGTACTGAATTATTTTCTGTTAGTTAGCATTATCCAATAAAACTTGAGGTCTAAGTCTTTAATTTAGTATATAATTATTTTACTACACATTAACATACCTAATTATATTATCATATAATTATGTTAATAAAAGAAGTATCGCTTCAATGTCAAGGAACCTTATTCTCCAAAAACAAAACAAAAGCTAATTCGATTGCGCAGTCTTAATAAAACCAGTTACAAAGATGCAACATGCCTAAACCAAAAGCAACGAAAAAACTGCGCCGACCACCGTAATACAATACATTTTGATTTTCGCAGTTGTACCTACGGCGATTGACGACGCGGTGCCACGCTAGCATAATCGTCGAGCATTTTCCATCGGAGCCTTTTTTCGGGGGAATAATTTACATAAACATTAAAAAACGAGCCATAAAAACATAATTTATAATAAATATATCTTCTTGACTCGGCATTTATACTTATTCAATTTACCGGCAACAAGTTTTTAATTTGTGCCTTAGCCTTTTCATGTAGCAAAGGAGCTAAAAGGCTTTTTTTAATTTAATTTTTAACTTATTGTGCATAAAAAAGGTGGCAACGGGGGTTTTTTTAATTCTTATTATAATATCAAAAACGAGTACCTAATTTTATTATAAATTTGATCAAGTTACATGAATTAGGTATCGACAGACATTTTGTCGTTACGCGACAGCCAAGTAAACTTCAAAAGAAGAGAATTAGCGTTAGCGACGCAGCGGCCGTGTTCATTTATTTCTTCGATCATCCAGGTTTTAGACAAGATTTTAACAAATTCGAACAAACGAAATTCTCGTTAAGGAACACCAGTTCCGTTAGCAAAAAACGGTGGAAACATCAAAGAGCTTGGTTTAATAGCCCCATTGTATTTACAAAGCTGAAAGTTAGGTACGATTTTGGTGGGAGTGCACAGATTTGCGCAGATGTGCAATTTAATCCGATTAAAACACGCTTATTCTTCTTTTGTGATATTTTTATCTTTGACCTTATTTGACATTTTAATGAAGATGTCAATGACATCTTTTTGTTTATGACGATCCTTATTAGGAGAGATAATTAATTTAATGTATACATTTTTTATTATGTAATTGCTGACGACTATGATGAGAAGAGAAACATAAATGAAATTGATAAAAAATTATAGTGTAATATTTATTATGAAATAATTAGATCTAAATCATCTAGTACTTGCTTCATTATCCGTTATTACAAAATTAAATTAAATTAGATTAGCCCAACATGAACGATATCTTCTTTCAATTATTATGTCAATGACGCCCTTCAAAGCTATTTGCGGATCACGTTAATTAGGCTATTATACGGTAAGTAAATTAAATTAATAGTATTCATTGTAACTTTGTGACTTTGAGGGCCTTTGTATTGTTTTGTATATATAAATAATCTTAATAATAAAATATAAAGTGAAAAGTATTTATAAAATTTAACTGAATGGAACATGTATTTTTTTCCTAAGCACGTCAATTAGGATCACGCCTTTTCCCGTGGACGCACCCGATGATAAGGCCTAATTTTCTATGATCCCGTTCTTATCCGTACCTACTCGTTTTCTATTAATCTGTGTGATAAAACTATTTCTTATTTATATGCAAAATGCACACAATCTGATATATGTCCATAGGAGGAATAAAATAACTTTTGCTTTAAAATCTGTGTAAGATCCATTTGCCACTTACTTCCTATAACCTCGCAACCGTCATGCTCAAAAGCAATTGATTCAACATAAAAATTAGATTATGTTACGTCCACAACCAAATCAAATTAAAAAATAAATTCCTAAGATTGTGCCAAGGAGATCAAAACGGGAGGTAGGTAGGTACATGCAAAAAATTTAAGAACAAAATGCAGTTAGATGATAAGTTAGTATGTAGGTAGAAAAGGCAGATGAGTTTTTGTCTATCAACTGTTATTTACACAGAGATAGAATATAACAAAACACGAACAATGGTTATATTGCCACGTAATAAAATTAGAATTATATTTTTTTTTTCTGAAAGTAGAGTAGATTTCTCAAGAACTCTGTCGATGTCAATTGCCATAGCTAAAAACGCTTATAAAAATCTTATTATTGTTTGCGCCTTGACATGATTTGCCCTGTAGAACAATTACAGAAGAGGCGTTAACTTTCTCATACATATGTCAATCAATTAACTTATACATATTGTGTCAAGTTTGAATTAGGTAGTTTGTCGGTCGGTCGTCTTAATCGGTCGTTATAAAAGAAAGAACTAATTATTTTATTGGAAACTATGTAAATTATAATAATGGGTCCGAATTTTAATTGATTGTCAATTATTTCCGTTACATTTCGATAACATATAAAATAAAATATGATTGGTTTGAAGAGCTCCTCACTTCGGGTGGAATAAATACGAAATCACAACTTGCCCCAAAAGAAATTAATAAATATAAGTAGTTAAATAAATATTAGAGGACAGCTTACACAAATCAATCTAGCCCCAAACTAAGCAAAGCTTGTACTATGGGCGCTGGAAAGTAGGTATGTAGTTTGGTACTTAAGTTTTAAAAATTCAAAACCTTTTCGTAACTCTGAGGAAGGTTTTAAAATAAGCGATGAAATTGTGTTTTTATTGCACTACACTGTCCAAGTGTCCATCCACCACAATAAATCGATATCTGACGATAAAATTAATCATCTACACTTAAAAATCAGCCCATTTATACTGGACGGTGCTCCAAGATCCTCATAGGTACATTTTTTTTCCCCGCTTGAAATAGTTTTAATATATTCGAGTCTCACCAAGGTTTTATAAATTAAAATCAAAATCCAATGACATGAAAACTAGATTTTCTCACAACAGCTCAGTACCTTAAAAATATATTTCAATAGAGTTGGGCGATGGCAAAATATAACGATAATTATTATAGCAAATTTTCGCATAACTGGATATTAAAATAAAACAAATTTCATTCCTACTCTTAGATATTTAGAAACCCGGAGAATAGAACAAAGAAATGTAAAGAGTTTTTGTACATATAAATGATATACAGACTTTATGTCATCTCCACTGCGTTATTTTTGGTGGTTATAAAAACAAATGAAACTATTTGTTATACCTGTATTAATTAAGGATTCAAATAGCTCCTCTACGGTTATATAAAAACAAGTTTCAGTAAATCTGGCTTTATAATAACTTGGATACTACGCTGGGACGGACAGCAATATAAGATGAAGGCCTTTAAATCTACGATTTTCCTTTTGTGCGCAATCGTCGTCAGTGAATCTTTATTCAGTAAGTTTTGTTTGAAGTTATTTTTTATTATTTACACATTATTTTTTTCTTTTACGATTTAATCTAAACAAAGAGATCGGTCACAAATAATTTAGTTCCCAACTTTTTTGTTCAAAATGAAGTAATTTCATACCTTCTTTAGTGTTTGCTAAGACTACAAGAGACTTCATACTTAGAAGAAATTATTTTTCTATTTGCTTTCGGCAGGTGCCATTCATTAAAATAAATAAACAAAACACCCCTATTTGATATTAACAACACACACTCTGTTCTGTACAATCAGAGTGGGGGGCAATATTTTATTTGTTAAGTTAGTTTTACTCATTCTTAGGTTTATTTTAGTTTATAATTTGTATGTTTAATCTGTTTTATTCTAAAGGTTTTTAATAAAATTTGGTCCAATACTTTATTCTCTGTACCTTATCTCTGTAATGATAAATTCTATGAAATGTACCTTTTTAATTATCTCAGAACGCCTAGGTAATCACTTAGGACATCATAATAATTTGCTAAATAAATTTACCATTTATTAGGTAGCTTGCTTTTAGAAACATTTCCATCAAATGTTTCATATTGTGGAAAACTTGGATTAAATCATAGTATTAAATACTAACCCCCTTATTCATAATCGTCTACTAGATAAAGTTGACAAGCTGATAATAATTGTCTCTTCCCGACGTATTGGTTTGATGAAAAGGGACAAACGATTATTATCGGCTTGTCAACTTCAGCAGACGTTTATTAATAAGGGGGTAAGGATTTAGCTGTATTAATTGAGTATGTTAACACGTAGACCTATCTTACTTTGTGAATAAACCCCTGTTCTTGCTAATTTAAGAGCCCTTCAACGTGCGCATTAGCGCCACAGCTAAATAATCGTGATTATTAAAATTTAACGAAAGATATTGAAAAAAGGGGACCACTACGTACTGTTATGTATTGTGTATTTAAGTACCTTTTGAATACATTAAACTAGTTTTTATGTTGCTGGTTTCATCGATCTAGGAACTCAAAACAAAAACGGCCGTTTTAAATTTGGACGCATAGAATGACGAATCCAGCAACATAAAAACTAGTCTGATGTATTCAAAAGGTACTTACATACACAATACAGTACGTAGCGGCCCCCTTTTTTCAATATCTTTCGTTAAATTTAAAATCACGATTTAATCACGATTATTTATTTAGCTGTGCAGGGCTCTTAAGCAATCTGTTTCGGACAGAGATGCTATGACTCTTGTAACCATACTCATGAAATAAAACGTCATTAATGACTTATTCAGATTTTAGAAAAAAAGGAAGATAATTCATGATAGACGGCTTTTCTTTTGCTTTCCAAAAATGTCATTTGTCCACTTAAATATAATGTTACACTCTCGTATTAATTAAGCCTTTATTTTTAGTTGACACGCTGACTAAGTGTTCAATCAATGATGAAGAATGCTTGAGGGAACTTTATCAAAGGGTGCTGCAGGATATCGGCAAGAATGGCATCAAGGAGTTGTCCATACCACCCATTGATCCCATCGAGCTGAAAAATGTAACCGTTAATGTGCTTGATCAGCTGGAGGTGACGATGGTTGATGGCATTGCTACCGGTGTAAAGAATTGCGTAATCAACGACTTTAAGTATGTTTTGCTTCTTTTAAAAAAATCTGCTACGCTGACTAGCGCTAGATACCAGTCTTCAGTGTTGCCAACTGGGATTTTGAAAAAATGCTAGACTAATGTCTAGATTATGCCAAAATTATGCCAAAGTTTTTTGAAATACCTATGCTAAAAAAATGCTAAAATATCACTTGAAATTAGACACTTAAAACACATACATTTTTCAAATTTGCCGCTTTCTTCTACTGATAAGACCTGCTTGACCAACTTTATATAGTCCGTCGACGTCCATCGTCCACTTAAGTCAAAATTCATATGAAAATATGAACCACATAAGGCGATGGCGCATATTGTTGCTGCCAAGTTGGTGCAAACTTGGCTTAGACTAAATTATGCTAAAAAATATGCCAGATGCTAAATGGGAAATTTTGGTGCCAAAGCGAGTGAAAATATGCCAGATCTGGCATCATTTATGCCAATTTGGCAACACGGCCAGTCTTCCCTAATGGGAAGTTATTACTTAGAAGTTTAAGAGCCAAACAAACCTAGCAGCCGCCATATAATTGAAATTACGCTCTCGTTTTAAAACGACAGCGACTCGGAATGTCACATAAGTAATTTTTTTTTTATGGTAGTCTAACAATAAACTTTATTAGTGTATACAAACTTAATACCTACAAACAAAAATGATACTTAAAACATAATTAAATAACTAACCTACAAAACTTAAAAACTAAATCTAAAAATAAATAAAACTAATCTAAAAATAAATAATTACAAACTATCCTGCGGAATGGTGCCGTAGATGCTGGCAGCATTTCCCCGCTGTATCGCAATACTTATTCTTTGTGCGAGGAAGCTGCCAGCTCTACGATCGCCAGTGGCGTCTGCTATCCTTTTGGATAAATCCTTAAATAGTGTAGACGCGGTCGGACCCCACGGGCCAAGGGTCTCGACACCGAAGGGTACGAAATAGTATTCGGGGCCGAGACCCCTATATTTGTTCTTTTTTAATTTTTCGGCCGCCATAAGTAATTACAAATAAATTAAAACCAAAATATTACTTCGCTAATCCGCGAAAAGATAACCGAAAAAATAAAGATTTTGATTTCCGCAAAGTAACGCCACTATTCATAATTACAAAACTTTTACTTGATCTAGTTTCTTTGTAATAAAAACTAATATGCTACGTAATAGTTATTTACGATACAAGTGCGGAGGATACAAGAGGAAATTCGAAACGGGTGGCGATAAATTAAAAGACTACCGAAGGGAGTCTTTTAAATCAACAAGAGTTGCGAAGTACCTATTCGCACGTGTATCGTACAACGTTTTGACAGTACATATGGCCCTTTAAACTTTTGACATAAGCACGAAAAGTGCTATTTTACGCCCTAGTGCGGGAAAATAGGACCATATGTATAGTTCGTTTTTTTTAGCATTAGAAAGAACTTGCAAGAAGGTAAGCGATCTTGACATGTCTTTTAATTGAAAAACGCTTTTTAAAAATCAAAAACTATTACTAATGAAACCAGAAGAATATAAATGATCGTATTAGATTCATAATTGTTACATATTTGCCGTAATTTATTTTTAAAATGTGTTTTTCAATTAAAAGACACATCAAGATTGTTTACCTTATTTCTAATGCTAAAAAAAACGAATTATAGGTACTGTAAATGTGTATAAAGCAAGTCGTTTCAAAATGAGAGCGAAACTTCGATTGTGTGGAAGCGACTTTTTGGTGGCGGGATCGTGTGGCATAAAATAATCTCACAGTACAATATATTTTCCCGAATTTATAATAGGATTCAGTCAGGTAGACAAAACAGGTAAAAAGATGATTTCAATATATGACTATAAAATATACTCATGCATCATTAAAAATATATGTGCAGAGGAAAAAAGAAAATCGTATAAATACTGTGACATTGTCGATAAGGTCGATGTTCACGTTGACATTATATTTATTATTTACCTGGCAAGGGTATAATTAGATGTATAATACAAGGTCCTCATACCTACATAAAATAAGTGTAAGGTACTTAGGTTTGATCTCGGGTCGCCAAGATTACACTTGTCAATGTTATTATATTTTATTTTATTCTAGCGCAACTAGATCCACAAATATGAATATCAAATGACATGGTTATTAAAAATATACAAAAATAAAAGTATTAACAAAATAATTAAACTAAAAATTAAAATTAAAACTAAAACTAAACTCTAACAGCTATATACACATATTTACAGATAAAAAATGGGAGCTAGCTCGGCGCCGGATGGTAGGGTGCCCAGAAGGCTGGTGGCATTGCCGCGCTGAATGGCAATGCCAATTCGTTGGGCAAGGAAGTACCCAGCCCTCTGGTCACACGTAGCATCATTAAGACGCTTCGCCAGCTCCCTAAATATCAAATTAACTTGTGATTTTAACTCGTAAACACTAGGTATAAAATAATGAAATTATACATGAAATTTCAGGACTGAAATTGAGAAAGAGCATGCGTGGATGGATCTTACTTGTGATATTACCATAAAGGGACGCTACAAGCTGGCTTCGGACAGCCCTCTCCTCAAGTCCATTTTTGGAAAACAATCAATCCATGGCGATGGATTCGCAAAGGTGAAGCTAGGTGAGTTTGTTAATTATTTATTAGTGGATTTACTTTTTAAAAAAAATACAGACATACTCAACATTCTCGTACAGACAATTGTTAAAGGCGTCAAAAGTCATTCGGTAAAGGTGACAATATCTTTTTTTTTGTCATTGAAATATCGTACGAAATTAAATAGAAGTAGGCGTGGCTCACTCCGCGATTTCGTCGCTTTGCTACAGGTAGCTAAAAGTACCTGCATCCGTTCCACACCAATTTTGGGGAAAGCCATAAGCCGCGCGTGGCGCTGTCGCCACCTAGCGGCCATATATCTGTGTTGATCGTAACAGACGCGTTTTGTTAGAGAGTGAGTCTTCTGTACCTAGTACTATTATTTATTCTGTGATAGAAGTCATAAGTTACAACGTCGGACAATATCAGCACGATTTTCATATAAATCATGACGCCAATTCAAACTTTAATTCCGATGTCAAAATGATATCAGTTTGATGTCGAATTGTAATCTCGAATTGGCCTTCATGGTACCTTCGAGAAACATTGTTGGTATAATTATATGTCTATGTGAAATAACGAGGATTTTATTTATAGACTGGACTTGCATAAGGAAATCTAGCTGTCGATAACGTGAAGCAATTTTATAGATACGCGTAATTTTGCACTATTAACATTACAAAGGTTACAGTGTTGCATAGAGGTCTCTAACTAATTTTGTATAATTAGTGTTTCCAGTGACTCGTCTTGTTTAATCATAAACTCGCGGACAATTAGTTTCCATAATCATAGATCATAGTGTTTTTACTTATAGATTGCGCATACAAAATTACTTTGTTTTTTATAGCATTTATTTTTATGTTTGTTGTTTAAAGGCATACTACGAGTAATAGTACAATAAACAACCACGGAAATTCACACCTTTATGTAAATACATTTGAAAGTATCATCATTATCAAGATTTTTCATACTTGTTTCATTTTTATATTGGAACAAATAAAAAATAAGGTTTACCTTTATTTTGCCGTAAAATTTTCTGCAGATTTTCGTTTCACAGAAAAATTTTCAAGTAATTTCAAATCGCAAAATAATCTTTACATAGAATATTTACTTCAAATAATTTTAGTTCGGATTAGTTACGTTTCACCAAAAATTTAAAATATTAGTTTTGTTTCAAGAACAATTTGTTCATATAATTTCATTTCACAGAATCATCGATCTGTAGAAAAGTTACTTCTTATAAATACGGTTCACCAATATTTAATATACAGAATAGTCATTTAGCCGAATTTTATTTCTTTAGTCGTTCTGCTTCAATCTGCTTCTCTGGAAGGAATTCGTTTTTAGGGGTTGCCGTTCTAACCTAACCCACTTTTCTGGCAACAGTTCGTTTTCTTGGGGGTCGCAGTTCTAACCTAACCTAACCCACTTTTCTGGCAACAGTTCGTTTTCTTGGGGGTCGTAGTTCTAACCTAACTTAACCCACTTTTCTGGCAACAGTTCGGTTTCTGGGGGGTCGCAGTTCTAACCTAACCTAACCCACTTTTCTGGCAACAGTTCGTTTTCTTGGGGGTCGCAGTTCTAACCTAACCTAACCCACTTTTCTGGCAACAGTTCGGTTTCTTGGGGGTCGCAGTTCAGAATCAGAATCAGAATCAGACTCCTTTTTTAGCAATTTCAGTGGATACTATGAGTATGTGAAAGGTAATTTAGTAAAATAATAATTGTTGAAATAAATATTCTGTGAACTGTAGTGTCGCACAAATAATATTCAATGAATGATAATTCTACAGTCAGTCTTTTATTTTATTTAAAATTCTTTGAATAAATATTCTGAATTTTAATCAAGTTACAAAATATGTTTCTTTGAAATGAATAATCGAAGAAACAGAATTAATTGTAACAAAAATGTGTGATTCGATTATTCTATGAATAATTTTCTGTCTAACAAAATTCTGCAAAAAATTTGGCGGTAAAATAAGGGTACACCAAAAAATAATGTGGACTTACAATCCTTTTACCGATTTCATAGCTTATGATTAATATTGGATAGATACAGTCAAGTGTAAAAATATGGGTGCACACATCATACACAAAAAGATGTCCCATAACTCTTATGGGCTCGATTCGGGTTTTGAAATAGATATCTATTAGATATCTTTTAGACATCGCCAAGATACGATAACGATATGTTTAAGATGTAACCTGTCAAATTAGACATTTGCGCGATTCTGGAGATACTCTTGAACGATTTCCACAGGATATGACTTAGAGATCCAATTCACATCTAATTGATACCTTACTCTATCTAACTTAAAAGTGACATTGGTTGCCCGAATTGCGCTGCAAAAGAGAACTAGTTGATATCTAAACTATAACGTATCTAGAATGGATCTAGTACGTGTCGTCTCTTGTGAATATCTTGAAGTTCGAATACGGCAGTAAGTCACCGAATTAAGAACTATGGGACATATTTCTGAGTAAGTGATTACACCCATATTTTTATACTTTTGAATGTACGTATTGTTTTTTTCAGAGCAACTAAACCTCCGAATTGACTACGATTTCTTCATTGAGAGAGGTGCGGATGGCGAGCTGTACTTTAAGTGCAAGCATAATGAGACGCAGTACACGTACAATATAGCCGGTCGATCTCTTTTCTACATCGACCATTTGTACTTGGGCAATGAAGACTTGAGTAAGTTTGAGTTGGAACGGTTATTTTATTTATTATTAGCATAACTTTGTTATTATACATATGTATATGAGAAGCGTAAAAGAACGAATGATAAACCTACAATAGACTTTTTATCCTTATATTATTCAAAACGCATAATAGAAGCATTTTAACCATATTTTTATTTAAGGGCGTCATCTAGTGAGCTCTCTGAGAAGGTTAAAAGAATGCTAACACTGCATGGAATCATTTATGAATTATGCGTAAAATGAATGAATGAATGAATGAAAATTTTATTTCAATCAACTAGTGGCCCATACATAAATACCTTAAAACTAGCATACATATTGTAAAAATATATTTTAAAACTACACACTACAAAACACATGCAAAACACACAAAACAAATGCTTTACTTTACATCTTGTGACTGTAGCTACTGTTATACAAGTCCAATTTTACGTTTAAAATTATGAAAAGCAATAGCTTGTTAATTGTCGCGGTATTGTAAAGGGGTTATCAGTTTATTTACCCACTAGACTAGTGTAACAAGCACAGATTTTTCAAATCAATGACAAGTCATAAAACTCAACTGTTTGTAGAGTCTGTGCGTAAAGAGAGAGAGAAGAGTCGTGAAATGTACGTCCATACATTTTACAACTCTTCACTTTTCGCACAGACACTAGAATTTTGGAAAACTAAGAATTTGATAAAACAATACATTCAACGTTTTATATTCTTGACATTGTTTTTAAATCAAAAATTTTTGATTTTGGGGGGACTGTATTTTCTAACCAATTCCCCACTGCTGATCTGCAATATACCTATAATAATAGAATATTCCGAAATAAAGTTAAACAAAAATCCACGCCCGTTTTCATAAAACGCTCTTATTATTTCTAGGCAAATACGTTACAACCTTCCTCAACGAAAACGGAAAATTCGTCCTCCAGAACTTCGGACGCTCCTTCATGGACAAGGCAATGGAATTCTTTTACATCTTCACCCATAGGTTCTACGACGTCGTGCCTATCAAGTACTACATCACTGAGGATCTTACCCCTTACGAGAGATCATAGACGAGGCTAAGGAAACACAGAAGTAAAGAAAAAACCTACAATTGAAATCAAATCCAGAGGGAAAAAATCATCAAGTAATCGATTCCTGAACTATAAGCTTGACAAATCTTGGAATGGTTTGATTTGAGTATTCATAACTATATTATATAAAATTGTACAAAATAAAAGTGCCTAATAAAGAGTGTTTTGTTTCAAATGCATTTTGTTTTGTAAATACATATAATAACGAAGTAACAATCCTAATAAAAGTTACATTAGTTCAGTTAGGCTGAGACAATACCCCAGTAGTAGTAACATATATCAGATGTATTAGCTTAAGGTATGGTATATGCTTTGTGATACAACCAAAGCCTGAAAACCTTCAACAAACTAGAATCTCACAATGTCTCAAACCAGCACTTAGTTCCAACACGACCGCAATTAGATAATTAGAAGATAAGGCAGCAAATAAGAGCGCCTATACACTAGGCAATTTAGCAGGTTAGGCAGCGCTGCAGCAGCAAGTACCTACCTACCATCAGTAGACCACTACCCAATTCTACCTTAATATGAGAGCGCATCTGGTCATTTCAGTTGCCACCCTCACGACCAATTACACGAAAAATATGGGGTATTGTAGCATAAAATGGTGGAGGTTGCAACACTTGCAACTAAGTAGTAAACGTCAGCTACCGCTCCGTTTACGGATTAAAGTACTGTATTTTCTTTCATATTAAAAATATATCAAATTACAGATAAGAAAACACAAAAACACAAACAAAAAGTCAGCTTATACGTATAGTAGTGAAATTGTGTCAGCTGGAGATGGAATAGTATGGCCTAGCTAGGCGATCATGACTTACTAACATACTGCTACTATATAATCATGCCTGGGAATAGCTTATCGCGCGATTGAAGTGCGATTTTTTTTCGACGTACAAATAGCAAGACTTCAAACTGTACATCGGTCAACCTTATTACAAAAGACATAAGGTACACCGATGTACAGTTAACAGTTTGGGCGACGGTACATAGTTTGAATGTATCATGTCATGCGTCAAAGCAGTTCCATTTATACTCCCGCGTTTCTTAGCTATGCTACTAAACCACCTATTGTGCAATCACCCTTTTAATTATACTGAAATCCGCTGACTAGCGAGCATTAGAGGAAATTAGTTAGAGACGGTGTTTACTTTACGAACTGTCGTACCATTTTAGCGGAGCTTGTAGGCGACACTAACAATATGAGAGTGATTAACGACTTTACTTATTACACCGATTAGAGATGCATCCTGGGTATATACCCGATTTATAGACGCAAATAAATACCAGGTTGAAATATACTTTTGCAGTACTTATCAATATCTACACAAACACATAGATAAATCAAAGTTCATGTTAGACAGACATACTCGTCTCGTATATAATAAGACCCAAATAGGCGTATTTGGTTTATAGCAAATGTTATGTAACTAAATAAGTAATGGGTTCATTGCAACACATTGTAACAAGACATAATTCAGAAATTTTATTTCAGAATTGTTATTCAGCCTAAGTGACATAATTAAACTAATTTTTTTTTAAAGTTATGATATAAATCTGCCATGCAAAACTAAATTTAAATTGTACAAAGTGAAGTACGATTATATACGATTTTAAAACAATTTCCGAGCGTGTAAATATTGGGCATATACCAGGTGAACACTCGCTTTTGGATATTTACCCATGAAATATCCAGCTACAATGACTAAGAGGAAGGTCTTAGTTATTGACGGTTGGATTTATAATCACCATTAATTATTGTGTTCTAGATGTCACCTACTTATTCTGAAACATACATACATACATACATATAATCACGCCTATTTCCCGGAGGGGTAGGCAGATACCACGGATTTCCACTTGCTACTATCCTGACATATGTACCTCTTTCGCTTCCTCCACTTTCATAACATTCCTCATACGACAGTCATATTCTGAAGGGCATATTTATAATTATAAAGGATTAAAGGATTCTAAAATGATTTTGATAATTGTTGGTAATGCTCATACTTATACATCGCGCAAATTTAATTTTTTATGGAACACTAAGGTTAGGTTAGGCGAGGCGTGCCGAGTTTCCGTTTAAATGTGACTTCTAAAATGACATGTGTTTATTTTTTATTCTATTACGTGCATGTTCATGAGAGATGTACATACCTAAATTTTCTTTAAATAAATAGTAACAACTTATTATTTTATCACAAAACATTTATTCTACCATCAGTGGCAGCAGAGCGAGGGTGGAAAGCAAAAGGGGTAATTAGAGGTAATATTGAAGAGTAAACAAATATAAAAGCTACTACTTTCCACCATCAATACAGTGTTCTTATAGTGCACTCGCCATCCCAGTTATTGGAAGTATAATAATAATATAATAATTTAGCCTATATACGTCCCACTGCAGGGCACAGGCCTCCTTTCAAGCACGAGAGGGTTTGGGCTATAGTCCCCACGCTAGCCCAATGTTATGCGGATTGGGGACTTCACATACACCTTTGAATTTCTTCGCAGATGTCAATATGCAGGTTTCCTCACGATGTTTTCCTTCACCGAATATGTACAGCGATTTTGTTTAACCTGTTAACTCAGGGAACCATTTACCTAATACCTACTCGTATAATGCGTCGCTTAAATGGACCCCCATATACATAATAGTTTTTACTGACAGTTTTTAGGGTTCCGTACCTCAAAAGGAAAAAGACGGAACCCTTATAGGATCACTCGTGCGTCTGTCTGTCTGTCTGTCCGTCTGCCACAGCCTATTTTCTCCGAAACTACTGGACCAATTAAGTTAAAATTTGGTACACATATGTAAGTTTGTGACCCAAAGACGGACATGTAACGTAAACAAATGAATTTTATACATGGGGGCCATTTTTGGGGGGTAAATAAGAAAATCAAAAAATAAAGTTATTCAAACTATATCGTGTTACATATCAAATGAAAGAGCTCAATGTGAGAATCTCAAACATATTTTTTTTATAATCTTAGAATTAACAGTTTCGAAGTAATTCAAGAAAATAGGCAAAAAATGACCATTTTCGACCCAGTAGTTTCGGAGATAAAGGGGGGGGCCTTTATCTCCGAAACTACTGGGTCGAAAATTTTGAAAAAAATACATAAAATAGGTCTTTAACTATAGATGACAGGAAAACCTATTAGAAATATGTCGAGGACTGATATAAGGTTTTATATGTTATTTACTTTTTATATATTTTGTCTATGTTTTATGGTATTTTGTTTTACCTTTTGTTTTTAGTTGTCATTAAATGCTCATGTCTGAAAGCCCAGCTTTTTCGTTTGCTCCCATTTTAGCTATCGAAGTAGTAATTGTCCTGGATTCCGGGACAAAATATGTAGTTAAGCTAGCAATGTACAAATTGCAGAACATTCCCAAAAAGCGGAAACGTTCTCGAGAATGTTCTCAGAACATTCCTGCAACATGGAAATTATTGTTTAAACAAGAGAATATACTTGAAATAAAGTTTAAATAGGCATAACTTAAAACTAAATGTTATTATGCATATATTACTGTCTATTACAGTTAGCTATTGTGTTGATGTGATAAATTTACCAATAAGTTGCTTAAATTCTCACTTTATATCAGAGAACATTTCGACTTTCGACAAATTTTTCCAAAATTTTTTTTTAGTTTCATTAGAATCTAGAGGCCTCTATCTCCCGCCATGCCAAATCTCAGCGCGGTCGGACCAACTTGAAAAAATTAAAAAAAAAGTCGGCCATTTTGTTTTTTTTTTAATGCAGTTTGTTTTGTCTCGGGGCCTTCTATGACATTTGGTCGAGCACCCCCCACCTATCACGCACCGTTTAAAAGTTGCCATACAAAATAAAAGTGGCCAGTTTTCCCGCAATTGTAGCATTTTTCCAAAAAAAATTTTTTCATAGGTATCTAGGGGACCCTGAGATTCCGTGACCAAAATTTCAGCTCGCTAGGACAAAATTCAAAAAGTTTAAAAAAAAGTCGGCCATATTGAAAAAAAATGGCGGCTTCAAAAACTGCCAGGGTCCCTCTATGACATTTGGTCGAGCACCCCCCACCTAAGTCTGACCGTTTGGCCGGGCCGTCATACATTTTTCTGACCGGAAGCGGACGACCAAAAGTCGGAATTTTCTGGGGGTAAGGACTACACCTAAACTATCGTGAATATTCATGGTATAAACTACGATAAATAAATAAATTCTCGTTCTCGAGAACATTCTCAGAAGTTACCGAGAATTTCTCATGTGGAAAGTTTCGCAACTTTGGAAAGTTCTCGTGCGTGCATTGCTAAGTCAAGCGCGAGTCGGACCAATTACTTAGTTTTTGATCCGACCCCTACGGGTTTTTTAAAGGCAATTCACTCGCGTTTCACATATATATAAAAATATATTGTATCGCGAATTTTCTCCAAAACATCAATAATCTATGGTTAGTTCACATGGAGCCTACTAGATGGCGCTAGTAGTCCTCGATTTCGACGTAAACATATTTTATCTTTCCCGTAGTTTTAAAAATCCAAAACCTTGCGCAACTTATGTTATGTGTTGCCTAGATTTTTATGTAAACATAACGAATGTGCAAACTAAGATTAATGTAAGGGGTCATCCATTAATTACATCACACATTTAGGGGGGGGTCAAGAAAATGTGACATATTGTGACATGGGGGAGGGGGGAGACACAAACTTTGTGACGTCACTTTAAATTCATTAATTCAAATTCAAAATTATTTATTTCATGTGATTTACGTACACACATAGCAATACACAACAATAAACAATAAACTTACAAGAATTACACATAAACACAACATATACACATTAAAATTGACACAAGATATACAGTGCTAGCCAAACTCTTAATTTTTGCTACCACTGTATCACACTTGTAGGGGAATGTAGTCCCTCACAGTGGAGCATTATGGGACAGTCTGGCTTTTCCGCTATCATTCTCAAGATGGTGTTGGGACTGTCCCGCACCCGGCGCACCAGGGATGCGGCGCGCACACGCAAGGTCGCCTGAAAACAATCGACGCCCGCCTCAGCAAACATCCCTGATGCGCTACAGAAGCGAGGCAGTCCCATCATCACCCGGAACGCGTTATTATATTGGACTCGAAGGGCCCTATAAGCCCGTTGCGAATACTGAACCCAAAGGCTGCAGGTATACAGGGAAGTACAGAACGCTCTAAAGAGAGTGATCTTTACCCCCCTGGAGCAACCCGCAAACCTTCGTGCTATCATATTTGCCCGCACCGACAAGGCCCTTCGTTCCCTTTCAATATCTATATCGTCCTTGAGGTCGGCCGCAACAACATGACCTAGATATTTAAATTGGGTTACTCGGTCCATTGGACTGCCATTAAGATATATTGCGGGAAACTCTGAAGACCTGTTGCGGCCGCTCTCAAAGACTACATATTGGCTCTTCTTCTCATTATATTTGAGACCGTGACTCACCGCATAGTCCTCACATATCTTGAGCAGCCTACGCATGCCACAGACCGAGGCGCTCAGCAGCACCATGTCGTCCGCGTAACTGATGTTGTTTACACAGACTCCGTCTATATGGCATCCGACATGGATGCTGCTGAGCTCCTCGATGAGTTCGTTCACATACAGGTTGAAGAGCGTTGGTGAGCTCAAACCCCCCTGCCTCACCCCGCATTCCAACCTGTATTCGTCCGACAGCGCATTTGACCATCTAACGCAGTTGACCTGGTTTCCATACCAGTACCTAAACATACGTACTGTTTCCGGTGGTATACTGGTTTTCCTTAATTTTTCCCATAGTATGTCATAGGAAACCAGGTCAAATGCCCTAGAAAGGTCCAGGAAACATGCAATCACTGGGGTCTTGCTCTTGGTGTAATACTTGACAGTATGCTTCAGACACAGTATTGCAGATTCTGTAGACAAACGCGGTCGAAAGCCAAATTGGTTGTCATGCAGTTTTATATGCTTACTTAGCTGTGAATTAAGCACACTGTCAAATACTTTGGCTATAATCGTTGCCAGTGATATCGGTCTGTAATTGTTTTTGTCTGCCAAGTCATTAGTAACCGAAATATTATTTAAATTATTTTACAAGTTTTTAAAACGATAATCGTTTTTATTCGTTCAATTTTCTTTCCTAAGCAGTTTTGGGTTATAAAATTACTAATATTTATATCGTCAAAAATATTTTGATAAAATATTAATAATATTTAGGTACTTACTTAATTCGATTTGGCGATTTCGTAATAAAAATGTGACGTCACACTAGGGCCCCCCCTAAAGGGGTTTGCCAAATGTGACCAAGTGTGACAAGGAGGGGGGGAGGGGTCAAAAAACCTATAAAATCGTGTGACGTAATTAATGGATGACCCCTAAATTTGATAGCTTTCAGTTCCTAGGCAACCTTTAGTTCCTTGCGCTCCGCAAGATGGCATTACTAATACCCAATGTTTTGTTTTAAATCCAGTGTTCCTGGATTCTTAAAATTATGACTTCAAGCATTTCGCAACACTTGTATTTTTACTTAAACGTAGCAAATGTATAGATTTGGATTAACGTAATCTTGAACATTCGTACATATATTGTTCACCTATCTGCATAAAGATGGCGTTAGTAGGCCTATCATATCTCGTTTCTGAAACCTGTAAAAATACAGAACATCATGTAACGTGTTCCTAAAAATATATCGAATGTATCTAAATAGTTTAGCGTACATAAAAACAACGCGCATGTTCGTACAATTTAACTGTTTACCAACTTGTCACTAGATGTCACTGTACAGCGCGCATACTAATCCTACATGGCGGTGTTAAAAATTTTGTAATGTACGGAACCCTTGGAACGCGAGTCCGACTCGCACTTGGCCGGTTTTTTCTTATTTAGAATATGATTAATGTCCCAATTGAGTATGTTCTCCAGTTACTGCCACTGTCCAATTCTATTTGCATTTCCGCATGATTTATTAAGCGGTATAATTTTTCATCCTCGTTGCTTTTCATAGCGCGTTGTTGAGTGGACATTGGACAGTTTGCGTTCCAGCCATTCCATATTTAAATATTAAAAAAGCTTGCTGAAATTAAAAATAAATGTAAAAAAATCCTTCATTTAAAATGACACTGATAAATGTACATTACGTAGAGTCCAACTAAGCTGCAACGACTGAAGTTAACAGTACCGATTGAAGTTAAAAGTTTATGAGTATTGTGACAATTCCCCTCCTGTCACCTTAAAATCTGTGCAGAGTTAGCTTGATACTGATATTGACTCATCACGTCTAGTTTCTAAGATTATTAAAATTTTCATACGGATTATATCGGCTAAAATTCCCGGAAAAAGAGGGCAAGGTCGCCCATGTACCACCTGGAGGCGCACAGTGGAAAAGGAGGGTGCACCAGTTGGCCTCGGCTGGACGGAGCTGAAGGCGGCCGCGCTGGACAGCGAAAAATGGAAATCCCTTCTGAGAGTCCTATGCCCTGATGAGAGATAAAAGGATATCACTATCATTTATTTTATTTTATTTAGATTTTTTTTTCTAAATAAAATAAATGTTAATAACACAATAATAATTGGCAAATGCCAATAATCAGAATTAAAATTTGACTAATAGCTATAATTTAAATTTGATTTGTTCAAGTTTTGCAAATAAGTAAAAAAAAACATGCTTGCTAGTCTAATGACCTAATACGATGGTCACCTTAGGTCTCAAAAACACCAGTCTATCCTGATTGCAAAATTTTGATCTTAAACAAAAAATCACATAGAATCGTCTGAAGTGACGACTAATCTGGTAATAAACTCATCTAATCATATAATGTATCCTTTTTGTGCAAATTGTCATGGGTGTACGTCACTGCTACGTAAAATTATATGTAACGCTTCATAACGACTGTAATAATATCTAACCCATCGTAATATCAGGCATAAGAAGCCCCGATTAAATTTTTAAAAGTAATTTACGTCACCAGATGCGTCATTAAAGTGTAATGTATACTGTAAATGTGGTTTTAACACAGGGCCATAAAGTCGCTAAGTCTCATAAACTCTTAATACGATAAAGCGGAGATTCTGCGATCATACATCATTGGCAATATAATCCCGTGCCATTCCGTGCAGCGCATACATTGGAGGTTTCATTAGATTTCATTAATTTTAACACGTTCCAAGCGCTCAATAAACAGCAAACATGACAACAAGTCTTGGAAACGCAATGTTTTGTATTATGCTCTCGTGCATGCATTGTTTACGTTTGCGTATGGGCGTGTGTGGATGATGAGTGCCCTGGAACATGTAATTTTACAACATTAGCAGTTTATAAAACCGAGTAGCAAGCAACTGAAAGTGTAGCCTGTCTTCAAGTGCTGTTGGGAGCATGCTAGCACTGTGCCTGTTATTGTGCGTTTTGGCGTCAGCCACCGGCTTGGGTCTACGTAAGTGTTAATTAAATTTGACGCTTGCTGTCATTCTATTCCCCTTCCCCTTGAAGTAGTCTGAACAACTTTAAAAAACCGGGCAAGTGCGAGTCGGACTCGCGCACGAAGGATTCTGTACCATAATGCGAAAAAAAAAAGAAAAAAAAAACGGTCACCCATCCAAATACTGACCACTCCCGACGTTGCTTAACTTTGGTCAAAAATCACGTTTGTTGTATGGGAGCCCCATTTAAATCTTTATTTTATTCTGTTTTTAGTATTTGTTTTTATAGCGGCAACAGAAATACATCATCTGTGAAAATTTCAACTGTCTAGCTATCACGGTTCGTGAGATACAGCCTGGTGACAGACAGACGGACGGCCGGACGGACGGACGGACGGACGGACGGACGGACGGACGGATGGACGGACGGACGGACGGACGGACTGACGGACGGACGGACGGACGGACAGCGAAGTCTTAGTAATAGGGTCCCGTTTTACCCTTTGGGTACGGAACCCTAAAAATGCAACTACAATGAAGAGCAACGAACGAGAATATGTCACTTTTAATATTTGTATAACCTTCTGTTGTGCATCCTCAATAAGTATGTATATACCTGCTTACCTTGTTTTTGTACCGATCAATGAATATATGTTATAAATTACTAATACTCGATCATAATGTAAATATTACAATTTAATGTAATATACTCCTTCAGGTACATATGTAATTACAGGTATCAAGCTAAGGTTATTTTCAATTACTTATTGTTGTTTGCCTTAGTTATCCACAAGTTTAAACACGTATGTAATTAAAATAAATAAATTTATCGCATATTTGTGACCATTATCCCCTCCCCTTGTGACTCCCCTTTATTTATGTCAACTGTTTGATTTCCAAGGGTTTATATATAATGGATAAAAAAACATGGAATAAATTTTAAAAGTGGAAAAAATACTGTCTTGGGTGAGAGCAGGCTGGAGTATCGATTCAGAGGCTGCAAGTTCAAATCTCGCCCAAAACAGTATTTTTTCCACTTTTAAAATTTATTCATAGCTTAATATCATCGTTCGCTCGTTAAAATTAAATTAAAAAAAACATGCAGTAACAACCATAAACAAAAGTATTGTTTTCTAAACAATAGCAGCGCCCATGTGCCAAAAACAATTATACATGGAATATTGTTAAAAACAACCCAGCTCGCTTTTGATAGACGTGAAAACAGTGTGGCTACCGTTTTTTATTATTTTAACAAAAAAAATACCAACAACATACTTATGTTTGTGTAATCACCGATTTTTCTTTTATATTTCAGCCGAGTACATACAGTCTTGTTCAAGAAATGATCCTAATTTAAACGCGTGCGCTCTAAAATCGGCGAGGGAATCTCTCCACCAATTCTCCATGGGCGACCCGAACAGAGGTCTGGACCCGCTGGACCCGCTATTCGTGCCCGTGATGACAGTCTATGTTCCCAATGAAAACGGCCTGAAACTTGTCTTTAGTGACAATTCCTTTAGTGGGCTCTCAGTGCTGCGACTTGATGATTTGAAGTGAGTATTTGTGACGTTCCACAGCAAAAGGTACCTTATGGCGGCTGGCGCTTACGTCGCATAGTGCCGCAATAATATTGGAGCGGCGTTAATAATAACGTAACCGCCAACCGCCATAAGGTACCTTTACTCGTGGGACGTCACATTTAAATCGTTATGCGCGGATCTCACCCGCTCGCACTGTTTTTTTTTTTGTATTTTTTTAACACAGGCATTTCTTCCGAATCGAGCGCTATCTTGTGAACACAGTAGATTCAATGTTAAGACATAAAAATAACCCATATTTTTTTAATTTTCAAGCTGCATTTTACATTTGTGCCCTCTGAAGGTTTATTTACCCTTAACGCACGAATACATAAACAACAACACAGGGGTGTTATTCCGAACTCTGACCAAACACGGACGTGTCGAAAGCTCGGGCGTACCAGTATACTAAAACCTATCTAAAAATCAACCTTAATGAAATATTATCTATAATTAAAGACACGAAAATTTTATTTCAATCTTAATAGGTGGTAAATTAAAATAGTGTCCCTAAATTTTAATTCATTTTCATACAATACATTCCGTTAATGTCATACTACTGATTACCTATAAGAAAAGGTAACTGCATGGAAAAACATTCTTGGGACACTTGGTTTTTACCATTCGGAACGAAAGTCCTTGTAAAGTAAATTGTAACCTATATTCTTACCACGAGTTTGATGCGTAAACTATTAACTCACATACATCTCCCTCGTCCTGATATTAGTGCAAGTGAGATGTAGGTACTGCGTTTGAGTTGACGCAGTTTCTGGCGTTTAACGCCGCGTATCACTTATAAATTTACTAAACCTGTAAAGTGTGGTTTTTGTTAAAACCCTAAATGTATAGGTAATTTACCTTGTATAATATTTGTTTCTTAGCCTATTTGTGTGACCCACTGCTGGGCAAAGGCCTCTCCCCTGATTCTCCATGACTCCCGATTTAGCGCTTCCTCCGACCAGTTGTTAAGGAAGGCGTCAAAGTCGTCCCGCCATCTACATCTCCGCCTGGGCCTGCCCCGCCTTGTATAATATATAGTGTATAATATAAGATAGAGATATCTTATATTGTTTTGTCTGATACAACTAGTCGCGTTTGTTCGCACAACAATAGAAATACACAATCGGTACTAAGCAAGCACAATCCGCCTCATTAATGGGTAGGCAGTTCTAATTTACAGAATTAGTATGTACTGAGCAACGTGACAGTTAATACAGCGCTGTTCAGCGTTACGAAAGGTTTACTCTTCATGGAACTGAAATGATGTAACTTAAAATTCTGTTAATGTGTCTATTTCTATCAAATACAAATAGCAAAATGACAGAAGGCGACGACGTATTAACGCTATGAAACCAACGCTTCAGCAAGAGAGTATTGTATGATATTTTACACATTATTAAATTCTACAACGGATTAAGGTTCGGTTGCACCAAATCGTCTGTCACCGTTAAAGCGTTTGCTAAATTGATTTGTATGGGAAATTCCATACTTTCCCTCTGTTTGATGTTAATCAGTCTGTTTGTGGTTGCTGCAACTGGGCCTAAGTCGCATTGTACAATAGGGTATTTTCCTACTAGTCAAATCAGTTACTTTTTTAGAACTGTCAAAACGATTTGTTAATATGGAATTTATATGAATCATTACATCGTGACGTCACGGTCAACTCGCCTACTATTTATACTTCTATCCGATTTATTAAATAGAACTTGTGTTTAAAAATAACTCCTATCTGTGTTTTTCTCATAATTATCTGGTGCTTTATTTCATGCATAGTGTAAAATAATTAATTTTTAATACAGTATAATACCCTATTTAATAATGTGTAAATTAGTGACAGTTTAAATCAGTAGTTTACACATTATCAGTCACTTAATTAAATTAAATGTAACCAAATTACACAATTTTTTTAAATAGTGTAACTCGGTTATGCAAATGGTGAATGCTATGCCAGTTTCAAAAAGCACGGAACCGTATATTTTTTTATTTGCTTAAAAATTTATCTACAAGCCCATGAAAACTGCAAATATGAAATGAAAATATTTTACCATTATTTGTTCAGTCCAAAGTAGAGTCGACTGTGCAAACATGGAAGTAATTCCATTAACATTTTCCAGCAACCGCTATGATTACCGTAACGGGTAAAGACTGCAAAATCATGGCTACAACGCTTGAAAAAGACTTACGTTGCAACTTCTGAAAGAAATGTTTATTTAAGAGGGGGCGTAAAACCAGGAAATTAGAAGGGAACAAAAGTTATGGCAAGCCGCGCGAAACTTGCAACGGAACATATCGCCATCGTGCGGGTTTTTACCATTTATCTCTATTACTCTGAAAATATACTTCTGTTTAACATATTGCTCGGCAGGTCCCTCAACTATTTTATACTAAAATTATACCGCTATTGTATGAAGGGTAACGATACCTATACTGCTAAAAATTAATGAAATTTAGACATTTTTTCTTGATTTTTTTCTATAGAGCCAACGTTAAACTTTTGTAAATATCAGTTTTATTCATCTATTATCCGTGGCAATGTTCGGATGGCATGTACCATTGATTCAAATGTTTAAAATGAATATAAATAAGTACTACAATAATTTATTGCGTTAGCCCCCTCTTAACGGTACGGTAAAATGCGTAATAAGAAAAATTAGAGGTTGTTTGCATTTTGTTTTGATATTTTCGTCCAACCTCATAATAAATGAGTACAAAATTTATTTACACCACGGTCTGTACCGTAATATTGTGATTTAAAAATCTGAAGATAAAATATCCTTGTAAATTTAACAGCTCGGCCTTGTAAAAATAATTTCACTTACATACAACATTTTAATAAGTAATATTTTTTATACAACTCACGGGAAGAGATTGATTTTCAGCAATCATGTTATGTACAACAGAAGTTGCTAAGCGGGCGAGGTGTTCAAAGTTATCTTGACGCGAATTTATTGTTAAGAGAATAAGAGAGTGTCAAGGTAATTTCGAATACGACTTCTGCTGCTAACTATACCCCAATGTAAATATACGAGTGTGTTTGTGTGATGACGTTGAAACCGATTTACATGAAAAAGGTGTCAATCGCGGGTTTATATAGAAGGTTTTTGTTACGAAAACGTAGTTTGGTTAGTTTAAGCGATTTTCTTATTAAAGCAACTTCCCTTTTCATCCCATGAATTTATTCCTTTCATAACGCTGACGCTACGCTCTATAATGAACTATGTGCCTAACGACGTCACGACTCACGGACAATTAGCTCTGGCTCTTTTAATTACGAATATTATGAAAACGCCTTCGTAAAGGTCGTTTAAATAATTAAGCACAAAGCCTTGATTCATTGAACGGTGGCGTAAAGGGTTAATGGGATGAAAAATGATTCGGAGCAGTGTGATACGTTTAAGGGTATTGACAAAGCATTACCTATAATGTACCTAATTACGCTTAGAAGTAAAGGATGACTCACGTAAGACCGGGCCGTGTTCGGGCCGGAGCTTCCAGCGTATCATTTTCTGTGGAAAGCATCACGTGATCGCGTGTCACGTTATAGAAAAGTAAGCGCCTGAAGCTCCGGCCCGGACACGGCCCGCGGTCTAGCGTGAGCCATCACTACAGCCAAAGACATATATGTAACTTAGTATAATATGAATAAAGTCTAAGAAAAAAACGTGCCTCGGAAATCAAGAAAAAGTCATTCTCGGACACACCTTTGGCCTATGGTCGGCTAGATGGCATGACGACACCGTTTCATATTTAACAATTTTAACACACTGATATCAGTGAATGACCCATGTTCAAAATGATATAAAAATAATAAAATCATTTTTTTGATAATTTTATACGTGTTTATTTTGAGTTATAGTCGTGTGTCGATAGATGTAGGGAATGCAAATCGGTTATTTTCGGTTATTTTTTGTATGGAAATAATCGGTTTTTAACCGAAACCGCGGTTATTTCCATACAAAAAATAACCGATTTGCATTCTCTAGATAGATGGCAGTAAATTTACAGTGACTACAACATTTATTAATGGTTCCTCTACACGATGGGCCAACGCCGGCCACTCCAAGAGACGCAGCCATGCGGTAGAATGAGATAGCAATATCACTTGCTCCCTCTAACGCACAAATGCGTCCCTTGGAGTCGCCGGCGTTGGCCCATCGTGTAGAGGAGCCATAAGACAGGACCCCTCTATACTATCGATTCCTTTTGCTACAGCTTAGAAATAATTTAAAAGTGAAGATATTGTAGCTCGTGTCTCGGTAGTTCAGTTATCACTTATCAGAGCGATAGGCTAGTGATCCATAGTCGCAAGTACGAGCTTCCCCCGAGATTAAATGTTTTCACTTTTAATTTATGTCTAAGGTTTATGGCCTCAATATACAGACGTTTATGTTTAATACAAAATTAATTTAGAACTGATAAAATGGGTCTAGAATCACCATTGATGGCGACTTATACCAATTAGTGCGGTTAAGGATTTGGTTTCCTATCGAGATAACTTTGTAATCGCGTAACCACAATTAGTGTATAAGTTATTGTTATAACAAAACATTGCCTTACGCATACGTCAAAGTTTTCTTAAATAAACACGTAGATATTTTTTGAAATAAACATATCTAAGTAGACATTCATTTATGTAAAAAATTACATTTAATACGCATTTCACTTCGTCCGCATATAAAGTATAATTATTATAAAATTTTACATATTATGTATGTATAAAACTTAAGAAACTAAAACCCGTTATTATTATTATAAAATTAATTCGAATACATTATAAAATTTATTCAACTCATTTCTATTTAAAAAAGTAACATTTTACACAGTTCAAGGTTTACGCTAAAATCCGGTTTATGCTAATAGAATGTAAATTTGCAAAGTATGAATCTTATTTCATGCCTAAACATATGTGCATATGCATGTGTCATTGTTTTGACTTTCAAACGGGTTTTCGTTTTGTTTGACTTTATAATTTTAAAAATTGGGTGCAATTTCATTAGTTGTGACCATCCATATGTGACGTCCCAGGGAAAAGGTACCTTATAGCGGTTGGCGCTTACGCTATTATTAACGCCGCTCCAATACCATTGCGGTGCTTTGCGACGTAAGCGCCAGACGCCATAAGGCACCTTTTTCCGTGGAGAGTCACATATGAACAAGTTTTATAATTATAAATTTCTTCTTCTTCATACAATTATAAATTTAACGTTTTATAAGTCTGTCTGTGGCATCGTAGCTGCGAAGATGCGATTTGAATTTATATCAATATCATTACCTATTATGGATGGATGCCATATGTCTCACGTTTTCATTTGCAGGTTTGATCTCAATAAGAAAATGATAATGGCCGATGCTTTGGTAAATTTGGACGTCACGAGCAAATACGATCTCAGCGGGAAACTACTGGTAATTCCTATCAAGTCCTCTGGCGATTCCTCTATTAAGCTCAGTAAGTATATTTCTTTAGAAACATGTTTGGCATAGGCGATCCATGGCCCCGAGTGTACAACCAGTTCCAAATTTGCATGTATTTTTGCAGTTTGCTGTACAGGACGCCCGAATCAATAGTTTCGTTAAATATTCGCTTCTTCGTGATTCCAGCTTCGCCCCTTAGCTAAAATCTCTTGTTCAAAGTATTCACGTATAACATTATTACGTACCTATATGTAAATTGACGTGCGACTTCAGGTCGCGCCCATTCGTCCCCTAAAGTGGCCCACTGATTAACAGTCCGCCGGACGGTATCGGCCTGTCAGTTGTTCGGAGCTGTAAAATTTTTGTTCTAACTGACAGGCCGATATCGTCCGGCGGCCTGTTAGTCAATGGTCGGCTTAAGAGGCCCACTGATTACCAGTTCGCCGGACGATATCGGCCTGTCAGTTGTTCGGAACTGTCAAATTTTGCGTATAACTGACAGGCTGATATCGTCCGGGGAACTGGTAATCAGTGGTCCCCTTGTAGTCTAATTTTCATCTTAATTTCATTTTAATCTGGCATATATATATGGGAGCGGAAATGCAATAAAATTAATATCGGATCACCATCATAAGAGTTGTTTTATAAGTCTGTTTTATTCTTCCACTTTTTCAGAAAACGCAAATCTTCACATTCGCTTCTGGTACGAGCACGTCGATGGCGACGATGGAAAAATTCATTGGAAAATAACAAAGCACGATATTAAATACGAAGTGGAAAAGGCTAGTTTTCGTCTAGAAAACTTATTGAATGATAAAAATATTGGTAATGATGTTTTTATTATAATATGAGTATATTATCATAATTATCCTAACCACATGTGGCAATTCGTCCGCAACTGTCTAAAAACAGTTGCCATTGTCGTATTGCGTTGCGTCTGTCAAAATGAGTGAGTTGCGGTCGCGGATTATAACGTGGTCGCGTCAGTTAGGGCTGCCATGAATGGCTGAATGCTGCACGTATTAGGCGCGAGCAAAATGGCGTAATGGGACTCTCATCTCTTGTATTCATGGTGACTCGCCTCTCGCCACTGTAACTTGCTGCCACTGCTTTTTTTAGAATATTTAATAAAATTCTACTTTGATTTAAGGCTATATTCATACGCATTTTCGCGCGTAGCCACTCATTTCAATCATTCAATGGTCAATATTTATTTATTTGTTTTTAAATTCAATAGTCTGCCAATGACATGGTAATTTTTACAAATGGTCACCTTGCCGTTTCTCTCGAATTCGTTCACTGCACTGCCGGTCAAACGGTCAATAAACCTCGATAGAAAATGCGAGCAAAACGTGAAATGAATCGTAACAATATTACAAAAGTAACTTGGTCCCGTCATGTGATAAATAGCCAAAAAATCGGTATTCGGTAAAAAAGGGCTCCGAGATTTATGATTCATAGTCGCCTCGGGAACATTTGAAAACCGATAACAGTAAAATTGGACGATTTATGAACGACGTGGGCGAATTGATGAACAAAACAACAAGCTTGCATGTGAGTTTAGTTAATTGGCGATAGATATTGCACGGGATTAAGCATGCAAATAATAAGGACTGGCAAGAATAAGGAATGCACGCCTGCCTCCTTATATATATAGTATATAATATAATAAGCGTGAGGATGAGAAGGATTGTCTTTACAAAATGTCTTGATTTTTTGTTCTTTTAGCTTCGCTTAATATCGTAAAACCATATCTATGTGTGTAAATGTAAATAATACTATCTAACTGTCATACAAGTATCTATCTATCACTACATTATCTATCCTCAGATGTCGTAAACGGAGAATAAGGGGTCACATCTCCCAGTGCTAACTATGTATTACAACAGCAAGAAATTCATCTATAGTCTTCTATATTTTATACCAGGCACTCATCGGCGCGACTAAAAATATAGAAGCAATCTTACGACAAAAAATAAGACCTTAAACTCTCGCGTTTTGTACACATCTTTAATTACACAAACGGGTCTAGGTCTGGTGCAATTCAGCTGAAACGTAAGAATTTAAGATGAAAACCATGAAATTATATCGCAATTCTAAGATTGCGGAGGTTTTCAAAGTTTGGCATATTATCTATATTATTTACATGTCTCTTGTTTTAACGATTAGACAGTGTTGACTGGCGGCGGTACAAATAAAGCACGGATTTATTCAGTGGGCATCAACTGATGTGTACATCAAACATTGCGTTTGAAATGATTTATTTGCGAAAACAACATAATTGAATACCTCTGTTAAAACATTCTTATAACTACCAGCTATTCTTTGTACCTATAATTTAGTAAGTTGTTTACAGTCAGGTTGTTTTTGTAAACATGATTAAAGAATATTCATTTACATGTGTACTAATTAAGTAGAGGCTTGCTTGAATAAACATGCAATTACAAGCAGACAGATATTTCAGTCGTTGATGACTTAAAGGCAGGTTACCGTTTTATTGTCTTTTTGGCGCTTTGTTTATCAATCAATCAATCAATCAAAATATACTTTATTCATGTAGGCCTAGCAACAAGCTCTTATGAATCGTAATTAATCTTAATCTAATTATCAGAGCAATTTATTGATGTTAATATTATTCCATAATAAAATTGGATTATTATACATGTCAAATTTAACACTAAGAATTTCACAAAAGGACCGTCAAACATTAAAAAAAATTGTATAAAAAAATACTAGTCTAGAATTTTTAGAATAAAATCTAAATGTCAAAAAAAAAGCATAAGTAACAAACAAGTAGATAATATTTAATTACAATATGTTTATTAAAACCAATAACATTTATTATTTATGTACAAATTGGACACAATACAAAATACATCTTAAATAATTACGAAAGTAACTATCCGTCAAAACCCGTTCCTTATCGCTTCCGGTGCAAAAGTGCCCATAACACTCACGGCATTACCCCGCTGAATGGCTATGGACAGCCTCTGCACCAGAAATGATTCGGAGCGGGGATCCTCTCCCTTTTGCCTGAGTCGACGGCCTATGTCACGCACAAATTGTTTCGCGTCAGCACCCCAGCAGCCCGCCGTTTCCACCGCAAAAGGGACGAAAATATAACCCGAGCCCAAGGGAACATACTTTTGGCGCTTCACCGCCGCCTGAGACTCGGCCGCCGCTCCGGCCGCGCGTGCCGTGCGACTGATATGAGAGGCGGCGAAGGTGCTGACGCACGTAGCGTCCCAGACCAGGCACCGCCCTCTCTCCCACGGCACTAAGGTTAGGCCATCAGGCCGCAGTAGATAATATTACATCGGAATATCCATTTCCTCATCAATAATCAAATATACCTAATAAATAAATAATCATTTCGAATAACAATTAATCCCACGTTGTATTATCATTCATGTAGTCCTGTGTGGTATAATAAGCTTTGGAAATAAGTTTACGCTTTACATAATTCTTAAATTTATTAATAGATAATTCAGTAATATGGTTTGGAAGTTTATTATAAAATCTTACACAATTACCCATGAATGATTTTTTAATTTTATGGAGCCGAGTGAAGGGCACTGCGAACTTATGTTTATTTCTAGTTTATTAATTATAATCCTCTTACATTTTACAGGTGACCAGGTGAACCGGTTCCTAAACGAAATGTGGCGAGAAATAGTGGCTGACGTGGGCCCGTCCATCTGTCAGTCTCTGAGCACGGCCGTGGTCCAAAACCTGGACAAACTACTCGCTCAAGTTCCATACGACGACCTTTTGCCAGAATAAAATTAATAGTTAGTCTGGCCAGAAATTCGTGTCTCTAAAAAGGGTGTTTTTTTTAAACTAGGCTTATCTCTTTAGCTGTCAATATTGGGAGCACTTTTTTTTGCTATTATTTTCTGGCAATGCAAATTTGTTAGTACAAATGGGCGCGAGATAAAATTCATATGGGAGATCTATCCTTTGCGCCTACCCTTTTCAAATTTTCCGCCTTTTCCTACTAACAAAGCTGGCTGGCCAGACTATATCTTACCCCCTTTCAAAACTCTGTTAAATTTTATCTCTTTCTAATGATGGATAGGGACAATAGATTAACAGTTTGTAACATTTAACAGACGTTTATGAATAACGTCGCGTCGTTAGACTTAGTCAACATATCCAAACAAATATTTGTTAGGTACATACCATATTGTCTTACTGTTAAGACCATGTATGTAAATATTTTATGGCATTTTACCTACATGTATTTTTATCATTAAACTTGATTGTGTACCTATTTATTGCTTAATGGCACGATATTTTTATTACAATTATTTTGTAAAAATATCATTGCAGTACCTCAATTGCTTCTTGAAGTCATGTATAGGCTCTGAATTAACATTGCATATTGCCGCTAATATATAGCCTATATTACCTGCAGGACAACAGATAAATTATTTCAATTACCTACGACTACATTTCCAGGACATTCCCGCGACAGAATTTCCCGCAATAATGCCACAGGCATGCCGGCAGCAATTTTGCGCAGCAAAGTTGCAAACTGCATTATTTGCCTCCGAAAATATCAGTTTTTCAACACCAAACTACTAATACTGACATTAACATTGACCGAGTCAACGCAACCGGCATATATTTGCAATTGGCATTTAACCTTTAACAATGACGTGTGATTGGATATATTAAGGCTAATAATGTATGCCACTTTAACAAATTGCCTAAAATAAATCAGTTTTTTGTTTTTTCTAGAAATATCTGGTTACATTCAAACGCAGATCCAAAACTGATTTACATGTGCGTCAGATCGAGATCTAGATTTTCGTGTTCTTTATAGAAACGTAAGTAACATTTTTCATATCATCATAATTCAGATATACCTATGTGTAAATTGTTCCTAATTGTTTGTCTCTGCTTTATAGTGTTTATTATTGGTTTATGGTTGATTGATACAATAATTACAGTATACCATGACACGTCATGTAATTACTGCCAATATATCTGAACCTGAGTCGATCAGCAAGGCGTGTTGAGGTATTTAGGGCAATGCGTATATGTATAACATATAATTTATTTTTATATTACGTCGGTGGCAAACAAGCATATGGCTCGCCTGATGGGAAGCAGTATCCGTAGCCTATGGCCGCCTGCAACTTCAGAGGTGTTACATACGCGTTGCCGATCCTAACACTCCCACGGTGAGCCCTGGCAGCCTTACTCACCAGCAGGAACACAACAGAATATAGCAGGGTCTAGTGCTATTTAGCTGCGGTTTTATGTAAGGTGGAGGTACTCCTCAGAATGAAATCCGCTATGCTGTCCCTGACCACACAAAGCAAGATGACATTCACAGCGCCCATACCCTCAGCACGTACCTCTCTTTTGGATGTAACTAAGTAATTTTATAATTTAATATTCTCCTGTCAAAAAATTGCCATTTATATAGCAAATATACTTCATGTTTAAGTTGAATATAAATTGTGGAGCAGATCTGCTCCTAAGCGTACCAAAGGTTAAGGACATACCCGGGTCCGAACATCATGCAATCTTCATTAATCAGTATGTACTGAAATAAATGTCATATACTAAGAAAAAATGACCAAGGCCTCCAGTGCCCCAGGCTGGAATCGAACCAGCGTCCTCTGCTATCGCGGCAGGTGCCTGTCAATCAGTATGTAATTATGATTATTACATTGTATTTGTATGTCCTTCCCATCACGAAACAATGTTGTTCCGGACCTTTGGGAGGCGTGCACGGAGCCGAAGCCAACACGTAATGAAATGATTATAATTATTATTGCGTTAGAATAAATTAAATAAAAGAAAGAGGGTTTCTGTTATTAGAAAAGTCAACTGAGGCAAAACTTTTAAGTCGATCAGTAAAGATTAGGAAAGTATTTTTTTTTACTGAATTTAAATTTTCTCCGGAGTTGTACCAATTGGGAAATTGTTCGAAACAACTTTCTTTTCATGCCGTTTCGCACGGATTCCGGAAGTAAATTGTGCAAATTGTGGGTTGTTATGGTGCCAGTACATTCCTCCTGAGAACAAAGATTCTTATCTTTAGGGTTTCATGGCCATGTGGATTAAGAACCATAGGTGCATGTTAACTGGATTATATTTATGAAATTAAACTAAATAATATTTATTAATAATTATTATTAAAAGGCATAAGCAGGAATATTAAACTAAAACTAACTACAATTAAAATAACTAAAACTAAAAAATAAAAAAAAAATAAAAAAATAGCCTTGACCATATTTCTTTAGGCAACCCGATTCATTTATGTTCTGGAACATATTTTCTTTCATACTTTCATAGTTTCATCCGTCAGACAGATTGGTGAAGGTCGACCATATATGTGGGGTCTCCAGTAGGAGACCCCACATATATGATTCGGACAGCATCAATAATAGTAATAGTCAATAATAGACATATAGGATTCGGGATACAGCATCAATAATAGTAATTATTGATGCTGTATCCCGAATCCTTTATTGTACAGGAACGGCACACACTTGGCAGTTTCATTTACGCCTTCATCTTATAAAAAAATAAAATCTTCCCGGCACAATGTTAGGAGGATTAGCTGTTTGCTTAACCTCTAGCCGCCCATACGTCAAACCTTGCCAAGCAAAATGAAATTTTATTTTGTCAACACAAAGTTCAAATTAGAATGGAACAGGAGACCTTTTTATAGGTGGCTAGAGGTTAAGGAACAAGCTAAAATGAGAGTGCGGTTAAGCGTTTTAATCCTTGTCTCTGTCTTCTTAAGTCGTGTCTAGGGAAACGCTATAAAACGTTTTCTCATAACTATGTTAAAGAATTTTCTTTTTCTCTCTAGAGTTTTCATATTTGTATCCTTGTAAGTAGGTAAGTAAGCACTTTATTAAAAGAAAGGAATATTGGTTACATAAGATGAAACATAAATGTGTAGTACAAAAGGCGAAATAATCCCTAAGAAGCGAAATTATCTTCTGATAAGTTCCCTGGGTTCGATAAGCAAACTATGTAAATCTTAGAAATGGAGTACGCTACCTCAAAGTAACTAATACCTCTTTACGACTACACAAGCGGTACGCTACGTACAGTGACGTCATAGTCAAGTCATACGGGGTGAATATTTTAGAGTAGTAGAGTACAATACAATGTAAGGCAGACAGAAATTGAGGATAATGCGTATATACGATATTTGCCCTATACCTAGGTCACCAAACATGTGTCAAATGGGGTATATAATAAATCTAACAAGTAAATAGATAATAATTACTTTAGATTTATTCTAAAATTAGCGCGCGTAACTACACCTTGTGTAGCGAGCACAGCACTAGTGGTTCGGCGCGTACGCATCATCCCAGTACGGCAAAAGACCGACAACGTTCATCCATCAATAATAGTAGATTGTTAACTAACGGATAAAAGCCACCCATTTCTGCTGTGGTAGTTTGGCGCTCGAACGCAGTGAGAGCGCCAATAATACGAGGTTGAAATGATGCCATTCACCCGAGCTAAACACATTAATTTTCATTTCGAATATGAGGAAAGTAAAATGCATGTGTTTTTTTAAACATGACCAAGTATAATTTTTAAAGTAGTTTTTGAGGGTACAGTCAGCAGCAGAAGTTGCTAAGCGGGAGAAATGTTAAAAATTACCTTGACGCGATCTTATTCTCTTAACAATAAAGTCGCGTCAAGATCATTTTGCCCTCGGCCGCTTAGCAACTATATTGCTGCTGACTGTACTTTAAACAAACAATATATATAACTAATTCGAACAATCCCCTGCTTCGTAAGTTCGTAGGCAGTTTCACAACCGATTAGGATGTGAAGGTCGTAAAACTTTTCTTTTTAGAATATTTATACTTAGGCAAACAAATATTAATTTTCGTCGCTTTGCCCCTACTTTTAAAATCGTTTTCCTCATGCTCCCACTGAATTTACACAAAATTCTACTTTAAAAACTAAAAGTAGGGAACACGAGCATGGTATCAAAAGGATCTAAATTTGTTCCTGGGTCGCATGATCATAGGTCTTTCTGAGTATAACACGGAAGAAAAGGGAAATGTCTAGTGATGTGCAGATTCACAGAATAATTCGGGCTCAAGATGAAATGGGATAATTTAACATTTGCAATTATACCTTGGTAACCTAGTGAAATTAACTCCGAATGTTCGTGGAAATGTATGCATACGGCGTTCCCAAATAAAAACGTTGAAATAAAATAAAAACGGATAAATATGGTTTTGTATCTTTAATAAGCAGCTGTAAAAACCCCTCTATGCTATGTAACTATACATGGAAGCCTATTCAGATAGTAATTAATTTGCTATCAACATGCTGTGACTGTTCAAATCCATAAAAACAAATTACTATTATAACATACCTCGCAGAGTTTGCAGCGAAATGTGACAGCGCCATTTTAAACGTATTTTCATTCGAATTTGATAGCCTATAGTCGCGCTTCCACACTCTGTCGATTATCAGTAGGTATTATAAACTAATTTTATTAGTATTTCATTATTTTTTTGCCTACCTACCTAGGTACGCATTAGTAAATAAATAACAAAAATACTCCCATAAAAAAAAAAATAGTTTCATTGAAAAGAAGAGTCGGCGAAAACTAAATAATTCTCATAATCCACATAATCCTACATCACTAGTAGAGCGGCAAGCCGAAATGTAATTTAGACGTGATAAAGGTGGAACAATGTGCCGCTAGGAGACGCGATTACGAGGAATAGGGACGTAATGTTGTTTGTCTCCTCTTAGATAGGATCGCAAATTTAAAGTTTTGTACCTACCTACAGTGCCACGATACAGAAATAACCTTATTAGACAATAATATAAAACTTAACCTACAATAATATTAGGTAACGCAAATGTGCTCGTTGCTAGGCCTAACTTGAATAAAGAATATTTTGACTTGAGTTGGTGCCTAAAGATATTGTTCTGACAACAAAGACGAATTATTGTCATGGACACTGCAATGAAACGATGCATTATATCGAATTGGTTTGGTTAAATTCACCAACTTCGACAAACGAAGCTGCGAAGTACAACCTGCCAGTCGTAATCCCAGCTTGTATTATAATATAACAATAAGTTTGCCAGAACATAGGTTATTATTCTAGGCGTGTATTCGAAATACACTCATGGATAATTTTAGAGGAACGCAAAAAAAAAGTTAAATTACCTACTAATTTTTAAATTACTCTATGTGCTGTAATCCAGTAACCAAACCTTTTTTCTGCGTTCCTCTAAATTACTCCATGAGTATATAAGAAGTAGGTAGGTACCTATAAGTACTTAATGTAATGTTTACTTTGCTACGGGGTGCGGGTTGCACCAATACAAGCACATTTGACAGACTGAATAACGTATGATTAATGAATAAAAATCAGGCGTTACTTTCAATCAGTGCTAACCCGGTATACTTACATGCAATTAATGTTCCCACCCTGACCGCAAAAATAAATACGCAAATAAATATAACAAACCACCACCAAAAGAACAATACTCGACAGTCACGACACGTGTTTCGCCTCTCTACGAGGCATCCTCAGGAGATGTTGACGGCCTGACGCCCCGCAACGGAAACCGCCGCAAAAGCAACGTAATGTTTTGGTTTTAATAACTACTATGAAAATTCTCATAATACATTTTAGCGAAAATTTTACGACGACAGATGCTCTCCTTTAAAAGAAACATTGTGAGGAAACTTGACAAATCCCAACAACTCTGGGTTGAAAGATTTGCAGTTACTTTCATAAAACTAGTGCGCCATGTTTTAAATTAGGTTACTAAATGGACTGCGGGCTCCTCAAGGATGCAACCGGAAGAGCGCTAAGACGAAGGGGTGGAGGGGGTAGGTGTTTAAAATGTGTTCATCCCATGCTCCTTTACACGCAACAATTCCATCTCTTTACAGTTAAAAGCTTCTAGTTCCTCGAGTTTGCTGAAAGCCGGTAAAGCCAGTATGAATTCAGCCTTCTGTGCGCGCACAATAGGCTGAAAAGGCAACATTAAGACCAGATTTTAGTCTTAAGAAAGGAAATGACTCGGGTTAGGATAATGCCTTTGGGTAGTTCATTCTGCGTTATCATAAATTCTTGTTAAATTTGGTCTTTATTTGTTTGACAGCTACTTTAAAAACGTATTTTCGAACACTTGTAATAATGTTTTACTAAGTTTTTATAACAGCTTATATTGTTTGTGGCTAATTTATATTAGCAACCACGTACTAAATAAATACAACTATACAAAAAAATCTTCATAAAGGCAGCTGCTTAACCGACAGTCTTCGTCACTAATCCTTTCACATTTGTGTCAAAATAACGAAACAAAACACATTTTTTCTCGCATGTTTTGTATTAAGATAAAGATATAGAGTTTTTCAAGTGCCTATTTACAAAATATACAGTATAAAATATTTTATGACTTTTTATTAAGGTTAATTCAAAGAGATCATCATCATTTATTTAAATTAACATTAATAGCACTATAAAATGCCAAAAAAATTATAATCAAATCAAGTGTTAGTGTCACTAAGTGGTCACTAAAAAAACTTGTCTCATTTTAAGACTTGTATAAGACTAGCTGTTGCCCGCGATTTAGTTTGCGTGGATTACTAACTACTAAAATTGTTGTTGGTTGTTAATGTTATAATTCTACATCACAGCCAAAGAGAATTGAATAGGTATAGAGGCTTATTGTAATAGTACATTTTGTAGTCACAGTAAATTTACTGTATTACGATAGAACAAAGTGAGCGATCACTATTTTGACTTGGGTAGAGTAGTTAAGTAACTTTTGTCCCTTTTTAACCCTCTAAGGAAATCAAGTCTTTTAAAAACTTACTTTTTTACGCAGTTTTAAATCCCGCACTACAAAAAATCCCAACAAAAACTTTCAAATCCTTGGAAAGTTTTTGAAGTCACGGTGAAATTCATTTCAAATTCTGAGTCATGGCTTGTCCAACAGGTCTCCATCGCCATACAGCAGGGTAACGCTGCTAGTGTGATGGGGACCTTTGGACCCGGCATGGCTCAGAACGGGTTTTAGTTTGTTAAGTTTTATACATACATACATAATATGTAAAATTGAATAAATATTTTTAATAATAATATGCCATTTTACGAAAATTCAATTCCCTCACTAAAAAGTTCTCATTGAGGCATTGTACCCAATGAAGAAGTTAAGAAAACTTATCATGTTATCTGATAACGTAAAATTATGCTAATGTAATTAAGTAGCTCAAAAAATATTGATTGTACCCAAATAAAACATTTATTTTTCAGACCCATAAACTATATAGCATATCACTAGTCGATGAAATTCATAGCATAATTATTTTACTTTCCCCTACTATTATATAGAACAGCTAAATAATATTGAATTTGAGATCTGGTATCGCCATATTGGTGTCAATTACTCATTCAATATTGACATGCTTATTGTTGGGGGGAAATTGAATGCCTTCGCTCAATTTCCTGTTTAGTGTCCAAATGGCTTCTTTGATATCGTAATCTCGAGGGTACAATTTTAGCGGAGCTACTTTTTATATGTACCTACTTATCAGTGTTTTCTTAGATTTTATATATTCTGGTGCAAGGCTCTCCATAGGCTTCCAGCGTTGTAATGCTGCGAGCATTACGGCCACTTTTGCACCGGCAAAGACAAGGAATGAGTTTGACTAGTTACAGTATATGTAGGTATAATATTATTATTTGGCTTGCATTTTATTTTTGAGAAATAATAAATAGAGAAGACATTGATTTCAATGGTTTTTTCGTCTGGCAGTAAAAGTGCATCTACATATTTAACATTTTGGCGAAAGCGGCAATTTTCTTTTTAAATAATCAAAATTGTATAAAATATATCTAAATTATCTAGTTATTGGGGTGGCAAAAATTCGATCTATCTACTTGATAAATTCTATACAGAAGAGTGCCCGAAATTTTCCAAAGATGATCACATACTGAAGCATGCGGCTCGATTCGGGAAATGAATTAGAGACTCACTAGATATGAAATAGTAAAGATATGTGACGTTCCATTGCAAAAGGTACCTTATGGCGGCCGGCGCTTACGTCGCATAGCGCCGCGATAAATTAATATTGGAGCGGCGTTATAATAGCGCTTAAATACGACAACTGCCATTAGGTACCTTTATCCGTGAGACGTCACATATCTTTACTATATTGTATCTAGTTAATCTCTAATTCATTTTCCAAATCGCGCCGATGGTGTCTGATTCCAGGGAAACATGAGACTGGATGCCTTAACGCAATTAATGACTACACCCTTATCGAGCGAACGTTGACTTGATAGTAGTGGCATGCCAACATGATTTTAATGAGGTTAATTATCACGGTCCTTTAGCAAATATTAAGTTTTTGATCAATAACTGCATACTTAATGCTGCAGATAATTTTTACAGACATCTCTATTTAAACATAAATTGCGTGAAAGTTACAATGCATTTTCTGTTATTCAGCAAACTGTGATTTTATAAATTCCATTAAAACGCTGACTCCGTTTTAATGAAATTTAAAAAATCACAGTTCTGTTTAGTTACGTACCTACCTACTTAAACTGATAAACACAAATCGCTTGAAATCTCTTAATTCGTCATTCGGTTTAAAGATAACTCGTTATTGAAGCGGTTACATTTATGTTTACAAGATATTTTATGCGGCCAAGTACTAGCTTACATAAAACACTTCGTTGGCTTGAGGCGAGATACTTTCCAGTTTCCTTCGGATTGTTTGCAATAAATCTACAAGTACGTACCAGTAAAAGTGTACGAATACAAGAAACAATTGCAAAAAATACCTTTTTCTTTAAACGTATATGGAAATAGGCATTAAATACGTTACGGTTTAGAAAATATCATAATAATAATATAAGTAAGGTGCTACACGGGCGGTTCTACAAGGCCCTCACGGGACCCGATGTGGACCTGCTCACGTCGGTGAACTGGTTACGATTCGGGGACCTCTTCGGAGAAACCGAGGGTTTTGCCTGTGCAATTGCAGACGAAGTGATGATGACGAACAACTATCGGAAATATATCCTGAAGGACGGTACGGTCGACATTTGTCGGGCATGCCGCCGTCCCGGAGAATCACTCAGGCATATCATTTCCGGTTGTTCTCATCTTGCTAACGGTGAGTACCTGCACAGACATAATCTCGTAGCCAGGATTATTCACCAGCAACTTGCTCTTCTATACTGCCTTGTGGACCGCGAAGTACCGTACTACAAGTACTTACCTGCGCCTGTTCTTGAGAATGGTCGTGCCACGCTCTATTGGGATCGATCTATCATCACTGACAGGACTATTGTAGCCAATAAGCCTGACATCGTGATAATAGATCGATCGCAACGTCGGGCCGTGCTCGTTGACATCACCATCCCCCACGATGAGAATCTCGTGAAAGCCGTGAAGGACAAGTCCAGTAAGTACCTAGACTTGGCTCACGAGATAACCGCTATGTGGGATGTTGATTCGACGATCATTGTCCCGATAGTCGTTTCAGTGAACGGTCTAATAGCGAAGAGTCTCGACCGACATCTTGAGAGACTCTCGCTAGGTGGTTGGATCAAGGGTCAGATGCAGAAGGCGGTGATCTTGGACACGGCGCGGATAGTCCGCCGGTTCCTCTCTCTGCGGCCCTGACCACCGGCAGCTTGGGCCCTGCCCCGCTGCTGGCGGCACCCTAGGTTAGGTTTTTTATAATGTGTTTATACTTATTTTTTGTTGTTTTTTTATGTGTTTTTGTATTTTACTTTTATATTCATGTTATAAATGACCTAGCCTAAGAAGAAAAATAAATAAATGAATATATAAGAAAAAGAAATGATAATAATAGTATTTTATGTAACCGTTGTTTAAGAGAGGTCATAAAAGGCGAGTGGCGTGAGTAACAATTTGAGGCGAGGCCGAAAATTGTTAAAAAAGACGCCACGAGTATTTTTTGACTCAGTTAAACAACGTTGCATACAATACTTTTTCTACGACCAAGCACTTACTTTGAAATAAAATTGTAAATTTAAAAAATATTTTTAAATCAAGAAGTAGCGGAAATGGAGGGTACGGGCGGGAAAAGAATGAATGAATGAATAAAATAAAATAAAATGTCTACGGTTCACTTATTTCTCAGAGATGACATTTAAAATAAGGTTGGCAACACTGTATCTCATTCAATATTTTTTAAGTGGTCATTACACGAAGTATCGTAAAATCGTCAAAAAGATACTGCGTGTGTGCACAAATTCTTTTTTGGGGAATAGACTAAAGACTTGTCTTGACAACTATAAGGTAGGGTTTTAAAGGTGTGTGCACGACCCTTTAAATGACAAATAAAAGTAAGGGAGTATAAAAAAATACATTATAACATGTAATGATAGGTATATCGAATGGCTTTACGGCAAGTGTCGGTACCTATACCCAGGGCTCGGAACCAGTTTTCTTTTTAATCCCATAATATCCCAATATTTTTTATTATTTTATGCTCTTTACCGCCAACTTTGCCTGAATCATGTATTTAGGTCACAACTTCGTATTATTACATTGTCCCATTAAAAATGAAATAATAAACCAAAGAACGAAAAAGAACGTAATAATACCGGTATTTTTTGTATGAAGAAAAAACGGTTCCGGGCCTTGCCTATACTAGTTTTATTATTAATTAATTAAACATTACACACCCCAACCCATAAAAAGGAAACGTGATTAATTGATTATAGCTGCGCTTATTATAAGTAGGTAAGGATATCCACTTTTTGCTACTGAAATGGCAAGACATGATCATACGTTTCCGTGATAATCGATAGATAATAATTATGCACTACAACTGTAATAATATAATATGTATAATTTCTAACTAACCCTAGCGTCTAATAGATTTTCAAAGTCACCGAGTTTGCTGAAATGTAGTTAACATGTTTGCATGCCGTTTAATTTTCCAGACACAGGTTTGAAAGCGGCAAGGTACTAACACGTACTCAGTCTGCCTACGTACGACGTTGGCTAATTACAAAACGCCGCCTTGGATGCGCTCGTCCGGGATATACCGAACCGACGGAAACTCCTCGAGATACACTTTAAAGCTAAAAGGCGATAGTAGCTTCCTCTAAAACCTACGTACTGTGCTTTTTGTTGAACTGTTAAACAATTTTACCAAAAAAAGTGGTAGAGCCGCTTAAGTTTCGCGTTTCATTATTTCCTATCTGTTTTAAAAGAAATAGCGCCATACTGTCCATGACTGAGAAAAAAAATAGGTTTCATTCATTGATTATATTGAAACCAATTCCAGTATATTTTATTAAACACGTCGAAAACATAAAGGATGAATAGGACATTCAATTTTTACTACGATAGAAATTTGACAGGTATGGGTGAAATTATCAAAAATACGCCTAGGTACTTAAAATTTTCTCATTATAGGTGCAGCTCGTGCCGCTTCCATAATTTTAATTTAGAGAGGAATTTAAATCATACTGTGAAGTGTAAAGTTTTTCTTTTATTTTGTATCCGAATTTAAGGTCCAATAAACTAGTATATCATTTTGCTATTTCTTTTTTACTAATTTTAATATGTCCCATTGTCACAGAATAAATAATAGTACTTGGTACAGAAGACTCACTAACAAAACGCGTCTGTTACGATCAGCACAGATCGCCGCTAGGTGGCGAAAGCGCCACGCGCGGCTTATGGCTTTCCCCAAAATTGGGGTGGAACGGATGTACTTTTAGCTACCTGTAGCAAAGCGACGAAATCGCGGAGTGAACCACGCCTGCCATTGTTCGAAATATGATTATTATATGATGTATTTAATCTTATAAAAACAATTTATGTGCATATCCCTTTGTAATAATTTAATACTGCTTACAACAGTTGAATAAATTGAAACAATATTTTACACTACGCAACACATGTATAATATAATTATCTTTACCAATTTTCCTCAATACAATTTAATTATTGTTTGCTGGCTTTAAGCCAAATCGGCTTAAGGCGATTTACTCTCGATGTATTAATCTTCCAAATGATTGTATGTATGTATGTAAACACTTTATTGTACATAAGACAGGTTAAATTACAATGGAACAAAAAATATATATAATGTACAAAGGCGAACTTATCCCTATAAGGGATCTCTTCCAGTCAACCTTTGAGCAATTGTGCTGGTAAATGCAAATAATATTTAGTACATATCCACAATTTCATTGGCACAAGTCGGACTTTAAATTTACTACGGACTACCATATTATAACATCAAAGTTATTATCTACCTACTATTAATAAATATAATGACTTAAGCAAGTCGAACTCGATAGGGCTGCGTCGCTTCAATTAGCTAATCTGACTCATTGTCTTTACCTAAATATAAATCTAGAATAATCAGAGAAATGTTACAAATTCTTCCGTCATTCAAAAAGAAATATTTTCAATGGGAGGGTTAATTTCTTTTCGCGATTTCGGGGTTGATCCCATGTTAAAAGTTGCTCAGTATAATCCAAAACCTCGCTGGGGAATGCACTTATCTTTTTGCCGCCGTGTATACCTTAGCGATTTAAAAACACAGTGCGTCGTAACTCGTATCAAACATCCACAAAACTATAAGACCAGACGCGGCAAACCGCCCGCGGGCACAAAAACAATTTGCTGTTCTAAGCCCTGTAACGGCTCTAACGGTAGGACTTAGCAAAGGCACTTCTTGTACTCTTAAAAGTCTATTTCCATCACAAAGTCGTACCTGGGGCTAGCAAAGAAAGAAGTCATTGCGAGCATTGTGGAGACCGGTAATTGTCGAAGGTAACGGAAAGTCGTCGTTTGAGTAAAATATAACCGGAATTTTATACATTTATCCCATCCATGAAAGTAAGAATGTCTCTTTTTTGTCTGTTTATTGCTTCAACCGTAGTCTAAATAGCTAAATGGATTTTAATGTAGGCGGATTTTAATCCGTATCTGTCTTCAGTCGGTTTTTTTATTGGTCTAATCCCGTCCGCGGTATTTCCAGACCGGACCGACCGACGACCTTCAAACTTTCAGCGTACCCCCATCTTAAACGCACACGCACTTGTAACCTCTAAGGTGTTGCAGGTATCCATGGGCGACGGTAATTGCCTCGTTGTTTGCCTCTTATCATATCAAAACAACATTAAGCTTCATAATCTAGAAATGTCCCAACTCCAATTAAGTATGATAACTAAGTATAAACTTTTTATAGCACATTGATGCGCTATGAGAAAGAAGAATACCCTGATTTATAAACCTAAATTGAAAAATGTAATCCATATTCAAAGATCCTTCAATTCACAATACGACGTCAGAATAAAATGTTACGGCAATTCTCATATAGCATACACCCGCACTCGTACATTACTATTACTTAGGATCGGAATATTAAAGTCTGTTCTTACGAAAATATCGGAAAATTCACCTTGCGCCAGCAGAAATGTGTTTGGGTTTTTGCTGTCCGCCATCAAATAGAGAATAAAATTTTGCCCCGAGGGGCTCGGGCTTAAATCCGACATATGCATTTTAACTGCAAGCCAAGGATTAGGGAAGAGTCCAGAATAAAATCCAACGAATGAGGCTAAAGCGATTTTTATCGGTGTGAAATGGAGGTTGCTTTTGCAAGAGTTCAGTCAAAGTGTAAAATGCTTCATTGAAGTTCTGTCACTTCTGTCTTTTACTTTGTGTTTTTATAGAGTTCAAACGAAGAACCGTTGCGTTAATGTTTAAAATTTATCATAGTTCGTTTTATCGATTAAAAAGGAAACTATAACGTATGCCTAGAAAGCTCAGTCTGTTCACGAGTACTGCTATTTTCGAGGTGAAGAAACTGGTAACATGTATAGCTTCTTAAGGCCCAAAGGCCTGCCTATAGTACTTATTCAGTTCAATGAAATTTAAATCATATTCGATTGGAACAGAGAAGCTTTTGCTTTGTTTCGTTCAGTTTTTGAACAACGCAAAATAAACTCTATTTCCTACACTGTAGGTTCAAATTTCTGTGGCAAATTTTGCATTTTTCATTTGCATGGCTGGGCCTTAAGAGGTTAGGACGGTGGAGGCTGTCATAACTCTTTGGAGCACGTGCACATATTACTTCTTTCAGTTGATACTAAAAATGTATGTATAGTCCAGCCTGCGTATAATTTTTTAAATATGTTAAAATGTAACAAACATCTGACTAGTTGTAAGTTTGCGCTGTCAATGAAACTTAATGTATGTAATAAAGGAAAGAATATCGAGTTTCGCTACAAAAGTTAATGAAATGTTGCAACTGAGTGCAGAGCACTTTATCGCCAGATAACACCGTCAATAGTGTTCAGTTTTACTTTACGAGATATTCAATTATGTCATTGCCGCGGTATCGGAGAATTCAACACGTGCAAATGCAGTGGGGGGTTCCGTACCCAAAGGGTAAAACGGGACCCTATTACTAAGACTTCGCTGTCCGTCCGTCCGTCCGTCCGTCCGTCCGTCCGTCCGTCTGTCTGTCACCAGGCTGTATCTCACGAACCGTGATAGCAAGACAGTTGAAATTTTCACAGATGATGTATTTCTGTTGCCGCTATAACAACAAATACTAAAAACAGAATAAAATAAAGATTTAAATGGGGCTCCCATACCACAAACGTGATTTTTGACCAAAGTTAAGCAACGTCGGGAGTGGTCAGTACTTGGTACTTGGTACAGTCTTTTTTTTGTTTTTTTTTGCATATGGTACGGAACCCTTCGTGCGCGAGTCCGACTCGCACTTGCCCGGTTTTTAAATTTAGATAGGTAGGTATAAATTTTCATTGCTCGCATAATTGTGTAGGTTTTACAGGATCGGCAGCGCACAAGTGCCACTGTTAAAACCCATCATAAATACAATTTTTCAAAGTCGTATTTTCTCTTACAAGGGGGTGGGAGGGTCAAAAACTGGCAAAATTGGCATGTGACTATGCAATCAGTCCACTATACAATATCTTAAGATGCCTATTGGCTATTTTACTTAGTTAAAAATTTGATTAGAGGAAGTTATAGATCTGAGATTTCAATATCACAAGGCACCGCATCGCGCGCCGCGCGTAATCGAAAGACACCGCAAGTAAATAGATGCTCTTAGCCGTCGTATTGGCAATTAGGTGAGAGCGTAGATTAAATAAAACAAAATGAGATACACCTCCAAAAACATGGACATTGGCATTGTAATATTAGTAGTCAAATCCCATTCATCCTAACACACCTGGAGTCTTCCAGGTGTGTTAGGATGAACCAATTATAGACCAATATTTTTCTTTTGCTTCAATAGGTAGGGCTGTACGAAGTACAATCACATTTTAATGAAGTCGTTTAAGTCTACAGGTTATTTCATATTTGCAGAACGCTACATTGTCCTTTTCAGCACTTACGTAGAATAATAACTTGTAACCGCGCGGCGAACCTATTCTACGCAACTGCTTGGTTATATTTAGGTAACTAAAGAACGTATTTAAATAGTATCATATCTGCTACAAAATAAAGTAATCTGTGATACGAGCATCTTTGGTAATGAAGATGAAGCGACCCGGTAACGCCTGCACTTGTAAAATGTGAACCACTTAGGTTGCATGACGACAGGAAGGCCCCAGGAGAGTTGGAGACAGGAGTTTTTTATTTGAGTCTGTGTCTAGTTCTGTCTTTTTATGAATTTTCCTTTTGACCGATATGATAACCAAAAAAACAAAAATAGAATGGGCGGTATTTAGACTTTAAAATCATAACTTGAGACCAATTCTGACTTAACAATCTGTTATGGTTATGATCTTATTTTGATACTACCATAACGATCGTCTTTGTAAATGGTGCGCGTCACACGCAATTTTATTTCATTGCGCATGCACCAATTAACGTGAGCGATCATCAAAGTTGTACCAAAACGTGATCAATAATGTAACAATTTTTTAGGTACATCAGAATCGGCCTCCTGGATATCTGATTTGGTATCGTAATGCCGAAGCATTACGGACGACTTTTCATCTTACCGCTCACGAAAAACCTTTTCAATCTTACCTCAACGAACCTTACCGTAAATTCTTGATTTGTAATAGAAACCGCGTGGTGTAACACATTTTCACCGCCTCTCCGTGCGAAAGTGCAAATCGCCCGTAAAATGCCGTAAAGGGTTCGAAACGTCGAAATGTATTACAAATTCATTTTACGCGATATATTTTTTTTCTATAGTTGTATTTCATGAACAAATTGACTAATTATTTCAATAACATTTCTTACAATAAACCTACTATATTTTATCCACCAGCAAATCGGACATGTCCTCGCAAGAAGGAGGGACATGATCATTAATTAAGAGGACTGCAGATGTTCAGAAGAAACGCGCAATTAGTCGCCAGAGGGAAGAAAGGCGTTAAGGGAAATATAACCTCCTTTATTACTATTTCTCGCTAGCAATATAGGTTCGGGTATTCTTTTTAATACTTTTTACGCCCATTTCCGTAAATCGTCTAGGGAATTTTTATATTTTTCCGCGGGAACACTTTTGGAGCTAGAATAGAAACGTGATAGGTTTAGCACCTAATATTTGAGCGTAGGTATGCTTAATTTTACTGCGTTTTATTTCATGAGATTAAGCTTATTCTTCCAAAACAGTGAAATATAAAAAATGGCGATGTAAAAAAACAGTATGTACATAACCGAAAACTTTTTTACTGGATAATACCAGTTTATCCTGATTACATTTAATTCGTTTTCATTGTTAATTTATCATACAATAATAACATTTGTAACAATAGAAATTAATAAAAATATTTACTTTGTTAATATTTACTTTTCAGTTAATAATGCTTTGCTTATATTATATTATATTTTACTGATTTAAACTTTCACGATTATTAAACATTATCAAACTGCACAACGGGACTTAATTGCGTATTTAAGTTTTAAGATTTACCTCCGACGTTTCGATTAGTAGAATAAAATTGAATGTTAATGATAACATTTCTCTAAGAAATATTAGGTCTTACACTCGTCTGTCATACAAAATATCCATAAAATCTAATATTTAGTACTCAAGATTTTTTTAGACAAGCCAAATTGAAGAAAACAAGAAAAATCTTTGAATGCAGTTTTGTTTATTTATAAAAATAAAGGAATGTCTCCTTTAAGTAAAATGAGCCAGCTTAAGAATTTAAGGTAGTTTCCCTCCAGGGCCCGACTTATCTTTCCACACTGTATAATATAGTGTATCTAAGCTAACTCTGCACCGACTTTGATACAACAAAGTGGTCATATTTTCATTAAAAAAGCGGTACCATTGGTACAAGTGGTACCAGGTACAACCATAGCAAGCTACGGTTAAAAATCACATTTACAATGACATTCCAAACTTTGTCATTACAAAATGAAATGCCTTGAAAAGTTTGCTTGCTTGCCAGCTATAAATAAGTACATTGGTACAAGTTTCACTTAGTTTTATTATATCGTTCTGTCAACTTTAACAAACAAGTTGTTTATAAAATATCAAAATGCCACGTCCACGAGTCTAGCGCTATGGGAAACCGACAAACAAAGCAACTTTTCAAGAACAAAGCCACGACCTGTGCGACTGTGAAGAATATAAAGTGTAAGTTTGTAACTTAACAAGCAGCTAATCTCAACCTTATATCGCTTTCATAAGGCTCATTTTCAAAATGAAACGCTTAGGCAAAAATGCGCGGAAGAAGTAGTGAACGAGTGACATAGCTGGAATATGTGTTTACTAGAGGTTGTGTTCCGTTGCGTTGGAAATTTGTGTTATGTCGTTGAATTGAAATTTAAGGAAGAACTTGAAAATATGTCCGGAGAAGTTTCATTCCTAGAATAGATTACTGCACTCAGAAACGCGAAACATTTTCTTCGTACTAAGGGGATCGCGTCATAAAAATGTTTGAAATACACTGTTTAGATACTACATAATGGTAATGTACGTATACATGTGTTGTAACATTATTAACGAATTAAACAACAGTGAGCGTATTATGGTAACGCTTAAGGTGACAGTCCATTTCCAACGACAGCAGCACTACCATTCATTTTACTATGGAAATTGACAGTAACACCGATGCGTTTCGTACTATTTAGTACTGCAGCTGCGCTGCGGTCAGAAATGGAATGTTATCCTTATCTTGCATGACAAGTCACGATATAGCGCTCGTCTCTTATAAAGCGCAGTGTTAGAAAATGGCATAAGCTCTACCTAATTATGTCTCGCGCAGATACGGTACTCAAAACCTAAACGAAAAATAACCAAAAACTGTGCAGGTGCAACTATTTTAGATACGTGTTATAAATGTTTTTTTTTATATTAATAGTATGAATTATTTTATTATCATTACGCGTAATTTATTAAACGGGTCATTAGCGTTTTTGATTCCACCTATAAGCCAGTTTCCGGGTTTCAATAGTCGAAACCACAGAGCTCTTTGAAAGTCCAATTATGCGGTACCTTTTTTTATTTGTATTGTAGATGGACCATTACTTTAATGTGTAGGTACTGCCTAGTAATGCCATCCTATTACTTAAATATTCAGCGTCAGCCATGAAGGATAGAACAAACCAATTGTTTATTTTGTTTCTGTTTTACGCAGTGTTTTTATTTAACACAATTACATCAAAAAAGGTTGGTCGTTATTTAATACAAGTAATTTTGTAAATTATATTTGCCAATAATTTACACGATTTTTTTTTGTGTAGGTACCTATTTACAAATTTTACTAAATGATTACTGTCGACTTCTGTTATTTTTTAGTTAAATAAGATAATATTATTATATACGTATTTTGTTTAATGATGTGTTAAAATATTATTAAAATAGCATCTACCTCTTTTTTCAGACTTTTTACATAGTAGGAGAACGACCCTATGTTGCATACTATAATAGAAAATATGGGGCAAACATTACTTTTACTTCCACTAGGTACAGTCGGCGGGATCCAATGTACTATGTTAATGTTAACGCGGAAGCTCTCATCGAGATAGATAACAACGTCACTGTAAGTAGAAGCTGAGGTGATCAACAGCAGAGGATGCTGGTCAACATTCCTCGTAGAATTGTTTAGTGGAAGTAGGTGATGCCAATTAACATTTTTTTTTAATGGCGCAGCGACCCAAAATGAGTCTTGGCCTCCGACACGAGTACACGCTAATTGTCTCGATCCTGTGCCATCTCCCGCCAGTTATCGGCATGGAAATCGCGCAAGTCCGCTTCAACCGCATCGCCCCAGCGATACCTGGGACGTCCGATCGGTTGCGTATCAAAAATAAAAGAGAATACTTACCTATTTTGAAGATAAACTCTTATTCATAAAACTTTACGGGCCCGATTTAGTTAAATTATATTTGATCTCTTTCTTACAAATATATTAGTCAAAATGACGTTAAAGACAAACGATTATTATTAGCTAATTTAGGTTTGTAGGCTTTGTGGCGCGTTTATGAATAAGTGAGTAAGGGGTAAGTGTTTTATTTTAGTTAAAATGATTGAAGTTTTCATTTTTAAGACAGCCATGTAAGAAAAATATTTTTAAATATATTTGTCTACATATTTTTAGTCACCAGTACACGGTGGGCTGGCCTTAGGCCATAACTCATAAAAACGCATGTGGTATTTTTTGGTTTCCAATGACTGAATATTATTAGCTAATAAGTGTACTTTTATCAGGTGTAAATAGATTCGGCATAACTAATTACTTTCATTCTCTAACAATCCTTGAAAGTTAACGCAAATCCCGTTTGTACGCGCTCTCTTATCAAAGGCTCATTAAGTGAACGTCATTAGTAGTGAATTCCTGAGGCGATAGTGATTTTAGTGATTATTATTAATATGGAGCTTAAAGAATCAGGTATGTTGTGTCATTTTATATACAAAGTATAACTTTTTCATTAAAAGTATATTTATAATAATAGGTCTACGAGGTAACAGAAAGTCATACAAACAGGATTAGAATATTTTGTTTACTTAAACTTCTAGTTATGTTCCTAATGAATTCTAACATTGAAAGTAGTATGGTTTTGAAGCTTGATATCTCTAGATTAACGGCCATAAAAGATTATATGCAGACGCCTGCGGGTTTGATAGTTAAAAGACTGCTACGCCTGCGTAGGCCAACGCGTAGCAGTACTACGAAAACATTACGAATGGAAATTACCCATTTTCTGTCTTTTTTCAGGTGATGTGTAGGTCGGATCTTTTACAAAGGGATTTTTATTTAACTTAATAGTTCAGATACAGAAGGATGTTGTCAAGTGCTTAAAACAAATTAGTAGGAATGTTGCCAGATGTAGAAAACGTAGGTACAAGTGAGTTGGATAACATAATAAAGTACTTACATTGGTAGTAGACTTGTAATTTATTGGAAACCATCTTTGCGAAATCAGTGTATAGTTCTTAAGAAACATTCGAATTGGTTCAATGAGAAGCAAAGTGATAATTTTCCAATAAAAATAAGGTGACTGAAAAGACGTTAAATATTGAATTGGGACAACCGTCATCATCGGGCAATTCGGAACCCTCTACTTAAGCCGGATGGCCAAAAAAAGGATTTTTCGGCTTGTAGTAAGCGATCAAAACGCAGAAGGTTACCAGCACTAGCAACCTTGGATGCATCAGCAGTCAACAACCTGACGAATATTAGCTAATTTAGAGACCAATCAAATCCTTACGATGCATGTGCTATCTCTTCTGACAGAAGCTATACTAACATAACTCCAATATTTGTTACTACGTACTTTTATAAATTTTCGAGTTTATCCTGTTTTACCTTCGTTTGGTAAAGTAATTGTGTGCGCGCACATAGACAAATACGAATCTCTTAAATCATTTTCTAGTAAATTTGGACCCTATGATTACGGGTCGTAGGAAACTACCAAAAACAAAAAATCAATAGTTGTCACAATGAGTACTTATTTAACTAGATGTTTAAAATTCATTTTACATGAATCTACAATATTAGTTGATCTATGTTAGTTTTTTAAGGTGACTGACACGTGACGTGAAATATTTTGCGTTGCATAATTTGTACGATATTAGCATCTCTGTAAATATATAATTATTAATTTTAAATATGGATTTTTACAATATAATTGATAAAAACTATTTGTTCTATTATATTATTCAAGAATACGTTGTAATTTATTTCTTAATTCCATTTTTATAAGACTTTAAAATTGTACGTATTTTGCATATTTTTTTGTTATCAGTTAGATTTTTTTTTATGCTAAAATATACAAAGAAGAACTATTTATTACTGTTTTTTTACTAGATATTTAAACAACAAACACGAAGATATTTTTATTTTGAGGGTATCTTTGATACTTTCGGAGAAATCGAGTTTTGACCCTTTCTCCATACAAGCTGAGCCACCGTGCAGTATGGTAGTATTACTGATGACCGATCAGAACAAACAATTTGGGATGTGCCGGAAAACATTGTGGAACGCATTTTGTATTTTTTCTACTTCCGTACTTTTATTTGTCATTTAAAGGTTCGTGCACACACCTTTAAAACCCTACCTTATAGTTGTCAAGACAAGTCTTTAGTCTATTCCCCAAAAAAGAATTTGTGCATACACGCAGTATCTTTTTGACGATTTTACGATACTTCGTGTAATGACCACTTTAAAAATATTGAATGAAATACAGTGTTGCCAACCTTATTTTAAATGTCATCTCTGACAAATAAGTGAACCATAGACTTTTTTTTATTCATTCATACTTTTTTTTCCCGCCCGTACCCTCCATTTTTGCTACTTCTTGATTTGAAAATATTTGATAAATTTACAATTTAATTTCAAAGTGCTTGGTCGTAGAAAAAGTATCGTATGCAACGTTGTTTAACTGATTGTGAGTCAAAAAATACTCGTGGCGTTTAACGCCACTCGCCTTTATTGACCTCTCTTAAACAACGGTTGCATAAAATACTATAATTAAACAATGTAACTACTACTTACCCAGTATGGTAATCAGATTTTACAATTTTTTAAGTATTAAATATACTATATGTGTATTATTTACATTACAGGTTTATTTCTATGCTGTCTCATATCCGTTCAACGGCCCCGTTTTGATGGAATTGCGTTACAGATGGTGTGACTTGCTTATCAAAGATGAAATTATTGGGGCATTACTGAGGAAATTTCTTCCTGCGACATGTCCAACTCCAAAGGTAAATGTATCTTACAAGTGCAAGCTAAATAGTAAAAATGCTACAATAGACTAAAGAGATGTCTAACTTAAACTAAAAAATATCTAGGAGACATATGTATAAAAACTTAAAAATGTGCGTTTACCAGAGATAAGACCTGACTAGATCGATTTATCGCCCCGGAAAACCCCATATCTATAGCAAATTTCATCGAAATTGTCAGAGCCGTCAGCGTAATCTGTAAATTTTACAGGCATAGGTAGTTTGTGCTTGAATTATGAGACCAGAAGCACGAAGCTTTCATTATGATTGAGAAAAATTTGCTTCATATTTTAAGAATTTGTGAGACTTCCTAACCTAACTAACCTAACCTATCCTAAATTCACTTATATTTTTCAGGGTATCTACAAGATATCAAATCTAACAACGGCAGGTGTACCCTCCTTTTTTATCGAGCACTTGCCCTTCACTAAGGCACGAGTATATACAAATGCTACCATTTTTAACGAAAGGCTGTTAGAAGGATACATAGATATTGATGTGAAACGAATGAAAACATGAATAAGTATGAACTATTATTTTTTTGGCTAACAAGTCAACCAAGTTTTTCAGCTCTATCAATAAAAGTTATTCAGATATTCAGGATCTATCATTTATTCAGGCATTAAGTCAGTTATTTACTGCATTTATGTAAAATAATAGAAAAAGAGTTATATGTATAATACGAATTATTTACCTACATATTAATACCTACTTATCATACTATTTATCGCCTTAACAATTTATCTTTAATTTTTTACATTGATTTTCGTCTCAACCATAAATAAAACTGTATGCGTGTCCTGTTCCGAAAAGTAAGCCACCCAAAAACCTATGCACCTATACCAAGCAGCCAATATGTCAATCGTCCGTGCGATATTTATTGAAACATATAATTAGCATCTAAACTTTTATCATTGACTATTTTTCCATAAGGAAGAGCAATAGACAAGTGAGCATTAAACAGCTTCCCTTTAGCGGTGAATTTCGAAGAATCCTGTCAGTTCGCTAAAGCGATAGCACGTCATCTATTACCGCATATGCGACAAATGACCGAAGTACACTCGCTCGGTCGCTAATGGCTTCCAAGACGTTACGGTACACAGGCATTACCGGCACATTTATGTGAAATTCCAAGCATTCGCCTCAAAAAACCAGAATTCTTTGCGCTCTAAAATTCTAGCCAATTAATAGCATTCTAAGATAACATTACTCATCACTCTTACGGGCACAATGAAATGTGATGTGCTTGCTCTAGCAAAAATTTCTTTTTCATATGTCTACACAGTACATATTTCTATACATGTAAAAAAACAGCAACGAGTGTGAGATTCCTCTGGAGCTCCAGAGGAATCTCACATCTCCTGTTGAGAGCCGATGAGACGGGACTACAGTGGAGCACAGTCATCTGCGAGAAGTCATTGCGGCGGGTACCAAACTGTAAAATCTCAGACAAATATTAAATTTAACTATTGTACATATTATGCTCCATGTTAACTGAACAATGTCACGCCTGACTCGCCTGCACTATGTTAACAATGAGAATAGACTAGCATAGACTCCTCGACTTTATTTAGTAGTGAGGCTAAGTAATATGACAATGACAGCTACTTTAACAACTCCTGGAAAATTGTAGTTCGTTATTGAATTACAGCATATTTCTCGGAAAACTCATAACATGCGACTAATAGAAAGAACAGCACGTGTTTCTGTGACCCTCGTTACATAATACTGTCTGATAACAAATGGATGTTGCTTTTTCAAAAGGGTTTTAATAGGGTTCATAATCCTTTACGAAACGGTAAGTGTCTGCGTGTTTGGAAAACGGAGGAAAGAATGAAATTCTGTTACAGAATTTGAATGGACACCTGACACGTGTCCATGGAATCCTTTGTTACCATTAGGTACCATACTTGGGCAAATAAAACAAATAAAAACCGGCCAAGTGCGAGTCGGACTCGCGTTTCTAGAGTTCCGTACATAATTCCGACTCACGCTTGACTACACATGTCTGTGTATTTTTTTCAAAATATTATACCCAGTAGTTTCGAAGATAAAGGGCATGGTCGTTTTTTGGCTATTTTCTTAAATAAATTCGAAACTATGTATTTTAAAATTATAAAAAACATGTCCATCTTTGTGTTATGTGTACCAAATTTCAACTTAATTGAAGGGATGTTTACAAAAACAATATAACTGCTTAGAGCGGTTGACACTTTTTTAAGAACATTGTTAATCGTTTCAGGTGTCAACCATTGTAGTCAGTTATGTTGTTTTTGTAAACATTCCTTCAATTGGTCCAGTACTTTCAGAGAAAATAGGCTGTGACAGACGGACAGACAGACATACGCACGAGTGATCCTATAAGGGTTCCGTTTTTGTCCTTTTGAGGTACGGAACCCTAAAAAGGTTTGTTTTTTATTGAAGCGTCCGTTTGTTTGAAATGTTTTGATGGACGTGAACGTTTGATTAATGATACCGCTATCTGCAGTAGTTAAAAATATGCACTCACCAGTTTTGGAACTTGAACAATCAAAAAGTGTAGGAAGAACAAAATTTATATGCAAGGGCCATCAGCAGTTACTTAGATATCATATTCAATACCAAGACCAACAGGCCAATTCGGACGTGCACTGACATTCAACCGTTGTTAGAATGATATTACAATCATATCAGGATGTCATCCGCGCGGGCATACTTTTTTACAGTACCAGAAAAAAATAAAAAGCGGCCAAGTGCGAGTCGGACTCGCCCATGAAGGGTTTCGTAACAGCAAGTAACATATATATAGGTTATAGGTTATAGGTTATCGCGGGCTTGTTTTCCGCAACTCGACGTCTATTATTGCGCCTATTTTGCGTGATGGGATGATAAATGTGAAGGCCAAAGGCCGACCTCCGCGTAGCCCGAAGGCCCGAAGCGTCCAGGATGTCAGTGCTTTAACACAGATCAATAGTACAAGTGTCTAAATGCGAAAGCCGAAGGCCGAGCTCCGCGTGGGGCCGAAGGCCCGAAGCGTCCAGGATGTTAGTACTTAAACACAGAACAATAGTATAAGTATCTAAATGCGAAGGCCGAAGGCCGAGCTCCGCGTAGGGCCGAAGGCCCGAAGCGTCCAGGCTGTCAGTTCTGTGTTTAACCACTGACATCTTGCAGGCGTCGGGCCTTCGGCCCTACGCGGAGCTCGGCCTTCGGCTTTCGCATTTAGACACTTGTACTATTGATCTGTGTTAAAGCACTGACATCCTGGACGCTTCGGGCCTTCGGGCTACGCGGAGGTCGGCCTTTGGCCTTCACATTTAGACACTTGTACTATTGCTCTGTGCTAAAGCGATGACATTTTGCTAAAGCTTGGCCTTCGGCCTTCGCACTTAGATACTTTGTACTATTGTTCTGTGTGTGTAGTTGAATACGGTATCCTAAAAACAGGCAAACAACCTCTGTAAAATGTAACGATGCGAGCGGTACGGCTACCATCAGTTTGGCATTGACTCCGGCCTTCGCATTTAGACACTTGTATTAATTAGGTACCTGTGTTTAGAACTGACCTCCTGGATGCTTCGGGCTTTCGGCCCAATGCGACTTCAGCCTTTGGATCTTGCGACTTAGACACTTGTACTTAAAAATACTTGGAAAAGTTACGGGAGGCGCGCGTCTGTCGGACGCTTCGGATCTTCGAATCGCTCCTTCGGCCTTTGCATTTAGTTAGATTCTTGTACTATTGCTTTGTGTTTGAATACCGAAGTCGAGCATCTCGCGAATGCTTGATGTATTATAATAATTTAGAGTAAGGCCAAGCGCGCACCACGATTTTTTGTCCTGCGATAATTTTGTCGCAGAAATGCAACGTATGTGTTTATATGTTAGTGCGCGCATATGCGACAAAAAAATCGCAGCGATTTTTAAATTGTGATTTGTCACATTTTTCCGCGATTGTTCGCGACGCGATTGTCGCAAAGTGAATTGCAGCATGCGGAGTTGTATGGCCCCGCGCGCACTATGATAATAAAATCGCACCCCGGCCGGACCTCAGTCGGCATTTCGCTCTCCAAACCCCACCATCTCAGCACCTGCATCTCCAATGGAGTCTCAAAATGAGACGCTAGATGTTGACCATTTAATTATGGAAATAGACGGGGATCACCTTTGTGTTATAAATGCTCAAAGTCATACAGCAATCGCATACTAAAGACACGTTTCATGACAAGCGACTGGTCGACTTTTTCATTTTCATCGCTGTGCGCGCAGTGAATTTTCTGCGATATATTACAGCGCGATTCTAAAATCGTGACGCAAAAATTAATATCGTGGTGCGCGCTTGGCCTATAATACCTTAAAATGTATACTCCTTCAATTTGAATTTAGAACTCATTATTATTTTTTATTTGATTTTGTTTCTAGTTCTATGCCATATATCTGTATAGACTTTAATATTATTTAGAACTGCTAAAAAACAAGATCGGCTTACTTTAAATATTTCGTCAATTTTACCTTTGTTTCTAAAAACTGTGATATTTAACTGTCATATACTATTAATGTCTTCCAAAATAATTTTCTCGTAACAGGACTGAGGGGCTACCGCGTAAACCGAAATTCGCAATTTGCGGGGATCTTTCTCTTTTACTCCAATGAAGGCGTAATTAGAGTGACAGAGAAAAATGCTCGCAATTTGCGAACTTCTATTTTCGCGGTTATAGCCCTGAATCTTGTTGCTCACCGATCCGTTCAAAAATATACATAAGTACTGAATATAATTATTAGATATTATAATTATACAATTAATACAGAAATGTAATGGTACTTAATGAAAAGGAATATTGTGTATATTGTTTGGACGAATCAGATACTCTCAATAAAATCTATACATGAGGCCAAAGCTGTTCATAAATATTAAATGACTTTATTATCTCTATACGCCTTACTAACTCTATGTGTCCTATTGTAGAAAAAAAAACACAACGACAGTCAAGAACGGAATTCTTAATTTGAATTTTTCAGATTTTTGAGATGCCTAGTCCATTGCTTGGAAAGCCCGTTCGAAATTGAAACTTAATTGCAATATAATAAGGTCGTATTTTGTAGATCTCTCTCATACTTATAGTAGGCTATTGAGATAAAATTAAATATCCCACAAAAATAAGCAAGCAGAATTAAACTTTGTGTCAAAGTCATAAGTCATAAATTTCAATGCCAAAGTTTTAACTAAGGATGTTTCTCGCCTAATATGAATTGACCAGTGTAAGCATCAGTTAGCTAGCCCTAAGCAACCAAAGGTCAAGCTGCAGTTGAAAAACTAATAAAGATAAAGTTAAGCTGATAATTTTCCCGCCGTCTCCATGCTTCTTTAAGTTGGGTATTGACTGGTCAACTGCCTGTTAGCTATAGTTTTCGCGAAAATCGCCAGGACAGAGGTGAAAATTTTTGTATGAAAACTTGCAACTTTAAATGCATTTTTTGACAAAACTATTGCAGTCTAAAATGAAGTCAAAATCAGTCCATCGACTCAATTTTTTGCAAGCTTTCTAATGGTACCCCACACGATTCTTACAAATGAAAAAAGTTTCAGCCTACCCCTCTCAACCCCCTAAATTTCCCCCTTTAATAAGAAATAAGCAGTTTTGACTTATTCACAATATGAGTAGTGGTAATTGCTATAACTGTTCCAAATTTTAGGTATCTATGTCAAACGGTCTCTGAGAAAAACGTATTTAACTGATTTGCAAGACCGAAGTGATCCCATAAGTGTTCCGTAAACAAAGTTTTGTACGGAACACTAAAAATTTGTATGCTAATAATTTTGTTAACAATAAACCAATAATGATGTAATAGTTTTTTCTTGCTGGCTTTAAATCTGCTTTGGAGTTCTTCAATATAAAGTGTTATTAAAGTTGCATCAGTGGCAAGTAAAACAACTTCAATTCCCTACTTGTAGGTACTAACTAGGAGTGCCATTTCATGATTTTTAAACAAAAAAGTTTTAATTAGGAAGCCGGAGCCTCATTTAAAGACACTTGTGGTTTACAGGATGCAAATTCCTGGTTATTTTTACGCGTTTTCTCTTGGGGTGAATAAAAAGCTTTTTGAGCATGATACAACTACATATTAACTACTTATTTATTGTTTAATGCTTGTGTTATTGTTTAAAACAGTTTATTTGTCAAAGCATATGTTTATAGTACAGCAAAAATTGAAGGGACCGTTTTTAAGTGAATTATTATTTTTATTAATTAATGTTTAATTATTTTACGTAGACCTTCGCTACGCTTCGGTCAATTATGGTATTTCAATTAGTTAGTTTTATTTCCATTATAAAAAGTAATTGGAAAAGTTTAGGTATCCAATCTGAAATCAAGTAATTATTCTAATTTCAAAATGATTAAATCACAGATTTATAGGTCCTGTACTCATTCAAATTCAATTTACCGAGTGAATAATGTTGGTTGTAAAGGAAATGTTCTCTGAATAACTGTAACGAGCAGGAACTCCGGCAGCTGCGGACTCTAATTCACGTAATATGCGGGGCCGTAATGACGTAAATAAATTCGTGAATAGAACATAATATTCAAATGACTGAACTACTTATAACTTGAGCAAAACTTGAACAATAATTGATGATTTAGCTAGTTGGTTTTGATCAAATCAGTGGGGAAACACTCCTGACTTCGGTCGAACTCGGCTCCGCTCGGCTCAGCATTGCTCCGAGCAATTATTAGGGTTAGCACCACTTGACTTCCTTGTGCGTGTACGACCACAGATAAGATAATCACTTGAATTTTGACAACCCTAAATAGCCGAAAGGGATACTGCCATATATTAGAAAGGGATAGCATGATTCGACCCTGAATCGCTGTCAAACTTCGGGTTTGTAGGAAGTGTCCTTTCTGTACGGTAGTACTATTATTTCTTCTGTGATCTAATTCAAAATGCTATATGGTGACCTACTTGTAGCGCTCACAGTAAATAAATTATCCATAAACTCAAGAGCAATCAAACTAGGAAATTTTGTTAAAGATATACTTATACAGGTTGGCCAAAAAATAAAGGCCTGCGCAAACCGGCGGAGCACAGCGCAGATCACTTTAAAATGATCAATGTATTTCGTTTCCTATTTCAATTACCTTCAGGTATAAATTTAAATGCTTTGAGACCAACCTCGGAGCATCACTGAGGATTGTTACTCCGCGGCATCAAGTAGCATGTTAGAGGATACCGCGGCGGTAGGCGCCGGCATGCCACGGCATCCCCCGGTATGCGCCAAAGTGCTCCCTGATGCGCCGACCGGGCTGGCGGGCGCTCGCGGTATCGCGGAGGATTTTACCTTGCCGGTGTGCGCTGCGTGCCGTAAATCCTCCTCGGTGATCTGCACTTCGCTCCGCCGGTTTGCGCAGGCCTTTATTATGGGGACCAACTCCCAATTTGGTATCCCCAAAAATTACCCTCCCATAGAAAATGGACCAACCAAAATGTTTGAAACAGCCAAATTCATTTCGCGATTTCGGGGTTGGCCCCATTAGTAAAATTACTCAGTATAATCCCAAAAACCTCCCTGGCAACGGGAATGTACTTTGGAATGTACTCGGGAATGTTATTTGGCTATCCTGTAACGTGAGTTTGTACTTTGTACCAGTTGGCTCATTTAATAAAAATGTACATTTCTCAATTTTACTTATCCTAGCTTCAGTAATTACCTACATTAAAAATAAGAAGTTTAAACTTTGAATATGTTACAAAAAACTTTATTTAGATTAATACAGCGTTAAAAATTGAATTATACTTAATTAATCTACACGAATTTAAATCATCGATGTTGTAATTAAATATGTAAAGCATGAACATCAAACAAGACATATGTACAAACAAAATTTTGTGATTTTAAGAACCATTACATGAAGATTGTAATTTAATTTGAAAATTTCACTGTACGAGAATTGTAAAACATTATTTTTAGTCTTTTTCAGAAAAAAAACTATAAAATCAAGTCCATACAATGACACCAGAACCAATAAACGTAACGGTAAGTGCGGTCAATACAATAAGTTATAGAAGAACTAAATGGAAACTCCTACTCCGTCGTAACTCAATAAGGCGCGGAACTGCCACTTCCGTCAATACCAATTTTATCAATACAATTATTTCTTATCTATGCTGGACTTTCGCTAATTATATTTTGCTTTGTGTTGCCTCTTTATTGCTCTCATCTTAACAAATATATTTTAGCCTAAGTATATCATTTATCATGAGAATGTAGTAATTGATGATTATCGAGTACCGAGTATCTCCTCTAGCTTCATACTCGTAACCCTGTTTTTGCCTTTGTTAAAACTTAAATATTGCCCTCAACAACACGCCTACCTAATTTAAGTTAAATTAAATCAACCAAAGTTATGTATAGTGTAACAAACTATCATATTATGTTAGTTAACAAACTATGCTCTGCTAGTTCAGTTAAATAACATAGAAATGCTGGGACGTGCCACTAGCCTGCCATGTGTTCCAAGTCGATTGTAAGAACTTCGCTTCGCTCGCTCGTTCGATTACTGAAAACATAATCATCAATATTATTTGCACCAAGAGCAAAGAATTCAATGAGTGGTTATAAACCCAAGTCAATATAATATAAAAGCTGCTAAATTAGTAATTTTCCACCGTAAGATGAAGAAACGTCAAAAAGGTACCTACGTAATCTACAAGTCTGTGGACTCTCACAAATGTATTCTCAGCTCAAAACTAAACCCTTCCAGCTTACCTCGATATGGGACGGGATACGAGTAGATGCAATAAAACTATTCTCCTCGGTTAATAATGAGCGGGTCGACAATAGTTGAATAGTCGGCGAACGGTAATTGAAGTGAGGAATCGAACCTCCGAATGCTGATAGCGGGAATTTCCCGCTCTCGTGAATTTTTAGCTGTTTCCGCTCTTTGCTCATCTACTCGCTTCCCTAATCTCTAACTTATGCAGAAAATGTTGATGTAGCATAATTATTGCACGGTTATCTGTGGGATTTACGGTGCTCTACTTTTCTATCAATATACTTCTTTTTGTCGTACCAGTCAAATATGGAACTGGAAAATGCCATGAAAAAAGAAACGTATTGATTCGACCCCTATCGTTGGGCTGCGCAATATCAGTATGTTAGTATACATATCTACACGGACTTGCAATCAAATGTGGATTATGTAAATAGTTTTCAGAACCAGGGATCAAAATCTTAATTATTTCTTTATTTATTTAGATATCGCTATATCCATAAATTTCTACAGATAATACAGATATGTGTATAGGACGAGTGACAATTATTTTACAGGTCCTCGCTCTGTTCACTTCCCTTAGAACGAGATCTAATATAGAAATTTACAAAAATAAGTACGCAAATAGTTAAGTATTTGAGGAGATAATAGAATTGCAAAATCTGGGTGCCGTTTCATCCTTTTTGGTGGGAATTTTTCTATCTCATTCATGGCTCAGCGAACCTCTATAGCTTAAAATGCAAGTTCAAATGCAATTCCTTTCCTAACGAAATTTAAATCTTTCCCTCTTTTATTCCCAACTCGCATTTGCTGGACGTTATAATCATTTTTATCTTTTGCCGGAATGTTAAATTAATCGCTTTCGTTTCATACTGTTTCGTCTTACCTGGGGCATGTTGAAATTATATTTAATATTAAACGAAATCTGTTCAGTTTAAACCGTTTTTATAAAAACAAACGGATGTAATCGACCCATATAATTTACAGGCCATACTTACAAAAGAATCTACCACAAAATGCTTCAACGATTTCATAGAATATATTGTTAACAATTTAAAATCTTTCAACGGCACTTAAAACGAAATCACTCATTTGTTCATTTGCTCATTTCTCAATCTCTTCCGTTTCAAATAACTTTACGCTACACACAAACACACACACATACTACACTTAACAATCACAAAACACAAACACCATATCCCGACTAGAACAATTATACACCCGGAAACCACGTGTATACCGATAGCGCCGCGTTTCCGGAACATATTAACACTATTTAAAAAAAAAATGAATTTACTCAACAGAGTTCGTAATTTGTTTTTAGTCGACTATGGCCAAACCGGACCGGTAAAACTGTCCAAATACATATAGGTATGTGTAAGTATAATTATAATTATTCTAACCAGAAGTAAAATTATACATACCTGTTTATGTTTTGGTTTACATGTTTACGGTCAATCTTGCATGACTGGCTGGTGGCTGGGCTTTCTCATCAAGTTACACCGTGCTTAATTGAGAAAATTATATTGCTTTTTCGCTGATATTGTTTAAATATTTTCCTCTACTAGGTATATTCTCACTGCATATTTAAAATTCTAACTATAAGCCATATATGAAAGATTTATATGATAAAAAAATGAAAATTAATAACGCGAGAGATTTTTCAGGGTTTTTATTCACACATTTGAGGTGCAGTCAAAGAATTTAAGTTCCTACCCATTTTATACATTATCAAAATGTTTGATTTACTACTTATAAGCTTGAAATCTTATTTGTGAGATAAGACAGTGAAGCTGAGAAGGTAATGCAGGTGCTGGGCATCCCGACTCCGTCCCAGGTGATATAATGTTTGTTACACCATAAATCGTCTGCAATAGACGCAAAGGCCAATGATATAACTTAGGTAATTACTTAATATAATGGATTAATAGAATTTAATTGCAATTAATTTACAATACATGCTAAACACGCTTAAAAAAAATTGTGCCTGACTTTTTAAAATTAACAAGTAATAAATACTTCAACGAAACAATCCATCATGTCGCAGTGTCACTTTTGGAATAAATAGTCAACGCTGATATTGTTCAGATACTCCAACATCAGATATTCAGGGCAATATTTTAATAACGTGGTGGATCTTTATTTTAGTATTAAATTCCACTGTCGTCCATCAATCATGTCGAAAAAGCAATAACTCTTAATAATCAATCATTAATAACAACCAGTCTACTTCATGTACCTACTTGAAAAACAATCAAGATATTGGTAAAAAGCTAATGTTTGTTTTAATCCTTGGGGCCCACGGATTAACAGTCCGCCGGACGGTATCGACTTGTCAGTTAGAACAAATTTTGAACGAATTTTGACAGTTCCGAACAACTGACAGGCCGATTCCGTCCGGCGGACTGTTAATCAGTGGGCCCCTTAAAGGATGACTCACGTTAGACCGGGCCGTGTCCGCCCCGGAGCTTCCGGCGTTTCGTTTTCTATGGAAAGCATCACGTGATCGCATGTCATGTTATAGAAAAGTAAGCGCCGGAAGCTCCGGCCCGGACACGGCTCGGTCTCACGTGAGTTGTCCTTAATCCTAAGTTGATTGATAGCCTCTTTGTCATCTCTATCGCTGAGACTTCAGGTAGAAATCGCTCGCCGTTTAAAACCAAAACTCGTAACCAATATTAATATTGTTATTTCCAAATACAATTAATAAAGGGGTAAGGGAGCTAGTGCCTGCCCATAGTAAAACGGTCCCTGGATGAAAATTTAGACCTTTTCTTTTCCCAGAACTTCAACGGCGCATTTGAAGAATGTCTATCTTCATTTCTAGAGCGCTTGCATTATTCGAGTTAAATTTCTATGTTCGCAGTGACTTCTTTCTGAGGAGGAGGAGAAAACTTATACCAACCTACCCATATAAGACGCGGTATTTTAGACTTCTAGACTACTAAAAGCAATTTATCAACTTGTGCTTGTGTTGATAACACTTTAAAAAACATTTATCACAAGAGCTCATTTTAAATACCCAAATACAACGTTTCTCGTTACTCCAATTATGTATTGATAGTAAAACTTTGTTATACAGAAATCACGCAAAAAATCATTTTATTTTTTATCAATGCAATACCAAAATAACGTTCATCAATTTAGCGCAAATAAACATTTGAAAATAGACAAATGCGCACATATTTATGTAGTAATAGTGTGTAATTACTTAATATAACGCAATTGTTTTTTGTGTGGAAAGCGCACCACCTTAAAGATCAAAATAAAATAGATTAAACATTACCTATTTATTGTTATGATTCTCATTACTGAGTCGTTTGATCTACATGACGGTGTAAAATTTGTTAAAATATTTGTGTATAACTAGTCATACTCCACTACATCGGGGCTTGTATCGGGGCGTCACGATTCACGACGAGACAACGAGTAAAGTTGCTCTTCCCTTAAAACACACACAATATTACCTTAATCCTTCAAGTGTCATACGTCCATTTTGAGTTCTTGGAATTTTAATTTTACTGTTATCAAACTTCAGATTTGAAGGGTTAAGATCTAGGGACGTTTGTTTGCGAGAATAATCAAAATGGGGATGTACGGCAAAATGGCGGTAAACGAGCTGTATCAATCGGCTTACCTCGTCGGATAGGTAGTAATTAAAACAGGCTTAAATCCGGTATCTGAAATAAATTGGAAGGCTCTATTAAAAGTTGTGGCTTGTCTTTCACATGTTTTCAATATCGCGATTATAATTTAATTAATTGTGCTTAGGTAATTATATTTAGGCACATGGCAGGAAACTCCATGATCTAAATTGTAATCAGATAGGGCATACGACTACAAACGAACGAAAGAGAAAAAAAAATATGTTCGTCGGTCTTGATCTAACTTTTAATGTGTAGGTATTTGTAATACCATAATTTGTGATCTAAGTAAATTACAAATACGCGATTAATAAGTATAAACGGATTTATTGCGTAGGTGTTAAAATGTACTAATTTTTATGCTTTTGCTTTTATACTTACCTACTGATTATTAAAAAAAATAGCTAGGTAGTCGTTTAAATCGTACTATAGCATACTGGTATTATTTAAACGACCAAGTATATTGGAGCCGTATACGTAAGTACGATTTAAAATAAGCAATAAACTTGTAAAACGCTTGGTACGATTTAACCATAGACCTAGGATTCGCTTGCGCTTGACAGACAGCTTAAGTGTGCGAAAGGGAAGCCATCACGTATATGAACATCCCATAAGTGCGAAAGAGTCAGACTACCAATGAGAAAACGTAACCACTTTTGAGTTTGACGACGGCCGCGGACGGCCAAGAGCGTATCACGGTAATTTTCAAATTGAAAAATATACACGGATTAGGACGAAAAGTATTAAATAAAGTAATTCAGTGAAGATGGTGTCTTGTAGTGTGCCGGATTGCAGTGTCACAGGGCCAAATAATCCAAGCAAATACTCATTTCAGAGGATTTATGATATTCCGAGCGAAATTTTCATAGCGATATTTTGTCAAATTAACAGCGTAAAAAATGTAAGAAGCCGATTTATACAGTTCATTATAAGTTTTTCTTCCGTTCCGTGCTAATATTTTATCATATTAGTCAATAATTTAGAATATTTTTTGTAAAAACATAAACTGCTAGTTTACGCTAGGGCTTGACAAAATGTTCATATGACAGTATCGATAACTTGTCGGTATATTAATAGCTATGTAATTATTTCTTCACAAGACATCATTAAGATATTATCTTTTATAACCGACTTCAAATAATAACAATTGTTATACTTTTTTGAAGGTGTTCATGTTTAGCGTGTCATGATAACTTGAATAACTTCACTTTTCAACACAGTAAGAGTTACATTAAGATAAGTCTGCAACGATTTTTATGGCAAACGCAGTGCAAGTGTTATTTATACGTCATAATGTCATAGAATTTTAGTGTTTAAAATAACACATTTGAAAAAGTAGTCGATAAAGCAATCAAACATCGACAGATTATTAATATGTTGTAACATGACATCACTATTTTTGATCTCACATAGACAATTTACGCACACACTTGCATTTCATTTTTGGTCACACTTTTGAAGATTGAGAGTTGTTCTTTGTCATATAATTCTTTGGATTTAACCTACTTACTCGTCGACTAAATCTACCGATGGCAATTCTTCCGAATAATGCATTGTAAATATGTTATTTTAATCCCAGAATTCTCATCTTCATAGTGAATGTAGCCCAGGCACTTGTTATATATGTATGAAATGTGGGGTAGACATATTATTAACACTTTGAGGGTAAGCCCTAAATAAATCAGTTGTGTCGTTGACTTGGAGTTTACTTTCGTCTCGTACTCATAAAAACCCTCAAATATTACTGGCGACGAGAACAAAGGACAATTTTCATTAAAAATAGTGTTTAAAACGCGTGCAGTGATTAGTAAATATGCCGATCGGCAAAATTGAACCGTTTGACTTAGCGAGTAAAAAGTGGCTAGCGTACATTAGGCGTGTCAAGCAATTTATAACCTTAAATGAAATAAAGGATGAATTACAAGTGGCTACCTTAGTGACGTTAGTTGGGGAAGCTACTTATAGTTTGATGTGCGATTTGTGTGCGCCGGTCGACCCTGAGACGAAAACTTTTACGGATTTAGTGAAAATAGTCGGCGACCATCTCGAACCAAAGCGCTCTGAAATTGCGGAGCGTCACGTGTTTCGTCAACGGAGACAGAAGGCGGGCGAACCTGTAGGCGAGTACTTGCAGGCTCTAAAACATCTAGCCAGTACTTGTAATTTTGGTACTGGTCTAGAGGATAATCTAAGGGATCAATTTGTATCCGGCCTATCGGATGACGATATGAGGTCCCGCCTATTTGCGGAGGCGACGTTGACATACAAGCGAGCGGTGGAGTTGGCTTTGGCGCTCGAGGCGGCGGAGAAGCACGCGCAGGCGAGCAGCTCGGGCAGCGGAGCGAGTGCAGCCACCGCGGGACACGGCGCCGGCGAGGCGCTGCACCGGGTGGAGGCGCGTGGCGCGCGCGCGCCGAGCGGCGGCGGCGGCGGCGGGCGCGCCGCGGGCCCCGGCCGCGCATGCTGGCGGTGCGGTCGACCTCACCGGGCGGACGGGTGTCGTTTTAGAAATTACTCGTGCGACAGCTGTGGTCAGAAGGGCCATCTCAAGGCGATGTGCAAAACGGGTCTTCAAACCCCGAGCGGTAAGGCGCCGGGTCGTAGACTACATTATCTTGATAGCGATGAAGAGTCGGAGTGCGATTTCTATAATATTAAAGTGAGCGGGAAAGATGACAAACCGTATTTAGTTCCGATGTTGGTGAATGGAGTGAGTTTGACCTTGGAATTGGACACAGGAAGTAAGTTATCTGCGATTAATACTGACAGTTATGAGCGGTATTTTAAAAATGAACCATTGCAGGTTAGTGATTTGTGTTTACGTTCTTACAACGGGACCCCAGTAAAGCCCGTTGGTTACATTCTTGTCAAAGGTGTGTTGGGTGAACATGTGTCGGAAAACCTGAAGCTGTGGGTAATTAAGAATGGCGGACCGCCTTTGCTAGGACGTTCGTGGCTGAGACGTTTACAGATCAGTATAGTTGAAATTCACGATTTAATTTTACATTTATCGGAAAGTAATTTAGTTGATGATTTGCGGCAAAGGTTTCCGACCGTATTCACACCAGGTTTAGGCACTTGTACTAAAAAGATATCACTTAAATTATCTAACACTGATCCTGTGTTTATTAAAGCGAGGTCATTGCCCTTAGCACTACGTAAGCCGGTGGAGCGGGAACTCGAACGACTTGTGGCGGAGGATACTATTTATAAAGTCGATTATTCTGATTTTGGTACACCCATTGTACCTGTAATAAAAAAATCGGGCGAAATTCGTATTTGCGGCGACTACAAAGTGACCGTTAACCCGAAGTTGGTACAGGACCCGTACCCGCTGCCACGAATCGAGGAGTTATTTGCCGCGTTGAGTGGGGGCGAGCAATACAGTAAGATTGATCTTACAAACGCGTACCAACAATTACTGTTGGACGAGGAATCTCAACCGTTCACTGCCATTACTACCCATATAGGTACTTTTGTATATAGACGCACTCCGTTTGGTTTGAGCTGCATTCTAGAGAAATTTCAGAAGTTTATGGAGGAGACAGGGGGCTGGTCTCGGTTTTCCTTGATGACATCGCGGTAACCGGGCGCGACAGGGACGAGCATATGGCTAACCTGACGGCGTTGTTCGAAAGATTGCGCGATGTAGGTCTCAGGATTAAATTAGAAAAATGTTCATTTATGCAAGATAGCATTGTTTACGTAGGGTTTATTATAGATAAACAAGGTTTGCATCCCGACCCCGACAAGATTAAAGCTATTGTGGAGGCGCCTGCGCCGAATGACGTCACACAGCTACGATCATTCTTGGGGTTGATTAACTACTACGCGAAGTTTATACCTAACCTTAGTTCAACGCTTTATCCGTTACATCGGTTGCTACGTAAGGATTACACCTTGGGTTTGGTCGACAGATTGCAATAAAGCATTTTTAGACGTCAAGAATGTCGTAGCTGGCAGAGGCATACTGGTGCACTACGATCCCGACCTTCCGTTAGTGTTAGCCGTTGACAGTAGTTCATACGGCCTCGGCAGCGTGCTGTCACACCGCTTCCCGGACGGCTCGGAGCGACCCATATGTTTCGCGTCTCGCACGCTGACCGCGGCCGAACGGGCGTATAGTCAACTTGATAAAGAGGCGCTCGCAATAATAGCGGGTGTTATGAAACACCATCAATATCTGTATGGCCGTCATTTTATTATTAAAACGGACCACAAGCCTCTAACTTTTATATTTGGCTCTAAAAATGGTTTACCGCAAACGGCCGCTAGTAGGTTACAAAGATACGCGACTAGGCTGGCAGCTTACGATTTTGAGATTGAATTTGTCAAGTCTAATGATAATAGTAACGCAGATGCACTCTCGCGGTTACCGTTGCCGTGTCGGCGTAATAAGGATAAGGGGTTAGATGCAATGTCCTATATTAACTATGTAGAGGAGTCGTTTCCTATCAGCGCGAGAGATGTGGCGTCAGGGACGCAATCGGACGCGGTTTTGAAAAATATATGTGATTATGTTAGAGATGGTTGGCCGGTTAGTATATCAGCCGAGCAGGAGAAACCCTATTACCATAGGAAGGACAAATTAACATTGGATAGGGGTTGCATTTTATACAACCACCGGGTGGTCATACCGGATGGTTTGAGGCGACAAGTGTTAATGGAGCTGCACGAAGGTCACCTGGGCGTGGTAAAAATGAAGAATTTAGCACGCGGGTATGTATATTGGCCACAGTTGGACGCCGAGATCGAGGCGCTGTGCCGCGCGTGCTCCGCGTGCCGCCAGCAGCGCGACGCGCCGCCCCGCGCCACTCTGCACCCCTGGAGCATCCCGTCGCGGCCATGGCAGCGTCTGCATGTCGATTTCGGTGAGTTTCAGGGTAAACATTATTTAGTGACAGTCGATGCCCATAGCAAGTGGATCGAGGTTCAAAAAATGGCTAGTACTAATGCCGCTGCGACTATACTCAAATTAAGAAAACAGTTCGCTCGATTTGGTCTGCCCAGTCAGATAGTAAGCGATGGGGGGCCACCGTTCGCCTCGGCGGAGTTTGCTGAGTATTTAAAAAAAAACTTCATCACGCACACAATAACGAGCCCTTATTATAATCTACCAAACTAAGGGGAGGTGGATTACTTTAAATAAACACGTAAAGTTAATAATTTTATTTAATTTCAACAAACAGATTTACAATTTATAAGCATTAAGTAAATACGAATGGCCTATCTCGCCTATGCTTCGCCCATGGAATCCCAGGAAAAAGAGAGCTCTGTAGCCTTCGTCGGCCTATTTAATAACAGCTGGTTCTACCCCTTCCTCTGCTCCTAACCAGTCTTGAAGCAGTTTCCTTGGCCGTCGCATAGATGGCGCCTTCGAGCCATCGATTGGTGTGCTGGCATTCCACGTAGTTACGTGCTTCTCCGCAAGGTGGCGCCACCGCTGCACTCGATTGCCAACACGGCCGTCCTGCATGGCGCCTGCCGCAGGCGCCTCACGAGTTAAGATACATGCTGAAACATACAAGTAGCTTAAGAATGTGTAAAATTATCAAAACACACATAGCTGTTTACTCATACCCGAGTGATAGCCACAGTGTAAGTTATTTTTATAGGCCGCCTATGTTCAAAGAGGTTTTCTCACTTAAACACGTTCGCCTTGGTTTCACATCGGTTGATACCTACTTAAAAGCTTGCCACGCAACATTTAAGATTTTACGTGTATCCAACTCGATTTTTACCAATAACAACCTCCACTGTGACTTCAGATCAAGTTTTGACAGCACGTGTCATACACAAAGCAGATTCATATTATATGTTGAAGCATTTATCTTAACTCTGAACTTTATTTAAGTCATTTTTAATTTGTGAGGAACTATATATGTATAAAATAACTTTATATGTAACTTTAGCTAAAAAAACTGAAATATTATTATTTAAGAAATAAATAGAATAGCACTGAAATTTTAAATAGGTGTTTTAAGTTTTATTTAGTATTTATCATAAAAATGAAGGGAATATAAACAAAGCAAGGTTGTTTTACTTATAATCTTACCTTGCCAACACGGTTTTATACACATTGAATATTAATTAATACTCCAATCATCAATATTGATCCACCGTTTCATATTTTCAGCCGCAGTTACTCCAGTGTACTTTTTATTACTCCTTTCACTCCCAATTACCTCCGTCACCTCATACCTATCGTTTCCCATAATCTTGCTGACTTGAAACGGACCCTTGTATACAGGTAACAACTTTTTGCTTTTACCATCATTACTCTGACTTTGAATGGTTACCATAACCAGGTCTCCCACACTGTATGCAGGTGCTTTAGTTCGAGATCGGTCAAACCTCTCTTTCTGATGCTGTGCATTGGACTTAATATTACTATCTACATTCTCACGCAACCTTGTCACGTCTATCAGGTTATCATCGTATCCTGGCGCTAAACTATCGCTATCTGTACGTAACCTATATCCGAAGAAAACCTCACTAGGGACGGCTTGTATAGTTTTGTGTATGGTACTATTTAAACCTTGCTGTAATATTTTTACGTACTGATCCCATCTGTCATCGGTTGTATTGGCGCCTAGTGTTTTTAACGCGTCAAGGATAGTTTTGTTAAAACGTTCGACCTGGCCATTCGAGCGAGGCATGCCAGTTGCCACCGTATGCAAATGTATGTTCTTATTTGTGCAATATTGAGTAAACTCGTTTGAGGTAAAGCTACTACCTGCATCGGTTATTATACGTTTTGGATTACCAAACGTTTTTGACAGGTTTTCAAGTTCTCTAATAACACATGAAGTTTTTGTTGATCTTACCGCGAAGATAAACACAAACTTTGTGAAAGCATCCACAGCGACCAATAAATATTGATTTTTACTTTTAGTTTTAACAAAAGGGCCTAAATGATCAAGATGGAGCGTGTGGTATGGTCTTGCATATTTTGGCAACGGGTACAGCTCACCTTCTTTAGCCCCCCCTTTCTTTTTGTAGTAAATACAGTTAATACAATTTTTAATATATTTTTTTAAGATATGTCTCATCCTAGGAAACCAATATTGTGAGCTTATTCGTTCAATGGTTTTGTCTACAGAAAAATGACCCAACTCGTCGTGGTTACATCTAATGATCTGCCATATGCAGTTTTTTGGCACCACCCAACGACGGCCTTGGGACGTTCTTCTGTAAACTTTGCCTCCTAAAACCTCATACTTAGTAAAAATGTATTTATTGTTATCGGCGTCCCCTGATTCAATTATCGCCCTAATGCGTTTTAATTCAGGATCTTGTAATTGAACCGTTAATAACCAATCCGCTTCGGTTATTGATAAAACAATTTCAGTCTCAGATTTTTCTCCGGATGGCACGGGGTTACGGCTTAATGCGTCTACATGTTGCATTCGCGTTCCTTCTCTATGTGTAATATCGAATGCAAACTCCTGTGTCGATAAAACCCATCGTGCTATCCGGGGAATAATCTCCTTTTTAGTCAACGCGTATCGGACCGCGTTACAGTCGGTGACAATCTTAAAAGACGATCCTAACAGGTACAACCGGAATTTTTGAAGCGAGCAAACAATAGCTAACAGCTCTAACTCAAATGAGTGATACTTCTTTTCCTCATTTGTGGTTTGCCGACTATAGTAATGCACAGGCTTTTCACCCTCATCAGTAATTTGCATTAAAATGCCGGCAAGGCCCTCCCTACTAGCATCCGTATACAAAATGTGTTCTTTATTTGGGTCATAAATCGACAAGACACTATCAGATGTAAGTTTATGTTTCAATATTTGGAACGCTTGTTCATGAACTGTGTCCCATACCCAAACCGCATCCTTCTTTAACAACCTCGTCAATGGGGCAGAAATCATAGCGCAGTTTTTTATAAACTTTCTAAAGTAGCTTATGAGGCCCAAAAATTGTCGAAGTTGGTGTACGGTTTTTGGGACCGGGAAATTTCCTACAGCTTCCAATTTGGATTGGTTAGGCATGACACAATTAGGTTTAATTTTATATCCTAAGAACTCAATTTCAGATTTGAAAAAGTGACATTTTTTTAGGTTCAGGGTCAAGCCGTTTTCGCGAAATATTTTTAGAACCCGTTCAAGCAATATCAAATTTTCTTCAACCGTTTCTGTAACCAAATACACATCATCTAAATATAGGATCACATTTTCAAATCTGAGATTCCCTAGGACTTTATTCATCATCTCTTGAAATACTGACGGGGCATTGACTAACCCAAAAGGGACCCGAAGGAAGGAATAGTGGCCATCTTCCGTAATAAACGCTACTTTGTCTACCGAATCCGGGTGCATGGGAATTTGGTAATACCCACTCTTTAAGTCTAAGCTTGTGAAACATTTATGACCCTGAAGCCTATCAACAAGATCTTCTATACGAGGCATGGGGTATTGTTTTTTAACCGTGATTTTATTTAGCAACCTGTAATCAATGCACAGCCTTTTTTCCCCGTTTTTCTTATTAACCAGTAATGCGGGGCTCGCATATGGCGAGTTACTTTCACAGATTATTTTATTTTCTAAGAGCTCGTTAACCATTTCTCTAATTATCTTTCTGTCAGCATGAGATGCCCTAAAGGGTCTGCATTGAATAGGTTGCGGGTTAGTAACCTCAATAATCATTTCATGGTTAGCCACCTTTCCTAACTCTTTAGTGTTAGACGCAACGCAGTCTCTATAAGTCCTAAAGAGTGCTGTTAATTCGCTTTGATGAGAATCCGCGTCCAATTCAAATTCTGCGATATTGTTACAAAACTCTGCAAATGTTTTCGCATAATCAAACAGGAGGCGGTCCCCTACCCGCGAGTATACCAAGTCAGCTCGTTCAGTCACGTTTCGCCCAATTAACATTTCACGGTCGTCTAAATCATTGATAATATAGAAATCAATATTCTTTAAACACACCGAATCCAATTTAAAATCAAGTACTACCTTCTGTTGAACGTATTCAGAAATACCCTTTTTATAACCACGCAGCAAGACGGGGGATGGCAAAGGAATACTTTTTAGAGAGTATTTGTTCACCAGTGATTGTGATATTAATGAACAACTACTCCCCATGTCTATAAATGCATCATAATAGTAGGTGTCATTAACGTAAATCTTTTTTATAAATTTATCGCGTGAATTGACGGTAGAAATGAGTTTAGTCTCTTCCTGTTTTTCGGTTTTAGTTGAATGTTTTTTATGAAAACACGCGGCTTCATCATGCCCCCGTTTGCCACAAAATTCACATTTTCGATTTAACTTGTCGCAATTTGTTTTCTTATGATTACCACCACATACGTAACATTCAATTGGTTTTCGTTGAGTTTGGTTATGAACCTGATTGTTATTGGACGGAGCGGTCTGACTCGAGCCTGACTGACCTGTAAGTACCTTTGCAGAAGTACTAGGTTGTGTGGTAGTGACATGTGCACCTATCTTGCCTTGTCCATCACGTATATTTGAACTAAATTGTTTTGAGGTTCTGGATTTGTAAGTACGTCCGTGAAGGAAACTTGCCAAGCTATCACACGTTGTAAAATTGCTTGCTTCGATTGACGCGCCTATCCCAGAATCTCCTATATTGCCAACAATTATTGATACAATATCCATTTCCGAGAAATTTAATGACAAACGATCGATTTTGCTCTTCTGTTCGAAATAAAACTCGTACAATGATTGATTATCAGTCGGTTTCTTGTCTACTATTTCTTTCAAAAGTAAAAACATATCACGTCTTATTTGAAAGCTAGATGCTAACCTACGGCGCCAGTCCGCCCAACGCCACGAAGGCCACTCTTGTTCCGTACGCAATAAGGAATCGTACCAGGTCTTAGCGGACCCTTTTAGTTTGCTAAGCGCTTGAAATTTAACCACACCATCTGACCATGAAAAAGTTTTAGCGTAAGATTGAATAATATTAAGCCAAGCACCTATGTCGTCTCGTAAAGGATCAAATTCCGGTATAATATTGTTCACCACAGTAGAAGCTTTATCTGTACTTACAGTTGAGGTATCAGCCTTACGTGATACCTTTGTTTTCTTCTTTTCCTTTCTTTTTTGTTTCGGTGGAGGTGACGGAGTTCTCGTCCGACCACTGCTGCTACTTGAAGTAGAAGTTGATCGCGCACGCACGTGCTTGGCGCGTTTCCGTTTTCCCATGGTGGGCGTTGATTATCCCCAGTTCTGATATAATCTACCAAACTAAGGGGAGGTGGATTACTTTAAATAAACACGTAAAGTTAATAATTTTATTTAATTTCAACAAACAGATTTACAATTTATAAGCATTAAGTAAATACGAATGGCCTATCTCGCCTATGCTTCGCCCATGGAATCCCAGGAAAAAGAGAGCTCTGTAGCCTTCGTCGGCCTATTTAATAACAGCTGGTTCTACCCCTTCCTCTGCTCCTAACCAGTCTTGAAGCAGTTTCCTTGGCCGTCGCATAGATGGCGCCTTCGAGCCATCGATTGGTGTGCTGGCATTCCACGTAGTTACGTGCTTCTCCGCAAGGTGGCGCCACCGCTGCACTCGATTGCCAACATTATCGAGCGGCAGGTAATGGTGCAGCGGAAAACGCGGTTAAATCCACAAAGAGGGCGTTGAAAAAAGCGTTACACGAAGGGGCAGATATGGATGTAGCTATTTGCAGGTTTCTATTCCAGTATCGCAACACGCAGCATTGTACAACGGGTGTAACCCCGGCAGAAGCCCTGATAGGTAGGCGGCTGCGTGGACGATTAGATATAATCTTGCCCACTTTCGAACGAGCCGAGCGAGTAAATATGGCGCAGGATCGGGCCGGACAGCATCGGCCGGGCGCTGAGCGGCACGTGCGGCCCGGGGACACGGTGTTGGCGCGTGACTACCGCCGACAGTCAGGTAAGTGGGCGGAAGCAGTCGTCACAGAGCGTAAAGATCCGCTCACATATACAGTACGGCTCTCCGACGGACACGAGTGGAAACGCCACATCGATCAGCTGTTGCCGATTCAATCGGCGAAGAATCGCTACTCGTTATCAAAATTCGAGCCAAAGTCAGATGTCAACAACGATAATGACGTGTTGCCTTCGACTTCGAACGGTAGGTCGAGCCCTACCCACAATGATGTCAGCGAACTTTTATATGCACAAACACATTTATTTATTTTTAGGGTTCCGTACCTCGAAAGGAAAAAACGGAACCCTTATAGGATCACTCGTGAAATACACAAAATAAATAGTAATTTCCCTATAGATGACAGGAAAACCTATTAGAAATGTGCAGTCAAGCGTGAGTCGGACTTATGTACGGAACCCTTGAAACGCGAGTCCGACTCGCACTTGACCGGTTTTTTATATTTGTCACTACCGCCAAAAACAAAATATCCAGGTTTAATAAAAACTGTTACGATATAACCGACTTTCCCCTATATACCTACGCCTCGTCTGCTATTACAGTAATACGAGATATTAACCTTCTCAAGCTCTTGACGTACTTAGTCCATTAGTATAAGTAATAATGTCGTCAGAGTTTACAAAGTGACTAAATTATATTTTTCCTAAAATCACAACACTCAGCAAAGTGAATGCGGGAGGTTCATAGAGCGAGCAAAAAGCCGGGAGGCGACGTTGACCGATGGTGTGGACATTACGGAGGCCATTAGACCAGGGAAATACTCTAGTGCAATATTAATGGTACGAAACAAGCGGTTAGTGATTCGGGAAAAATATATGACCTTGAATCAGTAATATGGTCTTATAATGATAAAAATATTAATGTTCTTGAGAAATTTATATAATTTATCTATAATATATAGGCGTATGGTACATAGTTAACTAATTTCATCCAACTATTGCATTTCCAGTTTCTGCGTTGACAGTTGCTATGCACTGCGATCTCTTTTAAGGGTTTCATACCGCAAATGGAAAAAACGGAACCCTTATAGGATCACTCGTGCGTCTGTCTGTCCGTCTGTAAAAGCCCATTTTCTCGGAAACTAATGTCGGACCAATTTAGTTGAAATTTGGTACACATATGTAAATTAGTGACCCAAAGATGGCCATATTTCTTTATAATTTTAAAATACATAACTAGGTTAGAAGTTATTTAAGAAAATAGCCGAAAAATTACCATTCCCCCACCCCCCTTTGTCTCCGAAACAACTGGGTCTAAAATTAAAAAAAAAATACACACAAAATAGTTCTTTACCTATAGATGACAGGAAAACCTATTGGAAATGAGCAGTCAAGCGTGAGTCGGACTTATGTACGGAACCCTAGAAACGCGAGTCCAACTCACCTTTTATATTTTAACCGTAAAAACAATCTCCAAAAATTAAGCGTGTATTTTTAAATAGCCTTTATACTAAACCTCGGAAAAATAAAAGAAAGGGTTATTTTAGCACTTTACACGTGTTTGAGATCTTAATATTTGCGTAGGAGTTTCACATTGACTTCAAAACTAAGTATTAAACTAAATTGATGAATTCTCGAGGCAGGAATAGAAAGGGTTATTTTAGCAGTTTACACGAGTTTGAGTTTTTAAGAAAAAAAAATCTTTAAATGAAAAAACACTTTCGTGCCCTCTTAAATTAATATTACGACTGTATTTTAGAATGATGAAAACAAGGAAAATATTACGCTTAAAAAGTTTGGTAATAATTGAGCCTTCTTTGTCACCCTTCTTCAGCGCCTAGAAGAACGTGTACCGTGTAAGTGTGCATTTTAATTAATAATTAATCATTTATGTCGTCGTTAAATAACATGAATAATATGAAATGTTGTTTCATCAAGTAGGTTATTAACAACAATGATTAGTAGGTAAATCTTTCAGGTCCTTTGTAATATTCCACAGAAGCAAGTATAATACTTAAAGAGCTTTGTCGTTTGTATGTCTATTAACCAGCATTTACATACAAGGCTGATGCGGTGGCGCTAGTCGTCACTTAGTCGGTTTTGCATTCGCGAGTCGTCTGTCACACTAATCAAGTAACAGTAGGACAAATGAAGAAAGTAGGTCATTCATTTCAGTTAAATTCTTGAGATGGTCTCGGAAACATCGTTATTTTGGGATTAGACTACAAGTGTAATGGTAATTAAGAAGATATATAGTCTGTCGATTCGTAGCAGGCCTCAAGCAGCTAATCCTTTGTCTGTTGTTAAGTAAAACCACACGTGTCTCTACTTGTAAAAAAAGAGTCTTGTAATTCTGGCGAGTCGAACCAGTATAAAATGTGCCATCAAGATGCGTAACAAAGGCGCGTTATCGGTGAGCGCACCTGCACTGGTTTTTGAGCGTCGGACTAGCCCGCGCTCACCGCTCAGGGGGTCTACCGCGAAAACCGAAATTCGCAAATTGCGGGGAACTTTCTCTTTTACTCTCATTAAGACGTAATTAGAGTGACGGAGACAAATGCCCGCAATTGACGAACTTCGATTTTGGCGGTTATAGCCCTGGTGCTAATTAGAATAATTAAAACCCTTTTTTGCAGGTAAGTAGCACGTGCGGTTTTACTTAACAATAGACAAAGGCTTATCAGTTCGAGACCTGCTACGAATAGACAGACTAAGCTGAGCCTCTTCTCAGATTTGAGAATTATAGGTTAATATGTCCGTCGCGCTGACGGCTCCTAAAATTAGTGCGATAAGGACTACTGCAGAATCGCCGAAAAATCCTGCGTAAAAATCTCAGAAATCGAGGTTTTGTTCTCGACATTTTCCTCTTCCAAAACTTAGCCAATCGTAACGAGATTTTGGAAACAGAATGAGAAAGAAATTAGATGTCTCTGACCGTTTTGATTTTTGTGTTTATTGTTGCCGATTTTTTATCCTAGGCGTTTTTAGCGCTGCTTGAACTTATATAAAAAAATATTCATCAAGAGCCAAAATACAGAGAGGAAATAGTCGAGAACGTGTATATGAAAAAACGCACTATTTGGGAGGACTTGTTTTAAGAAAAAACACTCGTCCATTATTAAAATAAGCAATCAACGAATTTGCTTCTGGCTTTTTCACCGGCAGTGAGACAGCTGACATATTTAAGTGATGTCAAAACTGTTTTGTATAGCTCTACTATGAGTTCCGTGAATGACAGTGAGAAGTGGAGATAGTGAGAAAGTTAAGGAAAATGTATGGAGTAATTGTACAGTGCCTCTACCGGTCACGTAAAGAACTAAAAATTTCAATTTGTACCATGAGTTACAAACGTTTTTACGCGAGTTTTCCATACTTGCCTAACTTCACACCTAAAACGCTCTCTTTCTAATTATATAATGAAAATTGAGCCAGAATTATTCTGCGTAAATACTTTACGCGAGTAAACGTGACAGACATTTCTGTCAACTTGTAAACACAACAAATACGCAGATTTTTCACGAATATCAATGCAATTTTCAACGTAATATGTATAAATTTATAACAGTATGTGAACTTCAAGCAAAACTTTAAGGGATAAATCAATTAATAGTTCGATAAAAGGCTGATTTAGTACAAAGGTAATGAGTTATACTTGACATCATATTTTCCTATTTCTACTGCTACATTTGCGAAAATCACATTGCTTACGAGCAGTTTTTGGTTTTAGGCAAGAAGCTGATTGAAAACAACATTTCCATGAAAACCCGGATTGCATCATGTATGCATGTAGAAGTTACATATGTATTAAGAATTAAGGCTCAATACAAGGAGCGGTACATAGACATGTTGCTGTTTTTGTTGCTGGGTGCACATAACACATAGTAAGAATAAGACATACCGCAAGACCTATTATAATATTTACACAAGAATTGCTACGTATTTTATTAAGCATTATTATCTTATATAAAATAAAACATACAAATGTTCTGTGGGTTTATTTATTTTTCTTTACTAAGTAAGTATTATTTTATTTTCCGTTGTTCAAATTATTGTGTTTGGTACCTAGGTAATCGTTTTTCATGTCAACTTGGTAACAGGAAATATAAAACTTTCTTCAAAAACTTTTGCTGGTGGTTCTGAATCTGAAAATTTAAATAAGATTTAAACACATTTATTGCCAAAAACCCGCTGCGTGGGTTCATTTTGTATTGGAAATGGGGCGCTTGGCACTGAAATATACTCGAGATCATATGGGTACTATAAAATTAAAATCGCTATTAAGGTCATACGTAGGGTCTGTGCGGAAAGAGAAGAGTCGTAGGTATAATGTATGGGCTCCCCTAAATTTCACGACTTTTCTCTTTCCGGACACTCTATCAGATAATGTTACTTAGCAGTAGGAGACGGCCGCTGTCATGATGCGGACTGAAGTGGACCATTATAATACATACCTATTTTAATATTTTAAGATTTCTTCTCATGTGTGTATTATTTTCATCATAGGTAATAAATATGTAGCCAAAAGTAGCCTGTATAATCGCGCCGTATACTTTGCTTCCTATTTTTTAACACGCAATGTCATAATTTTAACTCGATTATTAATGATGTTTACGTAATTATCATATTTTGCAATTTTTGTCTTGAATACAATTATATTTTAATTTATACACTGTTTACTAACATTGATGTGTTTATTATTTTCGTAACTATGGCAACGTCAAATCTTTAAAAAATTGTAGAATGAAGGTTGAGTCAGTAACAAAGTGACAAAACTGGTCTTAGAGCATTTAATAACTGGAGTGGCCATTGAGTGCTTACTGTTAGGATTTAGGATTAGGGTTCCAAGCAGGAAAGAAAAGCTTGTTTTAACTGCATATAGTTAATGTTTATTAATCTCAAGCAAGACTACATAGTAATGGCGTCTCATACGAGAAGAAAGAACACCTACGTTTGTTTTATATTGACAACCGAATAAATCAAATATCATAGTCGTAGTAGTCTCGAAGGTATACTCTTTATTTTTTTGTTGACATTATTACTTACCCCTCTGCCGAAAAACTTGCACAATTGTGCAAACTTTTGTATGGACCGACATGGCTATTTGTACGATACGTACAAATCATGTAGAAATAGCAATACATTTGACGTCCCCTCCCCCGCAAAAATCGGCGGACTGTTTTGTAAAGAAAATGACAGCGATGACATCTCCCTTCTAAATGCTCTTAGTGGATGGTAGAGGTAAGGAATACAATCTCCGTGTAATTAATAATGAAAAAGTGTCCGTCAAAAACCTTAAGAGGGAAGTATACTACGTAATCGTCCATACAAAAAGAGAAAACGTTTTTCCACTTGTATATAAATACAAGTACAGTGAAACCTGGATAAGTGAGATCTCAAGGGGCGAGCAAATTTGTCTCACTTAAAGAGGTTTTCCACTTACCCAGGCTCCCAGTTAGCCAGGTACAAATAAATTTCTGTCTCATTTACAGAGGGTTCCATTAATAGAGGTGAGAATAGAGTATATTTCAGTTATAGAGGTGGTTAATAGGGTATTTAGTAATTATCTTTTAAAATAAATAAGGTAAAATAATCCTTGTCCCTAAATATTTTTTTAGTCTGTTTAAATATTTCTTTGAATTAATTTTGAATGATTCTCCAAAGGATAGATATTTCAAAATTAAATTAAATTTGATACGGACTTCAATGCGTATTAGAAATTTAATAAATGAAAATTTATTTTTTCGTGTTACTTATCAAAATTTCAGCTTTCGTTTCGATAGTTTTAACTACTTACATAAATTAACTAAATCAAACTTGAAGTTGTTTAGACACAATTAGGCAAATGCGGAATTTGTGGATTGACTAAGAGTTAGTAAGAATACGGGAATTGTTCAATGAAGTCCAAGTTAGAGAGGTCATAGATTGACGTTATCTCAGATACAGAAGTCAATTCCCTATATAATTCCAAAAAACAATTAGGAAAATGTAATCTTATAAATATAGTCTCAGTAAAAGAGGTAAAATACACTCTCTGTCTCAGTTATAGAGGTAAATGTGACTATAAAATCACAATAACGAATCCCAGTTATAGAGGTTCGTTTTTTCTCAGTAACAGAGGTAATTCAGTGCTAAGGTGTCGGGACCGCACCATGAGTCCCAGCTATAGAGGTTTCTCACTTATCCAGGTCCCACTTAACCAGGTTTCACTGTATCTTCCATTCTCCATGATTTTTAGTACGGTATTGATACAATGAAAAACTAGGTTTATGGGTTTTCTTTTTTTCGCTACTCTGGAGAGATTTAGAAAAATTATAATAGCTGACAGCGTGCCCAGTTTTTGCAAATATTCTCCCTTAAAGGAGTTTTCTCATAAAGTCATAAAGGATTCTCCTTACCTCTAACCTCTATATTCACGGCTACCATCTCAGTATATGTAACATTACTTTCTGTGCATCTCACTTGCACTAATATGCGAGAGCGAGATGCATAGATAGTAAATTACGTAGACGTGAGAAAATGTGTCAATTTTGTTAGTTAGTTCTTTAGGTGAATCCTAGAAGCGCTGTATAAAACTCCGATAACTCTTGCTCTGTTTTTAGTATACTTAGAAAGGGACAGCATCGTTTGGAGTGGAGTGAAGTTAGGTACATAAGACCGTAAAGAAACGTAAAACGTGACTCACGGCACGTTTATTCACTGAAAGTAAGTGAAAAATACTCTGCCAACTGATAGTAGAGCTACAGGAATGTAAGTAATTGTGATTCTTGAGTTCCGCGAATAGATATAGCGTAATAACATTATGAAAACGAATTCATCTGAGCTTTCATTTATATCCGAAGTCTAGCTTGTGGAAATCCTGCTGGCATTGTGTTCACTACACGAGGCCTCTATAAATAGGCTGCTAAGGGCGTGTTTGCACTATCCAAGTGAATCAAAGAGGTACGGTGACGTTGACGGATAGTGTTTGCGGACACACAAGGGTGCTCCTAGCGGTATCGTGTAAACAAGGTGTTATTTATTTGCTAAGTTTCTCTGCCGGATTTCTTCATAGTGAGTAGCCTATGAGTGCGCCTGTGAATATTTTGGGCAAGTTTGTTTGAAAATTAGTGTTCAGTGCAATGAATAACAGGCCTATTCGGATTTCGAGATAATCACAAGATCTAGAGACGATTTAGAGATCAACTAGATCTACATTTGATATCGACTACATGTGACTTGGATATCTAAGTCATAACTTGTCGAGATCGTTCAAGAGGACTTCCAGAATCGCGGAAACGTCAAATTTGACATATCTATCTTACAAATATCTTTAAATTATCCATATCGTAACTTGTTGAAGTCTAGTAGAAATCTAATTCATTTTCCGAATCGAGCCCTAAGTTGGATGTAAGGAAACAATAAATAAGACAAGTAAATAAATGTTCAGGAACAAATAGTTTACTCTGAAGGATCTGATTGTCAACTCAAGTTCTGTTTAGCTACCAACTTTGAGAATTTATCACAAAGTTGTCAATAAACTTAACCCTGATTTAGTGTCCCACTGCTAGGCAGAGCCCTCCCCTCGTTTTCATGAATTTCCGCTAAACTGGGTAGAATGCGTCCAGATCCAGAGGGTCTACCGCGAACCATGTTCGACGTGTTGCCTCTTTGTCGCACTTGTAAATTCATACGTTAAGTGTGACAGGCAGACAACACGTCCAAGGTGGTTCGCGGTAAGCCCTCAAATCGTTTCGCCATCTCCTTTTCGGTCTGCCTGCATCCCGACCTGCTACATCTATGGTGTTTCATGGATCCCACTTCATAACCATGTCGACCTTTGTGTCGTCATAACTATAATTTAATAAAAATGGTGCCTATGGTTATGAAGACCTAAGGAGGTAGACATTACCGACAGGTAGCAGCTGAAAAAAGTAAAATTACTACAATAAGAGGAATATTCCTTCAAAGCGAAGCAAAGTGCAGCCTTTTAATGCCAGTACAGACCATGAGGCGCATTCTAATTTTTTAAATGTGATCTTGACTAATCTGTAGGCTGTTCTTTTGCACTAATTTAATATAGGTGGAAGTAAAATGTACTGAGACTAACTTATAAACCAATATTAAATCAAGATCCTATATTTAAGAATGGCATCCCAAGCTCAGCGATTGAAAGCATTGAATGTGATCAATGGGGGTTGTTCTAAGAAAATGTCTTTTAACAATTCCACTTGAAATAATTCCGGTTTAAATTAAAAGTTATTTTTTTAACGTTTCATTTGATTTATAACAAAATACAATGGAAAAAGGGCGCTGAATGGGGGACTCTTAAACAAAATCGGAAATATTATTCAATTTTGGAAAAAAATGGGAATCGTTTCTTGTTAAATCATCTACTTAATCAAAAATACATGAAATACACTTATATGCCCTCATAAAGTAGGGAAGTATCTAATTGTTAATAGAGGATTTTTTTCAATGATAAAGCAAGGAGAATATACCTAAAGTTTAAAAAGGATAATCAAAATTGCTTATGACTGAGTTACCATGTGACACCAGATATTCAATGGCAACGACTTAAGCCCGATTTAGACGATGCGAGAACTCGCATGCGAGTTTCATACCATTGCGGGTTTTGATTGGTCGGTTGAATTGGACGTAATCGACAGTCCGCAATGTAACTGAAATCGCATGCGAGTTCGCGCGCCGTCTAAATCAGCCCTTAGACATGTGTTTTCATACACTCCGTTTAACAATAGCTTGATGACCTAACAATACCTTTCAGTTTGCAGCTGTAGGTGAGATGAATTACACACAAAGTAATATTTATCTCGCAATCACACATAGGCCAAGGATAACGAAAATTGGCCAAATTACCTTTATGATTTTTACTGCAGTAATGCAGTCGGCAGCATTACTGCAGCAGTATTGCAGTGCGACATTACTGCTGCTTGAGATACCTATATTAATTAAATCAGAATATAAATATACCCATTCCAGAAGCGGGCAGCTTAGGAGAGATATTTTATATTTAATATTTAGTTTTAGGTTTTGTGTAAGTATTGTTTTAACATTGTTGTATATAGAGCCTAGTAGTACATTTATACAAACCACATTAATCATTACACACTTCCCAACATATACCTAGGTGTGTTCTAAAATTCTTGAAAAATAAAATAAAATTATTGTAGTCCTGGTTTTTAATTCAACTCATCATCTGAGTATCCAATTTGTCAATCTCCTATAGAGTTTCTTATACAGTTGTATAAAAGTAGGAAACTTACAATATCCAGATAACAAAGTTTACCCTGAACCTTTATAAAACGAGGAAATCGAATACATTGTTTGTTTACACAACTAAGGCAGTTTTGTGAAAGGTTCCGACAAATCCACACTTTGAAAGGTATTTGAATATTCGACCCGGTCTCTCAAGGGAAGGGTAACTAAAAGACTGGCTGATTAATAAATGAGAATTTGGCACGTTTGTGATTTAGATTGACATTATCGTATATTTACTGAAACTGACGGCTTGATTCGGAAAATGAATTAGATCTCTACTAGACCTCAACAAGTTACGATATGGATAATTTAAAGATATTTGTAAGATAGATATGTCAAATTTGACGTTTCCGCGATTCTGGAGGTCCTCTTGAACGATTTCGACAAGTTATGACTTAGATATCCAAGTCACATCTAGTCGATATCTAATGTAAATCTAGTTGATCTCTATATCGTCTCTAGATCTCGTGATTATATCGTTTCCCGAATACGCGTATGTCAGATTTAGTTTTATAAACATTAATAAAATAGGAAATAAGGAGATAATGTAGTATTTAATTAAGACCAGTTAGTTATTGCTCAAAGTAATGTATTTATTATAGGAATAACTACATGGTTTAAACATAATAAAAGGTAAACCTTATTTACGTAATTTATTTATAAAAGCAAATTGTAGGTAAAAGTATATTGTAGTTTTACTGAACATTTAATCGGCTTTGCTACCACATAATGCACCTTAATATGGTATCGCTAAATTAGTCAAGTAAGTGCGCTGCGTAATGAATATTGAGGACTCATAATTATTGCTGGTTACATTAACGTACCCGCTTGACATAATTTAAAGCAGTAATAAAAATCTAGCAATAAGCTACATGAGTTATTATACAGTAATCTGTTGGAATATACGTTACATGGCAATCACTAAAAACTGATTAAATATCACGCTTATTATAGTCATCAAAAGGTTATGTTTACTTTAAGGATTGTAACGTACAAACCCTCAGACCACATATAAAAACAAACATACAAAGATTTATAACAAGTCGTAAAATCACAATATAAAATTGATACTTAACTTGGTTCGATGTCGTTAGCTCTCCAACTGAGAAAGTGACCCACAACTGTCAGACACCCGCTTATATTCGGTTAGACTTCACCCCTTCTACCACTTCTTGGTGGGAATAACAAGTAAGATGTTTCCTGCACATCCGGTTATCATAATAATTAAATTCAACAAATGTATTTGCTGCATTTAGTTTAATTTATTATAGAATAATTAACGCAAACTAATACAAATTTAATATCATGGCTTATTATTATAAAATACTTTATTTACCTTACTTATGTTCTGACAGTTATGGTCAAGAAATATACATGGAGGGTAGTTGTGTTATTGAACAGCAGTTCTAACTTATTATTTCGATATAAGTACGTATTAGCTTAGCAAAAGTGAACCATCTCGTAAAAATGTAAGTGTGATCTTTGTTTTTATAATACGTATCTCACACGTACGGCGCGGTATATACGGCGCGATTCGGGAAATGAATTAGAGATATGAAATAGTAAAGATTACTTATATCCAGTGGTTCAGGTCACGTGAATTCGCCCCCTTTCGTCTAAACTAAAGTCATCAAACTCATCAAAGCAATGCACGAACACGATGCTCTGAAGTCGGCTACGCCGTAGCCTGTACGTAGCGTTATTTTCCCGCTAAGTTAAGCAGGCCACTGACGAGCCTTCCAAATGGACGCCGTTACAATGGACGGCATCCTAATATTAAACATTGTACGTTTTTAACATTCACGGTCCGATTTTAGATTGCAGCCACGCTATTTGGACTGTTGGAGGGCTCGTCAGTGGCCACATTTACATGCCTCTTTCTTTATACGCAACTTGGCCCTGTAGAGACAACATGCCAATCGCTAACGCTCCGTAGCGAACGAAACGCAACTGTCACTGTCACACTACACCATTTAGTTACATTATTTACTGCAGTCTAGGCTGACTTCCACTTTTACGCCTTTGCATCAAAGGCCGCAAAAGTGGAAAAAAAAGTTCGAAAACTTTCGTCAGCAATTTTTTTTTTCTATGGCATAATGAAGACGTAATTTATGTCATATAATCATCTTTAATTAATGTACAACATATGTAAATAACTCCCAGTTGCAATAATAGCCAGTGAAGCGTTGAAGCAACGTTTTAGTTCGAGAATTGTAGATGATCGTTATGTTTCGTGAGCGCCTGTCGAGTTGGTATCCGATATAATATTTAAGTCTCAATCATAAAAAGCAGAATACCTATTTGAGATCAAGCTAGACCATCATTCTTATATTGAGGAGTTTTAACATTATATTGAAATTGTATTGATTTGTATATTCTTTAGCAAAACAAAATGTGTGCGAGCGCAACGCACTGATGTTTACACTGAATTGCTATTATTTTAGTGTTGGTTAACATTTCCGAATACAAGCCTAGAACAAGGTAGCGTCACTAACATTTTAACGGGAAACTGAGTATGACATAAATTTCAGGCAGATTCCCATTTACTCGTACTAAGGCGGAGCTTGTGAATGACGTCCTCTGCAAGAAATAAAGTTCATATTGGAGCAGAAATATCAGTTTATAGGGATGAAACCCACAGTACAGTATAAAATGTATAAAGATCTATATGAGCAGATGAGTCATAGCCAACATAATAGCGCAAACCGTGGCAGGTGGTGTTCCTCCTGCAATATTGCCTTAAGTAACAATTATTTTCAGTATATTGAAAGGAGAAAAGGTAGAATCGATCATGAAAATAATGTTCATTATTATATTAAATTAGTTGGCTAAAGAAATAGCCAAAGCTGAATAGCTACACATACACCCAAAAAACATTTATTAGACACTAATTCGTCAGCTCAATACCTACTTAGAATTATTAATAAAAAAATATTAATAGAATCGCATTAATCTAATAAGACTTTACTAGATTAACTATTCCGCATCTCTTGGAACATCAGATCAGTTATTAAATTCAAAACCACGAAACTGATGCTAGGAAGCATAAACCTAAGAGCAATGAGCGTGACTGACGCGACCGCAGCGCCCGCCGGCGATTTCGGGAACTAATTTTGAAATCACGCCTCTTTGTTATGCGGTTTCCGTTACGCTACGCGTAAAATTAGGAGCAACAAATGCTGCTCTAATTTGAGGTATCACTTGAATAAGTTATCCAGTTATGAAATGTTAATTCAGATAAATACCGGCTATTAAGGCCCAGTGGGTTCAGGTTCTTCTCTCACTCTCACTGAGCGTAATCGTGAGCGAGATGGTTGTGCTAAGTATAGCGTATAGTTATAATTTTATTAAATTTTAATTATTTGTAAGTTTTAACAAAAACAAGTAATCGATTAGTTCAATCAAATACAGTAATGCGCATTTTTAAATTGCTAGGTAAGTACCTACAAATTTTTAAGGTTTGTTGTGTGTTTTTAGACCTATGTTCGTGATTTTTTTCTATGGAGCAAAAGTCAAGAAATCAAGCTTCAATGAAGTTACTAGAGAAATACCTCAAGATTGCTAAATTTTTGTTTTGGGACTGTGATCTAAAAAAAGTAATTTATCAAAAACTTTGCTGGCTGTACCTATTGCGTGATCCAAGTTCGCTTTAGTATAGCATATTATTGTTATTGTAGATACCCTATTACTGCTTTAATTCATATTCCTGTTATTACCAGCCTTTAAGCGGGCACAAAGCTTGGTCCCTGTTTCACCACGGTAACGATTGTCACCTAAAAGTGTAAATATTGATTAGGTACCGACCTACCTACCGACCTAATACATATACTTTTCGACCCAGAAATTAACAGGAAAAATATCAGTGCCTCAATGGTCACCGTGGTGAATCAGGCCCGTGCTCTCAAACGAGAGCTCTCTGCTGGACGTCTGGGCTATAAAGCCTATAATCCCCTAGCTAGCCCAATGCGAATTTGGAGCTTTTCACACGTTTATGTGTTGTGTGTTTTCACTTACCTTAAAGCAACTAGTAAATATCACTTGGCAAGGCCCTGCCGTGCCCCCCGATATAGTATTTCGCACGTACATTTTGAATTCTGAGAAACCCATTAGTAAGATTCGAAATACGACCTTCAGGTTAACCAATCCACACGCCTTACTGCCCAGGTACACCAGTATTCAAGTGCAGTGTTCCACTGGTCATATACAATTGCATAATTGGTTCTCGAACTATCCAATAGTTGCCGTGGCGATTAAAACTAACCCAATGGGCTACATGCATAAAAATATTGGTTAATATTTGCATAGGTACGTTCAGTCGTTCAATAACATGAACTGTATTTAAAAACCGGGCAAGTGCGAGTCGGACTCGCGCACGAAGGGTTCCGTACCATAATGCAACAAAAAAAAAAACAAAAAAAAGCAAAAAAAACGGTCACCCATCCAAATACTGACCACTCCCGACGTTGCTTAACTTTGGTCAAAATTCACGTTTGTTGTATGGGAGCCCCATTTAAATCTTTATTTTATTCTGTTTTTAGTATTTGTTGTTATAGCGGCAACAGAAATACATCATCTGCGAACGTTTCAACTATCACGGTTCGTGAGTTACAGCCTGATGACAGACGGACGGACGGACGGACAGCGAAGTCTTAGTAATAGGGTCCCGTTTTACCCTTTGGGTACGGAACCCTAAAAATGAATTATGAAATGCGCAATTTTTGGTAACATTTTTGTAAATATATTCGAGTTTAAAAATGTAAAATTGTAACATATTTTTTCTGCCATAATGTATATTAAACAATTTGAATACTTACACTCCTTATGTTAGGTATATGCCGCAAATAACGAAGAACTTGTTTTTCATTATTCTTTTGCATACATTTTGGTGCAACCGGTGAAGTGGAAAACAAGGCGTACTTATGAACGACATCAGAGATAAGCGTACTTTTTTCTGCTTACGAACTGAGTAGTAATTATTCCCACAGTACGGAATCCAAACGCAAAGAGTGATAAAAATATTATTTGACAACGTCTGCACTAAGTATAATATTAATATCCGATAGTTTTTTTAATACTTTTCTTGAATCTTTGATGTTATAAATAATAAAGACGCCGCGGGAAAAGCCAATATTAAACCCAAGTTCTACCTAAGTAAAAAGTTCGTCTCATCTTACATTTTGCATCTAATCTAATCTTAAGCAGGTACCTATATTTTCTAGGTTTAAAATGTAGCTTTTAAGAATTTAGTTACTCAAGGGAATAAATTGTATTACTTGCCAAATGTTTTTGTAAAATATTTCTGCTGACAGAGGTAGGGAAGTACAACCTTTTATCCGTTTTGATGACGTTACAAAATGTTTCTCTAGATTTCCAATTGATGCGTCTGCAACTTGATTGAATCGCACCGTTACAAACTCTGATAAATATTCCAATCGATTACCGAATTCATTGCTCAGATTAACCAGTATAAGAGCACTCTTGTCTGGAACGAAATAGTTACATATCTCTAGATCACAGTATACTGATACCTTTGAAAACTCGACCAGCGCACGCTCGCGTAAGCTACATTCTAATTCTTACATGGCCCCGAGTAGGAGCGAGGTGATTTGAAATACTCTACAGTGACGATTTAAAAACGCCGTAACGGCCCTTGCACTCACATATATATGTGGCATTTTACATTAAAATGACAACTGAATAAAACACTCGAGGGCCCGGTGCATGGAACTCGAACCTTGTCTTGGTTGTATCCCCTCGGGCTATTCGTTCGCATTCGGAGTTTTACGGAACAGAATAGTAGTTGATAGCCACATTTCTTAGCTATTATTCCGGTATAAATGGGATTGTTCAAAATTTCCACGTAGGTAAATAGTACAGGTAGGTACCTACATTAAAAAAGAAGTAGGAGAGGTAGGGGACCATTGAGCAGTCGCAGTCGGGAGGCTCGGGCACCCCATGTAATAAGTCCTGATTTACAAAGGGATGCCCAAGCCTCCCGACTGCCTAATGGCCCCCTACCTCCCCTAATTGGGTTAGGTTATCGCACAATCATCAACGAAGTTTCAAAGAGACGATTATAACCCCTAAAAATGAAGTTGTTTTATTTTATTAAAAATTTACATTAGAGTATTGTTAGTTATTCTTTCTTTGACAGCCTATGATGGTTACTATTCCAATTGCGGCGTATTTCTTTATTTATGAAAGTAAGGTGTATCGGAATTAATTCGTAAACAGTAAAGTTCCAAAATTGAAAAAAGAAGTTTTCGTGGGCACCCTAAATAGGAATTTGGGTAAAATAGGTGAAAATCTTGTAGTAAATTATTTGTTGTTTATTTCTTTTTGCCCTGTTTTTCTGTCACTTATAAAGTGCCGACTAATCGGCCATTTTTGCCGACTAATCGTCGACTACAAATGTGGCCGGATCAAACATCAAACATCAACATTTATTCAGCAAATAGGCCACAAGGGCACTTTTACACGTCAACATTGAATTTACATAAAAGCAAAAATAATAACATCAACAATTTTATAAAATAAAACTAACAATTCAATCTAACGTATTACAATTACTAAGAGATGTATATGGTCTCTTAATGTCGAATTACATACAAAATACAGATAAAAAAACACACGAAAGAAAATCTATATAGATGATAGGATAGTCGGCTTTCCCGACTAGTCGGCGACTAGTCGGTACATCCCTATAAACTACCCTATTGTCAGCACCAAGTTCAAGTTCAAATATACTCTATTCATGTAGGCCTAGCAACAAGCACTTATGAATGGTAAGTTGGTATTACCAGGTATTACATAATATATATATATATATATTATATTAAGTTAATTATCGCAGCAATTTATTGATGTTAATATAATTCCATAATTCAAGTCATGTTCAACATGGGCATGGGGTTTGGGCATGGGCATTGTCATCAACATGGGCAATAATATTAGTCTAGCTAGTCTAGACGCCATGTTTATTTCTCTCTGTTTATCTCGCGCTGCCGTTTGTTCCGATCGCTGACAGATATATAATACGATATATTTGAGCTCTGACCAATCTTCAGAACCAGCTCCGGTTTGATCTGTGTACAACATGTACTATTTGTCACTATTTTAATATATGTAAGTAATGTTTGTCACAATTTATCAAAATTACCTACCCCTATTATTGAAAAATACGGTCATATTTTTGATACGGTTAATTATGTCCATAGTCATTATACCGGGTGTGGCCTGTAATATGAGCAAAAAATTTAACTGTAGGCTGTACTCCTCATACTGACCAACCTTTGTTCAGCAACTTTTAAAAATAACATGTAGTTTGATTTTAATACACTTTAAAATTTACTCTAAGACGCAAGGTATTGCTAATTTTGTTATGTTTAAGGCATGACAAGCAACGTCAATAATAAAATAAATGATATGGCATGGCGATGGCGTCCATAGAATATAATATTTATTTTTTATGAAAAATAGGAAGTCTAAATACTTCGTAATTTTTAAAATTTGTTGGTCAAAAGTGTCACCGTTTGAGAAGTACAATCTATGTTTTAATTATTTGCTCATGTTACAGGCTACACCCGGTATGTAAGTAATATTTGTCACAATTTATCAAAATGGTCATTTACCCCCATCATTGAAAAATACGGTCATAGTTCTTGATACGATTATATTCATAATCCAATATTTTTGAACAGCACTGTAATAATAATAAAGATTTGATTTCATCAAACCAGAAAATCTAAAAAATAATAATTTAATTTGTGACTTTGGAATCAAAACATAAACATTATTCCCAACTCGCCCAAGATCGTATCTTAATAACTTTTATACACGTTATAATATGTATCCTCCAATCAAGCTGTTTAATTTTCCACCTCGGCGACCCCGTCAGTTTGGCGACCGCATGCCAAATGGGTGAGGACACCTAATTACCAACGAATTTATTAATGACACAAATAAATTAGCTCTTTTATCTGTATTTAACTATGGAAAGATAAAAATATGGGTAAACAACGAGTTTCAAATTGCGACTTATTTTTTCTTTATCATCATCAATAATTACAACCTAAGACCATTAAGCTATAGGCTAAATAAAAAACCGGGCAAGTGCGAGTCGGACTCGCGCACGAAGGGTTCCGTACCAAAAAGCAAAAAAAAAAAGCAAAAAAAACTCACCCATCCAAGTACTGACCACTCCCGACGTTGCTTAACTTTGGTCAAAAATCACGTTTGTTGTATGGGAGCCCCATTTAAATCTTTATTTTATTCTGTTTTTAGTATTTGTTGTTATAGCGGCAACAGAAATACATCATCTGTGAAAATTTCAACTGTCTAGCTATCACGGTTCGTGAGATACAGCCTGGTGACAGACGGACGGACGGACGGACGGACAGCGAAGTCTTAGTAATAGGGTCCCGTTTTACCCTTTGGGTACGGAACCCTAAAAAAGACCACTAGGCGGTTTCTTCCAGTACGAGACCTATAAAAATAGCGATACGTGTTTTGCTTGTTTAATTCTCAAAGGTATTTTATGTGCGTTTGCCTTTTAAATATACATACTTTAGTTTTATATGTTTCAACAGTATTTTACCTTATCGTAGAGTAGTTTTGTTTTTGTTTTAATCTTGTTAGAGCTTTAAAAAAAAATTCCAACAAAAATCACTAAGCTGGCATTTGGACTAGTCTATACATTTCACCTCTTTGTTGTAGCCTTGTATATATTTATTGTATCTCCTTTATTTGGTATATATTTATTGTATCTCCTTATCTTAAAATAGTACTAAGAGTCTATTTTATAATACTAGACAGACGGACATCCATTGCTTTAAACTATAATGTTTCCTCATTGACTACGGAACCCTACGGAAGCTTGTGGATGCATTCGCAAATACAATTAGTCCGCTAGTGTATTATCAATAAACGAGGCAATGGTATCCCAGAATTGACAGGTCAGATGTTGCCTACATCCATTCCATGCGACTAATAGTTCACCGGGTACAAACTATTATCTACTGCCAATCATCAACATCAACGTGAGTTAATTAAAATATACCTACACGTAGCGGCACTCGGACCACTATTGAACGAAATAGTGTTTATTTTTATTTATCCTTTCAAGAAGCATACGTTTAGTTGTTGGAATTTCTGTTCTATTTTAATTAATCAAATTTCAAATTTAAATGACGTAAATTGTGCGGGAGCCGGTTCCTGCCATTGCAATTTCAAGTCCCGAATTTTAACAAATCGATATCTTCAATATGTCAGTACGATTCAGGTAAAGTATTCAATAAAATATAAATGACATCTACTAGTTATTAAAGCATACACGTTAAGCTACATAAACATTAAAGTGACTCACATGTGTTCAATAAAATCTCTGTGTGTCACCACGTTACAACTCTGTTTGTAAAAATTAACATCACGATTCGTCTTTGCATACGAAACCTCAAATTGAACGTGAACGGCCTCCAGTAGAACGTCCAACATGTTCAATTTAAACACACTCCTCAACCAGACTCGATATCACGTTCAACTCTCAATATTCTGAGCCAAACATCGTTTCAAAGAGATCGAAACTCCCTTAATGCAAACTGCTGCCATTGTCATTGAACACAGCCGAGATACGTATGAACAAACATATGAACACTAACTTTGCGGGATCTACTGTGACAATGACAACCACTGAGCGTCCTTATTCTGAAATAAATATCTAATGCCAATTTTACTTATATTAAAAATGTTTATGAGGGTTAATTGATATTAGTAATTATTTTAGGTAAAACTGGCCAAACGGATTCAAGATTTATGGACTTTTTGGCACTCTGGTATAACTTGACTAATCGCTTGTCTGTTCCACTTCCATTAGAATATCAGCGTTGATACTCTTCTAGCTTAATGAATATATTTTAATACCGACTTAAAGTGTAAAACAGAGAATAAGGCCAAAAGCACCGCATGACTGTTATAAGCTTACACAAGTGATTTCAATATTAATATCTCATTTAAATAAAACAAGTCAAACGGATTACATTGCGTGCCCGGGAGATAAATACTATTAAGTAAATAACGCTGGATAAGACAATACCCAACTATTCTAACAAGGGATGAAATAAACAAATATAATCCTGATCACCTTTGTAGACTTGGAGCTCCCATAAAATCAAACGGACACGGGAGAGCTAACAAACAAGGAAGGGTACCCGGTGAACTGTCCGGCTCCGGTTTGATGTATTTTTAACCGACTTCCAAATCCCAAAGGAGGAGGTTATCAATTCGGTTGTATGTTTTTTTTTTTTTTTTTTTATGTTTGTTACTCCATATCTCCGTCATTACTGGACCGATTTTGAAAATTATTTTTTTGATTGTATGTATATGCATACAGATTGGTCCCGTTTTTGTCAAAATCCAGTTCTGATGATGGGATCCATGAGGAATCGACGGAACTCCTCAAATCTTAAAGGCATACATATGGTGATTTTTGTGTTTTTATCAACAAATCAAGCATATACATTCAAAAACGTGACATTTGATGAAGTGGAACTGCTGATGATGATCAGAACGGAACTCTTCAACGACGCATAGTTCACCTTTGGCGATTTGTCCTCTTCGTTATGTTTGTTAAGCAAGTTAAGTTTTTAAGCCACAATTTTATCAAGCTTGAGTTCTGATGATGGGATCCATGAGAAATCGAGGGAACTCCTCAAATTTTAAAGGCATGCGTATAGAGATTTTTGTATTTTCATCATAAAATCAAGCATTTACATTAAAAACTGTCGCATTTGATGAAGTGGAACTGCTGATGATGATCAGAACGGAACTCTTCAACGACGCATAGTACATGTTTGGTGATTTCGAATTTCGATTTTGACTTGGACTGGGACCCGGACTCATACCCGGATCCGGTTCGGACCCGGACTCGGACTCGGACTCGGACCCGGACTCGGACCCGGACTCGGACCCGGACTCGGACCCGGACCCGGACTTGGACCGGGACTCGGACCCGGACTCTGACTCAGAGACCCGGACCTTGACCCGGAAAACCACTATGATACCTAAACTAAATAAACCACTATGATTACCTACCTTAAAATGTGGGTATGATGATGCCAAACCCCTCCCGCTCAAACTCCCGTACACCGCACCGCATGCGCCGTTAAGTGGGTTAGGTTAGGTTTGAACTGCGATCCTCACAGAACCGAACAAAAGTGGGTTAGGTTTGGTTAGAACTGCGAGTCTTACAGAAACGAAATGCTACTAGATAAGTGGGTTTCATTAGGTTCGAACTGCGATCCTCACAGAACCGAACTGCTATCAGAGAAGTGGGTTAGGTTAGGCTAGATAACTACGACCCTTACGGAAACGAAATGTTACTAGAAAGTAGGTACTGGTTTTACCTCCTTTTCTACATAGTGCACCATCTACCATAATCTTTCACCGGGCCCCATAGAAGTCGGTTTTTTTTTCTTAAAAATTATTATATATCTTATAGAGTAGTCTAAAATAACAGGCACGTATTCTTTTTTAGCTGCCCAAACTCAATCTAGGTAGTTACTTGGAGAATTGGCCTCCAAATTACTGACAGGTGACAAAACCCTCTAAATTCTGTAGAGAGTTTTGTTCAAGCAAATTGCTAGCTAATTACTGGTTTGAATATATGTTAAAGAACATCAAAATAGAATGGAAACGTGGTTTGTTATTTCGGCACAAACTCATAATGGATAATTTAATGGGTTATGTAATACCTAGGTACCTATCCAACCACATCTCCGATGTAGTTGAAAATGTATTAAATGTTGTTAAGTGCGGTCTGAGGGACAGACATGTGTGATGTACTTAAACTAGATTTGGCAATTTACTTTCTTTTACTTTGTTAATTAAGTATTTTTATGGGGCGACATATTCGTTCACTCGAAAAAGCCTCATAAAAAAGAAAAAACACCTGGATTGAAAATTAAAAGACCAACCTACAAATATTTCAATCAAAACAACTGGAAATAAGATCTTATTCATTGAACTTACGTCTCATTAACACCCCATAGTTTAAAACGAGAGGATTGAATAGGCTATTTATTATCTTTAGGTAAGTAATTTGTTAAAATAAAGTGAGGATATTACAACCTCGCTTTCTTCAGCTAGTAAATCGGTTTGTAACTGCTAGGATTAATCTAAATTATGAAAAGAAGTTAAACTCTCAGACTAGCTGCATTTTATTCCTCATTCATCCTGGTTAAATATTTCCAGTTCTTGAGATATTTTTCTGAGAAACCGACCTCAGCTTTATTTTTCAACCTCACATTTACTTATGAAGTAAATTTATTTTTGTATGTTATTGACATGTACGTTTACACGGTATTAAACGAATTGAATTGAATGAAAAATAAATCGAAGTAAAAAATTGACCGTTCAAAGAGGCAACGCCAGCAGCAGCGTGCCAAACACATTTAACCCAGGTACCTATCGGCCCTAGTATATAGTATCCTTAATTTTTACATTTAGTTTTTAAGTTTGTAAATTTCTGTATTATTACTTTTTATATTTCTCATATAAATAAATATTTTTGATCATAAAAAAAGTATATAATTTGTTGAGATATTTTCTTCCCATGTGTCCACACAATACAGGGTGGAGTTGTTTATAATACTATAGTCATAATGCCATGTCGAATTTGTTGCTAATTCCGTCGAATTAAACATAGGTACCTGTCACAACGGAAACGACAGAACAATTTAATTATCTATATAAACCGCATTCGACTGCCAGTACGGTTGTCCCTACTGGCAGTCGAATGGGGTTTACACTGATTGGCAATTTAAACATGAGAGCCAGTCGCTACAGCCGGCCTAGCCAAGGTTACAATCGCTATCGCTTCGACATCGAAAAGCATTATGTCTCTCTATCACTCTTCCATATTAGCGCGACAGTGACAGTTGCGTTTCGATCGCTACGGAGCGTAAGCGATTGGCATCTTGGCTACGCGGCCTGAGCTCGAGAAGAGATACCTATATTATATTTGCTTATGTAGCTCTTGAAGATAATTCTAACTGTTGTAATAAAATGTACATCAAAGTTATACGGAAACAAAAAAATCCTTACAAGATTCACTCTTGTGAAAATATTTTCTCGAGCGTTTTCGGTTAGCAGATATTGGCAATAATATGCAAATGTCATACGTGATCGAGAAAAACTGTATTGACTACAGTGTGTTATATTTATAAACATAGTCATCCGCCCCGTACAGATTACACAAAACCTAAACAAATTAAACACCTTAGCCTTCCTCAAGAATTAAATGGTGAAAACCGCATGAAAATCCGTTCAGCTGGCCTAGCCAAGGTTACAATCGCTATCGCTTCGACAACGAAAAGCATAATGTCTCTCGATCGAAACGCAACTGTCACTGTCGCGCTAATATGGAAGAGTGATAGAGAGACACAAAGCGTTTCGTTGTCGAAGCGATAGCGATTGTAACCTTGGCTAGGCCGGCTGTACAGACAGACAGTCGCGGGCCGCGACGGGGGCCTTCGTTTTATAAGGTGTCGTGTATAGCTAGTTTTTAATCATTCATGTCTAGTTTTAAGCGTTCCATATGTTACTAATCTATTTTGTGTGTTTATTTTTTATTATTAATTATTGTACTAACTTGGCTATTTTTTACGTTTTATTATGTCACGTGTTAGATAATAAGTCTTTATTGTTCCCCAATTAAATATATCCTCTTTTTCCCTAATTTTGTAACATGATTATATTTACTGTACTGTGATTGGCTCAATAAAGAAAATACTTACTCTGCACGTAACACCCACGCCTTGAGTAGGCGTGGCCTAGAGTACCTACGGTGGGGGTGCGCTGAGCGCGCCTATATAAACGCGCCCACCCTGGGAGCTCATTCATTCTCATCAGCAAGCATCAACAGAGGCACCAGCCTCCCAACACTCTCCAAGTTTTCTTTTAAACCTACAAATGTGTTTTCATTAAACACCCTACATATTCCCGGTAATGGTGCGGTAACCGGAGGTAACAGCAGCCAGCGAGCCAGCCAGCGTGTTCCAGCCTGCGTGAACGTGTCCTGACTTCGGAATCTGCGAGCCCCACAGTAACTACGCTCGACATTATGGTCCTTCGTTGCCGAATGAAGAAAGAAACACGTACGCGCTGAATTTTAAGTAGAGCTTTACTTGATTCAGAGGAAAAAAGAAAAACGAACGCGCTGAGCCTCCGAAGTTCGCTTCGGCTCAGACCTTACCTACCTACCTCTCCATAACCCACCATTACCGGCTTGCCGGCGGACCGTGCAGTGTTGTAGGTTTACCTCCACTCACGCGTCCTGGCAACTTTAGTTGCATGTGTCACATGGTGATACCATCACGCTGCTTTCGAACGCTCTAGGCACTGCACTTAGCCATTGCGGGAGATTCAGCGCACCGAGGGATCCACGCTTAGGGGCACTGGCGTTGCGTTCTGTAGCGTCAGAGCATAGGCGTTAGGCAGGTAAATTTGTATATAGTTAGGGACCCCCCGCGTGTGTCAAGTGTTGTGTTTTGTGCGTAAAAATCAAGAAAGAAGAAGATGTCACAAAGCGGAAGATCACTTCGCTCACGCAGACGGGACCAGCCTGTCCCCACGCCCACGCCCACGCCCTCGTCCGGCAAAACTACGTCCGGCGAGACCCATACGTGGAGCAAAGGCACCAGCGACAACCGGAAAACTAGTGGTGAGAGAGATAATGAGTCGGTACACTCAGAAGAGCGTCATGATGAAACAGTGGTAGTTCGCAGTAGGTCGAATACTTTAGTGCCGCCCGTTGTTGCGCCGCCGCCGCGAGCGCCGTCTGTTCGCGAATCAGTTAGGTCTGTCCGCGAATCGGCAAATAGGGACCGCGATAGTGAATTAACCGTGCTTTTAGCCGAGCTCGAAGTTCGTAAAGCCGCTCTACTCGTAGCCAAGGCAGAGTCCGATACCGCCAAAACGAAGCTACAGATTGCCCAAGCTAAGGCGCAGTCTGACGGCGGCAGTATCGCGACCGAGGCCGAGGTACGAACTAGAAGTTGGGTAGAACAAGCGAGGCTACAGCGCGAAATCGCGAGTGAAAACGTAAAAATCCCGCCGCCGAAAGAGACCGCGCCGCGCGCCGCGACTGATAGGGTTAGCAAGCCGCCACCGCGATTTTTAGAGGTGCCGCAAGGTACCTACGCGCCAATGTATCACAAGCCGCCAGAGTTACCCACATTCGGTGGCGATATAACCGAATGGATATCGTTTAGAGCGGAGTTCGAGGACACGTCGCCCATGTTTAGTGCCGTTAACAATGTCAGTAGAATTAGGCGCGCACTTAAAGGCGAGGCCCGGACGGCCGTAAAATCGATCATGTACACAGTTCAGGATCCATACGAAATTATGGAAGCGCTAGAACGGCAATTCGGCGACCCCGAAGAAATTGTACTTACGGAACTACATAATATCAAACGCATGCCGCGTTTGTCCGAAGACAATGCTAATATCTCTTCTTTCGCCGCGCATATTGCGAACGCCGTCGCCACCATAAAATCATTGCGTCAAGAAAAATATTTGCACGCGCCTGAACTAGTGAACAAAATAGTGGACAAATTAAATTTGATAGTGCGTTACGAATGGGCCAAATATAGGCAGACTAATTCGGAAACTCCCGGCCTAGCCGCTTTATCTGAGTTTCTCAACGACATTAGTACTGCAGCCAAACGCGTAAACCGCAGACCGACTAATAGATCGCGAGCTGTAGTGAACACGGTATCTTTTGAGCACGAGCCTAGGCGGTCGAGCAACGCTCCCTCTAGATCTCGCGCCTAGGGATTGCAATCCGGTCCGGCGGATCCGGTAATCCGGCTGGATCCGGCACATTTTTCATGATACCGGATCCGGCAAAATTCACCGGATCCGGTCCCGGATCCGGTAAAGTGAAATAAAGCGCTAAAATATAAAATAACAGCTTAAAACACTGCTAAAATTTAAAAGTTCTCGCCTGTATTCGAATTTTCTCGCTCGCAAACAGCAACACAACAACTTGTTTGTTAGTTGACGCCTGTCTTCTCATCATCATCATCATCATTTCAGCCTATATACGTCCCACTGCTGAGTACAGGCCTCCTCTCATGCGCGAGAGGGCTTGGGCTATAGTCCCCACGCTAGCCCAATGCGGATTGGGGACTTCACATACACCTTTGAATTTCTTCGCAGATGTATGCAGGTTTCCTCACGATGTTTTCCTTCACCGAAAAGCGACTGGTAAATATCACATGATATTTCGTACATAAGTTCCGAAAAACTTATTGGTACGAGCCGGGGTTTGAACCCGCGACCTCCGGATTGAAAGTCGCACGCTCTTACCGCTAGGCCACCAGCGCTTTTTTTTAGCCGACGAAATATGTGACGTGAGATTTCCGTGCACCGTAAGTACTGGATTGGTTTATATTCAGTTTATTGTGTTGTTACATTGTAATTTAATGTACATGTTCGTTTTATTTTGTACAAACCATTTTAGCCCACTTATAATAAGTGTTACCTGCATTTAAAATATAATGAATAAATATTTATAAAATTAAATAGAGAAATATATGTTGACTTTTGACGACCGGTCTGACCTAGCCAGTGGGTAGTGATCCTGCCTGTGGAGCCGCGATCCTGGGTTTTCGAATCCCGGTAAGGACAATTATTTGTGTGATGAGCACAGATATTTGTTCCTGAGTCATGGTTGCTTTCTATGTATTTAATTTTAAGTATTTGTATATTATATATCGTTGTCTGAGTACCAACAACACAAGCTTTCTTGAGCTTACCGTGGGGCTTAGTCAATTTGTGTAAAAATGTCCTATAATATTTATTTATTATTATTATTTATATGTTATTTTGTTATTATTATGCTACTAAATGTACTTGTATAGGTATACACGTTTATTGATTTTGTTTGCTAAAACTAAAATGGTTGAATTGAGAGCACCTTTTTGTTGGAAATGTGGGTTGGGCTATAGATAGTTTAAGAGAAAAAGAAGATTTTATTTGTGGTTAAGTAATGAAAACGTTGTTTTTTGAAACTTAAAACAGCCGTCATCGAATTAAACTGTTGTGAGACATACTAACATTGAATAATTTACGGTTTAGACTCACTTGTTTTTAGTCACTCGCGCGACATGTTTCGGAGAGCCTATAGGTCTCCTGTTAAGACACCCGTTTTATTAATCCATTAAAAAATATCCTTAACTTCGCATATAACGCTAAAAACATGATAAAATACATGACTTGATGAATTTTTTATCCGCAATACCAATCCGGCCGGATCCGGCCGGATCCGCCGGATTGAGGCCAAAATCCGGCCGGATCCGGCCGGATTCAAAACCAGTCCGGATTGCAATCCCTACTCGCGCCCCCGCGTTCTCCCGCGACTGTAGTACGGACTCGGAGTCAGATTTCCACGAAAATTACCCACGCGAAACGGAGAGTAGATCGCGTAGTAAACATACTGTCGCACAAGTCAAGTCACGCGAAGATAATAACAATAAAAAAAAACCCGCGTCAACCGGAGCTAGACCCAAACAGCAGGTATCGTCCGTCCCTGTCTCTCGCACTACGTGCGCCATTTGTAAGAGCGGGAACGAGCACAAGGTTAGTGCGTGCTCGAAGTTTTTAGCCGCGACGATATCTGAGCGTTGGGACTTAGTGAAGGGTGCTAGATTGTGCTATAGATGTTTGGACGTGAATCACCGTAGGCCGTTTAAGTGTAAATACGTCGCGTGCGGTGTAAACCAGTGCGAAGCCGGACACAGTAAGCTGTTACACGGACTGAACGCGGCCGCGCCCGCGAACGGTAACAGTACGCCGGCCGTATCTGTAAACAATATTAGGCTCCCGCAAACGTATCTCAAAGTCATGCCCGTGGAGGTGTCGGGACCGTTAGGTACCGTACAAACCCTCGCGCTGCTAGACGAAGGCGCGGCGATGACTTTAATGCTGCACGAGACAGCCGATAAAATCGCGCCTCGCGTACGCGGAGAGACGTTAGAAATTGAAGGAATAGGCGGCGTAGTTAGAGACCCAGACTCGTACGCGCTACAGGTCGCGATTAGGGGTTTTTGTAGCCGACATCTGGAGTTAATGGAGGTGCTCACGATAGGCGATATAGGTATAGGTTCGCAAGGCGTACCACGTGACTTAGTAGACAAGTGCGAACATTTGTCGAAAATCGCGGACGAGTTAAGTTACCCTACGGCCGTACCTACTATCGTGATAGGTCAAGATAACTGGCACCTCATCATTTCTCGGCAAGTCATAGACGGCCCGCCTAACCTTCCCGTCGCGAGTCTAACCAGATTAGGATGGGTTCTACACGGCCCAGACCGAACGCGTCGCGCCGCGGTAAATTTTGTGGGGCATGCACGGCCTAAAACCGCGGACGACGAAGCTTTAGAGCTCATGAAACGGCATTTCGACATAGAATCGTTAGGCGTTTCACAAAAGTTGCCTCGGGCCGATCCCGACCAACGAGCGCTAGACTTATTAAAAGCCACGTGCGATAAGATACCGGGGGAGAATCGGTATCGAGCGGGCTTATTATGGCGAACCGACGACGAAAAACTCCCCGATAACCGAGCGCAAGCATTAAAGCGGCTACTCAGTCTAGAACGTAAACTAGACCGCGACGAAAAGTTGAAAGCCGAATATGCGAAACATATGAATAATTTGCTCGATAAAGGTTACGCGGAGAAGATGGATTCGCCCCCGCCTCCCGATGCACCTCGGACGTGGTACCTAGCGCATTTCCCCACATTTCACCCGCAACGTGGTAAAATGAGGCTAGTTTGGGACGCGGCTGCCACAGCATACGGTCGCTCGCTTAACAGCGCGCTGCTGGCAGGCCCCGACCTGTTAGAATCACTTTTTGGCGTATTAGTGCGCTTCCGCGAAGGTAAAATCGCGGTAATAGCCGACGTCAAGGAGATGTTTTTGCAAATCGAAATTGTAGAGTGTGATCGCGATGCGTTACGTTTCGTTTGGAGGGGGGAAGACCGTACTTCTCCACCGCAAGAGTACAGAATGAAGCGGCTAATATTTGGATCGGCAGCGTCGCCGACAACCGCTTTATATGTCAAAAACGAAAACGCTAAAACGCATAGTGCTGAATTTCCGATCGCAGCTGAAAAAACAATTAAAAATACGTACATGGACGACATGTTAATCGCCCTCGACACGTCCGAGGAGGACGCCAGACGCGTAGTAAACGACATTTACGAGCTAAACATGCGCGCGTCATTCGAACTCCGCGGGTTCGCGTCGAACCATCCTGCGGTAATTGCTGACGTAGTTAACAGCAAAGAGGAAACGTCTTTGTTAGGCGCTAACGAGAGCGAACGTACCTTAGGTTTGAAATGGAATCACAAGCGTGACACCTTAGGTTTCAACGTGAACTTTCGTAATACGCCCGAAGACGTACTTAACGGTCAGAAATTACCTACAAAGCGACAGGTAACGAGTAGCGCGATGTCAATATTCGATCCGATCGGTTACGTAAGCCCCATATCCGTCTTAGGCAAGGCGTTAATGCAAGAGATATGGAGGACCGGAATCGGTTGGGACTCGCCTATACCCGTCTCACTCGCACCCGCGTGGCGATCGTTCATCGAAAACGTACAGCAATTACGGGACTTAGAAATTCCGCGACACGTGCCCGCATTTAATAGGGAGGCATATATGCATGTTTTTTGCGACGCGAGCGAAAAAATATATGCCGCGGCCGTGTATCTGGTTAGCGTCAACCCCGAGGGGATTAGAACTTCCGCGTTAGTAGCCGCTAAGGCCCGCGTTTCGCCTCTCCGGGTAGTGAGCATTCCGAGGATGGAATTGCAGAGCTGCGTACTAGCCACGAGATTAGCGGAAACCATAGTCAAGGAGTCAGATTACGTAGTAAAGGAAAAGTTTTTTTGGTCTGACTCTAAAACGGCGCTCACGTGGATACGTGCGGACCCACGTAGGTATAAAACGTTCGTGGCACATAGGTTGGCAGAAATCGAGAACACTACCACCCCCGCCAACTGGCGCTGGGTGCCTAGTGCAGCCAACGTGGCTGACGACGCGACCCGCGGAATACCTGCGCAATTTGGAGTGAACCACCGGTGGTTCATAGGGCCCGATTTTATACGTAAACCCGAAGAGCATTGGCCGACCGAGAAAACGCCCACGCCCGTCGCCGATACGGGCGAAGAACGCGTTAGCAAACTCGTATGCTCAGTAGGTGTCGCGAAAAATAAGTTTGAGTACCTACCGGAAGTAGGTAGATTTTCAAAGTTCGTACGACTAGTTCGCGCTGTAACATTCTCCCCCCTCTCTTTAAAACTAACCCTACTTACCCCTACTTAGCTAGACCTAGACCTGCCTAAAATACTAAAAATTCCAATAAGAAAATCTAAAATTCTAAAAACCTTTAAAATAGCGTAAACCGTAATTAACTTTACTATTTATTATAAAATAATACAATTAACCTAAATATACTCTAATTAAATAAGTTAATATCTTGAATTGGATCAGTAGATTGGCCAAATGATCGTCTAATGTTTATGTAGAACCCTTCGTCGTAACCGTTAATAGTAACCAAAATCCTTTTCGCATAATAGAAAAGAGTTATTAATAAATAATAATTAATAAATAAATAAATCCCTATAAATCCTAATAATATTAAATAATTATTAAACCGTGAATTACGTCAGAGTAAAATATGTCAGAGTATTAAGAAATATCATTGCAAGTTATAGTAATGTTTGACTTTATCAGATTAAGTCTGTAATAAAATGTAATCAATAAATCAATAGTAAGTATGTCATAATCAAATAAGTCTGTAGTATGTCCTTGTCAAATTGTCTGTAAAGTTTGTCAATGTAAGTAAAGTTTGTCAAATGTAATAGTCAGTTGGGCAAGTACAATTACTAATAAATGTCACAATATTTTGTTTTTGGGGTATAGATGTCGCCCCGCCTCCGCGACACCCGTGATCATCATCCAGTTGCAGGACAGAATCCCCGCCCCAGTTCTGAAGGAACTATATTGTGGTCCAGAAGGGACATCTTTTAATAATGACAGGCCATCACCATCATTCGACCATATCATTATTTTGTGACATTTTTCGTCAACAATGAGAGGATATCAAAGGGACAATTTAACATAACAAAATACTGGTAGTAGAGCAGCAGTATTTGATCCACTCCAATTCCCCAGAACTCTGCAATTTTGTAATACATTTTAGTAATCAATGAAGTAATATTAACCAAACTATAATTGTAGTCATTTTGAATCACACTTTCGGACCAAAATAAACCACGGATCTTGCATCTGCCTCGATCTAGCCTGGATAAATCACTCATTGATATAATTTCAATAATATATATGACCCTGTATTTTTAAGGTCAAGTGTGAAAATCACAGATAATCTGCAGAAAACAGAATGTAATCGTCATACAAACTGCTGAGGGACAGGCAAAACAAATATTTCTTTGTAAGCAAATTGATTCTACAATACTACATTATATTGTGGTTATTAACTTTAGTATTTCCCACAATATATTTCTACCAGTAGCGTTGCAAGGACCAAATATATACAGTCATGTCATAAGTAAGGCAAGTTTGTCAATAAGTCATAAATAAGTATATGTAATAAAGTCCTAACAATCCCTAACCCCAAACTACATCCTAGTTAACTCTAAACTGAATCTAACCCATAAACCCATAAAAATGAACAACAAATGCAATAATATAGCCATAATTGTATCGAAAGGGAACCTAGCTATCTACTGTAAATATCTAATGGCTTTGATATATTAAATTTATAAATCTAGATCAATTCTACAAAACCCTAGACCAAACAAATAAAAACCTAGCCCTAACAGCTATACTATCCAACTATTCTACCGAAATATTTGCAAACTAGCATCCCGGGATGCACATTTAATTTACTCGCGCAATTACTCGATGTGCAATGAGTAATTTCTATGCTATAGCTAACTAAGACGAGTGAGGAAACTCGATTTCGCCTAGACCCTATTCCTCGTGTGCTAGCCATATTTCCACACAGTGGGTTGGGACAGTGGAAATAAGGCCGGAAAGGAGTAATATATAAAAGTGAATATATAAGTAAATAGATACGGGATAATTGGACTAGAACCTGGCTTCTTTAAGAAGTCTAGATGACAACCCAAATCTTCCAGATCCTAGGGGGTGAACCTGTCTTAATAAAAGCAGGAACTGCCAGGCCCCCACCTGGTTTTTATCCAAAACACCGCAAGTTAGTAATCTGCGCTGTAGTTGCCACCGTTAGGTTACCTGCACAACTTACTAACCCCCCAACACTATGTTGGATCGGAACTAGTTCTCTCTATCCCATAAGTATGAACGAAATAACTCACTAAACTAAATTAAAATTAATATATAGAGTATTCCAACCAAGTTCATTTCAATGCTTAATATCACTAAAATAAACCAGGCCAAAACACTACACATATTAAACACAATTAATACACAAACTAATTAATGTTCACTGGAAACAACTCAAGACTATACAATATTTAAGACTCTATTGATTTGTAACCTAGACTTCACTTAGTATATTGTAACACACTAGCGCTTGTCTGAGCACAAATCAATAAATAATTAAGAAAACTCTATGAACAAAATTAACTTTACAATATTAAGAAGTCTATTGATTTATAATTTAAACTTTACTAGTACAATATTAAATACTAGCACTTGTCTGAACCACAAATCAATAAACAACACAAAAAGAATTAAACCCACTAAAATTAACACAATTTAAATTTACTTCTCTAAAATTATTCAAGTAAAACCCCACAACAAATTACACTATATTATGCTCCAATCCAAACTCTACCAGCATCATGAGAAACTAGCAAAGTTCAGACTAGGACACAATATAGGCAACCTAGATAGACCTAGCTCCCTAAGCTAGAGGCTAGAGAAACACGTCCGACGGTCCGCGGAAGGCGACCAAGAATGAATCCCATGGGTTTTTCTGGATCCCTACTATGATCCTGAAATCCCACTTCCTTGCTCCTGATTGGTATTTTCCATAACCAATACTGAATTTCATAATTTCGTACAATCCTTTCACTAATTACACCTTATTTCCTAATTAAAATAAGGTCCAAATTGACCTACTTTTGGGTGTGGTTTAAACTATTTCTTTACGCCTATGGGATTGACACTACAGTTTTTTATTCTAACCACCTTTGTTTTTCTATATGACACATATTGTAGAGCCCCGCCCTTTTGTTAATTCTTTATAATATGGTTCAAATTTGCATAGAATATTTTATCCACAACAAACATTATTCATTCAATTTTACGATGACGTCTGTAATCGGAGTCTAAACACTTGAAACTTAAGAAACCGAACTAATTTTTAACAGAATCTTATACTACAAAAGCTTTATGACACTGAAATAAAGTTCAAATTATTTTATGAATAAGTATCTTAATATTTTGGTTTACTATTAATCACCAAGCTCTCCAAAACTATATCTAGAATTTCAGAAGAAATGGCCTACTTGAGATATGAGAAGAAATATTACCGTGGGACACAATATTGAAATTTAACCGACTTAAAAATAGAACAATACTATGTTGACATATAATGTTAACATGGAAGGAAGCCGCTGACATGTTACAATCGCCTCCCAAAATTTGCTGTAGCTTAAATATATTAACTATATATTTGCGAAAGTAAATTTTCGAAACAAAACAAAACAATAAAAATAATATAAATTAAAAAATGATGCAATTTGAATATAATAAGAACCCTTTTAACATTCTTCCCTTCTGTGTGTGCCTTTTTTTTTTGTTGCGGCTGTGTGTGGTGTGTGTTTAAACCAAACTAAAGAATGGACATTTCTGAAAGAATAAGTTTCTAAGTTCAGACATGTTAGAAATAAACAATTAAAAAACGCAACCAGTTCAGCTTGCCTCAACAAGAAAATAGAAGTTGTGCTTGTAGGACATTTGTCCTAACCTTCTATCGATCCTAATGATACATACGTCGTTTCCGACTTTATGTCTATATTTTAGCGACCAAGAGAGGAACAGACGTATCTCTTTTTAAGACAAGATTGAACCTTTTACCAAGGAGCACACTTTGCCACTCGAGGGATCACTATTCTTTAAAATATTTAATTCCAACACCGTAACTCATGACTTAAATCTTCAAAAAGCCTTTCCCAGATTGGAGCATGTACATCAATAACGGGACGTTAAAATAAAAGATTAAACTATTGTTTAACCTTTCGCTTCTACAATGAAGCGCTAAATAAATTGAATTATTATAATTTGTTAAAATTCCTAAATAGTACTGACCAATAAAAAAGCACAACTAATCAATAAACTGATTCGAAATGAGCTACATAATACATATTATCATTAAAATTAATCTAAGCTCACTTCGCATTATGCTTTTCCATGAAGAAAGCACTATGACGTCACATTAATGATGGGTGTGTGAGTTCTAGATCTGATGTTGTGTGTAGTGTAGAGATATCACGGCGGCAGTTTTAAATCTGCAAGTATGCTCTTTTTTTTTTAGCGAGCCTAACCTAACTCCAAACTACCGTGTTACCTCCCTTGTATAGTGTAGTGTTCCAGTCAGAATGTCAAAAGAAAGTATTTTGATTTTAGTCTTGCTATTTTCTCAGGGCCCTACATACATTTTTTTTTGTTTCACCAAACATTCGTCATATTTATGCTTCAACATTCTCACTTTCACACGCCTCTGAAAATCTAACAAAACTTTCGCTAGTAAAATAATTAAAATCAAAGAAATGTTAATAATATGTATTTTTTATGAAAATTCACTGTTAGCAAACATACAATCAATACATCTATAAAAAGGTTTTTTTTTTCTCTATTACTCATTTGAAAATACTAAAGCAATATACTACATAGTCAAAGTTTATACCATCTTGTGAAAAAAAAAAACTAAACTACATCTGCTTGCTATAAAATATAACTATGGAGAGCCAAGCAAAATAATAATAAACATATTAAGCTTTGAATTGATTTAAAATTATTTATTTAAAATATTTCTGAAAAGAACCAATGGGATAACCAAATATAAAAATAAATAAACTTTAAACTATATTTAGAAATTACTAAAAATTCAAAACGTAAATAAAGAATAACTAATATGTTTGCAATGTAATATGTAGATAATACATTATTAATATTTCTATTTTAACCTAACCTACTTATTGACCAATATAAAGTACACATTGAAATTTTAGTATTTATGTTTATTTTAGTCTATATTTATTAATTCACATGTAATTAGATCAAAATGCAAAACCAAGTTACCTAAACCAAAACTTGTCAATCACTGCAAAAATCGACCCTATTAATATGTGTCATAAGCTACAACAAATTACCTGTTTGCTTAAAAGTCATGGAAATAAAACTATTTAAGTCAAACGCAAAATTGTGGCTTATAGAAAAATATTTTACTGTATTATTTACCTACTCATAATAATTCTGAGTATATACATGAATATATAAATTATGTAACCTGAAAAATTAAAGTCTCAAAGTAAAATATACCTACTCAAAGATTTCGAAAATAAATAGATAGACCCATTCATATAATGCCGAGCAAATATGCACCATAATGTAATGTGCACAAACTCCATAGCGTACCAATAATCTAGCCCACTTCGTTATGTTCATAAAACCCGTCTATACGAAGTTATCTATAAGTAAATGAATCTATCCTACCAACTTTGTCAAAAAAGTTTGTTTAATAACGCAGTGTTAACAAGATTGAAAGTAACATCCTATTATATTAGTGAAATATATAATTAATGTTCAATTATGTATATAAGGAATTAATTAATATACCTTGATGAATTAGACTGTTATCGTAACCAAATGTAGTGAATCTATTAAATTAATGTTAACCTAAAGCACTAAGCATAAAACCAACCTATAAATATGTAAATTATAAAATTTATTTGAATTCATACCAAACGCTATTCCTTACATGATAAAAAATAAAAACATTCAAATTTTAACTTTGAGCGACAAAGCACACTCCTATCATATAGCACTCAAGTGGTTGGCACAACACTTTTTGTAATTTCTTCGAATGACTTAAACTTTAAACTCAACTTTCAGTCAAGTGGCCGGCGCGACGTGTTTTTGTTAACAGTCTAACTATTCTCGATAACTTTTAAGAATGTCTCGAGTGACGCCGATAACAAATTAACCGTACACAAACAGAGTTAAAATAATGTATTAACTTTAACTTTGGTCTCCTAATAAGTAAAAATTAACTGTATGATAGGTAAGTAAACTAGTAATACTTCTGAATGACTAACAGCAGTATAATTTTTAAAGCTTTAATAATACTACGCATTAATGAAAATGTACTAATAGTGTATGTATGTTTATGATTTATAGAAACAGAAATACGAGATACAAAGTTAATTAATGCAACAAAATGAACTTATCCCTGAATAATAATCTCCCTAGTTGTACAATTTTGATAGATAATTAATAATATTATGTATAGTATATGACCGAATTTTAACAGTTATTAACTTTTATTTATGAAAACAAATAAAATGATAAAATGATGACGTTTAAAAATTTGCTACAAAACCAGGTAATTCATATTATCTACATATATGTTCAATCGGAACACTATCGTAATAAAATGTACCCGTATTTTTTTTCAACTTTTATTAACTGACTGAAACTATAAAGATGTCAATATTGTCCTAATGAAACTGAAATATTGAACACATATGCCGAAAACTACAATACTCAACTAGCCTTACCAGTTGAAAATGATAATGTTTTGTGATTAGTTAATTATACTAAAATATACGTACTAAAACGTTTCTAATTTTGATTATCCCTATTTTAAGCTACGGCATCTAGGAGTAGAACCCAGATTTTACTTATTGTAATTACACAACCGACTTCAACACAAATTCAACACAAACTAAGACATATTATATGTAATATAAACGAACGTAAAACGTATTGTGAAATTAGTTTGAGCTATTATTATACAAACTAAAGACTAAACTTAACATGGGATCATTGTAAGCTAAGTGAACCTTTTATGTTTAATTGATATAAGACGAAATAATATATAAATATATAGACTTGTGTTTATAATTTCTAAAATCTACATTGTACATATAAAGTTCAAATCGAAATCTAAAAACAACAAAATTACAATTTTAGACCATGCTAAGCATAACTACGTACACCTCCCCATGTATACAACTTTGATAATTTTAGCTAACCAGTATGAAATTACATTACTATGTACGCCTCCCCATGTATATAACTTTAATAATTTTAGCTAACTTTAAAACAACAATTCTTTAAATATTACAAAATATATTTTTTTATAAACTCAAGTATTTAATTACGTAAAAAACTGGTAAGCTATGACTAACATGGCATACGCATAAAAATTGTTTTAAAAATAAAATCATAAAGACGTTCTTAATTAACTCAATAACTCTATTCCAAAATATGCTATCCGTTTTCACGACAACAATTGTGTTGCTATAATCGACCGTTTACACAAATCAACTATAACAACAGCTTTGATCCAAAACAAGACATAAAACTCACAATGAAACTAGTAACGTTAATCAAAATAATAAAAACCAAGTTAAATAGACTCGCGGCACAATTACAGAAAAATATGAATTATTATAAAATATACATAATAAATAAAACTTTATCTTGGTCTCAAGGCACCAATTACACAAAAATATGAATTATTACAAAATATATATTATAATATTATAATAACCTTATCCTGATCACGCGAACCAATTTTAATAAATATACGAATTATTATAAAATAATAAACTTAATCCTGGTCGCTACGGCTCCAATTGTAACATTCTCCCCCCTCTCTTTAAAACTAACCCTACTTACCCCTACTTAGCTAGACCTAGACCTGCCTAAAATACTAAAAATTCCAATAAGAAAATCTAAAATTCTAAAAACCTTTAAAATAGCGTAAACCGTAATTAACTTTACTATTTATTATAAAATAATACAATTAACCTAAATATACTCTAATTAAATAAGTTAATATCTTGAATTGGATCAGTAGATTGGCCAAATGATCGTCTAATGTTTATGTAGAACCCTTCGTCGTAACCGTTAATAGTAACCAAAATCCTTTTCGCATAATAGAAAAGAGTTATTAATAAATAATAATTAATAAATAAATAAATCCCTATAAATCCTAATAATATTAAATAATTATTAAACCGTGAATTACGTCAGAGTAAAATATGTCAGAGTATTAAGAAATATCATTGCAAGTTATAGTAATGTTTGACTTTATCAGATTAAGTCTGTAATAAAATGTAATCAATAAATCAATAGTAAGTATGTCATAATCAAATAAGTCTGTAGTATGTCCTTGTCAAATTGTCTGTAAAGTTTGTCAATGTAAGTAAAGTTTGTCAAATGTAATAGTCAGTTGGGCAAGTACAATTACTAATAAATGTCACAATATTTTGTTTTTGGGGTATAGATGTCGCCCCGCCTCCGCGACACCCGTGATCATCATCCAGTTGCAGGACAGAATCCCCGCCCCAGTTCTGAAGGAACTATATTGTGGTCCAGAAGGGACATCTTTTAATAATGACAGGCCATCACCATCATTCGACCATATCATTATTTTGTGACATTTTTCGTCAACAATGAGAGGATATCAAAGGGACAATTTAACATAACAAAATACTGGTAGTAGAGCAGCAGTATTTGATCCACTCCAATTCCCCAGAACTCTGCAATTTTGTAATACATTTTAGTAATCAATGAAGTAATATTAACCAAACTATAATTGTAGTCATTTTGAATCACACTTTCGGACCAAAATAAACCACGGATCTTGCATCTGCCTCGATCTAGCCTGGATAAATCACTCATTGATATAATTTCAATAATATATATGACCCTGTATTTTTAAGGTCAAGTGTGAAAATCACAGATAATCTGCAGAAAACAGAATGTAATCGTCATACAAACTGCTGAGGGACAGGCAAAACAAATATTTCTTTGTAAGCAAATTGATTCTACAATACTACATTATATTGTGGTTATTAACTTTAGTATTTCCCACAATATATTTCTACCAGTAGCGTTGCAAGGACCAAATATATACAGTCATGTCATAAGTAAGGCAAGTTTGTCAATAAGTCATAAATAAGTATATGTAATAAAGTCCTAACAATCCCTAACCCCAAACTACATCCTAGTTAACTCTAAACTGAATCTAACCCATAAACCCATAAAAATGAACAACAAATGCAATAATATAGCCATAATTGTATCGAAAGGGAACCTAGCTATCTACTGTAAATATCTAATGGCTTTGATATATTAAATTTATAAATCTAGATCAATTCTACAAAACCCTAGACCAAACAAATAAAAACCTAGCCCTAACAGCTATACTATCCAACTATTCTACCGAAATATTTGCAAACTAGCATCCCGGGATGCACATTTAATTTACTCGCGCAATTACTCGATGTGCAATGAGTAATTTCTATGCTATAGCTAACTAAGACGAGTGAGGAAACTCGATTTCGCCTAGACCCTATTCCTCGTGTGCTAGCCATATTTCCACACAGTGGGTTGGGACAGTGGAAATAAGGCCGGAAAGGAGTAATATATAAAAGTGAATATATAAGTAAATAGATACGGGATAATTGGACTAGAACCTGGCTTCTTTAAGAAGTCTAGATGACAACCCAAATCTTCCAGATCCTAGGGGGTGAACCTGTCTTAATAAAAGCAGGAACTGCCAGGCCCCCACCTGGTTTTTATCCAAAACACCGCAAGTTAGTAATCTGCGCTGTAGTTGCCACCGTTAGGTTACCTGCACAACTTACTAACCCCCCAACACTATGTTGGATCGGAACTAGTTCTCTCTATCCCATAAGTATGAACGAAATAACTCACTAAACTAAATTAAAATTAATATATAGAGTATTCCAACCAAGTTCATTTCAATGCTTAATATCACTAAAATAAACCAGGCCAAAACACTACACATATTAAACACAATTAATACACAAACTAATTAATGTTCACTGGAAACAACTCAAGACTATACAATATTTAAGACTCTATTGATTTGTAACCTAGACTTCACTTAGTATATTGTAACACACTAGCGCTTGTCTGAGCACAAATCAATAAATAATTAAGAAAACTCTATGAACAAAATTAACTTTACAATATTAAGAAGTCTATTGATTTATAATTTAAACTTTACTAGTACAATATTAAATACTAGCACTTGTCTGAACCACAAATCAATAAACAACACAAAAAGAATTAAACCCACTAAAATTAACACAATTTAAATTTACTTCTCTAAAATTATTCAAGTAAAACCCCACAACAAATTACACTATATTATGCTCCAATCCAAACTCTACCAGCATCATGAGAAACTAGCAAAGTTCAGACTAGGACACAATATAGGCAACCTAGATAGACCTAGCTCCCTAAGCTAGAGGCTAGAGAAACACGTCCGACGGTCCGCGGAAGGCGACCAAGAATGAATCCCATGGGTTTTTCTGGATCCCTACTATGATCCTGAAATCCCACTTCCTTGCTCCTGATTGGTATTTTCCATAACCAATACTGAATTTCATAATTTCGTACAATCCTTTCACTAATTACACCTTATTTCCTAATTAAAATAAGGTCCAAATTGACCTACTTTTGGGTGTGGTTTAAACTATTTCTTTACGCCTATGGGATTGACACTACAGTTTTTTATTCTAACCACCTTTGTTTTTCTATATGACACATATTGTAGAGCCCCGCCCTTTTGTTAATTCTTTATAATATGGTTCAAATTTGCATAGAATATTTTATCCACAACAAACATTATTCATTCAATTTTACGATGACGTCTGTAATCGGAGTCTAAACACTTGAAACTTAAGAAACCGAACTAATTTTTAACAGAATCTTATACTACAAAAGCTTTATGACACTGAAATAAAGTTCAAATCATTTTATGAATAAGTATCTTAATATTTTGGTTTACTATTAATCACCAAGCTCTCCAAAACTATATCTAGAATTTCAGAAGAAATGGCCTACTTGAGATATGAGAAGAAATATTACCGTGGGACACAATATTGAAATTTAACCGACTTAAAAATAGAACAATACTATGTTGACATATAATGTTAACATGGAAGGAAGCCGCTGACATGTTACAGCGCCACCGCTAGGGTTCTGGTTGCCGCCGAGGTTTTTAAAGCCTCATTGCTATCCCAGAAAACAGACACAGAAATGAACAAAGGGCATGTAAATCTAGCAGAAATATTGCTAATTCGCCGGAGTCAGCATGCTGCCTTTCCAGAGGAGATTAAGCTACTGGAAACTGGGCGGCCTCTACCGAAGAAGTCTCCGCTGCATAAGATAGCAATACGACTGGATAAGAACGGAGTCATCGTGCTGAACGCCAGAATAGACAAAGACGTGCACATACCCGTTCTGTACGCAAAAGAAGATTTTGTCAAACTGCTGATATATCATTTCCATGCGCTCTTCGACCACGGTAACCACGCAACCGTAATCAACGAATTAAAGCAGAGATATTTTATCATCGGGCTGCGCGGTAATATTCGCTATATAGCGAACAAGTGCCAATGGTGTCGGACCTATAAAGGAACCACACTCAAGGTTCCTGTAGGCGACCTCCCGCCAGAGAGGCTCCAGGCGAATCAACCGCCATTTACCGCCACAGCCGTAGACCTGTTTGGCCCTATGCAAATCACGATAGGCCGTCGCCGCGAAAAGAGATGGGGTGTATTATACACATGCCTCACGACACGCGCTGTGCACTTAGAGCTTGCCGCCTCACTTTCGGCATCCTCTATGATACTCTCCTTGCGCAGAATGATAGCGCGACGCGGCACGCCCACGGTTCTATACTCTGACAACGCCACCAACTTTTACGGCGCAGAGCGAGAACTGGCAGAGGCCAAGAAGACGCTGCCCGACAACTTAAAGCCATTTTTGATCGAGCGAGCCATAACCTGGAAAAAGATACCGCCCGGCAACCCTTCCGCCGGCGGCGCATGGGAACGGCTCGTAGGCAGCGTGAAAAGGTCACTAAAAGTAACACTCAAAGAGAGAGCACCTCATGAAGAAGTGCTGCACACATTGCTGCTGGAAGCCGAGCACATAGTGAACTCTCGACCGTTGACGCCAGTAAATCCAGACTTAGACAGTGAAGCCCTGACGCCAAACCATTTTCTCATCGGTCGATCGAGCTCCATGTCACCACTGGGCGTCTTCACAGATGCAACTATGACACTCTCGTCATGGAAGACAGCGCAGACCTTAGCCGACCATTTTTGGAGGCGCTGGCAGAAGGAATACCGACCCAGCCTCCTCCCTCGGCCCGGTGCTCATCAGAACGCGAAGAAACTACATATAGGCGACGTAGTCATAGTCGCGGACAGCTCCATGCCAAGAGGAACATGGCCTAGAGGCGTAATCGCACAACTCTTTCCCGGCCCTGATGGCCACGTAAGAGTAGCCATTGTTCGCACCCGCGCAGGTGACGTCCGTCGCCCAGTTTCCAGGCTTATACCTATACACTCCTCACATACAGACGGTGTTGACACACGTGGGGGAGATTGTCGTGTATAGCTAGTTTTTAATCATTCATGTCTAGTTTTAAGCGTTCCATATGTTACTAATCTATTTTGTGTGTTTATTTTTTATTATTAATTATTGTACTAACTTGGCTATTTTTTACGTTTTATTATGTCACGTGTTAGATAATAAGTCTTTATTGTTCCCCAATTAAATATATCCTCTTTTTCCCTAATTTTGTAACATGATTATATTTACTGTACTGTGATTGGCTCAATAAAGAAAATACTTACTCTGCACGTAACACCCACGCCTTGAGTAGGCGTGGCCTAGAGTACCTACGGTGGGGGTGCGCTGAGCGCGCCTATATAAACGCGCCCACCCTGGGAGCTCATTCATTCTCATCAGCAAGCATCAACAGAGGCACCAGCCTCCCAACACTCTCCAAGTTTTCTTTTAAACCTACAAATGTGTTTTCATTAAACACCCTACATATTCCCGGTAATGGTGCGGTAACCGGAGGTAACAGCAGCCAGCGAGCCAGCCAGCGTGTTCCAGCCTGCGTGAACGTGTCCTGACTTCGGAATCTGCGAGCCCCACAGTAACTACGCTCGACATAAGGTGTATAAGTATATATATAATTATATGTTACAAACAGTGCTATGTATTGTAATTGTTGTTTATATTGTAATTGTAATTGTTACCGAAATTCTGCGAGATTCAGTATTATAATACATAGGGTCATTGTGCTAGTTTTCGTCCGGCTCTAGTCTTCGTCCACTTGACGAAATTTGAATATCTGCCTGTCTTCATTGCTGCACAAATTTAGACTTATTGCAATCCTTAATATCTAAACGATCCTACATAAAAATTATATTTCGCAAGTAGCAAATTATAAATAAAATGTATTATTTGCTAATCCGTCAAGTGGGCGGACACTGACACCGGGTCACCGGGTCCGTATGGAAATTTTGCGACTGTTATAGCATATCTGTCACTACAAATATATCTTTAAGGTTTGTATATGACGCGTTATGCTATGCAAGGCGGATGCTATGCAATCCGCGTCAATATGAAGTATATTTTTTATACGCTATGTGACAACAAATGCTATACAATTCGGATGCATAAGCATCTCCGTCACATGACGTAGTCAAGATGTAATCTTATATGACATCGCATGTTATAGCATTCATTCATCGTACTTGATGGACTTAATGGCTGAGACTTCTGACTTCCTAGAGGCGAGATTTTTGCTCTAAAGACTCATTGCTGACCTCTTCAAACATTTTTCTACTTCTGTTTTGTTCCCTCATTTCTTATCATTGTAATATTATGTCCTTCTCATACATGCCCCATCCCAAGCACGTTCGTCATTCATTGGACCTAAAATTATGTGATACTACACATCATGCATTGGAGACCGCATAATATGTCTGAAGAATCTAAATGCCCACTCATGGCATGTTGCCTAGCCGAGTGGAGCCGGTTGAGCTCTCATAAAAGAGAGAGGTTTTTTCTTCCAGCTGTCCAAGGTATACGCAGCATTTACACCACCACCACTTTCAAAATCGTCAATCTCTACCGCATTACACTTTTTGAGTTCCCTGTAAGTCACCGCCGCTTTAAGTTCTGGACGTAAAACGTCCACCACTTTTCCTGTCAAGCGATGATTCACCCAACTTTATATTCTCTTTCTGATGCATCTGCACCAAACATAAGGCCTGAAATATACAAGAATTATGCCACAATACTTGTCATAAACGTTCTTACCTTGTAAGAGGTGATCATCGAGCGCCAGCAGGCTTATAATTCACAATTATATCATCAAAACTATGACTAGTAACGTAATTACTTGAATGATAGGTATACACATTCATGCCTCACTTTTTCACATTCACCGTTATCAAAATTTGATTGTAGCACAATAAACCACAAGTAAACATGTTTGTTTATTAAAACACATTGAAAAACTTAAAGAAATTGTAAGAAAAACATTAATTATGATATTACAAACAATCCGTAAAAATGGCTATCGCGCACGAAATTCACCCAAATTGCACGTGTCTACTCCCAGACGCACTTGCCGGGCTACTAAGGGAGCTGCCATACAAAGACGAATGCTATAGCATGTGCGTCACAGAAAGGGGGCCAAATTGGAGACGTCACAGGATAATTTTTAACTTCGATAAAACTATGTAAAATGGCAGTATGCAAACTTTGAATCTGGTGACTAGTAGAGGAAAAGTTGGTGAATAATATTATACTGTGGTAAAGCGGATTGATAAGCATTTTAATGCAGACATTTAAAGCGAATAACGGATGCTATAGCATGCGCGTCACCAGGAGTAGTGCAAAAACGGATGCTATGCAATCCGCGTCCGCGAACGTGTTAGACTTATTGCAATCCTTAATATCTAAACGATCCTTCATAAAAATTATATTTCGCAAGTAGCAAATTATAAATAAAATGTATTATTTGCTAATCCGTCAAGTGGGCGGACACTGACACCGGGTCACCGGGTCCGTATTAAGTAGTAAACTGACGCTAATACCCTATCCTATATGCAGGTAGAGTTGCCATACGTCCGGATTTGTCCGGACATGTCAGGATTTTTGACCCTTTGTCCGGATTGCGGCCGGACTTGGCAAGTGTCCGGATTTTTAGGAATGATCTTATAAAAAAAATGTTCACCTGATATACTGTGTGCAGCGCAGCAGCGCGCCGCCGGGGCGTCGTTCAAGCTACGCCAAATCTCTGTTACAAGAAATGTCCGGATTTTATCAGGACATTTAATTCTTCCATATGGCAACCCTATATGTAGGTATCATCCAAATTTGCACGGTCGGTTAGCCAACGCGATGGGCTCTAGATAAAACGTGAACGATTGGAAAACGTGATTGACCTGTAATACGTAATTGTTTTTTCACCACACCAACTCGGAAAGCCTTACTTTGCACTTCAAAAACTGATAGCAAAGTTGCGTTTTATTCACATGTGAGGCAAAGTAATCAAATGCAAATTTTGAGTTGTTTTCTTATGTTTGCTGGTAGAATTGACTTTTAAATGATGATTTTGGATGAAAAATATTTGATAACATTCATTTGGATTTCATTTTGTTTGATATTTTACATTTAATATTTGCTTCGGGTTGGTGTGGTGAAAAATTTTGTGTTTCACTCGGGGGCAAATTTTGTTTAACCCTCGTGCTTTGAAACCCTTGCAACGCTCAAGATTCCATTTATCGAATTCCATTCCATTTATTCAATTTTGGAATCTTTCGCTTGCTCAGGTATCAATATTAGCACGAGCGGTTAAACAACAACTTTGCCCTCTTGTAAAACAAATAACTATTATTATGTCAGACTATTTAGGGGTGTGCCTTTTACGTGTAATATTTATGTTGTATTTTTATATAGCTCAATCGGACAGGTTATAACATACATATCGTCGCCTCGTCGATTTGTGTAAGATGGTCCCACTGTATGTATAAAATCATCATTTGTTAAGTGTTCGCTCCGCTTCTACGCTTACTCTGTGCTCTAGGTATGTAATCTTTATATAAATGTCCACCTTATGTTGATTGTGATATTATCTACTTACATTTCACACAGGCTGAGCCAGGGCCTGTGATAAATGCCGTCGCATCAATCATACTTGTCACTCTGGATATAATTGGCAGTTGATTTCGATTTGCCGCGCGATTTCTCGCCGCAACAAGAAAATTAATAACAATGAACACCGCGGCATATTTCTAACAGCGTTGAAATTTTTCTGAAAAATCTTCTACAATTTCTTTATGTCAGCCAATTTAGTTATTATTAAGAGAAGAAATTTATTTATAATATGAAAAAGATTGGCTATATTTTTGTATTATGTAAAATTTATAATATGTTGAATGTTGAACATTGAATAATTTTACGGGTTAGACTCACTTGTTTTTAGTCACTCGCGCGACATGTTTCAATTATTCAATGTTAGTATGTCTCACAACAGTTTAAATTTGATTAATATGTTGAATGATGTATAAATACAAATTCCACAATTAAATTAACGTGTTTGGAACTAGCAAACAATTACGATAGCGTGTGAAGCTTCAAATGCGTTGGGCATTCGTCTTCTGCTGGTTTTGAGTGGTAGGTATCAAATTTTCATCACAGCGCGCACTAATTATGTCTCCCAATATACGAGTATAATCGTTGTATTTAAAGTTTTAATGTTTTCAAGCTCATTTAACTTTCCATTGGCTTGCACCGTAAAAATATGCAACGCGCCATTTGTTTTTATCGTGCTTCGCCACTAGTTCTGTGAAACTTTAAAAGCTGCTGAATATTGAACGAAAAATACGTACAATAGGATACAAATCATTATTTAAGACACTTAGGTGACAAACATTTTCCATGCAACGAAAACCTGTACCTGTATATTTATGTGGATCATATTTTAGAATAACTAGGAGGTCAAGTTGAATGGGACCAAAGTAACCCATAAATTTCACCATCATCTGTCCCGCTTAGGACCGAGATATATTAAATAAATGAAATATATTTCCAATATTGTCCATCTGTTCCGTCTTACCGTACCGTTTTTCCTGTTATTCTTTTTTAGTAAGAGGGTAAAATATATGTATGTAAAAGTTTGTTAAATATATTAAGCAGGGTCACTCGTGTATTTAAAGTCGATGATTGCTCGATATGTTTCGCTTTACAACGAGCGGCGCGATTCGGGAAATGAATAAGACATTCAATGGATATGAAATAGTAAAGATATGTGACGTGCACGGCAAAAGGTACATTATGGTGGCTGGCGCTAACGCTATTATTAACTCCGCTCCAATATTCAGCCGGGGCGATGGTACCTTTAATAACAAAACTTCCGTGAGACACAGACATATTAAATATATTAAAAACACAGTATATTATATATGTGAGTGACCCGTTTTAAATATATTTAATGGTACCTTTTGCCATGGAGCGTCACATATGTTTACTATTTCATATCTAGTGCATCTCTAATTCATTTCCCGAATCGCGCCAGAGGAGCATTTTCGAAGAGTGCACGCGCTGGTGGTTGGTGTTTGTATACATATACGTGAGTGACCCGGTTTCATATTATTATATTTAATATGCCAGTGTCCCACGGAAGTTGTGTCATTAAAATGTAAAAATGTTATTAAGTGTCAGTGTATAAAATAATACTATAAACAAAAGCCATTTGTATAGGTCACCAGTCACCAGGTATAATGAGTTAATTAGGTACACTAACTGTAATTAATTGAGTATACATCACCTTTGTGACAACTGTTGTGCAAAGATTCTAGAACTTACCATGTACATGTAGAAAATTTCGTATGAGACCAATCTATACATATAATAAAGCTGTAGAGGGTAGAAAGTCTGTACATGGAAGATATTTGAAAAAAAGTTGGCTGGGGATACTTAGAATCGATAACAGAACACGTTCCAACAGTTTTTAGAATTTTTGTCTGTTTGTCTGTTTATCTGTTTGTCTGTTTATTTGAACGCGCATCACGTGAAAACGGCTGAACAGATTTTGATGCAAACTTTACTAATCTGTCGAGAAAATCTCCGGCCAGGTTATAGGCTATAAAAATTCAACCCTTAAAAGGGGGGGTAGCCACAATACTCGCTTGATTTAAGTTTGCCCCTGAATCTTATGGCGCTACTTAGGAAGGAGGGGCAAACTTTTTTCAAATATGTGCTACCACTATTGAGTACCCTGGTAAACTAACAGATGGCGCTGAATTTAATACTTAGTGACATGAATAGCCACCGAGGAAGGTTTTTGCCAAATTAGATTTAGATGAGGGGGTACGGACATCAACAAATTAAATTGAATAATTATGTCGATTTAATAATATACAACAAAATAAAACGACAGTAAATTAATTACCCCTCATTGTACAGTGACATCTTTTTCACGACTACCCAAAAAAGAGAGAGAGAGAGAGAGAGAGAGTGTGTATTGTGTTTTAAGCGTTCATGTTTGTATGTAGGTATATATTTATTTATCTGGGTTTCACTCTCTCTCACTCTTTTGCGGTTCGACGTTAGGTCTTATGCGAGGCCTTCTGCCTTACGGCAAAGTTGATCTTCTGCCTTAATTACACTTGGGCGTGGATCCAAGCTTTCCTATTTCGCAGCTGGGCCTACTGCCTTGCTCACACTTCGCCAATTCAATTCTCTTGGTCAATTCCAAGCTCTGCTTTCTTGCATCTTTTATGCATGAAAACAACCTCGCTGAAACCCTTAAATATCGAGCCCTATGCGAAGCTAGGCTGATAGAAAACTGTCCCATCCCTTCTTTGTATGAAATCCTGGATTCGAGCCTGGTTGGGACTAAAAATAAAATTGCGTTTTTATTAATGAAAAATTTTCGCGCTCGCTTCGCTCGCGTTTTTAATTACTTTCTGAGGTATGATAAAGGTGACATTCGGGTGGCGACTGCAGCAGCATTACTCTGTTGCAACGATACTGTCAATTTTCGTCATAAAATGATGTGACCGAGTTCCATACTAAAAGTAAAAATGTACAACTGTCTATCATATTGCGTTTTTATATCGAAAAATTTTCGCGCTTGCTTCGCTCGCGTTTTCAATCACTTTCTAAGATATGATAAAGGTGACGTTCGGGTGGCGACGGCAGCAGCATTACTCTGTTACAACGTTACTGCTGCAGCACTGTCAATTTTCGTGATAAAATGATGTGACTGATTTCCATACTAAAAGTAAAAACGTACAATCGTCTATCAAATTGCGTTTTTACATCCAAAAATTTTCGCGCTCGCTTCGCTCGCGTTTTCAATTACATCCTAACCTAAGATATGATAAAGGTGACATTCGGGTGGCGACTGCAGCAGCATTAGGTACTCTGTTGCAACATTACTGCTGCGGCACTGTCAATTTTCGAGATAAAATTATGTAACTGATTTCCATTCTCAGCTGTAATGCGGCAATGAACTTCACTCAATTTACCAAAAAAAATAATGTAATCTTAATGACCCTAGGGAGAGGGGGCACCATGGTCTAGAAATGCTTAGGGCATCAAAATATTTTAATCCGGCACTGCTTCGGACTTAACCCGACGTACGTACTGTACGCGTTCCAAAGCCGGGCGCCTTCGGCGCCCTCATACTAAAAGAATCTGGCGTAGTCCGACAACGTGGCGCGCTGCACGCGGTCCAAAGCCAGGCGACTTCGACTTTGTCATACTAAAAGAGACGTACGTGACACGCTGTATGGTTACCAAAGCCGGCGCCCTCATACTCAAAGAGTCGGGCGTAGACCGACGTACGTGTACGTTGGTCACGACACGCTGTACGCTTGCCAAAGTTGGGCGCCGATGGCTCCCTCATACTCAAAGCGTCGGGCGTAACCCGACGTACGTGTCACGCTGTACGCTTGCCAAAGTTGGGAGCCGAAGGCACCCTCATTCTCAAAGCATCGGGTTAAGCCCGACGCACGTGGCGCGCTGAATGCGGTCCAAAGCTAGGCGACTTCGACTTTCTCATACCTACTAAAAGAGTCGGGCGTAGTCGGACTACTACAAATCGCGCTCTAAAAAGTATGAAACAATAAGATATAATTATTTTAAGAAATTATCATGCAGGAAATTATAAATGTTATAATTTTTTGAATAAAAAAATACAGCGTAATGTAATTTACTATTTTTTATATATTTAGCAGCTTACTGATACAAACCGAATCCCACGCGGGCGGAGCCGCGGGCACAGCTAGTATTGAAAATACGAATAAAACGCTTCATGTGCCCAACTTCGCGAAGTAAACACGGCTAAAGATTATAAAAATCCCTGTAAGAAAATATAGGTACAGCCAAGCTACTAAATATTGACAAAGACAATGTGTGAAAATATGGACACCAACACGATCTTATATTTATGCGCATATTTTAAGGAAATATGTACCTACATATTTATGGCACTTTGTCCGTATGGATATTTTTAATACCTTGACTGTACCGATAAATTGGATAGGAATCGGGCAACGTAACTGCAGACACATTAACCCTTCTATTGTAAACTTTAACCCTCCATTTGTACCAGTTTTGCTTCCATATACCATATATTGTATAAAGTTTGAAAGTAGATTACGGGGATTGAAATGACGAAAAGTAGGCTCAAAGCCCGCACCGGTATAATATTAGATTTTATATTCAATAGGAGTTTCAGAAAGGCTCAGCCGAAGGCGAGGAAGGCAGATATTATTTTAAAAGTAAATAATAGCCAAGAAATAACCGGTGAAATAGGGGAGAAATAGCCCAGTAAATTTACGATTGGGTTATGAGTGTCCGTATTAAGTAATAAAATAAAGGCGATGTTTTTATTGTATACCTACCTACAGTAAAATGTAGCAAAAAAATGATTTACTGTTGAACTGTTTCTTATAAAGTGTTTTTTTAATTTATTTTATAATCGTTATATTTTTAGCTCACCATATTTTAATTTTGAAACCTTTTTGACATTATTATTTTCATTAATATCATCACAAATACGAATAGGTATTTTAAACTTAAAGTTAAACTTCCAACAAAGTTTTTATGTTTTGTTAATTTTATTTTAAAAATATTAGATTTTAATGATTTGTCACTCTTGTTATGATTAAGACATATGTATAGTCAGTCGGTACCTATTTTGTCTAAAAGTCTCCTAGAAATCTATTTTCGCTCAAGTCATCCCTCTGATTTACCACCCTAGTAATATTGTAGTTTATTGTGAATAAATTGTATAAATCTTTTGTTTGTTATTTGATTACGGAATATACCTAGTAATCAATAAATGACAATTGAACAAGAAACACGGCATGCTAAGTAGGTATAATTAGTAGGTATGAGTCTGTAGCCCAGCTTGTAAAGTATGAATTCATGTCACATTTCCATAGAACACTGATCCATAGCGTGATTCCGTGGCGCGGTGTCGCAGCCTCTTGACACTCATTACCGCGTGCACAGTTTGGGTGAAAGCCGCATAAACAATCTCATCGCTCCCTACGACATAGCTTACAACGTGCATAATCCGCAAACATTATTAATTTTGAGAATCCACAAGCCATAGCAAAGAGTAGGTATTTAGTAGAAGGTAGTGCTCATAGGAAGGTTATAAGCGAGGTTTTTATTACAGTTCAGTATCAGATCAAACTTTAGAAGGCGGTTTACCTTAGTAGTCGGCAATATAACGTAAATTGCATACAAATTCTTGCTAGTAGTAGTAAATAATTGCTCAGATACAGATGCAGTACAGCGGCGGTTCGTCAAACTAAATAATATTACAAAGACAAAGTCCTTGAAAATTATTGTTGTAAATAAAATATAATTTCCATTAAAATTTGAGCATGTCATGCATTTGATCGCTGGCAATTATCTTATTCTAGAGTTTTTGACTTGCACTCATTGAAACATACAATGGAGGCAAATAAACAGGTACCGAATACTCGAATACTCGATAAAACCCGTTGCGATTTCTGCTTTTCTACACTTCATTCTAAAGGAGTCCGCGATCCGCTTGGCTAATCCCGAGCCCGAACTAAACTAAATCTTATCCCAAGAGTTGGTGTAATCCAAACAAAAGCCATTTTCAAACAAAATGAGAACGTTCTCAGCAGTCATCAGAATAGATTTTATGATTTAAACTTGTAACTATTCATTAGACTCGGTTAATTTAAGTGCCCGCCAAGCAACACGTGTAGCCCTGGAGGAACTGTACTGGTTTCCCCATAAATCCTCGTAGCTCGTGTGTAAGGGCCACATCCAGCGTCTTTCGAGCGTCGGCGTCTGTCGGCGTCTGGTCAGCGCTATGGAAAATGATGTCTCTGCGCAGTTGCGTCGACGCTGCGTCGACGTTGCGTCGAGCAGCGGCCATAGAATTGTAGACGCCGACGCTCGAAAGACGCCAGATGTGGGGGGGCCCTAAGCTTTACAGCTGATTCCCGCAATCGATATAAATGTTAGTAAGTACACACAACGCGTGACTACCAGCTCTTTAAGTCCTTTGTAAAAACAATCACTTTACCTTAACCAACGTATAACTATTTATTTTCTAACACTAAAGATGCTGGTTCGATTCCAGCCTTAACACTTTTCATCTGCAGTTCATTTGACATCTGTTTCAGTAATAAAAACCCTTCTTCCAATAGCCAAACGTAAGTTATTAACTATAAAAAAATAGACAGAACTTTCTGCGTCCTTCCACTCGCCCCTATATGTGCACAGAACTGCAACACAACACAGAACAAATAGACCCTCTGATGGCGTTCTCATTTCACACGCTTTCACACAGCGGGCTGCTTGTTGGTGCGCGATTAATGTGATTTTCAGGCGACGTCATACAAAATCACTATAGAATTGTACTGTAAATTTGCTAGAAAGACGACACAACGTGAACCTTTTCGGTTATTGTGCTAATATTTACAGATTAAATTTTATTGTACTTAGATGGAATTACATGGAAAATTTATTATACACGGCACTGAGTGACATAAAATAAATGAAAATACCGGATTACTTTTTTTCTTCACATTTATTTTTCATTGAAGACAAAGATTTGCTGATGATCTTAGTAACTGCACTAGAGTATTATCCCTTGGATCTATTCCTGGGTATAATATTAGGCAAGGAATATAAGGTTTCGAGCCAGTGGGTCAGACTCAGCGGCAGCTCCATGCAAAGCCCGTTTATATTATTCAGACTAAGCGCATTAGTAAGTTTCAAACACAACAGGTTAAAGTTAATATAAAGCCTTTAAGCTTTATGCTTCACCGAACTGGTATCGGGAAACTAACCGATAAATTTTCCGTTACAAAAAGTTTAAAAGAATGAGTAGGGTTAAATTATTAATCTTGTGGTACATAGTGCATATATTATACTGCAATATCATGGTATTGGAAGAGTTACTTATCGAATGTTTTCTTAACTGTATGTTTATGATGATAATTTATCTTAAGTTTATGAGATTTGTCTACAGTTTATACCCAAGTAGCACAGATTAGCTGTATAGCAGCCGCATAATGAAGTACGAATACGCTTGAAGCTGGAATAAAAAAGCTGCATAAGAACTGTATAAGCCTCTTTTCAGCTTTTATAACTCTTAAATGGGCACAAATTATGCAGCCTTAAGTTCACATAGCTGTTTAAGAGCATTGTAGCAGCAATTTAATGGAATTATAAGGGGTAACAGGAGTTATAAGAGGTGTATATTGACTGGGTAAGAGACCACCAGTTACCCTTTATTCCGTTAATATGTCACATGTGCGCCCTAATACCGGGAAAGATTGACGTTGGGCTGATATTAATTTATACAGTTGGTATAAATTAATATCAGCGGTACATTATTAATTTATACATATTTATATAGTTGGGCTGAGTTGATAAACGAACTATAGACAAGACTTTTTTGTCTAGAGTTTTGACGTTAGCACTCGATGCATACATGTGAAATCTTCTATTATTAGAGTACTTAATTACGTTTAAACATTAGACATACGATGTATTTATGTTCCATGCAGGTGACGTTCGGATATCAACTATAGATGCATTGCGAACTTCGATTTTCACGGTTATAGCCCAGGTACTAATAATTATTAAATTGTATTTTCTGTTAAAATTAATTAAAAGCGTTAACTCAAAAAAATTGGTAAGACATATTTAATTACCACTGTATGTACAATTGTCATCACATAAATGTATAGATATTTGGCCTTATTGTAATGGGTATACATGTACAAAAGTATAAACATGCCTTTGGCGTCGACAGTACAAGATGATTAAGATTATTATTGAAGATTATTATCCGGGAAGCTGTAATTCTGTATGCAAAGGAGCCTACAAACCGTTTTACTGGTAAGCCTCAATTAAATACACACTCCATTATGTATTCATTAACGATGTGTTTTCCCGGATTAGAAACGTTGTGACGTTACGAAGACTTGGTACTTATGACAAAGTAATAATAATGTAGAATAGTGTAGTAGATACTTTAGTTACTATAGAATATTGTAGTTGGAAAATGTTTTCTTTATATACTCAAAAATATAATTATAAGATTAACGTAGAAACAGCGATATATACAACAATAGGAGACATTTTATACCGAGCAATATATTGGTCGAGGCAGGGATTAAAATCCATCTTGTACTTCCTTTTCTTGGCATCGTAATACCCACGGGTATATTTACATAGAATTATTTTTATATACCTTATTTTTATTTTATTTACCTATTTATTATATTACCTAACAAAATAATTCAGCTACCTATTTTAAATATGTTAAGCTGTATGGCAAAATAATGCACGGAAATTTCATTGTAAATTAATTGGTTTTATCAACATGGCGTCTCAGAAACATATTGTTTGGTTCTAAACGGTTGGGTTTTGAAAAGAAATACCATCAATGTTATGAAATATACTTACCTACTACTTTTAAACAAAATTAAAATAAGTACTCACTAAATATCACTTAATCCATCGCCTACTAATTTAAGCCCTCATATAAAATTCACTCTTAAATAAAGTAACACTCAGATAAGTACAATTTACTGCGAACTCTGAACGAAGATTCCATTCGCCAAGTCCCAAGAACCGTGGCTAGGAGCCAAGGCAATAACATTTCAGCCCACATAACAACACTTGGCATCAACGGCTTGACGACCATTCTAGATGACCTAATGTTATAGTACTCTTGCTTTACTAAAATGAGGTTTGTTACGACAGTCACCTTATTTACACTCTACCTAATGGTGAGCGTTCCAATCCTCCTAGTGCGTATTGTATTCTATGGTTCCGACTATACGTCTAGCAACCTCTAGGAGTTTTGGCCGAAGGGTATCAAGTTGCGGTGGTTCTGCGACCGGCTCCCATCCGACTCTACGGGTTTACGTAATATAGGTACATGCATCGCAACCATGATGTGTTTTGTAGTTTTTAGTTTCAAAATATATTTTTATAACATGTATAATTTTAAGGTCGGTCGTTTTAATGTACTAGTTTTAAGGTCATATTTATCTATGAGCCACTAGTTGCTCGAAATAAAAATTATCATTCCAATTTTCATTACCATTGCCAAACGGTTGTTGGTGGTAATAGGTCAAGAAATGAATGCTCAAAAAACGTTGTAGAGGGAAATGCTAGGAACACAATTTTTGACTCCGTAATTTTGTTTGGACTAGTTAGGAGGTGAACATATCAAAAGTCCCCGGCTGTAGCCCCGATGCTGGGGGGTATTTAGAGGGGGGTAAGAAGGTCGAATTTTTCGGTTTTTCATTGATATCTTGGAAACTTTGCGTCTTAGCGACATGACTACTAAGACAAACCGAAAGCTGATAAAATTAGTTACAATTTTTATCCTGTCAAGTTTTTCGATATCATGAATAGTTTTTGAGATACCCGCTCTTGAAAGTTTATTTAGGGATTTTAATTTTATCTGTATATCTACGTCAGTGAAGCTGTTAGGCCATGTTTGGTAAGATTTTCGTATAAATCGGGGGTGCTGAATTCATTTATGGTATCACATTGACACCATTCCGAAGTAAAACCAAAATTTAAAAATAAATATTTTTTTAAATCCCTCTTCACGCTTAAACCGCTGAACCAATTTCGTTGAAATTTGGTATAGAAATAGTTTAAATCTCGACACACGACATAGGATAGTTTTTATAACCAAAAGCATCTTTTGAGGGTGTGAAAAGTGGGGTGGAAGTTTGTATGGGGAGTCAATAACCGCTGAACCGGTTTAGATGAAATTTAGGACGGAATACATCTGTGATTTAGATGAAAGTGATACCAAACATGACTTTAAACCTTACCTTGAGCAGTATTAACCTCAGGAATTCAGTTTCGTCGACGAAATTGAATTCCCCCCATACTCCATTTCACAACTTTAAAGGATGATTATTGAGATAAAAAGTATCTTATGTCCTGTCTTGGGACTCGAAATATCTGTTTACCAAATTTCAATTAAATCGGTTGAGCGGTTTAAGTGTGAAGAGGAATTGAAAAAAAAGGTATTTGTTTAAAGTTTATATGTTTTTTCTTAGGAATGGTGTCAATGTGATACCAAAACTGAATTCAGCACCCCCGATGTATACGAAAATGATACCAAACACGGTCTAGCAGCGTCACTAATGTAGATATCAAGATAAAATTGAAAGCCCTAAATAAACTTTCAAGAGCGGATATCTCAAAAACTATTCAAGATATCGAAAAACTTGACTGAATAAAACTTGTAACAAATTTTATCAGCTTTTGGTTTGTCTTAGTAATCATGTCGCTAAGACGCAGAATTTCCAAGATATAAGTGAAAAACCGAAAAATGAGACCTTCTTTCCCCCCTCTACCCCCCAGCACCGGGGCTACGGCCGGGGACTTTTGATATGTTCACCCCCTAACTAGTCCAAACAAAGTTACGTAGTCAAAAATTGTGTTCCTAGCATTTCCCTCTATAACTTCTTATTGCTTGGCCTATAATGTGCTGCGGAGTCTTGCGCAATAAGTTCTAAAATGACCTACACAGATTTTTCAATAGGACCATTTACGGTTTAGCGTGTAGTGGTGTAGTATCGTAGTGGTCATACCTTCTATCACTTACTTACCGTGCGCAAATCAGTCAATACCATCGATTCGGCATGCATAAGTAGGTGTAATGTTATGAATACTAAGACAGTTTCTACAATAAAATCTGAATGCAAAAAAAAATAACTATTAAGGTAACATGCATAAACAGCGGAATATCAATTTCATCATTATTTAATAAATAATTAGTTATTTCGTCACTCATGTAGTCTTGTGTGATATAATAAACTTTAGAAATAAGTTTACGATTCACGCAATTTCTAAATGTTTTAACAAAAAATTCAGTGATGTAATTAGTATTAATAAAGTCTTAATCATTTTTATTTTATGAAGTCGAGTATGCATAGTGCAGTTTATTTCTAGTATTACCTACGTAATATAATAGGTATGTGTGGCACTGTTTTTCCTAAATAAAATTTACAATGTCTTATGTACATATAATTTTCTCATAAATGTATTGAGTAAAATGTCATTACATCTCATTTATACAGGTAATATTTTAAATTAAATTGAACGGCATGGACCCTGGATAGGGTATGACAAGTTAACCTTAATAGCTGAATACTTAAAATTATCTTACAAAATATATTATCTATTGCTTAATATCTAGTTAGTTTTGCAATCACAGTAAATAGTAATTATGGAATGTATTATGTCATTATGTTTAAAGTCGTTAAACTTATGTCTACGTGTTTCTCTGTGGTTAATTTTATATATATTATACGAGTATATCGCTCGAATAGCCCTCTTCTGCATATCAAAAATAATATTTATCTCAGAAGCAAGCAGTATTTCATTTTTTGACAGATACGCAAAATTAATATTGCTGCGTATCAAATTTTTATCATTATTATGAAAATAAGTATTATTAATGACATTATTAAGATTGTTGTGCTGAATTTATGAGGGCCATCAATTTCATTATTATGCTTGCCTACTTAAAATTAATGCAACTTTGATAAGTGTCAGGTGTAATTGGAAAATATACTTTATCTTAATATACAGTCTTGTAAGAATTTTTGTCAATAAGAGATACAAAAGCTAAGTAATAAGCTAATCGCCCATTAATTTAAAAGATTTTAAGTATGTCTCGGATTGAGTATGAATAATGCAATTAATAAAATAATGTTTGTATTACTTCAGTCACTTGTTACCAGCTTTCAATAAGGTGTATTCGGGTAATACCGAATGTCGGTTAATTACGAAATTGAGATGAAAATCACCCTAAATTCCATCATAATAAAAGTCTCTTTTCGGAATTATCCGACAGTTTTTGACATTCGGAATTACCCGAGTAAACCTTATAGAGTTCTGTTCTTATTAAATTGGCCAAGTGCGATTCGACAACATGGTAATTATAAAAGACTACGAGGTCCAGAGTTTTTAAGAAATATAACTCTTTTCTCTTTTTTCAGGAAAACCACGTTACTCTTAACAATATTTCATTAGAAAAACAGAACTGAAACAAAATACTGATTCAATAACAGGCATTCTTGTTAGACTTGATTTTATTTTTTGTCATGTTAGAGCGTGCGCTGAAAGCTCGTTTCAATTATAGTCAGATTTTGTTTTTCTGAGAAAAAAATCCCTAAAAATTGCATCTTGAAGTTTGCCGAGTGAAACAGAATCAGTGGTTTCATGTAACGTTTTAAAAACTCGAGATATGTACATCCCACTTTCAAACATAATCTAAAATATTATCCACGCACCCAAACTCCGCTCCGCTCTGCTACTTAATAGGTACCTACATTTCAGCGACGATGGAAAATTTCCTCCCATTTTAGTCACAGGAAAAGTTACCGACGATGTGTCCTTTCAACAGATCATAAAGTTAGTAATGGCCGATAAAATTAATGCAACTTTTTTAATAACTTTGATTAATAGCCTGATTTTCGTCCGCTGTTTCACAAATTAAGCGTTTTGTTATGAAGTGCATAATTTTATAACTATTTTATGAAACTACACAATGACGTTTCATTATTTAAATGAATCATGTCAAAATATTATGTACACTTGCCCATTCCTCGATTATGTAATGTTTATTTTGGATAAATGTTATAATCTTCACCAAAAAAAGTCTCGGCCATATCGTCATTGTTTATGTGTAAGGATATAACGACGCAATGTATTATGTGAGGGATGAGCTCTGCACAGTGAATGTCCGAGACGTGCTTCGCCTAGTTATATGTCGTAATCCTGAGCCCATGGCATCTTCATTGCGTACCGACCATTCGCTACCATAACTCAATCCTTACAAACAACCTTTTCTTCCTTTTTTTAATTTTTAGAGCCCTAAAAATTCTTCTTTTAATTATTTCCAATTTAGAGCTACAAAATCTGTGATACTCAATTATAATGTTAAGCTCAAATTCCGAGGGAACCTTTTAGAATAAATATGTATCTTTGATAATGTATTCTTGTAAAGAAAATATCGTAATATAATCTTTTAATATTTAAATGCCAAGAATGATTTTAACTAACTTTTATTATGGTTAGCATTGAAATATTTTTCTTTAATGTTATTTAAATACCATAATTATGACATGTTATGTAGGTACATACATAGTTATTGAATGCGGCTATAATGATTATAAGCTTAAAAGCAATGCATGCAGAGCATATGTAGTCCTCTTTGTGAGATAGGATATCAAAATTGTAACCCTTTTTTTTAAAGTTTGGAGGTTCAAAGTAAGGTTCAGGATAGTTGTTAATGACCACAAGGTCACTCTTATGCTGGTTCACACGACACGAACGCCAGCGCTAGTATGGGAAAATAACAGCCCATAACCCGCCCGGTCTATGAATGTGACCAAATATTCTGTAGGGCTTTATTTTCCCTGTTCGTTACTCATTACTGTGAAGAGAGTTTAGTTTTCTGGACTCCTGTTTACTGTTTTATGTCTGCTATGTATGCTTATGCTTATCAGGCCTTAGTACCTACTAATTACGAGTACCTAGTTTTTTAAAGATTAGAAAAAACATAGACTACATCTTTAACATCATCTTTTCTTTTAGGTCTTGCTTTTAGGTCACTAAGAGCTCCGACGTCTCCTAGATTTTTATTATAAAAGTAAGAATGGCCTCTAACTACGCAGCAAGAAGAGATATGGTAGGACTGCCTACTTTCTACAGCACACTGTGTTATTGTCACGCAAAGAAGGGAGATGAAGTAATAACTTACTGAACTGAACTGACTAACTGAATAAATAACTGAACTGCTGGAAGGTAGCAGCTATAAAATGATTTGTGTACCCTTGTTTTGATTCCAGCTAAAAGCATAGAAAGATGGAATGCATAGTAAATGATTTAGATGCGGCTAGGTTACAAGGCCTGCGATGTCATGACCAGTGAAAAAAAACTTAGACGCTACGACGCTTTTGCCTCGCTCGCTTGCTCACTTGCACCTCACTTATCTCAGGCCTCACAAAGATCCCGATTCACGCAATACCATTTATCATAATTTCGTATTCTAGCTAAATATAGCCGCACCTACAAAGAACATAAAAATGGAGGTAAAGTGTGACAAATTATTATTTTCGTAGCACAAAAAGCCAGGACGGCAATTACGGCAGCGAATTTGTCAAAATTAGGGACTTTTTCAAATAAATGGATTCATTTTTAGACACATCATAATAGGACTCAATTTCATTGTGTCTACCGTAAAAGGCGCCAGAATAATGGATATAATATATTTTAATCCAATAACTGACTTCTTTGTGTCGATGTCTGAGAAATTATAATGCTGACAGCAGGGACCGTTACCGGTATAACTAAAAATCTAAATATCTCATAGCTTTCACATTATTTCTTTGATATTATAGAATAGTATTTAGGTAAGGATAGTGATTGATCAGATTAGCTAAATTAAGTGCAAAATATACGAGTACATAAACAACCAAGATACCGAAATTTAATACCGGTTAATTTGTATGAAAAATATACCGGTATTCGGTCCCTTGCTGACAGGGATATTAGGGATGTCACCTGAAATAATTTCATAAGTAAATTATGACGCTTGCCTATTTATCTTTATTTTAAGAAGTTATGTATCCTATGATGGATCTAAATACGACGTTACTACTCGTAGTGAAATAAAAGTACCTAACATACAAAAACTTAAAAGCTCAAACTAAATAAAAACTTAAATAAAAGACTGCAGAAAAGTTACCGAACACACTGAGTAAAATGCTGAGTGTGTTTTGGCAAGAATTAAATACAGTTCTGAGCGTTCCAAATTATTACGACAACATAAAATAATGAAATTGCTTCCGCATTTACCGCTCCGAATGGTGAACGCGGTGCAAGGTAGTGATGATATTACTCTATGTATATTTATGACGTAGTTAAAACGATTAGAATAGCTTGAAGAGATGGCAAAAATAAGAAAGAATGATATAAGAAAGTGGGCAGAACACTTTGATCACAGTGTCGAGGGCCAAAGGAGCAGAATGTTTTTTGAGTAGGTAGGCACTACGCAAAATTTATCTTGGGAAGGCCACATCTATTTTATGTCTGCTATGTATGCTTATCAGGCCTTAGTACCCACATAAACGAAATAATAATTATGACTAAGTCATTCTCTCAGAATTTTATCATTCATACGAGACAATTTCATGTTTCGCTTCCAATAAATTCATAGATTAATTAGCAGATAGCTCTTACATAATATAGGTACACTGATATTGTTGTCTATATTCCTGCTGCTTCTGAAAACACCCTTAGGCTAATGTGTCAAGTTGCCTTTGTTCAACATAGTGTCCGACCTACCTCTATGAACGTACGCGCCAAATTTCTACACACATTAACGCGTAAGAGCTGCCCCTGTCAACCACTAATATATTAAACCCCCAGTCCCGGAAACTTGGGAATTGAGAAGCGTATGCCCTTTATGATCTACGGGAGAAATATTCTCAAAATTTTACACTGGAATATGAACTCTAATGAAAACCTTTTAAAGTGCATCTTACACTGACATTGTGAACACATAGGGGAAGTTTGGAAATGGCTAGTTAGATGGACATCAAAGACGCTAATTTCTTTGACAACTTCATGTAAGTACATCATCTTCATGTTCATGTGCTTTAGTTTGCGAAATTCAAATTTTGTTTAACATCGTAGGTACAAATATTTTATGCATATGACATATTTAGGGACTAAACGCTTTATGACGTTTGCACAAGTTTTAATTAAAATTTCAGAGTAAAGTTTCAAGCGTCAGTGTATTTTTAAAATAACAAATACCGGACTGCAGTTTGGTAGTTTAAGCCACGACAAATGAAATTTCAATAGACAAGAAATTTAGTCTCATTTAAAGTTTCGACGGGGCATTTTGGTAGCTAGTTAACGCGCCAGGGTTCTGAGATTTCGGCTCTTTGTATTTATTTTTATTTTGACAAATTGTTTATTACATTAAACAAAAAAGGGATCGTGCCCTAGTTAGAATGCGTGGTGAAGTAATGAAACATTTCTTGGGTACTACCTTCCTCTTGACGCCGAAAATTTACCGTTTGAAGAATGACCCCAATACCATCAAAATATTGGCAAACAAAGGCGCAAAATAAAGGATCCCGGTAGCCATCAACCGTCTGCTCCCGGCCAGACAAAACGCTTTGTCCGTTATTTTCATAAAAGGTTGACCCTTTGATTCTATGCCAGCTCTCGTCACGTACAGTAATCTAAATGCGGGAAAATATAGCTCTAAATATAGCTGGGTCATTGTTTTTTTTTAACTCCATATAAGCTCTATATTTACAAAACTTTACAAAATTGAGGCTTGTAACACGTTTATGAATAACGCCATTAGTTTTTCAAATATTTTTTTATTTTTCAACTGCAATCAAAATATTAATTCGAAACGTTCCTAATATTTATATTGTAAACTAGCTACTGCTAAAGTTTGAGTTTGGATTGCGCCTCCAGCAGCTTTAAAGGTAACTGTTCGGATTCAGATTACGATACGATAGATACGTAAGTAGTTGCAATCAGAATGTAACCTTTATTTGGACTCAACGTAAAAATCAACTGCATGAGTACTAAAATTATATTTCCGAGCTATGATGTCAGTCAATAATTTACTCACTCCTTTTACAAGATACACAACCTTATAGGTATATATATACAATACTATTAAGAATTATTTATAAATAGGTAGTCGAAATTCTTATGAACGATTGCCTTGATCTTTTCTTCTGGCACGGCAGCCTTTATGGCCATCTTGTGTATTGTCTTGCCAATGAGTGCGTAGGTGTAATATCGACGCCGTCTACTGGATGACACTTGAGCATTTAATGGCCCATTCTGAGCCAGAACTTGCCATTATATTCGCCTTCAGACCGCAATGAAATATTTATATCCGTTTGACTTTTTCTTTGAAATTCATATGACTTTGTTAACAATGAAAAGTGGTAGGAACATTATTTTTTTATTACATGTAGTTACCTACAAAGATCCGGTGTACTTAAAATACTTGTTTAAATATTAATTGATCATTTGATTATACTTACAGATAGATACCTGTGACCTTACCTGTGATGTTACCTGTGATAAATTCGAAGAAAAGCAATCTATTATACCGATCACAGTCAGGTCATTAAACTGGTTGCAAAAACCTTTTAATGTTATTAAAATTAGGACGGAAAAGTATTTCGCGATAATGTATAAATAATGGACCATTAGCGGGTATGCTATTTGGTATTCTAGAATCGATACGATATAAGTCTTTTAAGATTGAAAAGAAATTCCGACCAATAAATTGTAAGGTACCTAATACTTATTAAGGCGTGAAGACAAGCCAGAAGGAATCACATAAAGCCGTGAACAGAACTCATCCAGACAGTATTTAATTTTATCCTTCGATTTCCCAGTTACTCTTCTTCGCTTTCGCTTATCTGATTAAATCGGTTTTCAGTTAGTGTTTACGTTAAAGAGGGAATGGCGTTGAACAGAAAACTCTTAACATCAGGTTCAGCAATTGCTAGTGCCTTGCCGGCGCACTGCCACTTTAATAAGTGTTACTCAAGAAATGTTTGTACCATTTTAAAGCAAGCGCCTAAGGTATTGTCGCGCGGTTATCAATAAAGTGCACAGACGCAAGTAGAAACATTTATATCGATAAAGAACTGTGTAGTACTTTTAGTTTTTATTATTACTTTTCTGCTGATTTATATTATCAAGCAAAGACGATTAAAAGTTTAGAGAAGAGATTTTTGCGTGTATCTATAGAATAACTTTCTTTTTAGAAGTCTGTTAAAACTGTACTTATTTAAGTACTAAGTATGTATATGGATACCAGCTGATGTTATGGAGTGGAAGCTTATTTCTCTATGACGTTACCTGATTGATTTAAATATTTGAAATTGAATTTAATTAGTCAATTTCGTTCTCAGTCGTTGATGATTTCAATTGATCAGAATACATAATATATTACAATGCTCTCTTTAAGTAGTACTTAACTTACCAGAAAACTATAGTTTCACCATCGGCCCTATATTTTTGTCACGTGTATCTTAGATTGAAAACTCAACTACGGTTATAAAGATACTGATGAAGCCGCCTCGGGATATGTCCGGGTAGCAAAATACCCAACATCAAACCATTTACGGTCGCGCACTGCGCTCGAAGCTGTAAAATCTCTGGACTCATAAAAAACACATAAACTGATATGTCATAGATATCCTAGTTTGCACTGCAATTTTATTACGTTTTAGCGGAGTTAGCGGTAATACCATGTTTTATTTACAAGATTGGCGAAGAAAACATTTTTAAATGATGTCATCAAGGTAAGCATAGGTTGCAGTTAAACTAATACCCATCAAATTAAGAATTAATAACATTATCAGTATTTTAATATATATTAACGTTACTGCTGCAGCGTTGACCCGAGCGATGTCAATCTCAATCTCCTTGATGAAATTAATGACGAATTGAACGTTCAAATCGCGACAGCAATAAGGTAACGACAGCAACACACCTTACAAAGAAAATTGCCAGTGACATAAAATATCCCATTCCCCGTTGCTGTAACTCTTACCAGTAACATTGTAGCAGTGACGCAGCTGCAGTCGTCATCCGATTACTTTTTTACAATGTCAATTTGTGCATCCTATCCAGTGTAAGTCAGCTCTAAAAATACAATGCATCCAGACTTTTGTGTATCACCAATAAATTGTTTGATAAAACAATCATATCCATAACTCAGGAATAAACACAATAAATGCCCTTACCGGGATTCGAACCCGAGACCTCCTACTTTGAGTCACTACCACCTAGGCTAGGCTAGACCGTTAAATTTGTCTTTTTACACAGATAAAGAAAATAACATATTTTTTATCGTGTGAAAGTTAATGGAATGTTGACATTTTGAATTCTATGCGAAAAGATTTTAAGCCGCTTTTTCCTTCCTTTATTTTTTGTTTTGTTTCACGTTGTGTTGATGCTTGTTGATGTAAACTTCCCTATTAATTAGTTTCTGCGTCGTTTAGTCTGACGCTTCGTATTTAATTAAAGGAATTTCAATAACAAAATACAGTCACTTTAATACAAATGGTTTATTTCTCTCCTTTGCCAGTTTAACATTTAGGTAGACATAAATAATTTATTCACGATTATTCATATATAGAAGAAAAGTATAATTGTGCGATTCTGAATATAGAAATTACGTTCAAACAGTCTTATATGTACAAGCTTAGTGGAGAAAGATAAATTAATATAGTTTCAATAGTCTTAAACAATATTTTAAAACATTTCCTACTCATAGTTATTACGTTTTGTCTAACTAACAAAGTTAACGACTAGAATATCTGACATCACAATCCGTTTTTATGTAAAGTTAGAATAAATTTATTAAGTAACATAATAATTTTCTACGATTAAACAACTATTACAAAAAGTAAAAAATACAAAATGTCCTTCTATACATGAAATCTTATACAATACTGATACTTCAATTATATGTACAACGTTGTGAGTACAACAAATTCAGCAATTTAAGTACACAAATCAGACCTGAATCTAATGGTCCACAAATTTAAACTACAACAATTCTATCTATTCGAGCTACTACGTATATCTTTTTATCAACAGATTGCGCTTGGAATTAGGTCTTTCAACAGTCGCCTGCAAGTGAACTACATTCACCGCCCTGTCGAAAGTCACCCGCGGAAGTCATCGCGTTAACGTCACTTCAGTGTCACTAGAGCTTCTGGAGCTCTCTTTTATAACATCGAGCTCTCTATTTGAGAGAGATGAAGTGCGTGAAAACTTATTTGTAGCACTGTAATCACTCTTTTCATCAGACATTTCACGAGAAATGTTGTAGTCCCTATTCTCATCGGAATCATTGTCGACGACATCGTTTACTTCTACTTCCAACATGTGATCGTCTTCTTTTACACCGAATGTATTAAAGCTTCTATCGTGACTAACACTTCGTATCCTATCCAAATTTTGCTCCAGAGTCTGCATATCGTCATCAACTTCAGGAGAGTCATCAAACTTCCACTTGATGTTTGAGTTAAAGTGATCTATCCCTGGGTATACTCCTATACTGTTGCTCCTGTGCCCGAAGACCGGGCATTGTCGGAACTCTCACAATTCTGGGTGTCTGCCATTGCAAGTCTTGTTGAAATTTCCTTCATCTAAGCTTAAATTTGACCGCGACCTGCCACATTCCAGTTCTGGTGCTGGTCTAAAGAGACAAATGTCTGAATTCTTAAGTCTACATTGTCTTGAGCATGATTCGATTTGAAAAGCTGATCTATCAAACTGTCTGTAGTCTGTAGGCCCACAAACATCAAAATATCTTGGGTCATGTTTACACATACTACTTGAGCATCCTTTGAAAGATCCAGTGCACCGCAGAGGATCTCTATGGCATGCTTTTTGAATAGCATGCAGAGATGTAGATGATACCGTACGTTCTAGTATCTCGCCCCAATATTTTTCGCCTATTCCTTCGAACTCTCCCTTCGAATGTCGTCCATCGGATGTTATTGGGGAGCCGCAACAGCCCGTTGGTTTATCATAATTGCCGAAAGATTTTGATCTTCGGCAGCAAATCTGTGTTAAGAGAAGTTCATTTACCAATTGTATCAAGCACCAAATAGTTAGAAGATGGTTTTTTTTATCTTTCTGTTTAAGGGACAATATAGATATGTAATGGCTATGATAACTTTTGATAAATCTTTACCTACATATATTTATGTAGGTACGTATTTATTTAATAAGTAGTCTTAAGGGATGTACAATAAATAGTGATTTATTCAATTTAAAATGTACGTGCACGATATAACTTGCACTTATATAGCCACCCTTATAAGTATATCACCATTATGAATTAAAATAATGTTATTATGAGAGGGTGGAAAATGCTATCACATGTACTAGAACTTACATAATACTGGAGTAACTCGTTGCTGATTCTTCTGAAGTGACTATTTAAAAGCCAGTACAAAAAGGGATTCCAAAAGCTGTTGCTAAGAGCCAGCCAAGTCACAATAAAGTCTAGCGTCGGTGGTACCTGCGTTGAGAAAATTGCATAAAGAAATAAATATTTACTAAACAAGTTTAAATTTTCATGTCCTAGCCGCGGCATAAAAGCGTTGACTTAATAAAAGCTTCACTCTTTACGGCTTACATAGGTACACAAATTGATTTATGATTAGATTAGTCAAAGGTTGACATGGGAAAGGAAATTTGTGGCAGATTAAACTGAGGTTTATCTCCTGGGACATGTCCCAGCGACTAGATATACAGGTACAGCTCATACCTTGCAACCAGTACACGCTGCTACGACCTCTTGTATAGTTGCGGGAGTGACCATTACAATGAATCCTAAAGACATCGCGGCCATGGTTCGAGATGTGCTGACACTATGAGGTCTGGCTGGTGCTTGGATCTGCAATAAAAAAAACATTTAATGTACCGATCAGCCGTCACAGAAAATGACATGTCGGACGCCTCGGCCTGGGCACGGGCCGGTCTAGCGTAATTCATCCTTAATACTCACCTCACAAATTATGGCTAAGCTAGCCAAGGCTTAAAAACACTAAGTACCTAATACAACATGATTTTGTGGGGATAAGTCGTTACCCTAAGGTTATGTTTTTATTTTCTATTTTTAACGATTTGCTTTCAAACGTAAATACTGCTTATGTTAGGAAACCCTGCAAATAAATTTCCCGTATTTTATCAAGTCCTTCTTGTCCATTGACTTTAAGTAATACTGTAAAATGACAGTTAAAGCTAATACCCCTCTAGCGAAGTAACCTTTAATGGGATTTTGTACACGGAGAATAATTATCACTGTTTCTAAATCGTCTTGATGTTGGTATTTATAACGTTTATATAAGAGTACTGTTACAAACCCAAATGCGCATTACGAAAATACGAGTAAAATTTAGCTTCAAATTTCCTAAATTAACTAACATTGCCAACGAAATAGGGCACTCCAAAGAAAAGCAAAAAGGCAGGAAAAATGGAACAATAGAAAGTCGTATTCAGTTTATTGATGCAATTTGCCTTATGAAAAAATATTTATTTCTGCCCAAGAATTGGTTGCTCGTTTTCGCTACATAACTTACAAATATATTTATTGCTTCTAAAATGATATATACTGTAGATCCTATTGTTTCCGTATCGTACTCACATACATTATTTAATCCTCCCGTTTTCACAAAAGTAGAAAATAAATACATACTCGTAATGCCGTAGTAACTACGTATATTCACATGATTTTAAACATTGGATGTTTTAAAAAGCTCTCATATGCAATATGTAGTTGAAGGGAAGTTATCCACCGTTTTCATCATGTACTTAATCTACTTCTCACCTATGGTCATGTGAATATTTTACTCGCTCACCCAAACACAAAACTCACCCACACGTCCGTTTTCACTCCTCAGTATTATATTCGTCATAGATCTAGCCTAGTAAGTACTTACACTCACTCACACTCAACATAAGGTCAGTTGTTGTAGAGGACTCCGAAGAAAGTGATGTCAAGGAGGAGTTAACTTTTGTGGTGATTAATTTGTTGGCAAAGGGACTTTAACGTGACGTTGTAATCGTCAACTTATCTACGCCCCATTCAAACGGAGCGCCACAAATGTCTCTACCGTTCGGATTCAGATAGCACCAGTGTTCATCATCATCATCATCACCTCAGCCATAAGACGTCCACTGCTGAACATAGGCCTCTCCCTTATGGGACCAGTGTTACTGTTGCATTATTGTACCTTTTATTGTATCCCACACTAGCGTCTTATGAGCGTCGCCTATGGAAGATGGCGTCGCTGCGCAGTTGCGCGTTGCGTCGAGCAGCAGCCATAGAAAAGACTAGATGCCGACGCTTGTAAGACGCTAGTGTGGGGTTTCTCTAAATATCTTACCACTGTGACCGCATCATGGCTGTCTAGAGCGCTCTTCGTGCACGGCGGCGGGATCCCGTTGGGCCTCACCGGGTCCGGTACGCACTTGCTCCGGTTCTTGCTCACGTGGAACCCGGACCCGTAGCAGTACATCAGCGCCATGGTCGTCGGGAAATAGTAGGCGCAGCACGACAGGATTCTACAAGCAATGCATTTATTGTCTAATTATATACGTAAACACAAAACCATAGGGCCAGATGAGGAGTTATTTATTGAGTGGTCGCAAAAAATAACGTACTTGTTAACGCATTATTAGCTCACTCAGATTTAGCTTTTTGTCGCCCAACAAAGGTTAGGTTTTTGTGAAACGCATGATATCTATGCTATTTCTAAGATTTAACACACGAACTACTTTAGATATTTAGAAGTATAATTAAACAACTAGACTTATCGCAACACTTGTTGCGATAAGTCTTGTGTTAATAAAATAAAATAAATTCCTTCGAGTTCATAAAAATCTCTCTTTAAAATGTCAGTTCTATTCGAAATACAGACCGTTCAGGAGACTATAGTCCGTTTTTTTTAGCATTAGAAAGAACTTCGCAGAAGTAAGCTTGTGGTTCCAAATCCGGCACTTTTAGCGGTAATAATTTGAAGTAAATTATATGTATTGACTATGCTACATTAGATAATTCAATAATTATTAACAATTAAAGAGCCTGATAAAAACTGCACGCTTGCTTCTTCTAATGCTAAAAAAACGGACTATAGGTTAAAATCATAAAAAAAAAGTAAAAAGTGAAATCGATAATGTACCTGAACGCTACTCTACTGTGAAAAACATCACAAGCCATAAGCCCTGTGGAGTTGAAATAGTACCCGGAGCGAGGTAGCACCATACTAGCGAAGAGTGATACGGACAGGATCCACGTAATGCTTATCACTAACACGCAACCCTGAAAAAAAAAGATAGTTTTAGGTTCGACGCCAGATGTCGCTGCAAACCTTCAGATATCTAGTCACCGTTAACCCTTTGTGTCAGAAATTTTTATTAATTATAAAATTTTTAGTAATAAAAGCGTAGTGTATGGCTTATGATGACTAAAATAAGGGAAAAAGAAATTTTGACAATTTTGAAGGGGATGTATGGGATGTATGTAAATAGGTGGTTGGTATACCGGGTGTGGCCTGTAACACGAGCAAATAATTAAAACATAGATTGTACTCCTCAAACGGTGACACTTTTGTTCAACAACTTTTAAAAATTATGAAGTATTCCCCTCCCTATTTTTCATACAAAATAAATATTATATCAATGGACGCCATCGCCACGCCATATCATTGTGATTGACGTTGCTTGTCAAGCCTTAAACATAACCAAATTCGCAATACATTGCGTCTTTGAATAACCTTTTAAGTGTATTAAAAATCAAACTACAAGTTATTTTCAAAAGTCGCTGAACAAATGTTAGTGAGTATGAGGAGTACAGCCTACAGTTTAATTTTTTGCTCATATTACAGGCCACACCCGGTAGATGACCACCAGGACGAAAAGAGTTAAGCAAAGGCCTGCTTCCTGTTCTATCTTGTTTATGTCATTACAAACATACATTACAAGCGGTCGACTCAAATAAAATACGACTGGCTTTTAAAAGTTTTCAAATGTCGGTAAATTTCTCCGTAGATTTGTTTCAAAGTCCACAAGTTATGAATGTGTTTAGACGAACACAAAGTAAAGAAAACTTTACAAAACCTAAGCCAGCTTGAACTCACAATGCAAAGAGCCAGATAACTTTGTGGTGGAAATATCTAGTAAAATAAGAAAGGTGTTTAGATGCCAAAGCCTTGTTTGAGATGGGTGATTTACACGGAAAATGTGTTGGTATATTTTAGAACAACATAATGCTATTTAGGTAACAAACGCGGCGTTGTCCAAAATAATGAGCAAGTTTTAGTATTTTCATTTTAAGCCCAGAGTTTTAAAAGAATATCACATAGCTTAATGAGGCTTAAACCGTTACTGAAATATTTAGAGCAATTATTGAAAGCAGTTACTGAATTAAAGTTAATTGCAATCGGGTAACTTTTGTTGCTGGATACTCACATATACAATTTTAATAGCTCATTTTAATATAGATTTTGTCTGAAAGTAGGTACAACAAATCTTAAAATTATCTTTATCTGGATGACAACAATAGAATGTCTGATGGTGAAAATAATAAATAATTGGGTCTCACGTCTCACCTTTACTTGCACTACTCGTGATTCCAAAGAAGTTACAACTACCCCTAGGTTGTAATTGCCCTGATCTTACTTAATGCTTATAGGCCAAACTGTATATTATTTCATCAAAATGAAACAGGAACCAACTTACCTTTTTACTTGAATGTTTTTGGTAAGTATTTGGATGAAGCAGAAAGAGATATCTGTCGATAGCCATACAGACTAATATGACAGCACTCTGTTGGCTTACTGCTCCCCTCAATAAGGCCTGTGAACATTCAAATGGATCAATTTATATAATCATTGTTCATATTAATTAAACCAGCACACGTATTATAGTCGCGCATTTAATAATATGATGTTAGCGTTCGATTTTTAAATAACATCTTAACCCTTAATTCATAAACGTTTACTAAAGTTGACAAGCCGTTAATAATCGTTTGTCCCTTTCCATCATGAATCATGACAATAAGATATATGTTTAAGATCTTGTCGTATACGATGTACAATAAGCGCGACCGTATCCGTCATACGTCATAATCATAATATGAAAATGCTGGCCATTATATATTATTAAGAAGAATATGATAATTAGGTTTGTCAATGTCACTGTCTATCATAACTTGAAGAAAAATACAATAAAATTAATTTCATAGTTTGTTATTGAGTTGCGCTAGTTGCTCTTTATCCTCAATTCATTAAACTTTGAAAAGTGAGAAACCCTGAGGCCTTTAAAAGACAGAGGAGAGCGGCGGGAGTTGTAAGTTAAAATATAATTAGCTGAAAGTACGTTTTGTATACGTAGCTAAAAGATTTTATACTGTGTGTGGAAAGTCCAGACAAAAAACCTTTAGGTATTCAGTCAGCCGTTCGTAAGAAATCACCTAGGATGTAGTACCTTTTTAAACATATTTCATTCACTTTTGCTTAAAGATTTTTCCAATAACTTTCGTAAACATATTCCACTACGATGTTTGAGTACCTACACGTAAATATTCTGATACGCTTGGCTGTCACCGAAAGAGTGCGAACTTGTAACCTGTAATTTCTGTTTACCTTACCCATGCTTGTTGGAATTATTACGGACAGTGATTAAACGTTAATAAGATAAAATGTCATACAAAAAAGTATACAAAATACAATCATTTTCAGCCTACTCTCGTCCACTGCTGGACATAGGCCTCTCCTATTGCACGCCATTGAGCACGATTTGCGGCAACTCTGATCCAGCTCTTGCCAGCCGCCTTGCGAAGGTCATCGCTCCATCTAGTCTGAGGGCGTCCTACGCTACGTTTGCCGGTGCGCGGTTTCCACTCGAGAACTCGTCTACCCCAACGGCTATAGGTTCTAAATACAATCTAGTGTTAGCTAAAACATACATATTTTTATGCCGAAACCTGCCGTAACTAAAACCGAAACATCGGTCGGATACTAAACTGTCACGTAAGCAATGACATCATTAGAATAGCATGTTAAAGCCCCGAAAGTACAATAAAACGGAATCGCTCGTCAGTGGGTCGACAGGAAGGCATAAGTTGGTCGCTGGAGTTTGAGCGAGTTTGTGCTCGGTCACCGTGTACCATTACACGATAGCACAAGCCCAGTGATGTGACATTCCTGAGAATATAATATATCTCAAATGAGAGTATTCTCCTCTTTGCATGTTTTCTCGTAATAAAAAAAATACAAACTTCGAATAACTTAATATTTTGTCAAAAGTTGGATTGATAGCAAATAAAAGAATATCAAACTAGTAGCAAAAGATAAGTTTATTCTTCGTACAGTCACCTGCAATCATATGTTACACTACGAAGGCCGCAATTATATCGGACGCGCACTTATGTATGGCTCTACAAATAAGATCATGTCAGATATTTTTGCGGCCTTCGTATTGTAACATATTATTGCAGGTGACTATACCTAAGTATTTTAAGTTTCTCTGCCCTTAGTTAGTCGTAGAGATACGTGTAATGTCCTCTGAGTCCGATTTTTTGAGTTTGTGAGTGCGATGAAGATTGAAGGGTTATTGTATTGTAGGCACGCTAATGTTCCTCCTGTAGGCTTAACACAGGAGCGCCGTGACAGTACCTCGTCCGGAGATAGTAGTCTACACATCCCTCTCTAATTAACACAGTATAAAAAAACGAGTAAGTACCTAGTCTATATCGTTAGTGAGATACTTACGAGGCGCTCCTGTGCTAATCCCGCACATCACAACACTAGTTAGACGATAGCGCAGCCCGCCATCACAAGTTTTACCAACTTTATTGTTCGCGGATCAGCGCCTACACCCCTAATAATTACTCTTCAAAAACTTGAAATGCTTTCGCATCTTCAAAAGCTTTAAAGATAAATTGCTTAAAGTTTGAAATTTATATTTATTATATTCCGATACTTTCAAGTTTGAGTATCAAAGTGTAATAATCGATTTTATCACAAGTATCTACCCCACAAACACGCCCTTAATAAGTCTGCAGATAAAGTTTGTACATAATAAGCAGAAAATGTAAGAAAAAAGTCACGGTACTGAATACTGTCCTTAGTATCCGATTACCGTTTAACTTTGCCTCTTCATTTGAAAACTTTTTTTTCTGTTTCAAAGTAGCAACTTTACTCATTTTCTCTTCGTCTCTTGTTTAAATAAAGTTTTAGCAGGGACACCGTAGCCTCTACTTTGTTTTAAATGGATTAAGTAACTCTCTTAAAATTTGATGGAAAATTATTTTTCCTATTTCAACACTTACCCTTTTTCGATTTGATTTCTCAGTTCAACCAAATCCACAAGATAAGAATCCATAATAATAGCGGGGGAACCTTTTCTAAATTGAGTTCATACCTGTATTTGACAGAAAATCTCGCCGTAGGGCCAACACTTGTAAAGCGCTGGAAGTAGGGCCACGGGAGCTACCAAGATTCCCGTGAACAAGTCGTTAAGAGCCAAGGATGTCAGCAAATACCTCGGCTGGAAAAATATCGTAATTTAAGACGTGATAATTTCATTAAAGACTTAAATTAGACTGCACAAATAAGTAATTACCTGATTTTCGATATATTTGATATACCTCCGATTGCTAAGCACGCAAATAAGAACTAGGTTTGCGAAAACTATGCCCATAGATAGAGCGAATATGAAAAAAGCTTTGACTATATCAACTGGAGCGGGAAAAGTGGTAGGCCAGCCTTTGCCGTTGAACCAGCAGGAACTGTTGACGAGAGATGGCGCTACGAGCAAGGCGCCTTTGGTCGAGTCGAACATAGTCGGCGCCTGCTCTTAGCAGCGCACAATTCTCTTGAATAAGGCATTTAGATCACATGCGCAGCACTAGTATCTATAGTTTCATCGGCGTTTATCCACTCGTCTTTCCTTTTGACGGCGCGTTTCAAATTTTCATTTTACGTTTATAAGTTTATCTACAAAACTTAGTTATTTTTCCAACCCTTCATCGGCCCCTTCTCATCCGCTGTTGTCGTACCTGTAACAAACAATATTAAATTTAATGATACTTAACTTTTCTGATTCATTTAAAAAATACAATGTCAATTCAGAATACAACATCGTTATCTCGAGGCAAAATTGTAAAACATTCTCGTCACGTTGTTAAGGAAAAAGAAAACTTGATAAAATAAGGCGAAGTCTAAGATACTGAATCAATTTCACTGTCTTCCTGCCAGGATCAGTATAATAAATTGTCTCGTCCGTTGTGGACCTGATTTAAGTTTATTTATTCTTGAAATATTTTTGGTAACATTTTTTATCTAATAATGTTACAAATAGGCTTTACAATTATAATATTTTTCAATAAAACACGTAAGTTAATAGAACACATACAATTATTATAGTTTTCGAATAGAAAAAAAGCTAATTGTGAATTTTTTCTAGAAGTTACTATAGTGGCTTGACACAATTCATGATAAAATTTACTTAATTAATCTTGAGATAACTCAATGAAATACCTATTAAACTAGTGAACTTAATGAACTTAGTAGAAACTTTTACATGTTGTAATTTAGTTTAGAATTGTTAAAGAATAATACCTACACGTGGAAAAACAAAAACCACAATTTTTAGGGTTCCGTAACTCAAAAGGAAAAAACGGAACCCTTATAGGATCACTCGTGCGTCTGTCTGTCCGTCTGTCCGTCTGTCACAGCCTATTTGCTCCAAAACTACTGGACCAATTAAGTTGAAATTTAGTACACACATGGAAGTCTGTGACCCAAAGACGGACATGTAATAAAAACAAATGAATTTTAAGCATAGGGGGCTATTTTAGGGGGAATATGAGAAAATTAAAAAACCAAGTTTTGCCAACCATATCGTGTTACATATTAAATGAAAGGGCTTATTTTGAGGATCTCAAATATATTTTTTTTATAATTTTATATGAAACAATTTAGAAGTTCCTCCCCCCCCCTTATCTCCGATACTACTGGGTCTAAAATTGTGAAATAAATACACATAATAGTTCTTTACCTCTAGATGACAGGAAAACCTATAAGAAATCTAGAGTCAAGCGTGAGTCGGACTTAAGAAAAAAAACGCGGTTGGGCTGTTTTAGGGACACAGCCGTAATGGTTTACGTGAAACTCGGTGTGGACAGCTTTTACGAAGGCCGAAGGCCGAGCTACGCGTAGGGTCGAAGGCCCAAGCATCCCTCAGAGGCTTTTTAAAACGCACGAGTTGCGGGAGGTTAGTGATCAAACACAGAACAATTATAGTTCAATTGTCTGAATGCGAAGGTCGAAGGGCCTGAAGGCCCGGAGCCTCTGACATGTGCATGCTTTGGGCCATGCTGCATGCATGCAGCGATTGGGCCCGATACCTATAAATTACTGGAAAAACGTATAAGAAGTCTGCAACTAAGCGTGAGCCGGACTTGAGAATAAGAATTGTGGATAAGCTCTATCAGGGCCACAACCGCAATTGTTTATGTGAAACGTGGTGCGGATAGCTAGTGCGAAGGTTCGATGGCCAAGCTCTGCGTTGGGCCGAAGGCCTGAAGCATCCGAGAGAGGTGCGCCTCCACGCAAGGTCGAAGGATGAGCTTTAGGAGGTTAGTGCTCAAACAGAACAAATAATTGGTTTAAGTGCGAGTAGCTAAGTGAGAAGGCTGAACTGCCGTATATCAGAGGGTCTTCCGCGAACATCGAATTTCGCAAATTGCGGGGATTTCTCTTTTACTCCAATGATACCGTAATTAGAGTGACAGAGAGAAATGCCAGCAATTTGCGAACCTCGATTTCCGCGGTTATAGCCCTGTTATCTTGAAATAGGTAACAGAGATACGCATAACAATGAAAAAAAAAATGTAGGCACTATCATAATACTTGAACAAAATTAAAAAATGGGGTAACTAACTATCCTAAGATAGCCAATTAGCCAGCCGTGTGTGGACAAATTGAATGAACAGTTGAATGTACTTATGAACTTCGCTTTGCTCGGTCGTTCGAAAATGTGTGCAGTACGGAACCCTTGGGACGCGAGTTCGACTCGCACTTGACCGGTTTTATTATTTATTCATCCACAAAGTAGAAAAACATTACACTTTATGCTGCTGGACAAACATAGAAGCTCGTTAAAGTAATCTAAAGTCGCGCGCTGTCTTAGGAGTCCCCTGCAAACATTTGAGGCTAACCAATTTACGAATAAGTGTTTGTCTCTCACTACACCTTTCAATGTTATCTGCTTCAATACGACCACTAAGTATATTCTTCCATTTCTAAAGCAACGAAACAAATATTAGATAGTAAATTTAAATGTACAGGTAGAAGAAAAAAAATTATGCAACTCGCTCGCATTCTCATCTCTTGAACAAAGCAACGAATAAGACGTATGCGAGACGTGACATAATATATCCAAGGAAACTCGTAGAGATTTTTCTTAGTTGGGACTTTTTAAAGATTGGTGGCGACGCCACTGTCAATTTCCTGAAGGAAATCGAATTCCGTGGCATCGGGAAAAGTGGCCTTATAGTGTAGTTTCAATAGTAACATTATTTTATGTTCAGTGGATGCCAAAGAAAAGTATTTAGTTTTACCTTGTTACAACGGAGTAAGATACAAAATATAAACAAACATGTCTCTAAAGTCAACTCTGTGAGAGTTTGATGAGAAATGTATTAGACGCCGTGTTAAACCACACGTAAACGTAACATTGCGTACGCGATTTATGTATTTCGTGTCAGGACTTCATGTTTAAATTTGTAATAATGGATATACTGAAATTGTGATTATATCTCAAGCAGAGCGATTGATTTTTGAGTAATTACTCATTTTCGACATGTAAATTGGTTTTATAGACAATAATTTTTTTTTTTTTTTTGTATAGCCTATATTGTGTCCCACTGCTGAGACAATAATTATCCAACATAAATTTTATTGGCAAGTCTGTTATTTTGCTGGAATATGTTGACCGCTACGCAGCGCCGCTGCGAACTATATTTAATTTTAACTGTGGGTAATTATCTGACACTTCATCAAAAACGGTAATTTCCAATTTAAATTTATTAGTTATAACACTTTAACGAATATTTCATTAATCGCCAATATTCTCTAGCATGCTTCAGTTTCCCCATGCTCTCCTATACAAAATATTTTACTCACTTCGTCGGGTATGAAAATACGTTTACGCCACTTACATTGGGTTGCTGGAGAAAAAGAAAAGTGGCAAAAAAATATTCGAAAAGTTTTACATTTACTACATACCTATTGGACTTATTTATCATTTAGGCACATATAATAATATGTTGAATATAGTGTTAAGCATGAAATAAAAGCATTTTATTATTGCTATATCCGGTTTGATGAGTAAGTAAGTATTAATAAGTAGGTACACACATTAATAGGTAGGTAGGTAGGTAGGTACTTTAGGACAATAAAGTTTATCCTTTTTGTGATAATTTTCTGTTAACATAGTGTAGTTATTCTTTACCAAAAAAGGATATTTCCCGATATTTATGAAAAATCTTTTTTAAACCGATTACTGTCAATCATAGCATATTTTTTGTTATTTTAGAAATAATTAAAAAGCAGTTTTAGTCATAAATGGATAGATATGGCACAAATGTATTCTCAGCCGATGACTAATTGACCTTCGTAATCCTTATGGTTGCCACGTTTATTCAAGTCACTCGGCTGTAAACGTCGGGAGGTCAGCTAGGGATCTTAACAAGCCACTGGCACGGAATGACCGTTTGGCGGAACCTTTGAATATTAATACACAAACATAGCATTCCTCTCTTTAAGATTTTCATAACTTGGTTTTTAATACTTGTTTATTGTTTTACCTACGCCCAGGATGTTAAATATAGGTACATTTGTATAAATGTATGGATGTAAGTACATATACAGTTTATTCAAACTGGGAGCAAGCAAGGTAAATATTTATTTTTTCCCCGTACATCTGTGTTGTTTAGTATTTAAATTTTGTTATTGTACAATACTTGATGACAAAATAAAACTACATGAAATTTAAACGTTGCTGTTTCATTTTCTACAAATGGGAGAGCCAAAAAGAAAATGCATAAACTAGACGAATATGTATGCTTCGGGGCTCGTATATAACTAAAATTATGTAAATCTAGTCTACCTAGAATCTACTTAAAACAACCTCTCCCTAACCAAGAAAAAAGTCTAACATTAAGTCATCTCATTTGGCGTCACTACGTCTGCTATAATAGTTGCTTCGTGTTCGTTTATATAGTAAACACGAATAAGGATAAAAACAGAATGGAAAATATCGTAACGTAATAAAATAATATAAAAAGTATATAAAAGCATTTATTTTGCATTTTGATGACCCCATTTGTAATGCTTTAAAAATTATAAAAACTTCTTTTTAAATGATGAACATTCGTTGCTAAAATCGATTTCTTGCATCCCTAGTACACAGTAGTTTGCCCAAAACACAGACCTCGAAACGCATACTTTTTGAACACTCTGACTCCAAACTGATATTTCTCATCTTGAATTATTTATAGCACCCTTAAATTTGGCAGGTGTCTGAACAGTGTACAAAATCTTTGACCCTCTTTTATATTTTTTTTCTTACCCAGAAGCATTGATACTATTGAGCACCGACGAGCTTTGAACTTTAACACGACCTGTGTTTTCTGTCAAATGAAGGGTTAATTAACTACGTTCCTGTTAAATTGTATGAACATGAGTTTAATATATCGTCTCATATTGAATAATGAATACATGAATAGTGCACTTCTAATTGACATTGCTGTTTCTTTTTTTTTTCGCAGGGGTAGGTAAATACATTTACGTATCTATCTCACCCCCGAGCTGCGAAGGCCCGTTGGAAATGTGGTGGTATGTGGGACTCGCTCTGTTACTCAGAGGGAAGGAAGGAGAATACCCAATAACTTGCCCCGCGGTATTACCCTCTCTGCCGTTATTGGGGAGCATCATGAGGACATTAGTGTCACCTATCTTTGCTCAGTCAATCATAGCATCAAAAATTCACTGAATCCACGCTAACAAAATTCATAGCACGGTCAAAAAAAGCAAATAGCAAAAAGCATAGCAAAGTCAACTCGGGGCACGAAGAAACGACACGTTCCTAACTTAATATTCCATATGATAGACTTCTAGGCACCGGTCGGTCTTTATTTTATCACAATATTATGTTATATGATTGCTGTGGATTGCTCTCAAGAGCTCTAGAATCTCATAAAAGCCGTAGCTCTCTCGAGGGATATTTATTTGTTGAGATTTTATATGTGATTTCAGCCGTCTCAGTTCAGTAGTCGTAGGCTATAAAATGATGCGTAGCAACAAAAAATCGTTTGATTTCCCTTTTATATGTCGCTTCGCTTTTTAGCCCGCATAGAATAATAAAAAGGATGAACAGTTGGAGAAAAAAATATTAATACGTACCTATGACGCAGTGCTACATTAGATTTTTACCTGTTTTACGGCGCAAAACTGACAAAGTGTAGGTGTTTGACTTTGATATTTATCCCAATTGCATCCTCAATAGGGACGATGATGACACATGTTGAATTTTATAACACAATCTAGTAAAATAGATCGGAAATGAGCAATTTGTGGATAAATATGTAAAAATAATATATGGAAATGATAATACATTTTTGGCAAAAATTTCATTTTTGGTGCAAGCTTTTATCGCTGACTGTACTTTTCTTACGTCAGACAACTAATACTCATCGAGACAATTCTAAAAACCCCTAACACAATTAGGTTGCGTTGTTTCATCACAGAGTTCCTATGACCACCTCCTGTCTCCATCATCAGATCAGCTCGATGGTACCATAATATTGCATTGTCATCCGATTTATAGGATCCGATTACAGACCGACAACGGGACAGGTGAAAGTAAATAACAGCTTGTAAAAATACAGGAATTGAAAGTTTCAATATTTAGGTTTTTTTTTAACTTTTTAAAGGTAAAAAGTAATGGTACCTACCATTCGATTGCATACATTTTATCAAAAGTGGCATTTTTACATGTATGGCAACTATACAACTACATTTAACGCAATATTTCGCCGAGAAAATCGTTGTGTTGGACGATGACGTCACATTCACTTATCGTTTTGTTAGGACCGTTTCGCGAGTGAAGTACGACTGTCGGACGTAAACTATCATTTCTGACTTTTTTATTGCTTTAATGTAATGGGTCCCATATAGACATTTAATCCTCAAAACAAACATAATCGACTGATAGTAAAAATTGCCATCAGCTTTTCCGTTACGGGCAACTAACTAACAATGGTCGTTTTATTTATCTAACAATGGCAATTTTTTTCCCCTAAAAAAGAGCACTAAGACAAACCTCTTATGAATATTTGACCCCATTTTTATAAATAATGTATTATTCTGTATTGCCTTTCTTAATAAAGGTCAGAACGCAAACGGAAGAATTAACTTAACTTTCATGGAGCTCAGTAAATTGTGTCATACATTTATATACACAGTATGTATTTATCGTAACGTAACTTAAAAAAAAAAGGTATACAGTGAAAGAAAACACTTCAAAAATCACAAGAGCTAGCTGCAAATTTCACTACAGAAAACATCACAAAAGAAACAAAAGTATTTTCACCGAGTTCAATTGTTTGCTTTCGCACAATCGCAAACCGTGTTTTGTCTGAAAGTGCTCCAGTGATACGCAAACACAATCCTAAAATTTCCCTAAATAAATCAGGTCGGCAGACTGTTTAAGCATTATTGGATTTTGCTTATTTTATTACCCGTTGTAAAAACTAATGAGCATAAAGTCACAATACTTTATTGTCAGACACGTATATTTACCTACACAGAAGGATATTTTTCAAGTTCTGTCTTAACTATTATTTTTGTTTGATTTTTTTATAAGCAGGTAGGTACATTCATTAATTTTTTTTCGTTTATGGAATTGGAGAATATTTAACTTTTAGGTTATATACCTTACCGGGTAATGACACCATAACGTAACGCTCTGATAATTCATGCCTGATATATATCTTCTAGCAAAACCTGCAATAAATCAAATCAATAGCAAAAAAAAACAATTCCCCAAAAAGTTAAAAAAGCCGTGCCACAAATCTCCCCACATCCGTAAAGTTCTGTCTCGGAACTACCCCCTACTAGTAAGAACTGTAAAAAAATAGGTCAAGATAATTATGATGTTCTTGAATGCGTGGATTGGGCGGATCGAAGCCTTATTCTGGCAGGGCGCGAACCGCCCACTGTGAAAGTTATGGCGGCGAGAGTCACGACCCATTGAACCATTTCCTATACAAAAGAAAGATTCTTGTTAGATGTAACAATTCGGTCGTTGCCTCGGATATTTTTGTCACTTTTGCGTAATTGCTTTTATTGTGTAGGGTGTCTTATTCGTTATTATAACCGAAAAGTCAGTCATGTAATAGTTGGATAGGTACTGTTAAGCAATAATGTGTCGACCCACATTCATATTTCAATAAGATGTCAACTCAAAAACTTTACGCTTAAAGTTGACATTTTATTGCAAAATGAATGCGAGATGACTCATTTTTGCTAAACACCATCCAGTTACAAACCATAATATATTATTTTAATTAATAGTTTGGTTCTATCTAGTCCTTCAGATAAATTGATAAAATCTTCTTAATAAATACACTCCATAAATTGGGACGCTATTTTCACAATAAGCAACCGGTCTCTAGGTTATGACGTGAGTCACGAATGATGAAAAAACTTGGTCACTTTCTTTTCGTTATAGTAATTAACAAGTCCTTTGATAATTATGATAATATAGTACATTACTACAGAGGCCGGGACAAAAGGGGTTGCCGGCCGAAGACATATAGACGGCCGAGCGAAGCGAGGCCGGATAGGTCTGAGCGCGGGCAACCCCATTTCCCGCCGAGGTATGTATAGTGCTTTTCTCAAACATGCAATGAAATAAATAAAATAAAAAATCCACGAAACCCAAGTTTTATTTACAGAAAAAACTAAAAGTAAACTACACCCAAAATATAACCAACACGTACCTATATCATTATCACGCGTATGTTTTACACGAGTCGTGTATTTTTACTACCCGTATATTTTCATGTATCTTTGATTTTTTCGCCTTGTATCCGCCTGACTGTCATTTTCGTCACAAAGGTTTACATAGTCTTTCATGTTGATATCATGTTTCACATACATCGTTGCTTTATGCATGGAGTAAATAAGTATAATTTCCACAGTGTTGACGAATTTGTACTTACATTCATTTAAAATATGCCACAAAACTGTTTCTAATAAACTGTAAGCCATTTTTCTTAGTTTCTCAAATAATAAAATTGCCATAAGCAACCATATACATACTTCGTCTTTGACTTGGCGGCAGAGGCAGCAAGTTATTTAAAATCAATTCTGCTTACGCTGCCAATTCCAACACATACGATTACAATTAATATTAATTTCATTATTTCGTCGGAACTCATATTAAAGTCAAAAAATCAACAACGCACCATAAATCCAATAAAACAGAATGAATATTTTTCAACTTTACCTCCATAACAATTAAAAAAAATCACTACGCGTGTTTGAGTAGACCTTTTTACCGCTAACGTTTAGATGAAATATTTTAAATATTTTTATTTGTGTATTTAAATTTATAATTTAAAATTATAGAATGTATTATTTATTAAGTTCATGTTGATTTTATACTAATAAAACTGCAAATTATAGCAAACATAGTTTTTTTTTTTTTTTTTTATAGGCGTAGTGGCAGAGTGTCATTACGAACCATAAAGCAATAACTGCCTCTAGTTTTTTTTAATGGATGAATGCCACGATGCTGTGTCACAAATATCTGTGAAATGAAAATTAAAAAAGAGGACTTTGCCGGCCTAGGCCTGCAAGATGTGTATGAAATTCCATTAAAGATAAAGATAAAAGATAAAAAAGATAAAAAATAGTTTATTCAAGTAGGCATATTACAATACGCTTATGAACGTCAAATAAATTTACCGGCTCCAACCGTACACCTCTGCCCCGAGAAGATTTAAATCCCCCCTCAATTGGAGGAGGGTATCCCAATATGGGACCGGCAACAAACTCGGCGGGACACATCTTTTCAAAACATTATTACATCTTATAATTAACATGCATTACGAGTAATTAATACAATTTAAGTTACTATAGAATTCATGCAATTATACTCAGTGAGTACATAACTTTATAGAATTTGATATAAAAAATAAACATATATGCACATGAAATCACAAATACGTAGCTCTTTCAGAAAACAAATCAAATCTTACAAAAGGAAAAGAAAATGAAATCAATAAAAGAGATGAGAATACATATTATATGAATGTACCTAACTGATTGTTATGAGATGCTTTCATACAATTTGATGTGCTTTCTTACCTGAGCTGAGTCACCTTTAACTCTACACATAATACAATGTTTTTAATTGCTACTTGTCGTTATTACAGTTTCTGGTTTGGACCATGCATGTTTGTCTGTCAAGTAGTCCTCGACTCTGTAATAAGCCTTCAACATCAATGACTTTTTTAAGTAATTCTTAAGAGCTGGAAAGGGTAATCTTAAAGCATCCTCAGGTAACTTGTTATAAAAATGAATGCATTGCCCAACGAATGACTTCTGTACTTTACGAACACGAAACTTTCTGATAGCAAGCTTATTTTTATTTCTAGTATTATAGTTATGGACATCAGAATTCTTAGTGAAGGAGTCTAGATTCTTAACAACATAAATAATACTATCATATATGTATTGGGAAGCTACAGTTAAAATATTAATTTCTTTAAAAAGTTTTCTTAATGATTCACGCACCCTTAAATTATATATAGAACGAATGGCTCTCTTTTGTAAGACAAATATAGTCTGTATGTCAGCTGCTTTGCCCCAAACCAGAATACCATATGACATTACACTATGAAAATAACTATAATAAACAAGGCGAGCTGTCTCAACATTAGTCAATTGTCTAATTCTCCTCACAGCGTAAGCGGCCGAACTTAATTTGTTAACGACCTTTTGTCCTAGCCGCACCTGAAACGTCATACTTCGCAGCCTATTATAAGGAACATAACATCAATATTTCATTGCATGTTTGAGAAAATTATATTACACTATTTGTGTTGGTAACTGACTTTTTTGCCAATGATCAAAGCAGCGTTGACTATAAAAATATTTGCCTCATTTGTAATAGTCTAGCGATTTGTAATAATTATATGTCTTAATATCCAAAAGCCGGAAATAAAATCGTGTTAGAAAATGTGAGCATATTTCTACTTCGATAATCTAAGGGCCCGATTTGGATTTTAAAATAGACATCTATTAGATATCTTTTAGATATCACCAAGATACGAGAACGATATGTTTAAGATCTAACCTGTCAAATTTGACATTTGCGCGATTCTGGAGATAGTCTTGAACGATTTCCACAAGATATGACTTAGAGATCCAATTCACATCTAATAGATATCTTACTCTATCTAACGTAAAAGTGACATTGGTTGCCCGAATTGCGCTGCAAAAAAGAACTAGTTGGTATCTAAACTATAACGTATCTAGAATGGATCTAGTACGTGTCGTCTCTTGTGAATATCTTGAAGTTCGAATACGGCAGGGGTATTTGTACGTTACGTACCTATGTTGCTTGTACAACCATTTGTTTGTCTATCTAAACATTGTGTACAAAGTAGCCCGGAGCTCTATCTTAGTTTTGGGCAGCTATTTTAAGATACACGTACGTAAGTACACGTACAGTAAATCCCAGGGTAAGCTCAAGCTAAGAAATACCAGATATACCTTGTATATTTACTCTAGTTTAACGTTGAAAGCTGCAGCTTAGATGCAGCTATACATTAATGACGAGATCATACGAGTATTTCCCCAAGATCATATTTGCAAGGAAGATTCAGATACAAAAGACGATCAGCGGCCAATAATTTGTTCTACGAAGGGGCAGTCTTTTGTCCTTCGTTGCCCACACAGTGCATCCTATGTGTACAGGTGTTTTTTATAAATAAAATATTTGCATATCTAAACATGACATTCAGTTATCATGCTATTCAGTTAAGACATTTTCAAAACTCTTAATTTGATTTATAAACAATAACCACGTATAGTTTTTAATAGAACCACGGGCCTGCATCTCATGATATCACAAATAACTTACAATACTCGTAACTTAGTACAAATATGAGTTACTTAGGTACAGTAGTGATGCCCTAACTAAACTAAATGGGTCAGGGATATGTTCTACTTGGCTCATGAGCTGTGTGACGCAACTGCTGCGGACTCCTGCTTGTGTGTCTACTGTATAGTGTGTACTGTGTATGATTGTGTAGGTAGGTATATATGTATGTGCTGTGTCTTCCAACTGCCCGGTAAACCCCCAGGGCGGGCTCCGATCTTCCTGTTTGTGTTTATTGGCTTATTTTGACGTTTAATTTACTGAAACGAGCAATGGACTTAGCTAGTTAAGTAAATATGAAATAAAAGTTGTTATATCCTGCGGCGACAATTTGTGAAATTAAAAATATATTAACTCAGACTAGTTGTTAAAATAACAAATTAAACAAGCTGCCTTACATGTTATTAATTACCTATGTATTGTTAATTGTGTCTATGTAATGTTCATTATTAATTGCTACATTGATCATGTATAAAGGAAGGGCCTGTTGCCAATTGTGTGTATCAACATCCAAACGTCGGAGGTAATTTTAAAACTTTTATACGCAAAAGTCCTGTTCTCGTAATTAATGAAATAATGTTACAAATATTTCCAAGCATTGCATTTAAAATTTTTATTTCCTAATATCGGCTTCGAACGACCGGACCGGGTCATAAAAACGCTTTTACGATTTTCATTTTTCCATAAAATATAGCCGTACCTTGAAATATTATTTGCTTAAATATGGCTATGCCTACGCAATACTTCGTAATTCAAATGCGATAGGTCGAATATAACGTAACTATTGTATCAGCTGGTTCTCGGATAGCAGTCATAAAAACACAAAGGGAGATGTTACGATGTGATTTAAAGGCTCCAGAAATAAGGGATTTTTCCTCCTCGAATGTTTGTTTTTAGTATTCGGCAATAATGTTACCGAAGATGTGCTGATTGAAAACCTACGAGCTTACTAGTGTTTTGTTTGTTGAAAAACAAGAACGACTTTTTTCATAAACGTGAAACGTTTTTGTGCGTAAAGGCACTTTGAGATGTCTCCTTTTTATCATCAAACGCGCTGTCTGGATACGGAACGTTATTCAAGTAGACAAAGCGATTTTTATAGCCTTAACATACATAATAAACATACTTTGTGCCCAGCAGTGGGACACTCAATAAGGCCACAGAAATAAAAACCTCTACTTGGACTTATATAACATTTTAAATTTGGAATAATAAAATTTTGTCCACACCAAAAACTGATAGGAAAGTTGCATTGCAAGACTGGCAAAGTAAATTTGATGCTATTAGTAATATGTGTAGATTTTAAGTTAGGAAATTGTATGTAAATTATTTAAGTAGATTTTAAGATTGACTTTGATTTGTATTTGATGCTGAATTGACTGTTAAATTGTGATTTCCAATGATAAATAGTTACTCACGTTTATTTGGATTTGATTTGTTATATTTTCAGCCAGTATCTTCCTCGTAATAGTGTAGTGAAAATTTTTGTTTCACTCGGAAGTTTGTTTAAACCTCAAAAAGCTCGCAACGCTCAAGATTCCACTTTTTTAAACAACAAACAACAATTTTGCCCTTACCTTTCCTTATCCCGATTTGCCATCGTTTATGATTTTTTACTGAAAGAGTTAAATATACCTACTATACACCCGTACCTTTATATAAAAATAATAAAAAACCGATCACATTTTGTAATAAAATTAAAATTAACACGTAAGGGTATTATTTGGTAACAGTATGAAATAGGAAATAGAATACCAGTTTCACCGCCATAAATAAAAAACAACACAAACAAAGGCATAATTCAATTTATAAAAGCTGATAATGTTCCGACTACGGCAGAACCATGTCGGTAATGTTTTCCAAGGTGAGTTACAAGTTTCGCAATGTCGTTAATTCTAGCGAGCAGACCAAAAATAAGCTGACCAAGACCATGTTGGCACTAACCTTCCAACTTTACCTTTTATGGGCCCGTTACGTCGATGGATGTTTCCTAGTTTCATTATTGGCGACTGCCACCTTTGGAAATGGTTTTAAATTCGGAGATAGTCTTAGAGCAGTATACAAACAGTAACTTTGTAAAAATACTGCTGTGAAATAAACTTAGCGCTGAACCCCAATTTAATTATGGTTACAAGATGAAATATTACTAATAAATAATATTAATACATAATTAATGGGAATTCCTATCCCACAACTAACTTATTAACCCGTAGATTTATCTTATAAAAAAGGTAAGTTAGTAGAATAGGTAATGTTTCTTAGCTATTCCGCCTTAAAAAAATAAACCTATTTAATACTAATAATAAAAAATAAAATAAAGAGAATAATAAAATAAAATTAGTATGTACGTATATAATAATTTCGTATATTAGTTAACGCCTGATTAAATTCATTACTATCCTGTTTAGGTTAGTACACACAATCTGGATACAGATATGGGACGAAAAATTTAAATTTCAATGAAACGGGCTAAAAGGTAAAACTACCCTAAAATTTATTTTACAACTCCCCATTATTACTACAGTCGCTTATGAACCCGGTAGTCCCGGTACGCTTCATTGGGTGATTAAAGTTTTTAATGAAGCTCTTAAAGCTCGTTTAAAACTACTTAACATGGTACTAATTGTGGTAATAAAGGTCGAACTTACAATGCTTAATTATCATATTTACGGACGGTTTTAGAAAAAAATATGTTGAGTCGGACTAGCACCCCAAAAATTCTTTTTTTGTTAATCCAAAATCACACTTGACCGGTGTATATCATTAAGTATTAGTTGATTATAATATGTAGTACATTTAATGCATTATTTTTATAATCACACTTAATATAATAATTTAAAAAAATGTGTGCTTTATTTTACAATATTTTTTATTTGTATTATGCTATTAAGAATAGCGAGTAGATAGGTACATACCAGCCTAAACTACATATACACTAACATAAAAAATATCATGCAAAATAATTTGATAATATTGATAATTTCCGCGAAATTTCAATAGCGAAACGGTGTTTTAAACTTCAAATTTTCTCAACCAAACGCAAATAATTAAAATTAAAGCAAGTACTTAAAGTAATTAATTAAATTAATAATTATTTTAGGCTGCCCGGCCAACTATAACGGACTTTACTAGAGCTATTTATTTAACATAAATATAAAACTATATATACGTATAATCCCCCTGTTATACCCTCTAGTTGTCCCGAAAGCACTTACACGCTTTTCTATGTATCGAGATTTCCGCGCACGTTTTCAATTTGTCACCGAGGGGTTAGAAGATAACAATCAACTTAACCCAAGCAATTGTCTTGAAAGTGTTTTTCAACAAACATAGCCTACAAACACAGAAAATGGTATTCAACTGAGTGTCAGCAGGCTATCAAAAGACAGTGCGCCCCCTACACCTGATGAAAAATCAATAACTACATTTGCATAATAATGTCGACACAGGCAGTGATGTGTGCTGTGGGAATTAAATGTTACTTTTATCCAGTATATTCAATTATTCATATTCCCCTTGGGACATTCATATAAGGAAACATTGAGGAATATGAAAAACACGGAAACGTAATCTGATTTATATTCAGGATTGAGGTTGAAACTTTAAGGAAACGTTTTGAGGCGCTTTTTATTATAAGAGAGAGAAAATATGATGTCGGGAGAAAAACAAATGGAGATATATTCCTAGGCCATGGGAGGACACCAATTTTATTTTTAAGAACAGGAATATTCTTATTTTAAGTATAGGTTATGAATACGTTCTGGATTAGATACGGACCGATCCATTCATCTGTCAGTGTCAAAAGTGATATATCCACAGAATAAATAATAGTACTAGGTACAGAAGACTCACTCTCTAACTAAACGCGTCTGTCACGATCAGCACAGATAGGGCCGCTAGATGGCGTCAGCGCCACGCACGGCTTATGGCAAACCCCAAAATTGGGGTCGAAAGGATGTACTTTTAGCTACCTGTAGCAAAGCGACGCTATCGCGGAGTGAGTCACGCCTGACATATCTTTAACCAAAAACGAAGTATTTTATCGCGACTTTTTACTGCGGATCATCACCGAAAAAAGTACATCACTACTTACATAAGAACATACATTACGAATGCTTAAACAGCGTAGGTACATAACGAAGTGGGAATCGTGAAAGGCAAACATTCAGATGATGTTTAAGTATAAACTTTACATTGTACAATATTATTACTTTATGGCTGTTTAAATGGGTAACAAGCCACGTAGCTTAAGATAAGTATAAAGGACATAATGGTGCTTCCACACTGCATTTGTATAACTTTATATAACCCTATGATGTTAAGGAAATAAATTATTAATTTTATTTTATGTATTTTATTTTAATGGATCCTGAGTTTGACATATTAATATAAGAAGAAAAAAATCTAACTAGCTTTATTTAACATTAGTGGGTATTCTTATTACTTCTTCTTTATATAATTCTTAATTATAATTTTTATCAAAAAGCTTTTCATTTAAATACTACGAGGTTATGTTAGATTAGACAATACATAAATAGTTGGGCATTTCTCAGGAGGGCCGTTTTTACGTGTCCGGGGCAGTAATTGATTGAATTTACTGTTCAATAAATCTGAATTAATTTAGGCATGATCTTCAGCTTATATTCTGTCTGGGACACTATCAAATTATTTATTTATTATTTAAATAATACAAGAAAAAGAAATTCAAATGCCAAAAATGATGTTCGGTGGGCGTGTCCCGCACCCAGATTTTATGAAACAAAAAAATATTACTCAAGATGGGGCATTAGATCGGAGTTATTATGGGTATTCACGCATAGGGTATTAGTTAGCTTATCATATTCTGTATATCACAATAATGTGTTTGCTCAACACATTGAATAAAACCAAATTTACGATGTGTCCCGGGCTAGTGACTGACATCGGTGTAATTTGCAAAACATGTCAGTACTCCTTCAAAGTTGTAGACCAGGAACTCAGTGTCTCAAACATAGTATGCTTTAGTTGTGCCTTAACCGTTGAATAAAGTAGAGGTACAGTCACAGTACAATAAAGTGATTTTTTAAACGTTTCTCCGTCCTTCGCTGGGTTTGGTCCTATGTTTTTTTGAGATCGGTGGTGCAATTTACTCCGAAAGTTTTAGTGCAATTATCGTTATGTAAGTGATTAAGAAGTCATCGAAAGTACGTAAATCCACCATTATTACATCTCCTCTGTATCGTTCATGCAATTTCTGTAATTGCTAAAAAGCGATTAATTTTGATATCGCTGGTGTTGATTTCCCTGGTTTCGGTGGATTTTTTGACCACCGATATCAAACAAGTGATCACTGAATTCAAATCCTGCTTTGTAAACTAGTTTGTTGTACTAATTTATCATGTCTAAAAAGTGAAAGATACGTTGTACAAACGTAAAATTATGTTTGTAAGTAAATTATGTCATAGTAGGTACACAAAATCACTAGTTCACTATGAGTAGTTTTTTAAACCAGACGTATAGACCCAATGTTTCTTTCTCTGTCTTGATATTCTTTTCCAACCAATTAAGTAAATTATGTTCGTTGTCCTCTGTATCACCGGAGGCCCTACACCTCGATACCTTTAAACATGTCAGCCATGTTTAATAAATGTAGTCAATTAGATCCCACTTCTTTTAAAATAACTTGTGTATGTAAGTACTATGCAAGGTGAACCCAAGGGACAGGATGTACAGAACAAGGGATTAAAAATAAAATAGCATTCTAATGTCGAGATCGCTTCAAAGGCACTGAGCGTACCTACTGATCGATATTTCTAAAGCATAGCCATAGACACAAATTGAACACAGCAAATGTTTTAACAATCCTCAATGTCTTATGTCTTTGTCAACAACTTTGTTACAATTTAGCTCAAGTGTTTGAGGGTGCTGGAGATCATAATTAATTGGTAATTGGATCTTCAAGCATTACTCAACTACTTCAAATATTATAGTTTTAATTTGACGGAGTTCACGCTTTTAAATTCTTTATTTAAAAAATACTTGTTTTCCGTATTGCATCACATTGCTTTATAAGTACATTAAATATTTAATGAGTATTGAACACCACTCAAGAGTGTATTGTTTATCGGGTGCAGGTAACATAAGTTTTTTTTAGATGCGTGTGCGGTCGGATTGCGTGAAACAAACATCTTCTCCTTCATGGATATAATAATGCAATGAATAAATGATTATAATGTGCGAATTTGTTGTCGACAATGTCGACATGTCTGAAACTCGTTTCAGGACCACACATCACCCTATTATATGAGGCCAGTCATATAGTGTGGGATATCTTCTAGAGATGTTGATTTACAAGCCGTAATTTGGTTATTTTAAAATCTTGAGTCTATATCTATTAAATTTATGTAAGCTTTCGAGATCATTAGCCTTGTTACATCGCTTATCAACAAATAGGATTGAAAAATATGATTAAGATAATTATATAATTGAGATATAAAACCTAAATGTGATTTTGGTGTAAGCATTATTGAATTCGGTGACGCAAATTGATTTCAGTGCCTGCACATGATTTCGGTGTTTTTAAATCTCAAATATCTTGAAAACTATAAGGTTCTAATGGAGGCCTCCACTACCAATATTTTTTATATTAAGGGTAGATTTTAGGAAATAAACTCGCATATTATATAAGTTAAAAAAAATTTTGGCACCGAAGTCAGGCACCGAATGTCATCTCTGAGAATCGCCCAGTTGCTATAAGGAAGGTTACAAATTTACAATATAGAATAAATTTTCACAAATTACACTATTGCAATGAAAACAGCTCACATTCGGCAATCCTTTGTATAAAAAAGTCCATATAAATACTCCGTCAGTGTATTTCATGAACCCGCCTACACAATAAACCTCCAACTTGCAACTAAAAACAAGAGGCTATCTAGGTGAGTGTCCTAAAGCAGTGACCGTTTCTTCGTCGCTATAGCGTCGTTTGTCACCGATGGCTACAAAGGAAAAGTCGGTGTATTCTCATTCTCATTGTTAAATGCAGAGGAGTTTATTGCTCGGTCAAACCAGTGTAAAAGCTCTTTTCTAACCCTCTACTTCAGAAACCGTAGAGTCTGGCTATAGTTTCTTGCGTAAATACACGCCTATTTTAATTTTTATATCCACCTGTCATATTGTCTTCGTTTTGTGTCCATCGTGTGCGTAGGACGTGCGATTAGCTACAAAAAATTGCTGGTACCTATAAAATTATTACTAGTGGCTGTATAAGTTGTAGACCTTGCGAGCACAGTTCAAACTAAACAAATATATGGCTCCGCCATTTTGAAATTGAAGATGAAATTTAGGTACACTAAGGTTAGAGTTGCCATCCGAACGTTAATTTTATCTCGTGTCTTTGACCGTTCGACTCGCCTACGTGTCGTGGGGATTAGAATAACGTCAATCGACAGTCAGCTCGGTGATAGCTTTGGCTGACTGATGGGATAGCACATACAATGTTCAGCGCTTTGTCTCGAGTGATAATGTACTAAAGTCATGCAATACTAAATATTTGCGATCATTAGCTTTTTTGAAACTGGGAATATTTTATTTATTTAAACTTTATTGCACAAAATATATACAACAATGTACAAATGGCGGAGTTAATGCCAAATGGCATTCTCTACCAGTCAACCATAGGGCCAAACAGAGATTTCTACAATTGGTGCAGAGAGAGAAATCTACCTATTGAGTATATTAAAAAAAAAGCAGACTATACATATAAACTACATAAATAAATAAAATATATATAAACTACCACATATTTATATAATACATACTATAAATATCATAATGATGGATATTATTCGAACTCTTGTTTTAGCAAATGCTTACGCAACAATCGCTTAAACGAAAACTTACTTGGAGCTTAATATTTTCTCAGTATCTAACTAAATAAGTAGTAGGTACCTAGCCTTCCTATGACATGAATCTTATGATCTACTGAGAGTACGAGTAGGTACCTAATTATAATTACGCTAAATACCTACCTGGGGGCCGATTTTTTAATTTCGATCGCTCGAATTCGTCACTCGAAAATCGGTGAAAAACGGAGAAATGCTAATTTTAGAAATACGAGCGATCGAAATTTTAAATCTATTGGTATTGACCACTCGATTTCAATTATATTAGTAGAATTTAAATGCCTAGTAGTGGAGATATTATTTAACGAAATACACGAAATCGAGTGGTCGAAAATCAATAATCGGCCCCCAGTCCCTTTTCGGTGATGGAAAACATCGTTAGGAATCCGGACCTAGATAGGATAGGCCTAGTTTACCCTCTGTATTGGAAGGTTAGATGGTAATCGCTTTTGTATAAACTAGTGCCTACGTCAATTCTTGGGATTAGTTGTTAAACCCAAAAATTTACGTAGGCGTAGAATTGTCCCACAGGCTCCCATGAGCCGTGACAAAAAGTCGGGATAACGGGAGGAAGATAAAATATATTTCTAATTCGCAATCTATTATACTCGTAAAAGTACTTCGGCCCCTATTTCACCAACGTGACAGGTGCGACAATTCGACAAGTCTCATTGTTGCTGACGTCACAGGCATCCATGGGCTTCGGTTATCGCTTACCATCGGGCGGGCCGCATTCCTGTTTGTCACCATCATTGTATTATTTAAAAAAACTTTATTATATAGGCAAAAAACAGGTATTTCTCTTACGATGTTTATGATGATAATGATGACAATTGTCACAAGATTTCAAAGAACTTTCGGTAATTCTTGACAGCATATGAGTTCTGTGTCGGAATTTCGTGACAATTGTTGTATTTCTTGTGACGATTGTCATTAGCTTCGCAAAATAAGTACTTAGTTTTTTTTTAATTAACATGTTGGTGGCAAACAACCACACCGCCCGTCTGATGGTATGCGGTTACCGTCGCCTATGGAGGCCTGTGACGTCAGTAACAGTGATGTCGACAATTGTCGGACCTGTCACGTTGGTGAAATAGGGGCCTGGTAACAGACTATGACCCTTTACGGTAATAGATATTTAAAAAAATATGTGTAAAAGGAAACCACTGGATGTAAATGGTAAAAAGTTTGAATAATCTGTCAGTATTTGTACGTGCTTCGGAAAACTTTTTGTGATCCCAATGTTCGAGGAAGTTTGCGGAAAACAGGACAAATAAATGTAACGTCCGAAAACTTTGTACCTTCTGTTGTTGTAGGTATCGCATGTATTTTCGTTTTCAATGGTTGTCATTTCAAACACAACACACAAGGTTTCGCGCGCTTGTTTCCGCTCTGTCTATGAATAGATAAAAAAATAATTTTATTTTAGATATTTACTGGGTCTCACCTCACAGTTTTACCAGCAGTTTATTTACTAGCCTGGTTTAAAATAAAATTAATAAGTAAATGATCAGGTGCTCATATTATTTTTAAGAGAAGCGAAGTTCGAATATCGGATGGCGGTTATCACTGTTTCTATCCCTTGATTTTTATATGTATTAACTATAACGGGAGAGATATTATCGATGGAAGCCTGTGCTTGACGTACGGAGTAACGAATGGACAATATCACACCCATCAGAGTCAGCACATATTGGATGTCAAGGCACCTGTCACGTTTGGTTACGTTGAGTATTATTAACCGATGTCAAACTAATGGTAACATTCCATTTCTAACCGCAGCTGCATTACCGGTACTGAACGCGTCGCTGTCATTGTCAATTTCCATAGTAAAATGAACAGGCCGCGTAGCCAAGATGCCAATCGCTTACGCTCCGTAGCGATCGAAACGCAACTGTCACTGTCGCGCTAATACGGAAGAGTGATAGAGAGACATAATGGTTTTCGTTGTCGAAGCGATAGCGATTGTAACCTTGGCTAGGCCGGCAGGCCGCGTAGCCAAGATGCCGATCGCTTACGCTCCGTAGCGATCGAAACGCAACTGACACTGTCGCACTAATATGGAAGAGTGATAGAGAGACATAATGCTTATCGTTGTCGAAGCGATAGCGATTGTAACCTTGGCTACGCGGCCAGTAGTGTAGATGAACTGTTGCGACGTTACTGTCATTCATTGTCTTGTCATTCATTTTACTATGGAAATTGACAATAACATCGACGTGTCGGAGCAGTAGTGCAGCTGCGGTCAGAAATGGAATGTTACTTTAAGTCTTACAATATGTACGTGAATAAATGTAATAAGCATGCCATATTTCAATACAGCCAAGTTCAGATATTGACACCCGTGTGCCTGACAGTATCATTTCAATGGAGTGAACAATTGGGTCGAGCGGGCATGAATCTCATTGTACTCTAAATGGCACGGCATGTCAATCGTTTTCTCTATACCTATTTTACTGAAATTATAAACATAATTATTGAATTGTAATATAGGACTGGGGACTAGGGTTGTCCTTATTCCCGTAACTTACATTATGTATCACCCATAAAATAGTAGATTGTTAACCAAGGGTGGAAAGTGAACCATTTCACCCGAGATATTTTGGCGCTCGAACGAAGAGAGAGCGCCAATAGTTCGAGGGTGAGATGGTTACTTTTACCCGAGTTAAACACTCTACTTTTCATTTGGACTATGAGGAAAGTTAAACACGAGAAATGTAGGTTTATTATTGGTAAGTATAATTCTTTAGAATAAATTATTCAAAGATATATAGGTAAACCACATAACGATAAGTCACAAAATGTAAACGGCGCTAATTTCAGTCATGCGAAAGCTGATATGAGAGCTTATAATATGGCATATATTGCTGTTAGCCGTTGCTCGAAGTAAAAATTATAAAAAAAAATTCTTTCCACCCTAGGGTGGGAAATGCAATTTTCCACCCGGTTATCAGCTTATGAAAGGTAAACTTTCCGAACAGGAGAGATGAAAAAAATTTTTTTTTTCATTTCATATAAATTTTAGTATGCTGCCGGCTATGGATTTTTTTATTAATTTGCCTACTGAAGTAAATTATAATTTTATTATTAGTTGTATTTGTATGTATTTGTTTTATTAAAACTTGTAAGCTCAAACGTGTTTCTTTACCAACTTTCCGTGGTATTCAAACATAACAAGCACCCGAGAACTTTGAGTTTGGATAAAAATAACTTTATTGAAAGTGGTTAGCTATCCGTTGAAACAAAATATAATATTGATGATGTACTATCATTATTGTGATATTTTCTTTAAAGAGAAATAATCAACTTAGTTTTTTGTGATTGAAAACAAACAACAAAATCGGAAACCTTGCAAATAAAATCTGGGGGCACTACCGTGTCCCGCCAAGCCAAGCATGTTGGTCTATTGGTAAATTTATAATATCGTAAGAACGAAAAAAAATGGTGTAACATGAGAAAGTGTATTTTAGTACCGAAATAATTAATTCCACAAGAACATCATAATATTGGCTTCCGTGATTTTCACATTTGAAGAGAGCTTCCAAGCGCCTTTTCCTCACTGCATTAAGCTTAACTATTGAAATTATTGCTTGTTTGTTTATTTAATGTTAATTTTAGTACAAATTTCAATTGAATATTGAAATTGCTAAACGAATTTGGTATTTACATCAAATTTCATCATTTACTTCGGTCATTTTACTCACCATTACTTTAATAGAATGCAAGTAATTTTATGGTTGAATTAGTACGCCATAATTATTCATTAAGTACATAGGAACAGATTCCGTGATGGCTTTATCAAATTTTATAAATTATTGTAATTTAGTCACATTCATGTGTGTTATAATGTGTGGTTGTCATCAACTAAGGATATCTATCAACCAAGCCATACATTTTGTTGATTTAGGCATGAAATTTACAAAAAGTTGTTTTCATACATATGTAGGACACACATTGGTACTTTACGAAATTAAATTTATTTACCTATACATTAAAAATATATTTGATTTTCCTGTAGAATAAAATGTTATTATGAAATTATCATTCTTACGAAAAACAATCATTACATTTATTATTCTTTAAAAAAGTCTGCGTTTATTTATTTACACATTTTAGAACCCAATGTCCACTAACGGACTGAGTTCAAAGGATTGATACATTTAATTATTATAGAATAATGTCTCATTTTAATACACCTAGTAATATTAGGTAAAAAAACTATTATAAATAATTTAATATTTTGCTTAGCGCTAAAATGATTGAACTACAACTAAATAGGCTGGGTTCTAACAAGTCATAATACTCACTCTTTTAATAGAAGCTATCAACACCATAATTATCAATATAAACTTATGAAGTCATTAAATATCAAAAAAACTACGACAAATCAATATGATGCTACGAACAATTACCAACGTGCAATATAGTTTTCCTTGTCCGTTAATAAAAGTCTGAAAGTACAACCAACAATAAGTGCTAGTCCACTCTGTAGAAAATAGAAAATATGATATAGAGTAATATCAGAGCGGAAGTTAAAAGAATCGTGCTAACGCAATATTGAGATAATTTTCCCATTCTCATGCGCGTATTAGAAGTAATGCCGATCCCAGGCTAACCTCCCTGAATCGTGAGTGCCGCCACTGGCAATGGGAGACTATATACCATGACAGATTCGCCATTCGCATGGCTTCACAAAAACTACAAAATCATCATCATATTATTCCTAGCGTTGTCCAGACATATTTGCCACTCACTTGAGGAATCTGGGGTTTGCTCGACAACTTAAACGCAGGAATTTGCACAGGCACTAAATGTAATGGAAGCGATTGTCTTCTGAATTTGATATTTCAGAAGAGGACTAGACCTCATTTAAAAAAAACAGAGAATCGAAGCTAAGTTCTGTCCAGAATTATACAACGGTTTGGCTACTTGGCGTTTTTTTAAGGTTATGTTTTGACTTAAATACTAATAGTTACCTGATACTGATTTTGTGGCCACACAGCGCACACATTTTCTCTAAACTAAATAAACATTTTTGGCAAATATTAAAAAATGCCTAGAGCTGCCTTTTGCCATGCCTTTTTTTTATAAAACTTACTAAGTATTTTCTTATGAGCTCGCAAAAACGAAAGGTCTCGATAATGAAGTTAACAAAGTTGTCAAGCCATTATGGGCTTGTAAATAATGACCGTGGATAGCAGAATATGATTAGTAGGTAAAAAAAATAAGTATAAGTATTTGCAAGGTACCTTAAACTAATTTTAAGGTTTATCTCACGTCTTTCTTGTACCTCGTAACTCGAGCGACATGTTTCGATTACAAGCACTAATATTGGCTGAGTAGTCTGAGTACCTGTTCACGTTGCCCGCGAACCGTAAAATTAGTTTAATGATAGTTTGACTCACGACAGTTAGAGTGAAGTATCCACTGAGTCACGTAATCTGTGACAAGACAAGTACATACATGGAAGCTCGTACACGATAACATAGGATAACGCCTTATTGAACAGCACAATATCGCTGTTATGTCCCAGACAATCGCAGAATGCCTGATGCATCAAGCCCTATTGTATTCAATGTTGGAGAGCCTTGCCTAAAATGCTAGGGCAAGAGAAGTAATATTAACTGAAATAGATATCACAATTACCCGCCCCGGCTTACACAAAACCTTAACAAACTAAACCTAAACCTTCCTCAAGAATCACTGTATTGATAGGTGAAAATCGCATGAAAATCCGTTTACTAGTTTTTGGGTTTATCGCGAACATACATACACATAAAAAGACAGACGCGGCAGGAGACTTTGTTTTATAAGGTGTAGTGGCATACTGAAGAAAAAGTAACCAAGCCACCAAGTGCTGGAGGCCGGATTCGAACCAATATTTAAATAAATATTATATTATTTTAAATTTTATTTATTTATTATGTTTATTTATTTTTAACGCCTTGTAGGATTAAGTCCGCCTTTTGTACGTTTGTATTTTCCTTATGCAATAAATATTAAATAGATAAATAAATTTAATAACACAGTTAAAAATATTTATTTAATAAAATATTTGTTCCCTGAGTAGTAGAAGTGATATAAGATTTTTGATTTCTTTATAATTTTGATTAATATTAGGCACTATATTTTATTTAAGTAGAAGTGTAAAGGTAGAAGTAATAAGTGGCTGTGTGTGGCTAATCAATATAATAATGTAACTCACCTAACTTACCCACGCATACCCTAAGACCCTTACATTTTAACGAAGCGGTTTGTGTAACGAGTAACGACTGAGTGATTTTGGTTCATACTCGTGAGTTTATTTATAGAGCTGAGCTACACGTGATCGGATCCTAAGATAATGATATGGATTAGTATATAATGAAGACAGCTACTGCCGTATTCGAACTTCAAGATATTCACAAGAGACGACACGTACTACATCCATTCTAGATACGTTATAGTTTAGATATCAACTAGTTCTCTTTTACAGCGCAATTCGGGCAACCAATGTCACTTTTACGTTTGATAGCGTAAGATATCTATTAGATGTGAATTGGCTCTCTAAGTCATATCCTGTGGAAATCGTTCAAGAGTATATATGTCCAGAATCGCGCAAATGTCAAATTTAACAGGTTAGATCTTAAACATATCGTTATCGCATCTTGGTGATATCTAAAAGATATCTAATAGATGTCTATTTCAAAATCCGAATCAGGCCCATAACCTGCATAACGAACAGGAACAAAAATGTATCAATGTCCCATACATTCTGCGACTCTTCTCTTTCCGCACAGACTCTAGTAATAATTATCGATAGGTATCAGGAACATCTTCGAGCCCGGGACCTCCTGCTTCGTAGGCAGCTGACTAGGTTAGGAGGCCTATAAATAAAGAAACTAGGTACGCTGAATAAAGTGATGGTCACCAACAGTAATGATCTCTCGTCATCTCCAAAGCGGAGTAAGTAACTTAGATTTGATAGAGAAATTTGACTTTGACATTCCTTATAATTTACTTGTCTCGAATACACTGCGAAGAATAAGCAGATTGAGTAATGCTTATTCTCTGTTAGTATGACCTATAACATAATACAATAAATCGACCCCCTGTCTTGAGTACTTAATTCAAGGGTCCTAATTGCAAATTCACGGCGAGATGTGTTGGCCCCCGAAATCACAAGGGTTTCATTAGATGGGACGCGTTACGGTCTGTGTTGTTTTACATTTGCCTCTTCGCTAAGTTTAGAGGCGGTAAGGTTTACTTTACTAAGACTTTGGATACTCAAAGGGAAATCTTGGCAGGCAAGACATTTTTCCCCTTGAGGACAACAGATTTAATACAGTAAAATAGTTTATGGACTAATCTTGTTACTTATTTTTGATTTTTTGTGGTGAATACTTATAAACGCATGATCATGACAGGATATTATAAGATATATAGATATGTCCCACTTAGAAAGGTGTTTTTTTGTGTATAGTTCTTAATAAATACAATTTCTAGCAAAATATTGTCAATCAATAAAAAATACAAAGTACATGTACCTATTTGCAGAAGTGGAATATAACTCCAGACGCTGTTTTCAACTAAAAGTAGCTAAATTTTTGGTGATTGTCAGTGTTTTCATCGGGGTTTTGTTTGCCACTCGGGGAAAAGACCTAAATCTTATTTTATTTAATGTCGTATATTTTATACCTATATTACCTACACTTAAATACCATTAATAAAGGCATCACGGGTTTCAACTGTTTCAAGGTGTATCCTATACACTACTACTGTGTACTATATCAACTTAATATCCTAAACCCCGATCACTAATTGTATAAGCATTTCGTAGAAATGCAGAACACTACCTATAGAAGGATCTTCTATCCCTTCTTTCTGACAGTGACAATCGATTCCATTGTATTTGGTATTCGATACATACAAATCCAATACCCTTATTTGCACATTAGAAGCGCAAAGTTGAGTAGGTACCCCGCTCAACATATTCCTCATACACTCAAAGAAATCGATTATTCATCATAAATGTGAACCGGAATCAACTTAGATTAATAATTCAAAGCTTATAACTGAGGTACCTGAATATTCGCAAAGCTATGTCCTACAGGCAAAATGAATATCGCATATCCTCAGATCTTTGGAATTTGTGCATTGAAGTCTAAATTCAATAGGGTATTTTGTATGCATGGGCTGTGTCCTAAAACTAGGAGCACAAACATAAGTCTGCAAACATAACTTATGGTGTAAATGCAATCGCTTACCGAGTGCAAGAGCTGTCAAATTTTATTAGAGCTATTAGACATAGTAGTGTAGGTTATTGTGACACTGATTCGCCTAAGAGATCGATTCGCCTGCGTTTGGTACGCAATAGAATAGGAATATACATTATGTATTATAGTACGAACTGATTGACGCCCTCATATCGCCGGTACATAATACCGTGTTTTAACCGTGGTACCACGGCTTTTGTAGGGTAATTTTTTTTCCCCGTAGACCCACTGCTCCAGTTTTAAGTTATCTTTTTGAATACGAAACTTTCCGTGGGCCCACGGGTCATTCCTCAGATAATTTATTTCCCCATAGACCCACTTCAATTTAAGCGTAGGTTGGTAGGTACGAGTAGGTAGGTTAGGTTCGTTAGGTAGCTTCAGATGCCCGAAAAGCCCGCGAAGCGGGGCTCCGCCTAGTTACGTTGTGAAGACAATGTTTTTGGAGAAGAAACACTAAATTTGCAATTTGCTTACGGCAATTTACATAACGTTTCACGTTTGTAAAATAAAATGACGACGCCGTTTGTAATAATTAAATGTAAGAGAATGTAATAATTAAACCTACCTATATAACCTTCCAAATATGACAACGGTGGTCCACGGGTAAAAGACAGTTCTTTTCAATTACTCGTAGTCCCATTTTGGTGCAGTGGGTGTACGGGGAAAAAAATTTACCCGTGGTCCCCTGTGGTACAAAAGCCGTGGTACCACGGTTAAAACACGCATAATACAAGTTTCGTGAGTCAGCCATTGAATGCTAAGTAATATCTAGAAAATATGATATAAACACCGTTTTGCCGTCGGTTGCGGGCGTTGCGAAATGTTTATACGCTAGTTTAGTCAACATTATGTGGAGCTAGGAAAATAAATCGAACCGAAAATAGCGTGAATAAAATAGAGAGAGCTGAATCTAGGATTTTATCATTTTTATATCATAAGTTTCCTCGTACCTACGTATATGTAAACTGAAAATCGTAATTAGATCCCAAAAAAAAGTAAGACAATGTTGCCACTTTTTACTAGCGCGTCTTGTATTTATGTAAAAATAAGTAAATAAAAGTACTTTTTTTAAATCGTAGGAGTAAAATAACCAATAAATAAATTATGTTAGCGTGTTTATATATAAAAAGGAATTTACTATTTTACAAACAAATTATTGCAGTGGCAACATTTTTTGGAATCTAATTATGATTTTCAGTTTAGGTACATACTCGTATGCTTAATTGGGGTTATCCGCAGATTGTCTAGAACGCAAAATGACTAGTGTGTTGTTTTGCCTAAATCGCAATTAGTCTACATCGCAAACGGTCTAGAACGCAAAATGCCCACTTTTTATATCACCACATTTTACATAGGTAGGTTAGGTTCGTTAGGTATCTTCAAACGGCCGAAGGCCAAACAGCAAAGAATAGCGCTTCCGCGGGGCTCCGTCGACATTGCTATAAAGTTAAGATAAAACGGAAAAAATAATTCGGGCATTTTGCGTTCTAGACCGTTTGCGATATAGACTAATTGCGATTTAGGCAAAACAACACACTAATTAGTCATTTTGCGTTCCAGACCATCTGCGGATAACCCGTCAAAATGTCTAAGGAATCTCGGATTGCACATCAGCTGACTGTAAAATTTCAGGATCCAGACAGTATTTTCTTTCTGCTCCATGCATAGTGCGGTTTTTACGACATCGGTGATCTGTTAAACTCAGAATTCATTGAGTCGTCAATCTTATAAAATCTGTAACGTTAAAACATGTTAAGGAGTACATAGAATGGGTTCGTTTATGGAATAGATGTATTTAGTGGAATATAAATACCCAGTACCCAGCCACCAAATCGTCTGTCAAGATTTGCTTATTTATATGAAAAGATTGAAAAGTTTAACAGTTCTCAATAGGATGACAGCTGCTACCGCCACACTTTACGTTTATGCCTTCTTCGTTTCAGCTTGGCAAAAATGCTTCCGTATGGCTGTTTTTCTCTACAGTTCACATTTCTTAACTCTTAACCAGTTCTCGTGAAATTAGGAGCCCGGTTCGATTATTTTCGTCGATAGTTTTCTTTGTTTTTTTTTATAATGTTTTTTATGATATGATCATATGAATGAGTGAGATTTGCAATTGACAGAGTCACTAGTAGTTAACATATAACATTCTTTTTTTTAATAAAGCATTTTTGTAACGTTCTAAAATGTAGGATTAAGTATCTACGGGACAGGACGTGGAATACTAGAATCAATGTATCAGTATAACAAGATATTATATTTACATATTTACAAAAGATAGTTCACCCATCTTGTTCTTACAATAAAACTTAAAATCAATAGATACCCGGTAAAAAAAGTTTCCTGAATCCTCTGAATGCTGGATAATAACTACGTAGGTACCTAATTTAATTGATGTAATATATCTCTTGAAAAACTTTCATAAAAGTTAAATAAGATTTGTTTTTCGTGAAGAAAAGTAATCTCCTAAAAGAATAAGTAAGGAGAAATAAATATAAGCAGGTGTACAGTGCCTACGTCTTCCATTTTGCGCTTTACGCATCACCTATTTTTATCCACATCTCATTTTATGATGTCTTTTAAAAATTATGCTTGGCGGTATTTGACGTGGCTTTCAGTTGAATACTCGCTCGTTTATCCCATTTATATATCTTCCTTAAACAATTTAATATTTGATAGAGAAAGCATCGCTTGAAGCCTCGCCGTATTTGATCAAACAGTCAAGCCAACTTAGCGGCACTACGCTTAGGGTATTTTTAATTTATATACCTACATAATGTATAAGAGTTTTTCTCATTTACCCCCCAAAAGTGGCTCCCATGTTTAAAATTCAACGTAATTAGTCCAGTAGTTTCGGAGAAAATAGGCTGTGACAGACGGACAGCCAGACGCACGAGTGATCCTATAAGGGTACCGTTTTTTCCTTTTGAGGTACGGAACTCTGAAACACTCAAAGTCTAAGTAATCTGAAGAACAATTAATAAAAGCTAGATTGATCGATTTTACCGCCTAGTTAGCCCCTGGCTTAAAAATTAAATCGCATCATTACTTTACAATAATTAAGAAGCTACGCACCGGGCAACCGCGAAAACTCGGGCTTAATCGAATTGTCGTTTTCATACGCTCCCATTTTGTTCATCGAAATCGCTGGAGGCGTTTTTGATAAATATTTAATAAATATATACAACAGTATCTGAAAAAAATTATAGATTATTTTCCGCTACTGTATATTCACAATGTTTAGTTTAATCCCTTTTTACAATGATATTTGTCGCCGTATCGCTAAGTAAATACCTGTATTAAATGCTTACATTAAAAATGTATGTATTTACTAAGCGATTTTGTGAATAAGAGAAATGACCCGTTCGCAATTCAATTCGGAAACTACGCTCGTGATAGTCTCAACTCTTTCAAAAAGCGGAATAGAGTTTAAGAATATAAAACTCAATTCAATAATTCTAGTGACCGGCAAGGATTCCCCGCCATTTCGCTGCTATGCAAGGAATATCCGACGCCGTTATTTTGAATTCCGGAATAAACCGTGCAGTTTCTCGTCCCATCTGAGAACCTTTTTAGTACTGACTGTTATGTGGACTATTTATGTTTCTTTATATTTTTTATACTAAGATTACCCAGACAAGTTGTTCGGGTGTTAGGTAGTCTCAAATTGGAGGGTATGGAATCTCGGTTCCAACCAAGATTAATTAGATATTTTAGTGACGGAACAAATTATGAGGAAACTAAATAAACTAACGGCAACAACGATACGGCCCCATTCGACCTTTAAGAAACGTCAATTAATAGATCTAGAAACGATATGGATTACATATATTATGTCAGTGTCAAATGTGACGTTTCTTCAAAACAAAACGTCAATTTTGACACTGACACGTCTAATCCGTATCGTTTCTAGATCTATTAATTGACGTATCTTAAAGATCGAATCGGGCAGATAAAACACTAGTCTGAAACCGCCATATCTTATTAATATGAGGTGAAAATAATAAAATGATTTACCCTATTAAAAATATGCAGTTAAGTGTGAGTCGGACATAATTACTTAGTTTTTGATCCGACCCCTACGGGTCTTTAAAGACATTTCATTCACGTTCCACATAAAAAAATACATTATTAAAATTGGGTACTTGGAACGCAGTCCGACTCGCACTTGACCGGTTTTTTATTTACATATATTTATTATTAATAAACGAAAAAAAATGAAATTGTAGGCACCAGACAACCGTAAAAAAACAATAAAATGTTGCATGCATGCCTTACACCAGAAAACTTACGGAACCTCCCAACCATCGCACTGAGCTTAAAAACTCATTTTTGAGTTGGATCGATTTTTAGTCCTCGAAAACCCCCATATAGCAAATTTCATCGAAATCGTTAGAGCCGTTTCCGAAATCCCCGAAACATATATAAATAATAACAGAATTGCTCGTTTAAAGTTATTAGATTAGATATATTAGGTATATATAATCTAGCCACAAATGCAAACCGGAGTTTATCGCGTACTTCCCTTGGTTTTGCATCAACAGAGGTCGTTAGGTACACGTACAGTCACCTGCAATAATATGTTACTCTTCGAAGCCCGCAAAAATATGTGACACGCTTTTATGGCTCTACAAATAAGATCGTGTCAGATATTTTTGCGGCCTTCGTTGCGTAACATATTATTGCAGGTGACTGTACAAGCTATTGCTTTCATCAATTAGAGAGCATCAGAAACTTAAACTAAATTCTTCTCTGAATTGTTTGTCTTCGCCAAACTGTATTGCATTGTAAAGTGATGAGAACAAAAAACGACTCTGCATTGATTGCGCTACGAAACTGGACTAAGTTATTTCATTTCCAGTTAACAATGTAGCGAAAAAAACATTTCGTTTGAATGAAATTTAATTTTACATTAGAGTGCCTTGGAACAATTCATAATGTCGTCTGTTACCTACTCGTAGACATCTGTTTCCACTCCTTCTTCTCTTTCTATGGAGATTATTGTTTTTCTTGCTCATTAAATTACCTACTAACTTCCTAGTCTTCATATTTCAATAACTAATATTTACAACCAGTACACTTCAAACATATCAGTTGGTGATGCATAGACTTAAGTAGGATAATACTTTATTTTCTTAACTTAAACAAGTCGTTTTTTTTACAAGCTTTTATTTAGTTTCACCTGACCGCTGTCTGTCTGTCTGTCTGTGTGTAATCATAATCAAATCTTGCAAGTTAAATTTGATCCACTTCCCTGTTTCCGATTGAGCTGAAATTTTGTATGCATGTATAAATCGGATGACAATTCAATATAATGGTACCATCGAGCTTATCTGATGATGGAGACAGGAGGTGGCCCTAGGAACTGATGCTGATGAAACAACGTAACCTAATTGTGTTAGGGGTTTTTAGAATTGTCTCGATGAGTCAATGTTGTCTGTCGTAAGAAAAGTACAGTCAGCGATAAAAGCTTGTGCCAAAAATGAAATTTTTGCCAAAAACTTATTTTAGTTTTTAGCAACGCGTGACGCATATGAAGAACAAATTTTTAACACTGAATTCCTAAATTATCTTCACCCCTAAATAATACACCCACTTATGTAAGGGAAGTTCCACATATTTGTATTCCTCTTTTAAGGGGCTCACTGATTACCAGTCCGCCGGACGATATCGACCTGTCAGTTAGAACCAAAATTTGACAACTCCGAACAACTGAGAGGCTGATATCGTCTGGCGAACTGGTAATCTGTGGGCCCCTTTATAGTTTTACAAAAATAAATGCCAAGATCACAAAACATTTCATATAACATCGGTCAGGGTCAAATCTTACTTTTATTCTGTGTGTTTGAATCATTAGTTTAAATCCAAATGCAACTGTGTATTATTGAACATTGTCATAAGTGCTTGCTTATTGCGTAACTTATAATTTTTAAGTTTGACTATTTATAAGTAGTCTTATAAGTGAAATTCCTGTAATTTCTTAGACAAAATAAAGTTTCTATAAACCGAAAATGTCAAAAGTCCGATTCTGGATACCCGCTTCAACTGTTAGAGTTACTGTAAGATTTTGTTCTTCAAAATCCGACATAACATCCCCCACGTCAGTGAATAGGCTACCTAGTAATATTTTCTGATAAGGTCAGCAGCAGAAGTTGCTAAGCGTGCGAGGTGTTCAAAATTATCTTGACGTCACGCTCTTATTCTCTTAACAGTAAAGTTGCATTTTTGACACCTGGGCTATAACCGCGGAAATCGAAATTCGCAAATTGCGGGCATCTTTCTCTGTCACTCTTATTACGCCTTCATTGGAGTAAAAGGGAAAGATCTCCGCAATTTGCGGATTTCGGTTTTCGCGGTAGGCCCTCTGGCCCGCTTAGCAACTTCTGCTGCTGACTGTACAATAAAAGCAAATGAGAACTCGCATACACCGCTAAAAGCCGCTTTACCAAAAACTTGACTCAATACGACTACTTAATTCGATTGGTCCTACACTTAATCGGGGAAGTATGAAACTGGGCATTCTTCCATTCCATTAGGTAAGGGGTGGAAACTACTAATAGCCCGGAGTGACTTTCGAACTACAAAAAATCTTTTATTGATATGTGTTACACGCAGCACATATCACTTGTACCAATACATTAGTAAGAGCGAGATGCACAGGCGATTGTTATCAAAATGAGATAAAATTGGCATGCATTTATAAGTTCGAATAGGCCTCCCACATTTAGTCCACGCTAACATCGCAGTCCTGGCCTATTTCATTTGGAACAAGAATACATATTTTAGTTGTCTCGGAAAGGATTCTCTTTAAAATGCTTTTTTGTTGTATAATAGTAGTTGATGAAAATTTTAAGACGGTAAAACTTTTGCTGACTGCTGTTTGGAAGCTGAACATAAAAGGTCTAGGAAACTTTGAGTTTGGTCAGGCGTGGCTCACTCCGCGATTTCGTTGCTTTGCTACAGGTAGCTAAAACTACATCCGTTCGACCCCAATTTTGGGGTTTGCCATAAGCCGCGCGTGGCGCTGTCGCCACCTAGCGGTCATAGCTGTGCTGATCGTGACAGACGCGTTTTGTTAGAGTGAGTCTTCTGTACCTAATACTATTATTTATTCTGTGGTTTGGTCCACAAATAATAATACTTTGTTCAAAATCAAGCGTTACCTATGTTATGAATAATAATTTTCAATAAAAAGCATCAAAATGATTATAATAACCTTGCTAACTCCCGTTATACACGAAAATGAAAGCATGATGAAAATGAAATTAACAGGAGAGAGAATAATTTTACCTTTCAACGGCGTGCTAACCGCGAGTTTTAGGTATGTTCAGAGACCAGTAAATAACAATACTTAAACTGTTTAGTCGCTATTGGCGACATGTTTCGGGCCCCTAAAAATTCAAGTGAGTGAAACCGTTGTCATCTAAACAGTTCAATAAATCTCACGAAAGTTTAATTTCGAAAATACTTTTCAAATCTATACAAAATCTGTAGGTAGATAATGACATGACAACTTAAGGATATCTGCCTTAAAATTAATGTAGTTATTGAAATAAATAGGATAACGCCATCTTTTACCTAAGTTCACTAGCAGAGTTAAATGTAGATTGCGTCAACTCTGCAAGAGAACTTAGTTAATGTAGGTATATACGCCAAGATCTAAACTTTGTTTACCTACTGTCTATTAGTTCTTATAATTACCTAGTCTCTGCTATGTTCATTAAAGGTATGTAGGTCTAAGTAAACTGCGAGACTTAATTGAGACCGGGTAAATCCATACGCGGGCTTTAATGTGACTTCGTGTAATAAGTCTAGTACTTTAATATTAAGTAAAGTACCTATATTTATGAGACCGAAACAAGTCAAATTTGGAAGAGAATGATTAAGCTGTCTCTGAAAAAAAAGAAATGATTTTTACTGCCTATACGTTGCTAGCGATGCGACCCCCCCCCCCCCCCACACACATCTGGCGTCTTTCGAGCGTCGGCGTCTGCAATTCTATGGCCGCTGCTCTACGCAACGTCGACGCAACTGCGCAGCGACGTCATTTTCCATAGCGCTGACCAGACGCCGATAGACGCCGACGCTCGAAGGACGCTAGATGTGGGGGGCGGGCCCTAAGACATTTATAAAACAAAAGTGATGCATTAAAAGAATACAAATATTCCGTTGCCGTTCATTCGTAAATAGATAATTAAACTTAGACAAACGTTACAGGTAAAATCAAGAAATTTCGTTTAGGTACCAATTCTTACTTTGTTAGAGGGTCAATTTAAATATGAAAGTCGCTAAGGATCTCATATTACATAATTATATCATTTCCTGCCATTATCGATTTAAAAGCCAAGAAACCTTAATTAACGCGGTTAATGGGTTATAAGTATGGGTTTGTTACATTGCTCACACCGCCAAGATCGGTTAAAAGGTTTATTGTGTATAGTACCAAAGTAATGAATTTGATTTTAAGTTTATATTTCCTAGTCGCCGATGAAGTTGGCGTGTGTGTGGCATTTTTAGATATGACATAGCAGTCGACAAATTTACAAATTGACTTGACGTCTATCTTACTTTCCAACGGCAAGGGGAAAGACGGAAATGCTAGGGTTAGATTCCGTTATGCTATTATGTAACTAACCTAATGTTTATTTTATGTATACGTTTTCATGATTAATACGAACGAACCATATCAGCCACTACGAGAATGTAAACGACACATCCATTTCTCATGAGTACATATGAGTGATGAGTGCTCATGTCACGAGCTCAAATACATCTTCCTAATAGATCGTTTAATACTTGGCTATATACCTATATATTTATGATAGTTTAGAATGTTTAGACAAAACGATAATCTAAAGAATTTAAGAACATAAACTTTATTTGGAGCATTCCATGAAATTGTCTACCGTTGTCCCGTACAAACGCGAAGTTTCTGAAGATTTAAAGGTATAAGAGTTTCCTTTTCTATGACAAATGGTCAAAAATATCCACAGAGAAATAATCGCCTGCTTTAAATGCCGAGAAAAAAGTCGCAACACAGGAAATAAAATGCGTTTGTACGGGACAGCCCGTGGAATGCTCCATTTTTAGAAAATTTAATTTTTTTGAACACTGTTTCTAAAATGATGTAAAGTGGAAAAAAAGCTGTAAAGTACCAAATCCTAAGCTTCCGAACAGTCACCTTAGGATGGGACGGATTACTTACTTACTAAGAAAAAAAGTATTATATACCTACCGGTTTTTCATTAACATTGGAATTCCCATATTTAGCTTGTAGATAATATGGAAATACATGATGTTTTAACTCCCCTGTCGTGAATTTGCAGTTTGGGCATGATACGTACAGAAGCAATTTTCTCACCAACAAGGAAACTTGCAAATAAATACTAAAGTCATGCTTTGCTCAGATTACAGCCTAAACCGCTATCCAAATTCGTAATATCTAATAATAAGACACCGTCATTAAATCCTCTTGTTGCTAATAAGTTAACATTATTAACTATGCAAATCAAAGCGCTCATCAAACGCTTAATAGCATGACATTAGTTGCCATCGTTAGTGATAATTACTTCACCTGAATATAGAATCATTAGAAAATCGTATGTCGCCATCTTTATCCCTCTTACCTTATTGGAGTGACAGAGAGCTAGGCTCCTTGAATTTACACACACAACACTATCTCAGACTCTTAATGAATCGACGAAAAGGCAGGTAGTTTTTCTCCCGGCGTTATAGCGATGTGTACAGATCACTTTTGTCTCGCTTCGCTTTGATAAAATTAATTGACATTTCTCTGGAGAAGGTAGACATTCGGGATTAATTATTTTACGAACTCCTACGTAATATGTATCGCTGCCGTATTAAGCAATTACTACTTTGAAGACATTAAATGTTCGTATTAATATGTATATCAGATATACTACAATACAAATATTTACTATATCTATCTATAGGTACATGACCATAATAAGTGGTGCCTAGTATCATTCGTAGGCACGTACGATTTACGTTTTGCGCTACATTATGAGAATTAGTAGAGATTACAGTTTTTTAAATTTGTTTTTCTGTAATTATCAAGATTACAACAGTAGCTGTATTCAAGATCAAGTTAAACTACATAAAGCTTGAAAATTAGCCACATAGAATTTTAGTCTACATAAACGTCTGAAGTTATTACTAAAGAAAACTTATTAAAGAAAGTATATTTTTTTACCTAACAGTCCTTTTTACAACAACTTTTTTTTTACTTTTAACAGTTATTTTTGTTCAAAAATTGTTCAAGAAAATAGTAGATCGGTTTCCGGCCATACAATCAAACTTAAAACCTTGGGAACATGCCAACTACGCCCAATACTGAACTGATACCGTTATGTTTGCCCTGTAAATAAAATTTACACGTTCTGCAAAATAGAGCAATGGATACAAAATATGGTCTGCAATAACGATAAACTACGTAATATATTATTTTAGTTCGTGGCAATTAGATTAAATTTAAATCGAAACACAATGATTTATACTCGGCAACATATTGAATGTTTTAGATGAGTGTATACCGGGTGTGGCCTGTAATACGAGCAAAAAATTTAACTGTAGGCTGTACTCCTCATACTGACCAACATTTGTTCAGCAACTAAGCAAACCACAAGTAAAAATAACTTGTGGTTTGATATTTAATACACTTTAAAGTTTATTCTAAGACGCAATGTATTGCGAGTTTTGTTATGTTTAAGGCGTGACAAGCAACGTCAATCACAATTGATATGGCATGGCGATGGCGTCCATTGAAGATAATATTTATTTTGTATGAAAAATAGGAAGACTTAATACTTCATAATTTTTAAAAGTTGTTGAACAAAAGTGTTACCGTTTGAAGAGTACAATCCATGTTTTAATTATTTGCTCGTGTTACAAGCCACACCCGGTATATGGCACAAGCAAAAAACGCTAGTATAAGTTTTCCTACACCAGTTGTTTGTTTCCTACAGTTTAAAATTCTTATAAATAGGATTTTAAAGTTGTATGCAGTGAGCAATCTATGCTTACTTATATATTTCTCTATGCTAAAACGACATGAGACGTTTCCTGATAAGGATTATCTGAGATAGACATATATATTTCGCGCAAAAACACTTTCCTACCAAAATGCTGACAACTTAACATTTACCAGTGGTACAAGTACTGTCTGTTCCTTTAGCCGAGTTAGCGTAATATTAAGCCTCTGTCTCGTCCAAGTCGTCCATGAAAGAACACGTACAGTAATACAACTTTGGATCTAAATAAGAAAGTTGGAATCATAGAATGAAGAATCATCTTTACAAATCAAATACAAGCCCGGGCTAATGCTAATTCGTTTCTAAATTTCTACCAGCGCTATCTGGTCATATTGTATATTTGCTAACAAACTCGAAACTCTATTGCCTGACTTGTCTCAGTAATTGAAGCTTAAGTTAAATAGGTATATTATGCAAAAATCGGCGTATTTATTAGTGATCTGTATCATATTTGACGTACAGATCACTCCACAAGACCGATGGAAGTTTTGCAATATATATATTAACTTCGATAACTTAGGAAAATCAGTAAATTAAAAGTCGTATTATCATATCAAAAGAAGGAACCTTGGTATACCAATACTAAATAATATAGATTATAAAAAAAAATTTGATACAATCAGATAATGATGAAAGAAATCATTAATCTTCAGTCACGAATACTAAAATAGACTACCTGCTATAGATAGCTCTTAGCGAGTCGATAATCTGAAGAACTTAAAAATGGCTATTCTTATGAAGTTAGGCTACTGACTTACTTTGACTACACCGCCGGTCTCACGGACTCCGCTTGCTAAGGCAATCGCATGAGATTACTCCCGCCACAGGGATTTGCTTGCCGTACTAACCGACCCGGCGAATATTTCGATAACGCGCCGGGATGTTGCCATCGCATACAGGCATTTTTATCCGACGTACCAGTATGAAGAGTCATTCTATTTTCTAATATATCTGTCTTACTGAAGTTGAGGATACATTTGATAAAAGTCTCTTATGCAGCATTGTAGGTTATGCAGATGACAGTACGGTTGTTGAGAGGTATTTGGCTAGTGCAGGGGACAGCAGGGAGGATATACCTTCACAGAGAGAGGCCATGGTTGAGCGAATGAACTTGACCCTTAGTCTCGTTTCCCAGTGGGGTGATGACAATCTGGTCACGTTCAATGCCTCCAAAACGCAGACGTGTCTATTTTCCGCAAAACGGAGTCCATTCGACCTGACTCCTTCTTTCCGGGGTGCATCTGTACCTATTACCGACAGCCTGGAACTCCTCGGCAGGGAGCTGAGTTCAGTCCTCAGCTTCGGCAGCTTCATTGAGTCTAAAGCACAAACTGCGGCCAGAAAGCTGGGCGTCCTAAATAAGGTGAAGCGATACTTCACACCTGGACAGCTTCTAACACTTTACAAAGCTCAAGTCCGGTCGTGTATGGAATATTGCAGCCACCTGTGGGATGGCTCAGCTAAATACCAACTCGCCGCTTTGGACTCAGTGGAGCGCAGAGCCAGGAGGATGATTGGCGACAAGAAGCTAACGGCTAAGCTTCAGTCTTTGGCCCATCGGCGGAAAGTCGCCAGCCTGTCGGTATTCTACAGGTTGCACTTCGGGGAGTGTGCCCAAGAGCTACACGAGCTTATTCCACCGTCCCCATGCTACCATCGGACTTTTAGACGCACGGCCGGTTTCCATCCTTACTTGGTAGATATTCCACCAATTCGCACGAAGCGCTTTGCTTCTACTTTCCTTATGCGCACTGCCAAGGAATGGAATTCCTTGCCGGCGTCTATATTTCCGTGTTCTTATAACCCGGCAACCTTCAAATCAAGAGTGAACAGGCACCTTCTGGGCGAGCTCGCTCCATCGTAGGCCACGTCTACGCCTCGGCTAGTGGCCATGAGTAAGCCCATTCATAATAAAAAAAAAAGTCTCTTATGGTGAATGCTTGCTTGCACTTGGTGATAACAACTTTTGCCGTGTATTGTTACCTACTGCTTTTCAAGCACTAGCGCGTTGCGACTTAAGCAAACAATCTAACTATGACATTAATAATTAATATCCGTTATAAAGTTGTGCTTAATCCGACAGCTGCATTTATACTAGCACATCCGAGCGATCGCATTTGACGATGGGAACAACCAAGCTGAGCCGAGGGCCGTTGGCTCCGTACCTTTCTATACAATCCGAGCTAGTAAAATCTACTTCAGTGCTCAAGAGGATTTTATTGTGAATTCCCGCACAATAGCTCAACTTTTACAGTTTAGGTAAGGGTTTACATTTGATTTTTATTAGGATTGGGGACTACAAATCAAGGCAGTTCAGAACTTCAGCAACTTCAAACTGTTTTTTGACATTGACAGTGATAAATGATCTCCTGATGTAGCTCACATATGATGAAATGAACTAGCCTCCGCCCAAGACTTCTCGAATATTCGAAAATAGGCGTAAAAAATTCATACCACCACTCTGGGCTTGCGCACTCAGTGGCTTTTGTTATAAGCGGATTTATTTTGAATTTTAGATTAGTTAACTTCGTTTTTCGTTTTCAGTTTAAATCAATGCGTTAACATTATTATGTTCCCAATGTTATTTCTTGTCGTGTACTTGCGTCACAGATTTAATACTTCGATATATTTGTTTTATGATATGGAAAGTGAACATATTCATGTATCAAAATGGACCACACCTGCGGACCATATACTCGTATGTATACCGGGTGTGGCCTGTAACATGAGCAAATAATGAAAGCATAGATTGGACTCCTCAAACGGTGACACTTTTGTTCAACAACTTTATAAAATTATGAAGTATTTAGTTTAGACTCCCTATTTTTCATACAAAATAAATATTATTTTCAATGGACGCCATCGCCACGCCATATCATTTTGATTGACGTTGCTTGTCACGCCATAAACATAACAAAATTCGCAATGCATTGCGTCTTGGAATAAACTTTAAAGTGTATTAAAAATCAAACCACAAGTTATTTTTAAAAGTCGCTGAACAAATGTTGGTCAGTATGAGGAGTACAGCCTACAGATAAATTTTTTGCTCATATTACAGGACACACCCGCTATAGCTATGAATTACTTGTAGGGTAGGGTACTGTACAACTTTTACGATATATAAAAATAATATTTGGTATTTGGTATAATTCGTACATAAAAGTTTTCTGTAGCAAGGGAGACAAATGCCGTGCCGTATAAAACTATTTAGGATTATATTGTCATATAAACTTACTTCTTAACAAAAATAATAAATGTATAAGACCTCCTTATGAGCGCTCCAACAAAATAATACAGTCATAAAGTCATCAGAAAAATAAGTCTCATAAAAAGTGTACAGCCCGTAACAAAGAAAGCGGATAAATGGAATTATACCTACACAGTTAAGAGATATTTGAGTAAAAATAAAAGAAAGAGAAAATGGAGTTACGTTTGAAGTTAACGGAGTAGGACCCCTAGCCCGTGGTTAATACTTGTAATAGTTCACAGCAGAGCTGTTCGAACGTTGTGAGATAAAATAACAGTGTATATAGACCCAGCTTATACGAGAGCGATTTTCATTTTATATCAAAATATTTTAAAGCATGTGTTGAACTCCTGAATACCAACTTGTTTTAAACATAAAAAAGAGGCCTTTATAGACCTTCGTAGATTGCCACTTTCCTCAAACTGTACGCCGCGGACCTTAACTGTGATTAGGTAGGTAAGTACCTACGCGTTTTTAAGCGGTCCACTCGAAAATTTGCCTTTACCCTATATATATATATATATATATGTATTCATTTCAATAGGTCATTGCGAAAAATGCCAAATATTACAAAAAAGGTGAAGGATATACAATGGCCGGAAACTCTTTTTATATTTAGCATTTTATATTTGTATTTGCTTTTTCACTCATCAAAGAAAATAATTGAGGAAAGACTTTTACTTTTCATCATAAGTGTGTCGAAATTACTTTTATTTGCATTATCTCATTTCTTTTTTACTTACAAGTAGTCATATTAACGCTATTGCAATTTCTCGGCTCGCATTAGGATGACCTGACTCAATGAACGCGATCTTATAAACTTAGGAACTACTAAACTAAACTTGAATACCTTATAACATTCTACATTATGTTTCTGCTAAGTATAAACTTATATGTAATATTGTTGTGAAGCAAAACTAACTCTGCCACTGTAGGCAACTGTAGACAGCCTTAGGTATCAAGTATCCAAGGTAAGATCTGCCTAACTGAATTTTTAATTGGTCAAAAAAATTAAGATACAATGAAGCAAGGTGGGGTAAGACGCACATAGTTTATTTTGCTCGGGGCAATACGAACAGTATGAGGATTCCATACACATTCCATACAAATGTTTGTCTTGTCCCGGTGATAGTCTTACCCCACCCTACCTTACATGATCAAATGGGTCGTACACTTGTCTGTTGTCATCAAATCGTCAAGGCGTGTATTACACTTCCTGCGACCGTATATAATGGTCGCGCTTATGACGCGTGACATGATATAGTCTTCGTCTCTTATTTGTACAGTATCAATTCGTGATATAAGCCCATCACCATCAGTAGCGTAACCAATATAAGCCTATTAAATTAAGGGCTTTTTAAATGCAATCTTGTTACATTTTATAACGAAATTAATAGTCAAGCCGGTTCCTTCGTAGATCCCGAAAATCATTAATAAGAAAGTCAAAGTCGAGTTGACGGCAGTTAATAAAATAAGGGCAGTATGCCTAGCTCAGGGGCGCAGCCATCTCGTTTAGATTAAGTTAATATTTAAACAAAACTGCCAATGAACAATATATTCTGCCTTTATGTATCTCCAATGGTCGTCTTTAAAGTGTGTTACATACTTAAAAAAAACTTGTAATAAAATGTCTGCACTGTGCTTTGGTGGGCTGTGCGCAAGCGAGCGAAGCGTGTTTACGCATCCTCAGCTGTGATTTGTTGCCGGCCTTTTATTGTCTTTCTTCTTTTTAGTGTTCCGTTAAGCTACGTAAGCGTCATATTTTTTCTTTTTTGTATTTTACGTATATAAACCTTAAATCTGTGCAGTTAGGTACTTATTTGGCTCTTCTATATACAAATTGAGCACCAATAACCAACTAATGAAATTAACCAATTATTCGATATAGAATTACGAGTACAAAATGGTAAACCTTATGTACCCTTAACCTTAACCTTTACCTTTTAACCTTATATGATCCTATTTTAAAATCACTAGGTACATCTCATACAAAACGGTAACTAAAACGTTTTGACCACAATTCAAATCATATCCAAAATGTGATTATTGGATCCGAAATTGTACAATACCTACTAACAGAAGGATCAGAGTGACATATTCGGATTTAAAAACATATGATACAAACATAAAGCTACTGTTACACATGCTGATTTCTAGCACGAAAGCATGCCACTATTGAGCAATTGCTACTTAGTAGCATGTGTGTCGAAACATTGCTAATAATGAGCATGCTCGTTTTGAGTTTGCTCAAAAATCAACGGTCGTGCGATTTTTGGGCATGCTACCTGCAGCGCGGGTGGAGGGGGGCGTGCTTTTAGCGCGTGTGAACAGGTTTGCTTATTGAGCATTGAGCATGCTAGTATCGATCAGTCGTTTGCAACAGGTGCGCGTGAACAATTTTAACGCCAAAATGTCTCGCTGGGGCGACGAAAAAACGCTCAAATTTGTATCGAAATAACGAGTGCTTGTGGAATCCCCGCATACCGCAGTATAAAAGTAATGTTTTTAGAATGAATGCGTACCAAGACTTATTAACGAACATGGAGGATGAGTCCTTGACTGTGAAAATTATTAAAACCAAGATTAAGAATTTAAGGTCTGTGTACCACTCAGAATTAAAAAAAATCGAAGAGTCAAAGCGATCCGGTTCTGGTGCCGCTACAGTATATAAACCATCCGCGGCATGGTTTCATGAAATGAATTCCTTCCTTGGGGACACCGGCGAGCGAGGCTTCTCGCATTTCTGTAAGCAATTGAGCACTTGCTCCAAAGTCCTGTCTTCTAGATATCCAATCACGGACCCAAATCTTTCTCGGCTAATCTTTACTTTATGGACCGTCGATTTGGAGGGTGTGTTGGGTATGGGAGGGTAGAGGGTGCAAAGGGCTACCCCCCAGTCCAACCCCCATGGCGCGGAACCCCATGGTTATGGAGATATCCATGGTTAAAGTTTGTATGAAATTACTATGAAATAAAGGAGAAATGTCATAGCAGATGTAGCGATGTTACGATTCGACTTCACAAATCGGTTCAAACCGATTTAGGTCTGAAGTCGACTAAATCGACGTGAGTGTTCCGTAAATCGACTTAAGATACGTTCACCCGCTCTAAACGCATCCTTTCATATTTGTTGATGCGTCACTTTCATTTGACATATTGAGGATTAAAATGTACGCAAATCGATTTCAAACCACGAAGAAAAATGTTGCCATGCACATTGCCGCCATTATTGAGTCGAGTCGAAACTTGGTATCTACAGGTAAAGTAAAATGAAACTTATTGTTTACGTTGTAAGGTTCAATTTCGCATGGGCTTAAAGCGATTGATTTGGCGGTATACTTGGATCGGTTTGGCAGTTTTGCGCCGCGTCGATTTGCTAACACAACGATCGCACGAGACCGCACGCTCTTCCCTGCTCGTATAGTGCTTTCCCGTTTTAGCTTTTAGCTTTAGAAATTATAAAATTGTGATTTACCGCGCAACAAAACTAAAAAAATATTACAAAACTTTTAAGTCAAAATTTTTGCTGTCGATCGGATCGAACAAAGCGTAAAATTGACAATTCAATTTCCTCAACTCAAAAGCCCCCTCCACACTCGTGCGCGAATCGCGGCGCGAAGCCGCGAACGCGAGTGTGGCGTCGATTTTCGCAGACAGCGAAATCGACTCCACACTCGCGTTCGCGGCTTCGCCCGCGATTCACGCACATAGTCTGGAGGGGGCTAAAGACTACGGAGCGGTTTGAGCTACTGATACTTAAAAAGTAGAAGTTAAATCGACTTGGCCAAATCGGTTTGCAAACCGATTTGGGTTTAAATCGGAGTCGACTTATTCGGTTTGAAAATTTTTCGATTTGGCCCATCACTAAGCAGATGTCGATAGGTGCCGTTTTGTGTTAATTTTTTTTACTTTTTATACCACACCACCATTCCCAAGGTCACCAAAATCTCAAGGTCACGAAATTTTATGGTCTCCAAAATCTCAAGGTCACCAAAATTTCAAGGTCACCAAAATCTTTGGTCAACAGAATCTCAAGGTCACCAAAATCTTTGGTCACCAGAATCTCAAGGTACCCAAAATGTCAAGGTCACTTAAAACCGAATCAGAGCACCCCACTATCCACGTGGTCTTGTCTGTCCTACCCCTAGAGAGCAATTCCAAAAACGGAGGCGCGAAGGGAGGGCAGCCCTCGCCCGCCGTGACGGAGCGCGGGAACGAGCGAGGCGAGCGGCTGAGGCTGGTCGCCGAAGGCGACCAGTAAGCCGAAGCTGCGGAGCCGAGTGTAGTGAGCGTGCTTTGTCACGCGAGGGCGGAAGGGCTGCTCTTCCGCAGCGCCGGAGCTAACCCAGATCCAACAGCTTCACGCGCCCCCCCTCACCCCTCACCCCCTCCCCCTTCAAATTTTGCTGTAATTCCTTATTTCATAGTAATTCCATACAAACTTTAACCATGGATATCTCCATAACCATGGGGTTCCGCGCTATGGGGGTTGGACTATGGGGTAGCCCTCTCCCCCCCTCCCCCCCCCCCCTCCCCACCCCAAAAATCGACGGTCCATACAGTAAAGATTTACCTCTTTCTCTTTCTTTTCTTTTTTTGCCGAGCTGATATAAGTTTCTGGATGCGTTGCATCGCCAGCAAAAGGATGATCTTATTCAGCTCCATACGGATAGCTGTTTGATTGTCCATAGCTTTGTTTGAACTGACAGAGAGCGAGAGAGCACGCTATAAAATAGCATGTGTATTTGGAGTGTTTGCTTTGAGTATGCTTATTCAGGAGCATACTTAAAACTAGCATGCTTATTGCTAGCAAATGTAAACTGCTCATAAGCATGCTCGTATTGAGCATACTCAATAGCACTCTTTTTAGCATGCTATTTTAGAGCATGTGTAACAGTACCTTAATACTTACCTACTTATTAAACTTTATGCGTCTCGACTCTCGCACGAGCTAACATGCCCTAAGATTGAAATCATATTAGAATACCTACTGTTTGTGAATTCATACAGCTCCATCTTATTACAGGAATATTTATACATGTGATTTTGATATATGTCTGGACCGTACGTACCCTGAAATGTGAATATGAATATGTAGATCATACTATTACTCAACTTTTAATGAGACCAATCTCGAAATAGGGAAAAATAAAATCGCTGTTCCTTAGAAATATAAATTAGATTTTCCGAAATGTAGATGATTATTTTTTTGCTTACTCGGGGTTGGCCTCATGACCCATGAGGTAGGTACTTACACCTCATGACACCTCAGGGCATAGTCATATTAGTCATACATAACAAAATCAGCCTGTATATAAGTAATATCGTATCCCGTGTTTTTTCATTCAACAAAGGTAATTAGTGCATCCATCCGATAAATTACAAAAGCAACTGAAATCAAATAATTTCAGTTATTTACACTTAATCAAACTCGATATTTTGGAGCAGGTATTTTTAAGTTTCGTTACAGATATAATAAAATAAAATAATAATAATAAATCAGCCTATATACGTCCCACTGCTGGGCACAGGCTTTCTCTCATGCGCGAGAGGGATTGGGCTATAGTCCACACGCTAGCCCAATGCGGATTGGGGACTTCACATACACCTTAGCAGATATAATTAGGTACCTATAATAACACTACCCAGGTACCCAGCCCTGTTTACATAATGCTTACAGATAACATGTGTTTTAGCATGGCAACATAAGGTTTTAGATTAACATAAATTTGCTTTCTGCTTTAAATATACCTACTTCGTAAAATTAAAAAAAAAACGAGAATGGTACAAATTTATAAATGAACTCAATAACTTGCCATCATTATTTAAAGGTAATTTGTCTACACCGTAAATAAGTATCTAAAGCTAGATATTTAGTTAATTCCTAGAATTTTCTATTTTGTGTGATATTTTTTACAGAGGCCATAAAGGTAACATTCGATTTCATACTGCACCAACGTTTCTGCTGCAGTATTGCTGTGCAGTCTAAATCGGAATGTTTTGTAACTTTAATTTAAACTTTAAAATGTTACGACGCTATAATATATTAAACAAAATAGGCATGACAGCTTGCGGTATACAGGGTGATTCAGGAGACGTGAGCAGGACTAACACTGTGCATTTCGTAAATTATAAGCAACTGTTTCGTATCAGTATTAGTGAGGTTAAGGTTAATTTTTTAGTCGTGTTGAAAAAAAAAATATTAAATTTATTTACGACATGCATGGTCACCCTACAATTAGAATACTAAACTACCGATATTCTGTGTCAAATTGAATGTCATCACGGTCTGGTTACGTTTGAAAACTCGTATCTCTTTCAAGTTTGACAGTTTATTTTCTTCGTAATCATAATGCTGTCATTACGGTTAAAGAGGTTTTATGTTTATTAATTAGGTCTTGTAGGGTGACCATAATTGTAGAGAATTAAATTTGGCCTCGCCATAAAGTTAAAAAATAGGAAAAAGTGTGGTTGTTTCACCTAAATACGACGGTGATCGATCAATTATCAGTTACTGAGTGTGCAGGATTAGTCCTGCTCACGTCTCATGAATCACCCTGTATAGCAGTGGCGCGCAATTTCAATAAGGGGTGAGGGCTGTTCTCGCACTTTTATTACAATTTTACTGCCCTCACTTCTGAATAACCTTTCTGAAATTAAAAATGTTTTATTAAAATAGCACCGCGAACCGCATTTGGTGTTCTATTTCATGATTGTAATCCATTTGCTCCGAAGTTGAAATTGCGTCGCGTTTTACACAAAATTCTGTGGTGTAGACTTTTAATTGAGAAATGTGTTTATTGTTCTTGCCTGCTTGTTTAAGTCTTTTTTATCTCTTTATGTTAAATGTACTTTATTTTAAGTACCTACACTTAAAATAAAGTACATTCATAGATGTTTTTATTTGAATCACTTTAATATAAGTACTTACATCTGGGAGATCGAGCTATGCTCGTGAAATATTCTAAAAATCAAAAATGCGCGTTGTCCCAGAAATAAGACCTAGCTAGATCGATTTTTCGCCCCCAAATATCCCCATATAGCACATTTCATCGAAATCGTTAGCACAAAAACATATATACATACATATAAATAAATATACAAGAAATTGCTCGGTTAAAAGTCGTTACTATGGATGGTCGGACGCTCGTTATTATGTATAATAAAATTACGACACTGTTTTATAATTTTACCCTGCTATTATTCCGTTTGTTTCTTTTTTAATTCTAATGTTTTTTTAACTGATTTTTTGTCACAACCTGTAACCTGTGTGTGTACATTTATTCAAAAAATTATTAATTGAATTTATTTCGAAAGTAATTAATAAAAATGTTAGGGAGGGGCGCCTAAGACTACATATTTTTTCATGACACGAGATATTGTAGGTATTGTAACTGTCCCATTTAAAGAAAGCCCAAATTACCTAAGTACTTAGGATAGTCACTCTTTATTCAAACTCGTTAGTTAAATCTGAATTGTATTGAATCTACATGAATAGTATAATCTGAAAATTATAACATTTCAATATAAGTACCTACATCGTCTAAGCACCTCGAGGTAAAACTGAAAGACTTAGCACAATTTTATACTTAAAAATAAAGTCAATGTAAATACATCATGTAGATTTTTTTATTATCAGAGATCTCTAAAATTCAATACGCTATTATTTTGCCTTAATTTAACAAAGCAGAAATTAAAGCCTTATTGTATTTAATTAAATAAGTTTCCCAACGTCCCGCCCGTAAGTTAAAGATTAAGTCTACTTCAGACCGAAAAGAATTAATTTAAAGAAACAGTTACGACATTTGTTAAAAGAAAGGGCAGCTTTACAAAGCGTTAAATTACGGTAATGAATAAAAGAGTAATTTGAGCAGTAAATTAAATGCCTTGCTGACAAATGGCTTCATTGTGACCGAAGTGAAATATTTACCCGGAAATCTCGCTGTCGATGTCGGGTTATTTCAGAGTTTGTTAACATTACGTTGACAAATTATTCGGGGGCGAAACCCGAGGGAAAATATACGGAATGGAAGTTCCACGGGGAAACTTTTACTTCTTTATCTCTCGGGCGAGACGAACACTGGCCATTTTATAAATAATTTTTTCATGGTTGCCTACATTCATTAAGCAAATGACACTGTTGTGTTGCAAAACGTGTTTGAGAGACGGAAAAATGAAACCGTATTCTGTAGCATCACTTCACTTACCCACACGGCAAACAATGTCAACAATAATTTTAACTATCGCACTCATACACATACAATCAACCGAGACCGACTTGTTAAGTTCAGTCTACAAACTCAGGTATAAACGTCATCACTATGAAATTTGTATTTTCCCGGTTCATGGGTGTGCTTAATTTCGCTCGTAGCGAAGTGACTTGCGCAGAAGCGCGGCGCACACCTCCTGTCGAGGCCGTGTCTGAATGAGGACTGAAACGCCGCTGAAACATTTGGCACTCCCCACGGATCGCCGTTCGCGGGATAAAGTTCTATTCGTCGCGCTATAAGCTGATTACAGGTCTTGTCTAAGATATCTACGTCCACAATGTTAACTACTTATTGGCACTTCGAACAGCCCGTAATCCCTTATATTCTTAAGCTTTACTTTTTAATATCGCCCTGCTTGAGTTGGCAGCCATGAAGATGTTTATTTCGATATTAACACCAATTTTTTTCTTTTGCATCTTAAGTCAGCGACTATTTTCTCAGCAGGTTTATTACATTCAAGCTCATTATATGGCTTCCACTAAGCTAAGTCACAAATCCGGAAAAAAGGACGCCGAGACCTGTAATTATATAATTGAAGTTTCTGGAGTAATACGCAAGGCTCTAATTACGAACGACAGAGTTTTTGTGAATTGGTCATCGTGCCCTGTTAGGGATTTCACCTTGGTTACGCGGTGCTTCAAATGTCAGCTTTACAATCATGCAGCGAAGACCTGCAAAATGGATCCACAAAGCTATGCGTGTTGTAAGAACACACTACGACGCGCCCTTCAAAAAATGACGTACGATGATACAGAGAACCTACTAATAGTCGTAAAATGATTACCTAATTGTTCTGTGATTTTTAATACTTAAGAACCTACTTCTTTGTTAAGGTGATATACAGTTGTTTTGTGTAATAAATATAGTTCATAATTAAGTGAATAATTAAAAATAAATAAATTTAATATTGTCCTTCGCTGCCTGAAACACAGGGAATCCTAGTTCAGGCATCTGTAAACCACGTGTCTCTATGTAAATTCTTAGTCTTTAAGAACAATCATTGTACTATACTTTTCTCAATAAATTATTTGTATTTGTATTTGTATTTGTAATGACGCCATGTAGCGCTCGTCTATTACTAATGCGCGATCTCAGAAAAATATTTTATCATTTAATTCCAAGCCTAACGAGTGTTTTACACGCTTTTGCCTAGCTTCACTCCGTTGACTAGTTTTATATGTGTCCTATATTAAATTTGATCTATGATCATAAAATCTTGCAAGGTTAACTTTGAACTACTCACCGGAGGATGCGGGCTGTTGGCTGTTTTCAGATAAATTGCCTGAGCTTTGGTATAGGTACGTCCATAGGGCCCATTTAGACGATGTGGGAACTCGCATGCGAGTTTCATTACATTGCGGGTTTTGATTGGTCGGTTGATTTGAACGTAACCACCAATCCGCAATGTAACTAACATCGCATTCGAGTTCGCGCGCCGTGTAAATCAGCCCCAATTCAGATGGCACGCAATGTGATAATATGCTACCATTTAAGTAGATGATCTGATGATGTAATTGTAAGGCGGCCTAAGGCGCTGCTTCCTGTTGTTCCTGTTGTTTGTTTTTTTAATGATGCTAAAAACATCATCATTAACTTAAGAGTTATTTACTCTTTGATAGCCATGCAAAGAACATTAGGTACAATAAGCAATAATAACTTAATAACGTATAAAAATGTGACAGTTTGTAACTAGACAAGTAAACACTACTTCGTAGCCTGACAGTCTGTTCAGTTGTTTTGTTGTAGTAATAAACACATTTCTGAGTAAAACTTAGAATAGACTACCAATAACCATTGATACCGTAGACGTCCAGTTTACCTGAGTTCACTTGAAGTTTGTAAACTTTGTGTATGTTTAACTAGCTGGTATTGTTTGAGCTGATATTGATTTCAAATTTCAAAAGTTATTTGAATACCATCCTAACAGTTGTTTACATCAGCCATAATACAATGTCAAATAAAATAAATAAGTGAACTAGCATATTGTGAACCTTTTCGGCAGTAATTGTTTGAGTATAACATATGAACCAAAAGTATAATAATGCCTTTATAGAAAAGGCAATTTTGGATCATAATTGCGAGAAAAATATGAACATATTTCTGCCAAAAGTATGATCAATGATCTCGCTCTGTTGCGCGGTCGCCTCGCTTTCAACTCGCTCGCAAATCGCCAGTGTGATAGGGCTTTTATTTTAGTAGGTCTACAAAGCTTTGCTTCACTTAGCATTGAATATATGTATCATATCATAAAGAAACATAAAAGATCAAAGAATCGCATGTCAGTCTCTAAACATTTTCAATACGAGTACAATATTTTATGTACAATCAGCAAAGATATTAGCTTGATAGGGGTGCACAGTAAAAAGTTTTGCTAACATCATGTACATCAGTCGTGGCACGTGTAAATTTGTGTGAGTGTGAGAGAAAATAAGTGAATTAAATAGGTATCCATTGGATAATTTTTTAGGTGAATAAAGTTGTTCGTAAACGTCCATATCTCTTATGTGTATAGGTATATGTGTGAGATTCAGAGTGGGCCACAGGACATTGATAATTGTTAATGAGGTTTAAATATTTATCATTTAAATCTCCCAGCCAACATTAGGAATTTGAATGAAAATACTTTGCATCTCTTGTCGATAAAATGCAGCTTTCTCATCAACTTTTGAAGAGTAAGATAGCTTTTACGAGTTTATGTGCTGAAAAATAAATATTAGGGTCGTTTTACTATGTTCGGCTAAATTCTATACATTGAAAGACTTGTGAACTTGCACAACCAAGGGCGCCACGTATGGCTCTTGAGAAACAATACACCTATTGAAATTGCCCTCTTTGCCTGGAAGGTTGAGGTCAGTGTCAAGCAGTGATTCAAGACAGTTTATATTGAAATGATTTTTTTTAAATATAAAGCTATACATATATAGATATACAGGATGAATTTTCGGGTCAGTGAGAGAAGCTACCAGATTCCGTGGTGCTACGCGAAAATATAGTCTTAGAAGAAAGCCCTTCCCTCAATTTGAAATTAATGAAAATTGGCGTTTACAGGTTTTGCGAATACACCTTTAAAATCTATCGGGTTCTGCATAAGATGAAAGTATATTTCTTCGCCATTTAGCTGAACTACTAATTATACTTATTGTATTTCAAGGCACCATATTATAATATAGGTAGGTACTCGTATTTATTGATCAGTCGTTTGGTAACAACGAATACAAGTTAGTAATTCTCCGCACGGTTTAGCGACCCAAAATCAAAGAAAAAGATTAATTTTCTTACAAAGGTTGTCTAGAGGAGAATTATGTTTTTACTACATCACATCAGCTATAAAGTATTCTCGTAATGTATAAAAAAAGGAATTAGTTTTACATGGCCTTTTTTCATAAAGTTACACTTATACATATAGGTAGGTACATGCAGGTAAATACTTATATTTAAAAAAAAAAATTGTACGGTGCATGTAGAAACTAAATAGAGGAGGGGTCCAATAAATTATATTGAGAATGTTGCTATTCTGGACTTAAAATATTAACATACCCTGAGGATCCCAACAGGATAGAGTTTTTATATATGCAAATTACGTAAACGGGAAACTGTATTTGGAAATGACCTCTCAGATTTGCACGGCTGCCTAAAATCTAATTAATATCCCATGTGACTCTCCTAACGCTGACTAAGAGCTGATTTGCATAAAACAGTTATTAATATTACATCCCAACAGCCCCGGTGATTACGATTTAAATTCATTATGCAATATGATGGTAGATTTATATCAGAAGCTGAGAAAGATTTATATGGTCTCAGGGTAGTGCAGGATTCTGATTGTGAATTATGATTATTGAGAAGCATTTCCTCCACCTTAAATATAACACATTCAATATACATGTCGGCGGCCGATCGTAAGATCAGGCATATCGTGAAATTCCTAGGCATATCGTGAAACGTGAAAATCTTTGACTCGTTGCTTGAGTCGACGGAGCCCCGCTACGCGGGGCTCCTATTTCTGGGCAGTTTGCCCTTCGGGCATCTGAAGCAACCTAACGAACCTATCCTGTCTATATATTGGTTTAATGTGACTATCGTCAAAACATTACACAGAAACATTACGATCTGCCTGATCTTACGATCGGCCGCCGACATACACATTATCTAGACTTGCACTAGGAAAATGTTATCATAAGAGTAATTTAACTCACAACAGGAGGTAGGTAATATACATAAACAAAGATTAATCGACATTATGAGTATATACTTTTGATTAGTTACCTTTGTATAAGTAGTTACTGAAATCACTTAATACATTTACCAAAGTACCTTTACCAACCTATCCATTGTAAAGTACTCATAATCAATACTTTGTAACAAATACGCTTCCCGCGCATAAAATATTATTGGCAGCTTCAACTTTTCGAATCCCGAATTGTACTAAACCATGAAATTAATGCCTCGCCGAAATATGGACAGGTCCATTTTAATGTCCAACTTTTACCATTACTCACAGCGACGCAGCGCAGGTTATGAGTGGCTCAATGGAAGCAGTTTCGATTTATCCTTTGTCTTTACTCGGTGTGGTCATAAATAAATTGTATTTTATTTCAGCCCCGAGTTTATATTAACTCTTTACTTTCCTGTATTATTTATTAACAAATATCTGATTTTATGTAGGTAAAATTGTATTTTATATACATATTCGGGAACGTATGTAAAACTTTGATTTTAAATTGATTACCTATAATCAGAGATCGGACAGATTAGCGTCATTGCTCACAATAATGCGGGCTTGACTCCAAATTTGATTAAATAATTAATCATTGAAATATTTTAATTATTTTTTTACCTGAGATTTAATGTTGTTCACTAGTCAATAAAATAGCACTTAAATATATTTTTGATATAAAAAAAATGAGTACCTACAGAAAATTTGGAAAACATACTGATTATTTTCTTTAATAAATTTTCATTATAAGAAATCTTTGTGTCATTTATTGATTAGGAATCAAAATTAAACCTCAGGTAAGAAATTAATTAAATGATTAATTATTTAATCAATTTTGGAGTCATGTCCACATTATTGCGAGCAATGCGCAAATTTGTCCGATCTCTGATTATAATGCATACCTACGATACATATGTGCGCGTGAAATGAAATGAAAGTAAGTACCTCATATCATTAATATCAATTCAAGATCAGATTTCGAATGCCGCTCTGGCTTTCAACATATTTATTCCGCGTTCGTCAATTTAACACAGCGGCTTTCTAGTCATTTCACATACTTTACATAAAATGTTGATTAAACGTTAAGTACTTAACGTTTTTGAAGAAAGCACCTATTCCAAAACTCTAAGCCTGATATCAATTTTATTTCAATGTGACAATGCGTGCGTTGCGCATGAACACATTTTTATTAAATCATTTAGACTTCGGAAACTAAATAAACTGTAGGTAATATTAACATTTAAAATTATTGTACGTAACCCCTCCCACCCCCACGTAACCCCACGTAAATCATCCATCATTTTCATCAATTCATCATAGCTACATTCTAGAGTCTAGAATTGTCTAGAATCTAGACAATAGACAAAATTCAAGTTACTAGCGATAAATACATGTGCCTCTACGAGCTCCAGTGTAAATTTAGCATTATGACAGGATTGCCTTACACCGGCACGGCACCTGCATGAATTTCCTGTGAAAACGTGAGAAGAATGACTAAATGAACTTATAACTGAATGAATAAGGGATTACATGCTACACATATTTAAAAAGTGAGATCATACATTAATTATTTAATATGCATGCGTAACAAGTAATGTTGTTAGTGCGATTACAAAAATGACAACTTCATTAATTATCAGCTAGAATTTTTGTATTACAAGAATGTTTAGCGTAACGTAAGTATGTTTGTACCATCATGTAACAAAAAAATTACTTGAATACTACTTGTTTCTTAAATCTTCTTCTTCCTCGCGTTATCTCGGCATTTCGCCACGGCTCATGAGAGCCTGTGGTCCGCTTTGACAACTAATCCCATGATTTGACGTAGGCACTAGTTTTTACGAAAGCGACTGCCATTTGACCTTCCAACCCAGAGGATAAACTAGGCCTTATTGGGATTAATCCGGTTTCTTCACGATGTTTTCCTTCACCGAAAAGCGACTGGTAAATATCAAATGATATTTCGTACATAAGTTCCGAAAAACTCATTGGTACGAGCCGGGGTTTGAACCCGTGACCTACAGATTGCAAGTCGCACGCTCTCACCGCTAGGCCACCAGCGCTTTTTCTTAAATATCATCTTATAATCTTCGTGTGATTGTAAAATAATATTAGAATAGGTTTTCAAAAATTGGTTTAGTTCCCCTTTGGCTGGATGTCAAATAATCAGTCAATTCGTAGGCCCTCTGCAACGCCCTGCTGTGTTTCTTCTGTGTTCTGAAATCACGTCCTAAATTTATTTGGACTAATCAAGTTCTCTAGAGAGTAGACCCAAATTCGTTTAAGTAGTTATAGAAAGTACTCCCTAAGAACTCTCAACTTTATGTCCTAGGGGGCAGTATAACTATATTGAACACGGGAGTACACATTTACCAGTAGCTTATTCAATGTGTAGGTAAGTAGGTACACATATACGAGCCCCGATGCAAATTATTTCGTCTAGTTCCACAAAATAATTTTGTTTATTCTAATAAATTTTACACGTGAACATAAAATGACCCAGTACTGGGAACCATAAAAGTAATGTTTAATCTAGTTTATGTTGATCGTATAATAAAATTGCATTAGACTTTTATTACTGAAAAAACTTTATATAAACGTTGTCCAAATCATATTGTCCTCTCCTACAGAGAAAATCGGGTAAAAATCTTTCAAGAAAAATTGTTGGCATCATCCTTTTACAAAATCTAATGAATACGAAAGGAATTTAAAACACAGCAGTGATTAATAAAGCTATAACAATCAAGCAGCGCGTCCATCTATAAATTTGTCATGAATTTGAATAATTGAATTAAAGTCAACAACGTCAAACAATGTCACCATTTTAAAATTAAAAGGTTCTCGTCTCCGTATTGATCTTTTCAAATTAGTATAAAACATAAAAACTTTTTACAAAAAAAAGAAAACCGACTTCAAAAAGGATGAAATAAAATATTATCCTTTTTAAGTCTATGCGTTACCAACTGATATGTTTGAAGTCGGTGCCAAGCCAACTTTTGAAGCATACCATGATTTTGGTGCGATTCTATAATGATTTACGTTGGATTGCCTTACACGACGACAATGAACGTACTTTCGGTACAGTCGTCGTTAAAAATATGTTTACACTTTTCGTCTTATATTACATATTACAAAGGAGTACGGTGCAAAAGTGTAAACATATCTTTGACGTCGACTGTACCTAAGAACACACGATCAAACCTTCTTGGTACAGTCCGTACCATGTTTGTCGGCACGCAAGCGTGGGATTGAGACTGAGTTATTTCCCGTCCCTTATTCAGAGGACTACATTTCAAAATATAAAACAAATCAAGGAATTTACGTTCTTGCCAAATTTTACCTAAAGCGGTTCAGTTGTTTAGCCATGAAAAGGCGACAAAGAGGCAGACAGAATTACTTACACATTTATAATACTCATTAGTACAGTTCTAATGGGGTTTAAAGCTGATTATTTTTGACGGGTATTGTTACTACTTGGCTTGGCACCGACTTCAAACATATCAGTTGGTAACGCATAGACTTAAAAAGGATAATATTTTATTTCATCCTTTTTGAAGTCGGTTTTCTTTTTTTTGTAAAAAGTTTTTATTTTTCCATTTTTAGTTTTTAACGCATTGTTAAGTGCGCGACGCATGAATGAAAAACAACATCATGATTAACACTAAATTCGTGTACCTACTTTAATAAATATGTACTTAATCAGGAATTTTTTCGAGTCCGTCTGGGAAATTATAATTCCTGTCACTACACTAAATCCATCCTCCGCCCCGCCACTGACCCAATCCCTCAACTCCCCGATCACTCTACCTCACAGCGCATCAACCCCTGATCCATGAACCCCTCGACCCTGAACCAGCAGCCCTTCAACCACCATTCCCTTAACTTCGCTTCGCCTTAACTCCTAACCCTAACCCCCGATCAGTAGCCTTACCAGCTTACCAAGAGTTTGACATTGATTTATTCGCTAGCGTGTGTGTAACTTACTTTCTTTGCATCTCGCTCGTACTGGCATATTAGTGCGAGCGAGATGCATAAATAGTAAGTTACGAAGACGTTAGCGTCGCTAACTTAGCGAATATGTCAATGTCAAACTCGTGGTAAGGCTACACTTGGCTACACTTGCACTACATCAAATTGGCGGTTTTCGGAAGCAAATGCTCGAGTTACTTTAGAAAACACCGAAATCACTTTACACGTGCCTTTAAAAACTGAGGAGTTCCCTCAATTCCTCATGGATTCCATCATCAGACCAGAACCAAAAATAATACGGAAACACCTTGGAGGTAACTCCTTCCAAACAAAAAAAGAATTACTCAAATCGGATCACAGGTGCCGGAGTAATTGCTGAACATACTACATTTAAAAAAATCATCATTATTACCATCAAAACAATCATCATCATCAGGTCTACTTCATCAAAGTGGTGGTTTTCGGGAGAAAATGCTCGAGTTGCTTAAGAAAACACCCAAATCACCATGCATGTGCCTTTAAAAATTGAGGAGTTCCCTCAATTCCTCATGGATTCCATCTTCAGACCAGAACCAAAAATAATACGGAAACACCGTGGAGGTAACTCCTTCCAAACAAAAAAAGAATTACTCAAATCGGATCACAGGTGCCGGAGTAATCGCTGAACATACTACATTTAAAAAATCATCATCATTATCATCAAAACAATCATCATCATCAGGTCTACTTCATCAAAGTGGTGGTTTTCGGGAGAAAATGCTCGAGTTGCTTAAGAAAACACCCAAATCACCATGCATGTGCCTTTAAAAATTGAGGAGTTCCCTCAATTCCTCATGGATTCCATCTTCAGACCAGAACCAAAAATAATACGGAAACACCGTGGAGGTAACTCCTTCCAAACAAAAAAAGAATTACTCAAATCGGATCACAGGTGCCGGAGTAATCGCTGAACATACTACATTTAAAAAATCATCATCATTATCATCAAAACAATCATCATCATCAGGTCTACTTCATCAAAGTGGTGGTTTTCGGGAGAAAATGCTCGAGTTGCTTAAGAAAACACCCAAATCACCATGCATGTGCCTTTAAAAATTGAGGAGTTCCCTCAATTCCTCATGGATCCCATCATCAGAACAGAACCAAATTAAAATGGGACCAACTCGGAGGTAGCTCCTTTCAAACAAAAAAAGAATTACTCAAATCGGACTACGGATGTCGGAGTAATCGGTGAACGTACATAGAAAAAAAAAAAAAAAATAGCCACAACCGAATACAGAACCTCCTCCTTCTATGAAATGGAAGTCGGTTAAAAAGAAAAGCGTATTATAAAGACCAACAGCGTGAACTTTTAACTCCTTGAATTTTTTAGAATTCATAATCAGTGCTTTTTGTTGTTAAAAGTTACGCAGAAGAGGTATTTAAGAAGCCTGCATACTTTGTTTAGTTCTTGAAAACCATTATCGGGTTTTAGATTTTTCATTGGAAATTAAAATGTTTCGAATGAAATTTCGGTAAAAATTACCGATTTTTACAGAGTATCTCTAATTTCTGCATGGAATAAGCCTTTGGCAAAATGTGCAGTGTTTTTATACGAATGCCTTTTTATATTTTTGTCGACTACCTACGCTAACTAGAGCCGAATCCCCGAAATAATATGTTATTTGGTTCGAGTGCCAGAAACTGGAGCTACTTTGACAAGAATTTAATTTGTAAGAACTTAATTAAATAGTACTGCATATTTTGAAGCATCGCTAACATTATATCTTATTCTAGTCAAAATATTTTATAAATGTTTCTAAACAATACTGAAGTATTAAACAAAGCAAGTGCTAGGTAAAGGTAAGAAAATAGGTGCCTATTCAATAGAAAATTCAAGAGCTACACGAGCTTATTCCACCGTCCCCATTCTACCATCGGACTTTTAGACGCACGGCCGGTTTCCATCCTTACTTGGTAGATATTCCACCAATTCGCACGAAGCGCTTTGCTTCTACTTTCCTTATGCGCACTGCCAAGGAATGGAATTCCTTGCCGGCGTCTATATTTCCGTGTTCTTATAACCCGGCAACCTTCAAATCAAGAGTGAACAGGCACCTTCTGGGCGAGCTCGCTCCATCGTAGGCCACGTCTACGCCTCGGCTAGTCTGTGGCCATGAGTAAGCCCATTCACAATAAAAAAAAAAATCCACTGAGAAAAATACTGGCATAAAGTCGGATTCAACCCTCTCGTTCCTGATTGCCGCGGAAGTTGGTGGTTCTTTGCCTTAACTACTTAGTTAGTACAAGTGAACTCTAGCCTACTTTTATTCTTCCGTGGGTTGATGTACCTACTTCGTGTGAAAAACAACCTACTATTTATTCTCTTAGTTACTTAGATCTTATGTCTTACCTATTGTCCAACAAGTTAATTTGTTTTCAAAAGCAATTAGTTAACTACACCTACAATTGCATTCAATCGGATTGAGCTATTTGCTATATCGTGTAGCTTTATAGCACCTCGCCTGCCTAATTGAAAATGTACTTTATGTCTCATATATTAAAGTTTGTTTCTGCTAGGTAAAAATGAAAGGAGGATGAGGTACTAATCTGTGGTTGTGTAATACCTACAGCAACATTTACTTAAGCTCCCTGGTTCAATAGATATGAGCCGTTATCTAGGCCTAATTACCGACAGCTGCCTTTAGTGAAGGAAGCCGCAGTAGAATAATCCCAGCAATGTTTAGTTTTTATCCACACGCATGAAAGTGGCTGAAAATTTCAAACGGTTCTCGGAGACGCGTGTAGCTACATACACCAAATTAAGACATACTTCATATAATTATTTCATTATTACAGTCTGCACACGACTTCTGATATGTTCTGCAATATGTACAAGCAGGAGAGCTCCGCTTTCGCTTGCTGCCCGAAGCAACATGCAGTGCACGCCTTCCCATTTCTTCTGCTTAAATTCGTAGCGTTGCCGTTGTTGAGTCTGTTAGGAAGAAGAATCGTGGAATGTATGGGGCCCAATACATTCAACGACTGTTCTCTTTGCGCACAGACTCTAGTATTAACTCAGCTGGTTTTTATATGCTGCAACTGTCGGTATTTACTCGTTTGTACTCATTGTAGGACTTAAAATGCCATGCCACGTTAGGCGGCAACCTAATTACCTACAGCCAACTTCAAATCCACAGGAACGGTCCAAGTGGCAGCTGCACCCGGCGTATCGTATTAAGGAACGGTAGTAGGTTTGAGTAGGTACTGATATCACTTTTACTGTGGACCTTGCCAACCGTATTAATCAACGTCCGTCACATGACTGGAATAAGGGCGTCCACATCTTAACCGGTCGTGATAGGATATGTCTTACTGATCAGTGTTTACTACTCTACCCCGTGGGTTTGCGTCGTTAAATATCGATGAACATTAATGACACCCATCTTGTCAGTAGTATCAGTAGGCTATAAAATAACAAAAATGGTAATTGGGAACGAGACTAGTGCAAATTCCTTGACGTTAAACAGAACTATTCTCCAAACTATTTAATTTTAGAAAAAAACATAAAAGCGCATGTTACCATAATTTAGCGCCACTTGCACCATCCCACTAACCCGGGGTTAACCGGTTAACACAATGCCAAATTGTATTTTTAGCAATGGTCGCTCCGGGTTTAACCGATTAACCCCGGGTTAGTAAATGGTGCAATTGGCCCTTACTGGCCTATTTATGAACTCGGCTGTGTAATACACGAATTAAAGTTTCTAGTATTCTGATAAAAAGTGATTCAAAGCTATTATCAATTTGATGAGCGCCAGTCATGCACAAAAAGCGCCTGACTGTCGACGTGGTATTAAAACACGTCCGCCAGAGGAACACATGCTTGGAAGAGACAGGCAGGCACCAACGCCTTGATAAACCCTTTGTAACATTTTTCCTTAAATGTGTTACATCAGGATTTTCAAGTCTTAAAGTATCATCAGTATTTGTGTACATTGTTTGATAATAACGGAGGTTATTTTCACTAAAATATTTATGATCATTTTATAACTGGATATTGATATAAATAAAAGATTTAAGTAAGTGTATAAAGTGTTGATAAGATCATAGTTTGCCGTAAAAAGGGCGAGATAACGATGTAAAAAGGTAAAATGGTTTTTTTAGATTATTCGCAATTCCTATTGAATTCGACTATACTTACATTTTCAGGAACTTTTATTTATCACTTGCATCTGCCCACGATTTTGTAGACGTACAATTTGTATTAACAGTATACTTGTCCTGCTATTATCTGACGCGTTTGAATAACAAAGCACAAACTTTAAAAACAACATCTCTTTGTCAAAATTTGCACCCATTTCAAAGTAAAATTGGAAAAATACAAACGTGTATCCGCGAATTTCATTTGACTGCCGATGCCGTTATCCGTTTTGTCGTAATAAAATATTCATACAACGGACGAATGGATTCCGCAGGTGTTGAAATTGTTTTCATAATATTATCGGATTTGATTTTCAGCATTGGTGATGGTAAAACTTCATGATGGTTGAGTGGAAATTTTTGACTGTAGGTAGTTAATTGATGTATTTTTTAAGGTTTTTGCTGCAAAGCCTAGCAGCCGAATTACAAAATGTAAATTGCAACATTTTCCGTTTTCTTTATAATGTATTCAATGAAAATAGTTATATGAAAAATATATTTTGATGGAAGTATTCGATTGGTATTGCTTCTCAGTAATTTTTCAGAAAGATCACTGGGTTAAAAGGGATGAAAGTTTGTATCAAGAACATTTTTTTAAATCAGGGATATGAAACTTCGTAGGAAGACATTGTAACGTTAGTGACCGACAAATGTTGTGTTGTCAAATTATTAAAACAAATTACTTACCCAAGTGCTGTTTTTTGCTGCTCATTAAGTATTTGTGTAGAATGCCAACAACACACAAACACAACACACAAAAACTTAAAACTAAAAAAAAAACATGATATCCACGGTCCCGAGCACGCACATCCAACTCGCTCACGCTTATGCTCAATTGCTCAGTGAGAAAGAGAAAAGAACACGAACCTACTGGGCCCTAAAAACAAATTGGGAGCTTGCGCTGCGCCCGCTCACTAGTACAGCACCGTACAAGGCGTACAACTGAAATTAGTAATATTAGTATTAGTGTAAAAAATTCTGAATAGGTAACATATACGTACTAGTGCTTGACATGCAAATGCCCAATAAATGACACCTTGCTGTCACCTCTATTGACAATGACAAGTTTCAAGATGACATGTACTGGGACCGCGTCGAGCACCAGTACGTTTACCTTATGCCTTTCAAAGATAAAATCCGAAGTTCGACAGCGAACTCGAAGCTAGCCGGTTAATTAAGCGTAAAATACAGTTATTTCCCGATGTCCCGGTCCATTTGCATTTCTATAAGGAAATTATGCAAACGAATCAATAGAAGTCCCAAGAAATTATTACATGAATTTTCGCGCTTCGCTATTTTACTTGGCGAACTTGAAAACACAAACACCACCCGAAATTTGTTACAAAGTGAAATGTTTGCGAATTTATTTATTCCAGTATTTAGTCTGCCTTGTTAAGATCCTTTTTTCATTATTTCTATCCGTACTAAACTCAATAATATATTATGTTCTTATAATAATACGCCGAGCTCTGCAGAATCTTGACGTGAATAAGGCCAATGGACCAGACGGTATACCTGCACGTGTACTAAAGCAGTGTGCGCCTGAGTTGTCTTCTGTACTGACACGCCTGTACCGCCTCTCTCTCCAAACAAGAACGGTACCGAAATCCTGGAAGCTTGCAAACGTGCAGCCAGTACCCAAGAAGGGTAGTCGTGCGGATCCCTGCAATTACCGACCAATCGCCATTACCTCCATGCTCTGTAAAGTCATGGAAAGGGTACTTAACGGCAAGCTGCTGGCATACCTCGAAGCAAATGATCTGCTCAGTGACCGTCAATATGGCTTTCGCCGAGGTCGGTCTACTGGGGATCTTTTAGCGTATGTCACGCACTGCTGCGGCGAGGCCATCGAGAGGAACGGTGAAGCGCTTGCTGTTTCACTAGACATCTCGAAGGCCTTTGACAGGGTTTGGCACGCAAGTCTCCTTAGCAAGCTTCCTGCATACGGCATCCCTGCTGTCTTTTGTAGCTGGCTATCTGATTTCTTGAGTGAACGGTCGATCAGAGTAGTTATTGATGGCTGCTCTTCGGACCTCATGGCCATTGACGCCGGTGTTCCTCAGGGGTCTGTTCTCTCCGCAACCCTTTTCCTGCTCCACATTAACGACATGCTGCAACCCAGCATTGTAGGTTATGCAGATGACAGTACGGTTGTTGAGAGATATTTGGCTAGTGCAGGGGACAGCAGGGAGGATATACGTTCACAGAGAGAGGCCATGGTTGAGCGAATGAACTTGACCCTTAGTCTCGTTTCCCATTGGGGTGATGACAATCTGGTCACGTTCAATGCCTCCAAAACGCAGACGTGTCTATTTTCCGCAAAACGGAGTCCATTCGACCTGACTCCTTCTTTCCGGGGTGCATCTGTACCTATTACCGACAGCCTGGAACTCCTCGGCATGGAGCTGAGTTCAGTCCTCAGCTTCGGCAGCTTCATTGAGTCTAAAGCACAAACTGCGGCCAGAAAGCTGGGCGTCCTAAATAAGGTGAAGCGATACTTCACACCTGGACAGCTTCTAACACTTTACAAAGCTCAAGTCCGGTCGTGTATGGAGTATTGCAGCCACCTGTGGGATGGCTCAGCTAAATACCAACTCGCCGCTTTGGACTCAGTGGAGCGCAGAGCCAGGAGGATGATTGGCGACAAGAAGCTAACGGCTAAGCTTCAGTCTTTGGCCCATCGGCGGAAAGTCGCCAGCCTGTCGGTATTCTACAGGTTGCACTTCGGGGAGTGTGCCCAAGAGCTACACGAGCTTATTCCACCGTCCCCATTCTACCATCGGACTTTTAGACGCACGGCCGGTTTCCATCCTTACTTGGTAGATATTCCACCAATTCGCACGAAGCGCTTTGCTTCTACTTTCCTTATGCGCACTGCCAAGGAATGGAATTCATTGCCGGCGTCTATATTTCCGTGTTCTTATAACCCGGCAACCTTCAAATCAAGAGTGAACAGGCACCTTCTGGGCGAGCTCGCTCCATCGTAGGCCACGTCTACGCCTCGGCTAGTCTGTGGCCATGAGTAAGCCCATTCATAATAATAAAAAAATATATATATATATATATTATAAAAGCAAAAATAATATATATGGGTGTCTGTTACTATTACACTTCAAAGTTCAGAATCGATTACATGATTTAACTATTAGAGTTAGATTAGACCAAGAAAAGTCTGCAACGATTTCGATAGCACACGCAGTGCAAGTGTTATTTTAAACGTCAAACTTATAACCCAAGCACTGCTGCTGCAAAATTGCTGCAGAATTTTATTGGTCTGAATCTAATTAATTTTCACTTTGCACAATCTATTAAAAAGTACAAATGGTGTACAAACGCCTTAACGCTAGGGATTTTGATGAAATTTGTAAAGTAGCATGACTAGAAAGCTGCATCCTGCTTTGCAAGACTACTTTATTTTTGTATATTATCCACCCCCTAGGTGAGGGAGTGGAATAGTCACAGACCAAATCCAGTTAATCTATACTATCTTTCTTTTCTCACGTAGGTTGAACGCTATGATCAAATAAGATCCTAAATATCTTTGTCTAATCTAATTAAGAATAGAGGTAAGTACTTACATGTAAAGATGGGCAACGTGTTGTTTAAATTTAATCCGAACTAGGCACTTTAAATATGTTGGAAGGAAAATTGAATTATTTATCGACAGCATATATTATGATATGTACCTAGTTACCAATATGGTGGCCAATTATGCATACGTTTGTGCAAGAAACTGTCAAGTTTTTCTATTCGAAACATTATTTTGTTTCAATAATTTGAGTAAATTCATCTCATGCTGCCCATGCTGGTACTTCACATGGCTGTATTTGGCAAATATGTATTAGTGTTCCTTTCCTTTTGTTTTGTACCTATGTCAAAGTTAAGAGATGTAACACGAACATTTGCCACTACAGCCGTGCGAAGTGCCAGCATATAACTTCTTTATATCCGTGTGGAAACTTGAGTTAGGTCAAAACTTTGTAGGTTCCAAATACTGATCCATTTTATTCGGCAGTTGGATATGTTCAAAATCAGATCTGATTTTTTAAACAACGGATTAAGTTATACTTTGCTAAAGTGGATTTCAGAATAACTTAAGAGTAAACTGAGGTTATTGCGGGCGTATAATAAACTTACCATGATATCATTGTCACACAGTTAACTGACATTTTATAATCCTTATTACATAGATACTGCGGGCCACCAACGGTCAATACTTACTGTCAATACTGCTACTATCATTTCACCAAAAGTATTGAAATTAATTTAATCGTCTTCGTCTTGGACTATTTAGCCCATTAAATAGTTTGTAGCTGCAAATCTCAAACTAATGTAATTTTACTTTTATGACCTATTAACTCACATTATAGACGGGTCTAACGCGAATTATATTCAATTACCTTGATTTTCCGACGTTTCGATACAGGTTTCACTGGTCGTGATCGCGGCTGACTGATGTCCCAGCAAAATGTCAAAACAGAGATTTGTGCATCTACCCGACGAAAAGTGTATGGAAAAGTTTGGGGTAGACATCACATTTTCAAACCACCCACCACACATAATGTTAATTATTGTCAATAGTTTTATGACCTAATTGATGATGTATATAAGGGAAGCCAAGAGAACTCATAAAAAGAACCAAAAATTGTGGGTATTTTTTTAATAATCACATCAACCTAAAAAGGTCCCTACCTATAAAATACCTATACCTATAAAGTAACATGTAAGTTAATACTGCGCAATGTCGTTTATTGCTACGTTTTTCAAAAACGACTTTACGTTTTTGAACATCTTCTTCGATGCGGAGTCCACAAGAGGCCGACCGAATTCAATGGAAATCTGCTTCCAGTTTTCATTCAAGAATGTTAACATGGCGTCACCTGATGATAGATAAAATACAAGTTAGTAAAAGTATAAACTTTAAGGGTCTCTGATCTAAGGGGCTTTGACTGCAAAAGTTGAATTTATTTACCTACTCCAGAAAAACATTATTTGTCTATTAAGATTACGAATATATTATTCTAAGTATTTAAATAAACTGTTTGTTATTAAAGGAAGGTTTTTTTAAGCGTTTTCTGTGGACACCGGCCGCCACACTTCAATGTGTGTTAACGTAAAGATTCTTGAGCTTCAATAGCATAGAATAAATTAAGTTAGGTTAAGTTCATTAAAATACATTTAAATCGGAGTATGTCCTGCTGCATTTGATATCGACCCAAAATTTTTGCAAACCACGGCTTATTAGTTTATTTTCCTCGACATGTTCTTCACTGAAGAGCCAAATTAATTTCACATCATATTTCACATATTGAGAAAGATTTTTACGTGGCTTGATCCAAACTCACGGCCATACTTAGATGCCTGTGCCTGATAAAAATCTTATAAAATGATTCACTTACTCAGTTCCTTATTTCCATTAAAGAGGTTGGTAAGACTGAAGTGTGCGTTGTCTCTGACGTCGAAGTCGAAGGAATACTTGGTGGGGATCATGTGGTCCTTTCCTTGCGCGTCCTTTTCAACTTCATAGTGCATAAGCAGCTTGATAAGGATGTTTTCTAAAAAACATTAAATGAATTACATACTTTCTGTCTTGACTGCACTAAACCGAAACTACTACTAAACTTGGTTTTTCGTGATTTGGTTCACTTAACCAATGTCACCACATTGCCACAAATAATGACATTAAAATAAATAAGGATTAGCCAAGGTAAACACATTCGATTTTTTTTTGCATTCACGTATCTAAATAAAATAAGATTGAAAACGTATTATAGTCTGTGCTCATCCACAATATTAACTGATATTTAGCCTACTCAATAATTAAAAAAAAATCGTATATGACCTCTACTCGCACTATTTTCTTTGTACCTATTATCAACAAAAACTATAATAATACCAGACATAGGTACATCATCATCATCATCATCATCATCTCAGCCATAAGACATCCACTTCTGAACATAGGCCTCCCCCTTGGACCTCCATTCGTACCGGTTGGAAGGTACATATGTTGCTTAAATTGTTCATCTCAAGTCTTGTGTTATTTAGCATGTCGTTTACAAATTAGACCGTAAGTTCCATTCTATAGTGAGCAGCTTTTTCCAGTAGCGTAGCTAGGCGTGGGCGAAGTGGGCCGCCGCCCACGGCCTCACGCCCTATGGGGGGCCCCGCGCGAGGCCCCTTCGGGCACAGTCAAAGAAAAGGGCCTCGCAGATGCGAATTCGCTCAAGGCTAGATTAGCTCACGCTACGCCACTGGCTTTTTCGCGGTGGGTTCGTGAGATTCGTTGAGTTTAGGGTGGTGCTGTTAGTACATTGCGCTCGCCTATACATGTGCGATAAATTATTTTGGCACAAAATTCTGCCGTTGCATGCAATGGAACCATGAATGGAATTTGCTTACTCATTTTCAGTTTCATCTGTCCGTCACCAGTGATGGGCAGGATCAAGATCCTGCCGGCGGCAATGTAGTGTCCCTTGACCGAAGCATCCAAATGGAAAGATACCGACAAGGTCTTCTTTTGAAGATTCCATCTAGAAAGATATTTTTTATTCCAAAAATGCACATACATTTACTCTGTCAAGCAATTTTCGTCAGTAGGAAAGGGCGGCGAATTTAAAAAAGTACGCGCGAAGGGTTGTCGTCCCATAGAGAACTTGAATTTCGCGCCTTTCTCTACTGAGAAACTTGTTTGGCCGACTATAGTTTAACTCATTATAACAGACACTGGTAATTAATATAGAGTTAGGCCAAGAAAAGTCTGCAGCGATTTTGATAGCCTACGCTGTGCAAGTGTTACTAATACGTCATAATTTCATAGAAGTTTGACGTTTAAAATAACACTTGCACTGCGTGGGCTATCAAAATCGGTGCAGATTTTTCTTGGTCAAACCCTATATCTTGTAATCAGTCTTAGACATCTGGCCAGCAAGGGGCACACGGAAAAAAGTATATTATGCCAACTGTCATAATTATTTATCGTCTTATAATTATATTATTGCTCCTCGCGTAAAAAAAAGATTTAACGAATACTCGCAAGTACTCAAATATTGCACTCAAGAACTATAAACGGGGTATCAGTTTTCATGGCTCTCGAGTTCATGATCATCAACGTAAATAAACCGTCTTGAATCAGGAAGTAACTAAGAGACTGGCCATGCAACCAGCTAAGAAGGTAAGTTGCGTAAATAATTTAAATTTTTAGCGCCTTTACAATATATCTAATTTCCAATATTTCACAAAAATACCTAAAACTCATCATACAAAATGCAGACCTAATGCCGTTAAGGGATAAAAGAGTTTTCCTTACTTCACGTTATCAACTATTGATGCCTTCAAGCCCTTCAGTTTTCCTTCTTTAAGGCTGAACTGGAGACCCGATAAGTCGAAGGAAACATCGTCCATGTTCATAACGTCTAACACTTCCACTCCTTGCTCAGGCAAACCAGACATGAACAGAGGGAAGACCTTTTGGAACGCTGGGGTCATGCACGCCGAGTCTTCGAGGTTGCATTTACCCACATCAGGTAGCACTGAAAAAAGTGAAAAAGGAAATAATCATACTAAAAGTCACATTTCGTCAAACCGTACTTAAGACGAGCATTGCTTAATAGCCTTTTTGCTTAACTAGGACCAAGTAGGCCGGAAAACAGTCAGACCCTTCAAAATTGTGCGGATAAAATGTGGTCGAAAATTATCTTATTTAATAGCCCAGTAAATAGTATTAGTTATTAAACATTATTAAAGTTCCATTCCTAATTAAAATACAATCGGATTTATGCAGCAACTTTTTTACAAGATACCTATAAGTATGCAAGATGACATTACCTACGGACTCAAGGAAAACCTGCATAAACTGGATTACTTCTCGCATGACAAACCCAAGATCAAATGTAAGGTTGGCGAGTTGATGAGACCTTAAATCGCTTCAGGGTTCCGTACCATAAAATTACTAGCCTTGGTCACTATTTCTATTTTGCATGACTCGGAATTTTTCACTCGGAAGATCCAATCCACAAAAATCTGTTAGTAAAATTTGAACTCTCTGACAAACGGAAAAGTCATTCATTTAAATAACAAATTTTAGAGGATGGATCTTTTACGCCAAACTATTTACGTCCATCTGTAAAGTTGTTTCTTTAATAACAATAAATTATTATGTAGGCTAAATTATCTACACTAACAAAAAACTGACTAAATCGATCAATCCGTTTTGGAGATAAATGGGTAGGTACTTAATGCAGTTTGCGCACAAACAAACAGTCCTTCAACTTAAAAGAATAAAGTAAAAAATATACCATTTATAACAATCAATAAATAACCACACCTGCATCGCACTTAAGTGGAATATTACTGTTAATACTTACTTACTACTTAGGATACTAAATATGTGTAAAATATGTTCAAGACATCTATTATAATACATACATACATACTATAATACATGCTTCTTTTTCAAGGCAAGCATGGGTGCAAAGAGTCAGCAGCGACTCTGTGCCAATGACCGTGGACTTGCCGTGACCATGACTTTGATTTGATTGTATTATGTTTTCGATTGGGGTTTCCTGATTAAAAGCTTAATGTAGGATATTATTATAATATGCGTCATATTATTTAAATTCGTCAATATCCTATATGTTTCTTTTACTCCTCAAACAAATTTGATAAATAAGGCTTACAGAAACGATCGATGTAACAGAATATACTTCATCATCATCATCATCTCAGCCTATATATGTCCCACTGCTGGGCACAGGCCTCCTCTCGAGCGCGAGAGGGCTTGGGCTATATACTTAATGATTGAAAAATTATTTTCGTCCGATCTAAAACTTTATCCCAACGACAGTACAGTGAAATTATATCGAATCGGCACTTGACACATTGTTTCAGTATTTATTAAACTAGTGGTTTAAAAGTGATCCTTTGCAACGGTAACCGGTAACATTTCCGGAAATATCCCCTACTCGCTACCCTATCATTATTTTATAAACAGTAACTTTTTTGTTATTTTGATTCCGTTATTGTAATTTATAGGTAGGATGATCCACGCTAGAACTGCCCAGGTCCGGGCCGAGGCAACCGATACTTCACCTTCTATGAGAGGTGACCGGTGATCAGGTGATGTTTACTATAGAACCGAGGTGTTGGATGCTCCGACCCGGACCCGGGCCGTTCTAACGTGAGCTATCTTTAACGCTAGGTAAAAATGTTTTTTGTTTTAGGTACTATTCTCTTGAAACTACGAGTATATATCGAATAACTGAAGTGAGTGATTTTTCACATTGGAATAACCCATCCATCTTAAGATACGAGTATTAAAAAAACAAAAGTGTAAGGTAAGGTGGGATAAGTCTAACACGGTTTTTTTGCTCGGGGCAAGACAAACAGTATGAGGATTCCATACCTACAAGTGATAGTCTTATCCCAGTGATAGTCTTACCCCATTGTTCCTTATATTCGTAAAATTTCCTATTAATTATGTATAATCGGCATCGGTAAACCGCATTCAATTATCTAATGAGGATCGATGAAATAGACACGTAATAAATGCAATAAAAATGTCATTCATTTGTAATTAGTGCCGTCACTAAATCAATAAGAGAGCCACCCATATAACCATTCCAGTCGCAGAATCATCAAAGTGGTAACTAAATGTCAGATGTGTCGTAACAGAGTCCACACAATGTGTCTAGAATTGTTTCGAAACAAAGTGTCGTCGCCGTGTGTACACTTTTCCGTAACAAGGTGTCGACACATTTGTGTGCACTTTGCGTGCGGTTTGCGACTAAATCTGACAGCAAATTTGTGACAGCAAATGTCAATATAAAATACCTCTTGAAAACCAAGGTTTGTCAAACTACTATTAGTGTCTCGTGTGCTCGTAAGTAATTCTAGTAAGTCATCATGGGCGATGCAAATGATAATAATCGACCAAAACCATATAAACACCCAACACCCGTCAACCTTTTACAGAAAAGTTTTTAAAGAAATGCAATAAGCTACTTAGGTCAGCCAACGAATGCTCAAAAAAGTTGTAGAGGGAAATGCTCGGAACACAATTTTTGACTCTGTAACTTGGTTTGGACAAGTTAGGAGGTGAACATATCAAAAGTCCCCGGCCGTAGCCCTTGAGCGGGGGGAAGAGAGGGGGCTTTGAATGTCCCATTTTCCGGTTTTTCGATTATATCTCGGAAACTATGCATCTTAGCGACATGGCCACTTATACAAAATGAAAGTTAATTTAATTTGTTACAAGTTTATTCAGTCAATTTTTTCGATATGTTGAATAGTTTTTGAGATATCCGCTCTTGAAAGTTTATTTAGGGCTCTCAATTTTATCTTGATATATCTACATCAGTGAAGGTGCTAGGCCGTGTATGGTATCGTTTTCGTATAAATCTGGGTTGCTGAATCCATTTAACATGGAAACCATTCCACAAAATTAAAAAAATCTTTTTAGGGTTCCGTACCTCAAAAGCATAAAACGGAATCCTTATAGGATCACTCGTGCGTCTGTATGTCTGTCTGTCTGAATACACAAAATAGTTCTTTACCTATAGATGACAGGAAAACCTATTAGAAATGTGCAGTCAAGCGCGAGTCGGACTTAATGTACGGAACCCTTAATACGCGAGTCCGACTCGCACTTGGTCGGTTTTTTTTAAACTCCTCTTGACGCTTAACCGCTGAACCGATTTCGTTGAAATTTGGTATAGAAATAGTTTGCATCCCGGAACAGGACATAGGATAGATCTTATAACCAAAATCATCTTTTGAAGGTGTGAAAAGTGGCGTGGAAATTTGTACGGGAAATCAATAACCGCTGAACCGATTTATATTAAATTTGGGAAGGTCTACATCTTTGATTTAGTTAAAAATGATAAAAAAAAACATGACTTCAAACCTAAACTTAAACAGTATTAACTTCAAGAAGTCAATTCTGAATTCCCCCCTACACCTCATTTCACACCTTTGAAGGATGATTTTTGAGATAACTTATTATGTCCTGTCTCGGGACTCAAAATATATGTGTACTAAATTTAAATTAAAACTGTTCAGCAGTTTAAGCGTGAAGAGGAGTTTAAGAGAAAGTAAGTTTATATGTTTTTACTTTGGAATGGTGTCAATGTGATACCATAACTAAATTTGGTACTGCGAATTTATACGAAAACGATACCAAACATGGCCTCGTAGCTTTACTGTTGTAGAAGTCAAAATAAAATTGAGAGCCCTAAATTCTTATTACTTGACCAAACTTGTGTAGAAGGAAAAGGAAAAATAAAAGTCTTCGGTAGGATTATAAGACACAAATATAATTTTTTTTTGCGTTACTATTTCAATTATCAAATATAAACATACCTTGATTATATTATTCTAGTGAGATCCTCACAGATAAACAAAACCATTTACTTAAAAAATTACAAGGTCGAAATGTCACGGAACTTGTGAGAGTAATACGTGAAAAATAAAAACTTTTATGACAAATAAATCTGGACACAATTTAAGAAGCATCCAATTGCGTCGAGGAATCATCTGTATGTTTGCTTGTTTCATTACCTCCTCGCTTCTTTTTTTGTCCTTTGTATTCTGTAGCAATTTGTTAGATCTGAAAATAAAGATAACTTGCGTCGTCACGGATGTCGATTTATAGGTTTTAGGGAGTGCAGAATTCGAAAACGATGATCATTTTATAATCCAAGATGGCCGCTACGAATTTTGTCAGAAAAGTCGTCATGAATATCGTTTTATAGGTTTTAGGAAGTGCCGATTTCGAAAATGATGACCAGTTTGGAATCCAAGATGTGTGCCGTGCACTTTGTCATAAAAGTCGTCATGGATATCGTTTTATAGGTTTTAGGGAGTGCAGAATTCGAAAATGATGACCATTTTGGATTCCAAGATGTCTGCCGTGCACTTTGTCATATAAGCCGTCATAGATGTTGATTTATAGGTGTTAGGAAGAGCAGATTTTGATAATGATGACCATGACAAACAAAACGACATCCATGTCGACTTTTAACATAGTTCATGGCCGCCATCTTCGATTCCCAAATAGTTATTATTTTCGAAATCTGCGCTCCCTAAAACCTATAAAACGACAGCCATGACGACTTTAATGATATACTGCATGGCCGCCATTTTGGATTCCAAAATGGTCATCATTTTCGAAATCAGGGCCCCCTAAAACCTATAAAACGACACCCATGACAACTTTTATGACATAGTGCGTGGCCGCAATTTTGGATTCCAAAATGGCCATCATTTTCGAAATCTGCGTCCCCTAAAACCTACAAAACGACATCCATGACGACTTTTATGACATAGTGCATGGCCGCCATCTTGGAATCCAAAATGGTCATCGTTTTCGAAATCTGCGCCCCCTAATACCTATAAAACGACACCCATGACGACTTTTATGACATAGTGCATGGCCACCATTTTGGAATCCAAAATGGTCATCATTTTCTAAATCTGCGCCCCCCAAAACCTATAAAACGACACCAACGACAAGTTTTGTTGGTCATGGTCATCATTTTCGAAATCTGCTCTTCCTAACACCTATAAATCAACATCTATGACGGCTTATATGACAAAGTGCACGGCAGACATCTTGGAATCCAAAATGGTCATCATTTTCGAATTCTGCACTCCCTAAAACCTATAAAACGACACCCATGACAACTTTTATGACATAGTGCGTGGCCGCCATTTTGGATTCCAAAATGGCCATCATTTTCGAAATCTGCGTCCCCTAAAACCTATAAAACGACATCCATGACGACTTTTATGACATAGTGCATGGCCGCCATCTTGGAATCCAAAATGGTCATCGTTTTCGAAATCTGCGCCCCCTAATACCTATAAAACGACACCCATGATGACTTTTATGACATAGTGCATGGCCACCATTTTGGAATCCAAAATGGTCATCATTTTCTAAATCTGCGCCCCCCAAAACCTATAAAACGACACCCATGACAACTTTTATGACATAGTGAGTGGCCGCCATTTTGGATTCCAAAATGGCCATCATTTTCGAAATCTGCGTCCCCTAAAACCTACAAAACGACATCCATGACGACTTTTATGACATAGTGCATGGCCGCCATCTTGGAATCCAAAATGGTCATCGTTTTCGAAATCTGCGCCCCCTAATACCTATAAAACGACACCCATGATGACTTTTATGACATAGTGCATGGCCACCATTTTGGAATCCAAAATGGTCATCATTTTCTAAATCTGCGCCCCCCAAAACCTATAAAACGACACCCATGACAACTTTTATGACATAGTGAGTGGCCGCCATTTTGGATTCCAAAATGGCCATCATTTTCGAAATCTGCGTCCCCTAAAACCTACAAAACGACATCCATGACGACTTTTATGACATAGTGCATGGCCGCCATCTTGGAATCCAAAATGGTCTTCGTTTTCGAAATCTGCGCCCCCTAATACCTATAAAACGACACCCATGACGACTTTTATGACATAGTGCATGGCCGCCATTCTGGATTCCAAAATGGTCATCATTTTCGAAAGCGGGGCCCCCTAAAACCAATAAAACGACATCCATGACGACTTTTATGACATAGTCCATTGCCGCCATCTTGGAATCCAAATTGGTCATCGTTTTCGAAATCTGCGCCCCTTAAAACCTATAAAATGACACCCATGACGACTTTTATGACATAGTGCATGGCCGCCATTTTGGATTTCAAAATGGTCATCATTTTCTAAATCGGGGCCCCGTAAAACCTATAAAACGACATCCATGACGACTTTTATGACATAGTGCATGGCCGCCATCTTGGAATCCAAAATGGTCATCATTTTTGAAATCTGCGCCTCCTAAAACCTATAAAACGAGACCCCTGACGACTTTTATGGCATAGTGCATGGCCGCCATTTTGGATTCCAAAATGGTCATCATTTTCAAAATTGGGGCCCCCTAAAACGTATAAAACGACATCCATGACGACTTTTATGACACAGTGCATGGCCGCCATTTTGGATTCCAAAATGGTCATCATTTTCGAAATCGGCACTCCCTAAAACCTATAAATAGACACCCATCTCGACTTTTATGACAAAGTGTTTGGCTACCATCTGCATGCAAGACATTTCTATTATTTTTACGTACAAAAATGGCCCCCTGTCAACTTCCAACCGAGATTTAATCGATAATTTATTCGATTAATGTTCAGATTAATTCAATTTCAATCTATGTTAGGTCGACTAAACTAATCGTGATTAAAATTTGAGGATTAACTTTTTTTATTCCATTAATTAGTCGAATAAACAGTTAATCTATTAAGTCCCATCTCTGACCACGTCATTTTTACACTTTGAGAATATCTGAAAACAAATGAACACAAGGAGCCATTTTGCAAATCCAGTAACTTTGTTATTACTTTTGACAGCGCGTGTCATGTGTCTACACAGAGTCGACACAAAGTCGAAACATTTGCGACTACTTTGTGACTGCAATATTTCTCAGCCTTAAACCATATTTATACATCATAATTAACAAGTTTCGTAGTATGTAAAGCGTTATTTCTGTTATTTAAGTATAGTATACGCATCGAAGTACTAAAAATGCATCAAATAATATATTTATGAACACAAGCACTGAGAAGTAAACAATTTCCTTTCCGGCTAAACTAAAACAATGTGGTGGCGCGTTGATTATATTACACTTAGTTTATCAAATCACTCGAGCAGTTTAATTCCCCATAATAATTTAAGTCCTATTGTAATATAAATGCAAACAATATATAATTACGTCTTGTAATCCGTTTTAGAGATGGCGTATTAATGTCACTTATTTTTATTTAACTATTTTTCCATCTGACAGTTTCCATTTGACAGGAACAAAATGAACGAATGAACGAATGATTTTGGCATAAAGTAGTCGCAAACCCGAAACAATGTGTGCACACGGCGACCACACTTTATGTCACTTTGTGTCATGTGTCGACCCTTCCCCATTTCTGGTAACTGTGTCGACACGGCGACGACTCTGCGACTGGAATTGTGACCGAAACAGACGGTGTCGACACAAGATGTGTCTACACCGTGTCGTAACGGCGACTGGAAATGGTTGTATGGGCATGCACCGACCTCTGACTAAAAATCATTCCGTATACAATTAGCATACTGGTCAGGCCAGTGTTTAGAGTTCCGTAGCCAATATAGCAAAACCGCCAATCGCGTCTGTCTGTCCGTTCGCTTGTCAAAATATCACACTGCCAATTTTACTCGAAAACCATATTTTAGTTAAATTTGGAACTTAGGTATATTTTGTAAGCAGCCATATTTAGTTCAAAAGTAAAATTTGAAACAGCGTAAATTTTATAAGGGCACTCCATACATACTACTTAACATGTTACTAAACGTAGAAAATCAATATGCAGCAATTGTGGCACATCATTCGATAGGTCTTTGAAAAGAACTTGGCTTCAAAAAAAATTTTTTTGTTAAATAATTAAGTACCTACTTTTGAAAATAAGATAAGATAAGATAATATTTATTCATTTTAAACTTATGCTAATTTGATTTATACAATGGTAATTATACAATTTATACTTAAATACTAGTTCATAATCATAATAATCTTCGATATTCCAATAAAATTAGAAAAAAAAACGAAAATATAACTTAATAAACACTTTTAAGGACTCTAGCTACTGCTTGTGGTAATTAAGACAAATCGATGAGGAAATTCCTTCTAGGTAAGTATTTTTAAGTTAATTTTATTCGTATATTTATTTTATTTGAGAATTATTATTTAATTTACTCTTTTATATCTTTAATTATCTCTAACTGTTTATTTTCCTTACAAGGGTTTCTCTTGCCCCATAGTTTCTCTTACCCCGCCTAATTTCAATGAGCTTTTTCCAAATTTTTTTTTACTAACAACTTTTTATTAAAAGGGTTTACGCGTCGTGAATGTACACCTTAATGCATGTATGGCGTTTCTTCATATCGTATGAAGGTGCGGAACCCTGCATTATGCATGGCCCGATGCGCACTTATACCGTTTTTCTTTTATTGTCAACGTTTTCCTCCTATGTAAGTATACCATAAAAAAACCTGCAAAGAAGGTACGAGTCGGACTGGCCCACCGAGGGTTCCGTACAAATTTAACTTTTTATTTTTATTATTTTTTATTAAATTATATTAAATAATCATTTATTTCAGATCATGTTAACAATCCGTAGAAATTGTTAGTTTGTCTTAAGCTACGTACTTAATAACTAGTGTTATTTTTTACAAATGTATAGTTTTCAGATTTTTCCCTGTACCGTAAACTTAGGTAGCTTTAGTCTACAACTACCTATGTTCCAAATTCAAATTCCAGTAAAATATGTATAGATAGTTTTGAAATTAAATTACGTTGAGTATATATAGAAAAAGCATTACGATATCTAAGATCGATAATAAATGTAAGTAAGTAGTGTACTTTTACTGAGTTAGCGACGTTATCATTTCAAGATTTATATTTTATATAAATAAATACTTTACCTGCACAGTAAACGAAATTCACAGCCATTAGAGAAACGACAAGATTAAATGTAACACCCATTTTGTAAATTATAAAATCCAACAACAATTATTCAATTACACTAGGTCTTTGGTGGCGCTCAAACTCGAAAGTGAGTCAGGAATCATCGGACCTTCATTATATAGGTCTCGAATATATAGGTAGTCTCACGGCGACCGCTGCGCCACTTAGGTCATTAAAGTGGTCATTTTCCGACAATTATAAACAACAAGCTGGAACATATTATTATATATAATTATATTATCATTCTATACCGGCGTTGCGTCTAGTTGTTGTTTGAGATGCCATCTTCGTTAACAGTAACTGGTGTGGACGCAGTTAAGCAATACGTACTGTGTCAATCCAAAAAATAATACAAAATTGTAATCGATACTTAATGCTTTCTTAGTCAATAATTTATACTGTTATAACAATCCAAATGCGAGGCAAGGAACGTTACTACTTAATATCAAATGGAGATTAAACGATATTGTTGTAAAAAGCTTTCGTTATAACAAGCAAGGAACGTTGGAACTAGCTTACAGCATGTGCGTTGTTCCTATAATATGTACCCAGTATAAACTCTGGCTGTTTTAGATTAAGTTTGCTAAAAAAGATGTAAATTAAGCTTACATATATTATTTTATGCTAATCGTTTGTGTAGTATCGCACCAAATTTTGGAACTTTAAATAAGGTATTTTATTCGTAGGTAGACCACAGAATCTCCTACATAAAAGCAGAGTGTTGCAAATACTAATTAAAACAAGTCTACGCAGTAATAAATGGTCGATAAAAATAACACACAATAGACTAAATACACACACTACATACATAAAATATTCGTCGACAAATAGTATCGATGAAGTTAATAAGTTTGTAAATTAAATATGGCATAGTGAACCTTCTTTAATCATTTATTTCTAAAGAGCGATTGTTATTTGGGTTAACACCATATCCAATACTTTATCATGATCATGTAATGAGTTAACTCATTCGCGGAAGAAGTGCATTTTCCTAATTGTACTTAATTAGCCATGCATCAGCTGACTCCTGTCAAGTTTAGGTTTTATTGTTTGGTTGATGGCAATAGAATAATGGTAACATTCCATTTCTAACCGCAGCTGCACTACCGGTACTGAACTCGTCGCTGTCATTGTCAATTTCCATAGTAAAATGAACAGTAATGCAGCTGTCGTTGGAAATGGACTGTCACCTTAACATGCTGGCATTATTAATTAGTCCACCTTTGGATGAAACAAAAACTTATTTTGGTCCCATATTGACAAGCTGATTAGGCCATCATCAGCAATCAATCTTGAGTTATTTTTAACAGCCACGATGTGTATGAAAAAAGCCTTAAATAATTGCTTAGTTCAGAGGTTTTTACTCGTACATATAGGTAACAAAAAAGTTGTTATTTAGCAATGTATTTTTAACTTTTAGCTACATATGTAAATACAATATGTACTTATTTGTTAACTTTGAATTAAGCAGTAACATTTGCAAACGATGCTGTTCGGTATTAAAACCTTATTTTATTGTTTTTCTACATTTTAAAAATGACATGCATCAAGAAGATATCTTTTCGTATTCGATTTGTACCATGAACACGTATTTTATATAAAAATAAAGAACCAGTGCGAAATATGTGTTTAATTCAATATATATAATACATAATCCACTTCATTTTTGGTCCTTCGAGCCGGATATTACCTAGAAATAAACTTCGCCCGACACATTGAATATTTCCACTTTTAATTTATTTCTTATCATATTAGTTAACGTCAACAAAATACGAAGGTTACAAAATAGAATCGATATGTATTACGATAAACATGTGTTGTTGTTGTGCTATGGCACCCCAGAGGTACAAAGGGCCTTCACAAGCTCGCGCCATGCCTTCCTATCTTCAGCGACCCTTCATGTTCATTGGTCAATCATACACATATGTATACTAAATCAGAACAACAAAATCATAATTATAATGTCAATCGAGATAAATGGAACTATGGGGTTGGAGTAATAACCCAAGTCAAATAGGCGCTACATATATCTTTTTTTAACACTGTATTACAAGAGCTCCCGTCATGTAGTGATTGATATGAAGTCCTAAACTACTTGCAGAATAAAACGTAACATAAAGAGCGTTCCCACCTAGATTTAATGCTATCTACATGAAGTTTATAAACAAAGTAACTTTACAATTTATTTACTTTATAGACTTGCTCAATTGATGAACGAGGTAACGGTGGCAACGTTGTCGCTGTCGTCTCTATTAAATACAATCTTTAAAGTTGTTAAGGAAAACATCTAACTGAATGCCGTAAATCACCAAGAACCGCTAACTGTAGAGAATTTCTGTTTCCCTAGTCTGTTTACAGAAGCTCTCCTTTTAAAAAACAATTTAGCACCTTTTCTTCTAATCCCTAAAGAGAACCATTATAATACAATCTTCTCGGGTAATAAGGTATAATCAGCTTGTATTTGTCCGAGTTATTTAAAAGGAAAATGAAAACCAGTTTAAGACACGTTCAAGTATACAGTAATAAATATAGCTACCTTCCAATAACATTACGATCTTCTGGTAGTTTTGTAGAACCCAATAAATAAAATAATAAAATATAAATCATATGAAAAGAAATTACATAATACATATATTTCAACAGTGAAGGCCAGAGCACACCCACTGCGTGTGCGTAGACGTGCGCGTGCGCTAAATATTGAAGCCGTACAAACACACGTCACGCAAGCGGTGTGCCGTCTCTTATACGAGTCTATATATCACAACGCACACGTGCACATGACCGTCTACGCACCCGAGGCCGCGAACACCGAAGTCCGCCATCTTTATCTATAACTCTAATTACGCCTTGATTGGAGTAAAAGAAAAAGATGCCCGAAAATTGCGAATTTCGGTGTTCGCGTTAGGCCCTCTGCATCTCGCATCCACAGGCCTTAAATACGGCACGTATTCGGTGTGATAATAAGTTAAGGTGGAAAAAATATTATTATTGTTGTGGTGAGGCTCTGAAAAAGGAAAAACTTGACAAATCCAAGCAATTCTGGACATCGTGACTCTGGTAGGTAAATGATCCGAGTGACATTAATAACTAGTTCTTGTATTTACCTATAGATGTCAGTGTAAGCCTGTTCTTGTTGGACTCGTTCAATATGATGATATCGGAGTCTATTCAAACCTCAACAGGAAATATAAGAACTCAAGGTTACTGGTGCCACCAATGTTCTGAACAAACAAAATAACTAGCTAAATTGGTGCAAATTGGAATGTCATCTTGTTCTACTTAAACACACTTACTCACTCACTGGCTGACTATTAGGGAATTACTTAATTATTAATTTTAAGCACACTAATGCATATTTACCTAAGTTTTCCTGTTTTTTTTTTAATACTCACCTGTACGGATATGATGGTCGTTCTTGTCTACGTGACAGCGTGATAAAACGGTGTCCGTTACTTTCTATCCCATGGTGTTAAAAAGTGACAGTTATTTTATCACGTGGATAAAGATGGATAAAGCCTTCCATAATAGCCTGGCTGGAATATATTTCACCCTGCGCGTCGGTTTTTTGTATATGTAATGTAACGTTTTTCATGTTCCTTATGAAGGGTTCCTCCATCATGCGTAGTCCGACACTTATTTGTTTAGTAATTCGTGCCTACGCAATTTTCTTGCTTACGCATTGGGATCATGGGCTCCTTTAGGGGTAACCTCAGGACACACTGACAGTCAAAAGTTTTAGCTACCGCTGGAGCTGCGCCAAACAATACATAAGCTTTCTTTTATTGTCATTGTGTCCAAAACGTCATTTTTGTAAAGAAATTAGTTTTCACTTAGGTAAGTAACAGATAATCGTTACAACAGTTCCGTTCATAACTGACATTGTGGACCATAAGCCAGCCACATTCTTTAAATAAATAAGATTAAGTCAAATAGGTTATGTTATGCTTAACCCACCAACGGAGCTGCAGCTGACGTTCACGAGGCATCATTATACATCTCCCTTTGCCACTTTATGATTAATAGCTCCACCAACAAATTTGTACTGAAATGACCAACTTTGTACCACAGCCTGGTACGAATTCGTTGAATTTATTTTACATAAAAATGTAACTTAGAACGTCAACTTAAATGCACAGTCCCTAACCTTTGGGAACAGAAGAGTTCTACTAACCCTACGTACCTACGTGCAGATATGTAGATATCTAACTACCAGCCGGATGAAAACGACTATAATTAACCTATTCCGAACCTACAAGTAATTAAAAGACTAATTATGTTGTTACTAAGCGCATTCTTTTATAAAACTCGTCTGAAAAAGGTATTGGTATCAACAGTATCATTAAAACAGGGATGGCTGGTTAATTGGTTATGCGATATTTTATCAGTTATCACCTATGGTTATGATTTCGAGTTTTTATAAATATCACCTGTTACGTATATCTAATTTAACAGTTTGTATGTCCCATTTTGTGTTTTTTTTTTGTTATAATATCTGTAGGTAAAGTTTCCTTGTTGTAACTTACTTAACGTAACGTAAGTAAGCTTATTAAACAATTTAAACACTCTTTCAATGAAAATAACAACTAACTAGTAAAACGCTTTCGCTTTTTGAGTTGAGATTTATTATCGCTTTATGTGATACATTGATTAAATATTAAGCGTATTATTCAATCACATCTTAAGTAATATAATAAACATTGATCCTTTTTCAACAAAACATTTTAATGCTGATCATATAAAGTTCTTTGAACTCGTCACCTCTGATTATGCATCATGATGCATTGTAATCTAATGTAACTTGATTAGCCGCTCGATTATAGATCTTACGACATCGACTTAAGTTCGTTACCTTGATTAAAGTATTTAACGCAGTATAGGTTCGGTTGGTCACTTTATCTATAGCCTCTAGCCGCCCAGAGACCTATAAAAAGGTCTCCTGTTCCATTCTAATTTGAACTTTGTGTTGACAAAATAAAATTTCTATTTGCTTGGCAAGGTTTGACGTATGGGCGGCTAGAGGATAGTTGTTGGGTATCCATGTCTTCTATTTGTCTCTGGTTTGAGGTTATTATTTGGTTGTATAGTTGTTGGGTATCCGTGTCCTCTATTTGTCTCTGGTTTGAGGTTATTATTTGGAGAGGACTTGACATTGGTCCCTTTACGGATAATAAATAAGCATTCTTTAACGCTATCTAAGTTTATGATTTAGTTTTATTGGATCATGCAAAAAATTACACAAGTGCAAAAACATCGTTTGGAGCAAAACAAAGTCCTTAAGTGGCAGTATGTTCATGTTCTTCTCTCGCTCTAATCGCTAAATTCCCTCAAGCATAACATTGCTCATTATTAGAAATAATTTTCATTATGTACATATCCTATATGTATATCACACATACATAATGTATGATTTAGCTTTTGTGCAAGATTTATTATATTTTTTAAAGTGCATTTTAGATATATGTTAGTGTTTTTTTTTCCATCGAGCGAAAGTCAAAAACCCAGGAATCGAATCGCTGATGTCTCTATTATATAGAAAGGTCAATATTGCTAATTAAATGTATGGCAGCCGTATTGTTTTTTTTTTCGTTTTCTGCAACTACTGCACCTTAACATATTTTGAGTTGTAAGGTTCTGCGCAGTATTCTAACAAGGAAGTTAAGTATGGTTAATTGGTCCTGTTATAGACTCTGAGATGAAATGTGCAATTAGGTACTTACGCTTCAAAGAGCGACATAAAAAACATCGCATGTCTTTCCATTCTATTTAAGTACTATGTATTTCTAGAACTAGTTATGCACGAAATATGTATGTTTATTAGGCGTGCCTGCAGGCTTTATAATGAATGTGTAATGTAATGTAAATGAATGTGAAAAAAAAATTGCATGCTGTTTATAAACAGCTGAAGAGCCCTTCAACGTGCACACTAACGCCACAGCTAAATAATGGTTATTTAAATTTAACGAAATATATTGAAAAAAGGGGGCCGCTACGTACTGTATTGTGTATTTAAGTACCTTTTGAATACATCATACTAGTTTTTATGTTGCTGGTTTCGTCAATCTAGGAACTCAAAACAAAAACGGCCGTTTTAACTTTGGACGCATAGATTGATGAATCCAGCAACATAAAAACTAGTCTCATGTATTCGAAAGATACTTATATACACAATACACTACGTAGTGGCCCCCTTTTTTCTATATATTTCGTTAAATTTAAATAATCACGATTATTTAGCTGTGGCGCTAGTGTGCACGTTGAAGGGCTCTGAAGAAGGTGAAACGATTGTATGTAATGTACATTTAACCTAAGATACTTATTGTACTCTTTTTCTGCAAAATTTATTTAATAAATTATTACTATTTCTATTTCTGTAACACTGGCTAAGGATCTTTAAAGAAAGCATTTGTTTGTAAAGCTAATTAAGCCTAGATGCCTAAAAACATGGCATAAATAAGTTGTGTACTATTCTAGTCAAAGTTTTAAATGTAGGTACCTAAAGCTTAATTTATTCTTCATAGTCTATTATTAAGTAAAGTGCTTAGCATGAAGTCGTAAAAGCTTTATTTGCATTAGGTCATCGATATTAATCTAGCAAAGTTAAGGTGTTATGCTCTTATTTGTTTTAAAGTTTTGCATTTATTTTCAAAAGTTTATTGAATATAATATTCACCTTACCAATATTATTTTTGTCTCTTCTTCTTCCTCGCGTTATCCCGGCATTTCGCCACGGCTCATGGGAGCCTGGGGTCCGCTTGACAACTAATCCCATGATTTGACATAGGCACTAGTTTTTACGAAAGCGACTGCCATCTGACCTTTCAACCCAGAGGGTAAACTAGGCCTTATTGGGATTAGTCCGGTTTCCTCACGATGTTTTCCTTCACCGAAAAGCGACTGGTAAATATCAAATGATATTTCGTACAGAAGTTCCGAAAAACTCATTGGTCCAAGCCGGGGTTTGAACCCGCGACCTCCAGATTGCAAGTCGCATGCTCTCACCGCTACCAGCATTTTACCAATATTATTTTTGTGAGATTATTATAAATTGGCTAAGAGGTAAAATGTGGTAAATAACATACCTGCTGGAAAATACCTAACAAGAATAAACTATTACGGTACGATTTTCTAAATTTCAGACCAATGATCTGTCCCAATCATACAGAGAGGGAATAAATCAGGAACCAAATTTTTTATCCTTATTAAGATATATCCTTCCTATTCTCGGAACAATGGTCGTTTGGGAGCCGTTCGTGGAGCCAAAGCCAACACGTAGAGCCCTTTCGACACTTTAAATTAATGTAAGGATTACACCGAGCGGATGCTGCCCTTGCCGGTCATGGGATGCACGCAGAGTCACCACCGCCAGGGTGTAGGTACGGACTAATGAGAGTTGATGGAATAAGTAAAAGTCCACAGGTACAAGGTTATTTAGCATGGTAAACCAAGAGTCAATGTGTTTTTTTAAATAGACTCATGCATTAAAAATTGTGAATTTGAAAATACATATTTCGGAAAACGTCCCAACTACAGTACAGTCGACGTCAAAGATATATTTACATTTTTCGCCTTACTACAAAGGAGTAAGGTGCAATAACATTTATTTGACGTTGACTGTACAAAAGTTTTTTACCTACTAAATCAGCCATTCTCAAAGTGTGTTCCGCGGAACCCTAGGGTTCCGCAAAGCCTCAGTTGGGGTTCCGCGAAAATACTTGTAATAATAAGAAAAAACCAGCACTTCTATAGGTATATCTGGTCCACAGTGACGAACGAAAATTTTTAATTTGGGGTTCCGTCAAATATTTCGCTTTCCAAAAGGGTTCCGTCACCAAAAAAGTTCGAGAACCGTACTAAATAAACTCATTAACCCCTAGCCATATCGTTTAGCACTAGGCACACAAAATTGGATGCTGAACGGCATTGCCAGGCGCTTATCGTGCCTTTTTTAGGGTTCCGTACCCAAAGGGTAAAACGGGAGCGGGACCCTATTACTAAGACTCCGCTGTCCGTCCGTCCGTCCGTCTATCACCAGGCTGTATCTCACGAATCGTGATACTTAGCTAGACAGTTGACATTTTCACAGATGATGTATTTCTGTTGCCGCTATAACAACAAATACTAAAAATTACGGAACCCTCGGTGGGCGAGTCCGACTCGCACTTGTCCGGTTTTTCAATTATTGAGTTTTAAACGAGCCTTTTCAATTGAAAATTAACAGATATATTTAATCTAATTGTTTCTACCTTTATAAATTTTATAATGTTTCTGGGTAATATTTAGGTACTTCTGCGATTCATTCATCATTTCGCTTGCCCTGTTCCCATTTACTTGGCGCCGGCGCAGCATGTATTTTTCTTCCATACCTCCCGGTCGTTCGTGATCTCATCATTCAACTGTTTTCTTTTCATATTATCTCTCACACTGTCCATCGACCTTTGTCTCGGTTTTCCTTTTCTCTTATATATTCCTTGGTTTATATTGTCGTAATTATGGATTTTTAGGTTATTTTTCTTTATTTATCTTTCTTCTTAGGCTAGGTCATTTATAATATGAATATAAAAGTAAAATATAAAAACACTTACAAAACAATAAAAAATACATATAAACACATTATAAAAAACCTAACCTAGGGTGCCGCCGGCAGCGGGGCAGGGCCCAAGCTGCCGGTGGTCAGGGCCGCAGATGGTTATTTTATTATTGTTAGGTAGTTTATGTGACTGCATAATGAAAGGCATAAAAATACGAGTTGTAATGATTAATTAGAGTTAATAATAGTATTATTGACCTTAAATCTCACTCACAATTTAGCTGAACAGCAACAGTAGAAAATAAGTTTAAATGTACCTACTGCTAAATAAAAACTATTTCTACAGTGATTGTTTTTGATGATATGGGAGGCTAATGAGCAGACGAATTGCCTGATGGTAAGCGATTACCCTCGCACATTGTAAACCTGCAAAACCAGAGGGGTTGTAAGTGCGTCGTCAAATTTAAGATGGGAGTACGCTCTTTTCTTGAAGGTTTGAAGGTCTTATCGGTCCGGAAATACCGCTGGCGACCGTTCATTCTACAGCAATGTTACTTTTTATTTAGCAGTAGGTACATTTAAACTTATTTTCTACTGCGCTGCACCGGAAATACAAACAATATTTAAGAAATCTGTTTTTGACTTTGAAAAGCTTGTCCGCGAGGGGTGCGCGCAAAACGAGTACCTAATGTAGAACCCACATCAAATCAAATAGAGACATTTAAAAGTTCGAATACGGCTCATGGAGATAGCGGATTCATTTCAATATAGATAGTCCCTTAGTAAAAGAGCGTTCTGCGACTGTTGTTCATTTACTTATTATCAGATATATACCTACTTACGAACACTACGTCATGACTCATGAGCCAGTTCATTGATGCACAAAATAATGGCGTTTGTGCGCATTTTCGTTGGTGCACAAGTTCGCTCGGCATCATATGAAAAGGCCTATATCCTTACTTTTGAAATATTTGTTGTTGTTACGGATTCCGAGGTTATATTATACTGTTTTGCCCGCGAACTCAAGGCCAGATAGCCTGTCGGGGGCAACGTCCATTGCAACATAGCGATGTCGTCGGAAAAGCTATTAATAGCCACATTACAAAAATGTTTCAAATATGTGGTGCTAAGAAAGTAGCCGTCTCCAGTAGCATGGTGCAAGCCCGGCAACCGTGACCGCGCGATCTTTGTCCACTTGCAACATTCAACTGGACTGACATTGAGGGAGCATAAAGTATGACAACATGTGGCCCACGTGGACACCAGTCACGTGTCCGCGGATCTGGTTAAGCCGAAGAGTATCAAGGAAAACAACCCAGTGACAATCTAGCACTGCGTTGAGCCCTTTCCAAAATCGAAAATACAGGTTTCACATAATCTGCCTGCCCTCCCATAAAGTTGCCCATAACTGAATAAAGGTACTTGTCTAAAAAAGTAAAAAATAAACTTGAATGATGTTTTTTCTTCCAAACTAAGAGCTCAGAACTATACAAATTACGTATTGGAGTCAAAAAGAAAATTTTTTATCCGAGGGCAATTACTATTGGCGGCTTGCCAGGCCCTTTATCCCTGTTACGGATCTTTGAAGCTCAAATGGCACATCTAAAGTTCAAAACAATTATACTATTATACGACATCGTGTCGTGACACGATGCGACGTCATCGTCATCTCACGGTGCAAAGTCGTGTCGTTTAAATCTGACGTGCATAGTGCATTATCTGCGATGCGAGAAGAGGGTAGCTTTGAGCGAGTAAATATACTCGTATTTTCACGTGCGTGTGATTTCTCCTTTGAAAAGGTTTCCCGAGAAGCAATCAATGATTAATATATTATGATTATGACGATTAATTTATCTCTTTTTTCATACACGCGTGCGTGCTTCAGAGAAAATAATCAATGGTTCATCGCTTTTTGTTGCGCAGTTAGACGGCTGCCTTATAACATAACCCTTGAAAATTTCAACAAAACCGGATTAAATAGGATGTTATGTAGGTATATAGTAATACGAGTATGTAGTACAGTCGTACAATTTTCTAAAGAGATCACTAGTTCCACCGAAGACCGGGAACCCCAAATCACGTAGACCATGACCTACCTATACGTAACATCTTGTACCTATGACTTATGTATGAGAATTAGCCTCATGCATGAATTTTATATTTAAACGAAATATTTATATTCAGATGTTTGTTGCCATCATATCATATTACAAATGCATTTTCGTTATTAAATTATCATTTAATAAACATAAAACAATAAATAAAAAGTACAAAATTTTGCCCGCGAAAAGCTAGTGATGTCACTCGTATAAACTAATTTTTAAGATAAGATCAACCAAGAGCGAAAGAGATGGCCTTATGACCTGACTCGCCACTAAGTAGCAAACGTCAGTTGCGTCCACACCGAGTAACGTCTTCAGTTCTGTCGAATTCGCGCCAAAAATTATAAGCGTTTCATCCGCTCAAAATTTGACAACATACTAAATATTTTTTTTAAATACTATGGGATGGTTTATAAAAGTATTTTTATTCCTTCTTGCGTTCAAACGATAAAAATAATGATTTAAAAAAGGTGAGGCTAATAATTGATAATAAAACTAGCTGTTGCCCGCGACTTCGTCCGCGTGGAATCTTATCTTCAACATTTTACATCTTTAGTAGGTACCTATAATTTTTATATCCAAGCAATGTTGAAATTAAGTACTTTTCTTTTTTAGCAAGTTGTATGAAGTTTTAAGTCAAGTGGATTTTAATGTTGGTTGCTGAAATTACTTTTCTTGTATTCTCATAATAGGTACCTATGCCCTTATACAAAGATTCAAGTTCCGCATTCCGCACTCACAAAATATCTGATCTCCATACAAACTTTCAACCCCTTTCTCGCCACCTTGGGGGATGATTTTCAAAAATGCTTGAATTAGTTTTCATGTTTTTTTATTTATTACCTTTTTTCCAAAAAGTTAAAGTTCCTGGCTTAAAATTAATTTTCACCCCAAGACGAATTTTCATCCCCTTTTTAGCCCCCTTAGGGATTGAATTTCCAAAAACGTTGCAATTACTTTTTTTTGTATCGTTGAAATCACTTTTATTGTCTTCTAATAATATACCCAAATACAAAGATTCAAATCCCGCGCTCGAAAAAATGCATGATATCCATACAAACTTTCAACCCCGTTTTCACCACCATAGGGATGAATTTTTAAAAACGCTGAAATTAGTTTTCTTGTATTTTAATATAATACCTTATTACAAAGTTTCAAGTTCCTAGCTTCAAATAAAATTTGCACCGGAAGACGAACTTTCATCCCCTTTTTAACCCCCTTAGGGGTTGAATTTCCAAGAACGTTGCAATTACTTTTTTTTTGTAATCGGCTATTATGCCTTTCTAAGAATTTTCAAAGCATTTGTAATGGATTTGGATGGATTTGTAATGTAACTTTGAAATCCATTTTAACCCTGTTAGGGGATGAATTTTACAAAACGCTGAAATTACTTTTATTGACTTCTAATAGTATCCCCAAATACAAAGATTCAAGTCCCGCGCTCGAAAAAATGTTTGATATCCATACAAACTTTTAACCCCTTTTTCACCACCTTAGGGGATGAATTTTCAAAAACGCTGAAATAAGTTTTCTTGTATTTTAATTTAAAACGTTATTACAAAGTTTCAAGTTCCTTGCTTAAAATAAAATTTGCACCCGCAGACGAACTTCCACCCCCCTTTTCAACCCCCTTAGGGGTTGAAATTCCAAAAACGTTGCAATCACTTTTTTTTTAATCGGCTATTATGCCTTTTTAAGAAGTTTCAAAACCATTTGTAATGGATTCAAACTTTCAACCCCTTTTTAACCCTGTTAGGGGATGAATTTTACAAAACGCTGAAATTACTTTTCCTGTCTTCTAATAATATCCCTAAATACAAAGATTCAAGTCCCACATTCGAAAAAATGTTTGATATCTATACAAACTTTCAACCCCTTTTTCACCACCTTAGGGGTTGAATTTTCAAAAACGCTGAAATTAGTTTTCTTGTATTTTAATAGTATATCTCTTAACGAAGTTTCAAATTCGTAGCTCAAAAGAAAACTTTAACCCCATACAAACTTTCATCCCCTTTTTAACCCTGTTAGGGGATGAATTTTACAAAACGCTGAAATTACTTTTATTGTCTTCTAATAATATCCCTAAATACAAAGATTCAAGTCCCGTGCTCGAAAAATTTTTTGATATCCATACAAACTTTCAACCCCTTTTTCACCACCTTGGGGGATGAATTTTCTAAAACGCTGAAATTAGTTTTCTTGTATTTAAATTTGATACTTTTTTACAAAGTTTCAAGTTCCTAACTTAAAATAAAATTTGCACCCGAAGTCGAACTTTCATCCCTTTTTTAACCCCCTTAGGGGTAGAATTTCCAAAAACGTTGCAATCACTTTTTTTTGTAATCGGCTATTATGTCTTTCTACGAAGTTTCAAAGCATTTGTAATGGATAAAAATTTTCACCCCCTTTTTAACCCTGTTAGGTGATGAATTTTACAAAACGCTGAAATTACTTTTCCTGTCTTCTAATAATATCCCTAAATACAAAGATTCAAGTCCACCACTTGAAATTTTTTTTGATATCCATACAAACTTTTAACCCCTTTTTCACCACCTTAAGGGATGAATTTTCAAAAACGCTGAAATTAGTTTTCTTGTATTTTAATAATATATCTTTTTACGAAGTTTCAAATTCCTAGCTTAAAAGAAAACTTTAACCCCATACAAACTTTCATCCCCTTTTTAACCCCCTTAGGGGTTGAATTTCTCAAAATCGCTTCTTATCTCTTGTACACTTTATAAATGCAATCTGGTGTGCAAATTTCAACTTTCTGGCTTTTGTAGTTTCGGCTCTGCGTTGATGAATCAGTCAGTCAGTCAGTCAGTCAGTCAGTCAGTCAGTCAGGACACTTGCATTTATATATATAGAAGAAGATAGATTGCACCCATAGCTGATGGGCTTGGTTTTACAAGTTCGTTATTCTCAGAAGGTTACGTCAGAAAGGGAGACATATAACTTTTTTACAGGAAATTTAAAGGCATAAGCCAAAAATAAAATAATTTCAAAATAATTTAATAATAATTCCCCACGCAAGCCTATCAAAAAACCGGGATTATAGGCCCGTGATATCCAAAAGGAGATACAAAATAATAATTTTACGCGGACACGGCGCGGATAGTACGTCGGTTCCTCTCTCTGCAGCCCTGACCACCGGTAGCTTGGGCCTTGCCCCGCTGCTGGCGGCACCCTAGGTTAGGTTTTTTATAATGTGTTTATATGTATTTTTTATTGTTTTGTAAGTGTTTTTGTATTTTACTTTTATATTCATTTTATAACAAACCTAACTTAAGACGAAAGATAAATAAAGTAAAAAATAAATAATAATTTAATAATTTTGATTTCAAAATAATTTGAAAGAAAAAATATGTTTCCAAATATACATGTTTTATTCAAAAATCTTAGTCGTTCTATATTTACAAATACTGTAGGTACATTTACGAAATATAGAATCGATTTGTCATTTAGTTAAGTACTTACACATTCTTGAAAACAAAAACTTAACTGTAATGACTGAGGTTTATTTTCGAATATTAAAGTCTCACTCACCAAGTCACCACATGACTCACAAAAGGCAAGATAAGTACAACTTTAGTTCTTTTTCTATATAATGGAATCGATTTGTTTTTGATTTGGGCTAGCTAACAAGCAAGGATAACATGATGTTCGGTCTAGGTATTTAGTTTAGGCCCAAAAAAGGGGTCCCCTTGTTTCCCATAAAGTTTTAAGTCATATTGTATTGTTTGTCATATATTGTTAGTCATAAAACTGAAACCGTTAACTTTTCAGGATTTTCCTAAGGTTATTCTATAGATAGGTTAGGTTAGGTTAGGTTTGTTTTATGGCAATCCTGAAAAGTTACGCGTTTCTGAGAAAAACCAATTATGACTAACGAAAATTCGGACAAAAAATACATTGACTTAAAACTATTTGGGAAACAATATAGACCCCCCAAAAAAACATCGTTCTAGAATATTTTCCCGATAATAATATTAATACTGACGCCGCAAATTGGTCCTTACTCAATCTGAAACTTACCTGAAAATGAGATCGACCGAAGGCCATTGGTATGCTCAGCTGAAGTGCTGCTGATAGTTTTACACGAAAAGGCAATATCACTAATGGTAATTAGGAACAAGTACCTAACTATATGGTGACATGATTACTTAAAGTTCACTTCATTGAAAAAAAATCAAAAAATTTACACATTGTCCTAGGTCCATCTGGCATTAACAATTTATATATAATATATCTATACACTTATAATATTATATTTATATACTTTTATATCTATTTATGACTAGTTTTTGGTATACAAATCTTAAACATCTAACATTTCGTCTATGGGTTTGTTCTGCAGATACTTTCTAATTACGTGAAATATCTTTTTGTTTGGTTTCTGCATCAAGGTTCCTCCGAATTCTGTGGATAGGAGCTTCCAATTTTCATTCATAAATTTCAGCATACTATCACCTGTAAAAAGATCAATTATTACTTTTTCTTTAGGCATACTCTCTAGTGAAAACGAATATCGTAGGTTGTAAAATCAAACATCGTGAGTACTGTATAGTATATCGACTGAGTTACATCCCTAGTGTGCAAAAACTTCAAGCAGGGGTGCGAAACTCCTGACTTCGGTCAAACTCGGCTCCGCTCGGCTCAAAATTGCTCCGAGCAATTATTAGGGTTGGCACCACTTGACTTCCTTTTGCGTGCACGACCACAGATAAGATAATCACTTGATTTTTGACAACGCTAAATAGCCGAAAGGGATAGTGCCATATATTAGAAAGGGACATAATGATTCGACCCTGAACCGCTAAACTTCGTTTTTGTAGGAAGTCTCCTTTCTGTACGGTAGTACTATTAATTACTACCATACAGAAGGAGGAAATTATTCTGTGCTTCAAGTTGATAAACAAGATCAAGTTTTAAGTCAGCTTTAGTTTTAAGTCAGGTCCCCTCTGAAAACCAGCGCCACGGATTGCCGCGGCATCATGCTGAGTGGGGTCCTATTTTAGCGTCCAATGCTTTTTTTTATGTCTGTATGTCTTTGTTTTCTATATGTAATATGTTGTGGCGTTAAATAAATGTATTTTCTTTCTTTCTTTCAAGTGCGGGTAGTTTGGAAAACTTGTGCAGCTAGAAGATACTGATGTCAACGTTAGCCAGACTTCTCCAAGATCACGGGGACAATACCAGTATACTTAATCGGAAGCAATTGTAAAAGTTGGCATTAAACTCCCATTTTACTAAACACATGTCTAAAACGCAACTTGCTATCAAATAAAAAAAGCTTTAAGGACCCCTGTTATTAGTAAAACACCGGCCAAGTGCAAGTTGGACTCGCGCACGAAGGGTTCCGCACCATTACGCAAAATGGCAAAAAACAATACGGCAAAAATGAGATACAGACAGACAGACGAACAGACAGACAGACGGACAGCGACGGTTATGGGAAAAGTAGGTATAACGATTACTTGGTCTACGAAACTCAAAACTGACTTTTTTTCCTTAAGTTACTCTTAATCCAACAATATCAATAAAGCAATGCACGCAAGTTTTACTTACTCAAAACCTTATTGCCATTGAAGAGATTGGTCAACGAGTAGTGAGCTCCGTCTTTAATGTCAAATTCGTTTTTGAACTCCTTCATGTGCATCGTATCCTTGCCGTCCTTGTTCTTCACGATGGTGAAAGGTATCAACATCTTTGAATTGTAGTTTTCTGAAAAAACGAGATACATATACGCCAGATTTTGTTTAAGCTATTATTATTTCTTTATGGGAATTTCTATTTAAAGTAAACCCCCAACTTGCATTTTATATTTAGATTTTTTATATTATTTCTTTCATTTATTTTTATATTATTTATCGTGAAAGGTATCAACATCTCTGAATAAGTAGTTTTCTGAAAAAACGAAATACATATACGCCATACCTATTCTGTTTAAGCTATTGATATGTACCTATTTCTTTATAGACATTTGTATTTAAAGCTGTACCCCCAACTTGCATTTTATATTTTGAATAATATTTATATTATTTCCTCTCAGAATCAAGAGCTATTTCGATCCTATTATGAGAAAAAAAGTGTTCCCAATATTAAATACAATGTTTTTTTGTCCGTTTTGTTGTTACAGGTTGTATTGAAAACCGTAACAAACGGACCAAAAAATTTGGGGACACGTTTTTTCTAGGGATGTACCGACTAGTCGCCGACTAGTCGGGAAAGCCGACTATCCGGCCACATTTGTAGTCGGCGATTAGTCGGCGACTAGTCGGCAAAAATGGCCGATTAGTCGGCACTTTATCAGTAAAAGAATAACAGAAAAAAAAGAAATCAACAGTCAATATTTACCATATGTTTTATGTTTATTTTACTAAAATACCTATTCAGGGTGCAAACGAAAACTTTTGTTCATATAATGGACCGTTTGATCGTTGTCGTATGTTGGTGGGCTAGTGTTTTCCTCTACAGGTCGATCTCAACTGATTCTCGTGTAATTTTATGTGCAAGTTCGATAGTTATATTATTTTATTATTATTCCGTTTTTTTTTTAAATGTTAATGCAAAATTTAGAGACTTAGTCAGGGCAAGTTGCTTGTAAAGACGCTGACCACAGGGGAGAGGTTCTTAACTGGCGACTACGTACGGGAAAGAGAGCCTTGGAAATACCTCCTACTATCTGTACTGCCTGCTCAGGATCGTAAAATAAAAGAACTAAAGACAGAAATTGAACGAGGATTCTTGTGATCTTTGAACCTGTAGTTTATTTTAGTATTAATTTTTATTTGTTTGTAGTTTTAGTTTATTTTAATAAGTTATTTTATATTCAATTTGTTACACATAGATAGTTTCTTTGAAATAAATAATTAAAATATTCATTAAGATTGAGATTAAATGACCTGTAGAGAACACCTTTTAGCCAAGCTAAATTTTATTATGATGAATAGTGCGACTAAAGGAGCAAAACTATTGTTTTTCACCTGAACTTATAAAAACTATTAAATGATCTGGCCGACTAGCCGACTAGTCGGCCGACTAATCGGCCATTCGGGCGCCGATTAGTCGGCTAGTCGGCCAAATCAATAGTCGGTACATCACTAGTTTTTTCTCTTCTGGGATCCTGAGTAGAAATAATACAAACAGTCACTCGGGCTATCTTTGATCATGAAAAACAAGTGTTGATTCAAATTAATTTTAATTACACTCAGTTAATTAAGTAAACGTTAATGTACCCACTGTATATATTTACAATGTATTATATACATTATCTGTACATTAAGTGCATAGCAAAGTACTCGTATTAGCACCATTTTATTAAAAACTGACCACCAACTATAGGGAACGACTCTTAGAACAGCCTACTTATTTTACTCTTGTCTCTTTAGGCATCCTTTGATGCCTCACGCTAGAACGGTCCGGGCCCGGGGGCGCCCGAAACTTATTATTCTATGACAGGATTGACAGGTGACCGGTGAACACGTGATGCTTTCTATAGAAAACTGAAGCTCTTTACGTCAGCAAATTAAGAACTATGGGACGTATTTTTTAGTAAGTTATATGCACCCAAATTTTTATACTTGACTGTACACAAGGAACTAACTCCATTACTGCTGCTAGTGCTAATTGCCATTTGCTTCTTCGTTCCCATTAAAGACTCTAATCGCTTCAAGGAAATAAACGGTACGATCAGCAAGACTAGGACAATTGCAAATATGGGGCTTACCCCATGTCTTCCCCCTTGTCATTGTCTTAACAAAGGCGGCTAAGTGCCGATGAGGTAATTTTACCGTTGATGCACTTTCCCATCTCACTATCGGAAAATGTTGTAAGCCAAGTAGGTACCTTCTCGTATTTCTAAAAAAGTTACATGTGGACTATGCTTTGCACAGCACTGACCGTACATTAACAAATTGGAAACGGTCATTGCTATTGCAAAATACACACAACCTGAAAACCTTGTTGGGGTGGTTATAGTAGCGCTACCTCATTTACTCACAATTAGTTGCCGATTTGTGGAAAATGCCTACCTAATAAAACTAACTACTTATGGGTAAAAGAGTGGAGGAGCTTCAACGTCTGTTTGGTAGTCAGGCCCACTTTATGAATGAATTCCTTTCATAAAGCGGGTATGGAATTGTGTCAACTGTGTGTACAGCATCACGTTATATGTTGCCAACTTGCCATCTTACGCAACGTAAAGTGTCAGTCGAAGAATAAGGCCTAAGGAAAGAAAGTCTTACTGAGTTCTATCTTGACGTCTCCATCTCCGCTGATGGGCAGAATGATCAGCCGGCCGGCTGCCTTGTACTGCCCAGTGAGCTCCACGTCAGCGTGGTACAAAATCACCAGCTGCTTTTTTGCCATGTCGAATCTGGAATAATGTTAATAAGCTTTTGTTTGATCAAGCGATCGCATTTGAGGCATTATCAGACTTCAAAGGACTAATAGACATAACCAGATAATGTTTAAATATTTTATAATCCATCTAGTCGGGGCTAAAATATCGGGCCATAATGAAGGTGCTAAAGATACAATATATGCTTAAAATGTAGGATCACGTTTGGATACAGTTAGAGCTTTATTATCATCGATAAGGTAAATACCCCGGTGCCCAATAGATGACACCCTACTGTTACCTTATTAACAATGACTTATGTTTGATGACATTTACTTACAGTCACGATAACTCGTACCTACGTCTTATGGGGCCATAATAAAGGTGCTGAACAACATGTTGAAATGTTTGACTACTGTTTAGTGCTTTATTATCATCGATAAACATGTTGTTTCCAATTGCCAAGGATATTATTTACTTATTTATTGACAAGTTTTTTGCGAGACCCGCCGAACTAGCCTTTATTTGAAGGCTTAGTAAATATTATTAGTGGTGATTCTTCCATCTGGCAGAAACAGATACAACATATCGTATGAAAATTATAGTGGTAGGTTTGAATAAAATCGAAGTAAGTGCCGTGCCGTAGTGTCTCATTGTCTATTCCCTTTCTTTCTCACTTGTGATACTGCCTTCATCCAATAATTTTTAAGTTATTTTATATTTAATATGTTAAAGACAAGTTAATTAATCCAATCATTCTTAAAAAGGTTCTCGACTAACCTAAACTAATGCCTTCATGGCTTTACTAAACTGAATCTTGTCAATAACTTCGACAGGCTGTCGGAGTTCAAAGGTTCTTAAGTGACTTAAAGTTCTTACTTGATCTTGTCAATAACTGCGTTATTAAGCCCCTTGATACTGGAGTTGGTCACGTTGAGCCGCAGGCCAGCCAGGTCCATGCGGATCTCGTCGACGCGCATCACGTCTAGCGGCTCCTTGCGGAGCGCGGGCATGCCGGCCGCGAGCAGCGGCGTCAAGGCTTGAGCCGCTGACTTCAGGCAGTCGAAGTTCAAAGGTTCTGTAATGACCCAAACTACTTACTTGATCTTGTCAATAACTGCGTTCTTAAGCCCCTTGATACTGGAGTTGGTCACGTTGAGCCGTAGGCCGGCCAGGTCCATGCGGATCTCGTCGACGCGCATCACGTCTAGCGGCTCCGTGCCGAGCGCGGGCATGCCGGCCGCGAGCAGCGGCGTCAAGGCTTGAGCCGCTGACTTCGGGCAGTCGAAGTTCAAAGGTTCTGACCTGAACTACTTACTTGATCTTGTCAATAACTGCGTTCTTAAGCCCCTTGATACTGGAGTTCGTCACGTTGAGCCGTAGGCCGGCCAGGTCCATGCGGATCTCGTCGACGCGCATCACGTCTAGCGGCTCCGTGCCGAGCGCGGGCATGCCGGCCGCGAGCAGCGGCGTCAAGGCTTGAGCCGCTGACTTCAGGCAGTCGGAGTCTGATGGCTTGCATTTTGTGGGTGCTGAAAATCACAAGTTCATATTATTTTGAGATGTTTTTATGTTGTGAAAATTACAATTATATTAGAAGTTCTAAAGAAGGCTCGGAGCGCGAAAAAGCTGCCAGCTCTTCGCCCGGGCCCGGTATAAGTAGTTGTGGTTAAATTATTTGAGAAGTTTTGGGATATTGTATTAGTATTTTATATCATATTATAAATAATATAAAAAGAAGTCATACATTAAAAGGATGTAATGATACGGTCCATGTTGTCAGTTTAATAATAATTAGGTAATTATTCAATAATGAATACAGGATCAAAATTCCATATAATCAACTACAATTTAAATTAGGTATGGTTAGAATTATACTTCGGCAATTAATGAAGATAGCATTCGATTATAACTACACGAAACATATTCGTAATTAAAATATCATTATTTACCATTCGGATGTAGTTAATATTTTAAACATTTCTATGTATTTTTACTACCTACATACCTACATTCTACATTGGCTATGACCGTGGTCAACAACAAACGATTTTTTTAATGAAGCTTTGTTGTCGTGCCACCGTAATGTATACCTACTAATGTAATCCTGTTAGTAAGGCTAATCTTCAAGAAGGACCTCCTTTAACAACGACGTCCTAAACAACATTGAAGTTGAGCGGTTAAGGATTTGGATTGACAAAATGTTCCTTAAGAGGTTTCGGGTACCTATCGCGTATTAAGGTGAATGTGAAAATATCCAAATCTTTTATGCGTTAAGACTATTTTGAACTCTTTGTATTCCGCATTCCACGGACTAAAAGGGCCTAATAGGAAGAATAAAGTGTGCGATTTTATTTTCTGGAAAAATAATACACGTACTTACGTGTTATTTTTAAGAGCATAGTTTGTTTTAAGTATTAATGATAAAATTAAAAAGTTATTTGGGTGGTAGTTCTGTTTGGTACAATTTGCTGATCGTTTTAAAAAAGAATAATTACTTTGTGTAGGAGCAGTTTAAAATTTCTTGGTAATTATATTATTTCACGAAGCTATAATAGTTGTTGTTGTAGTTACACGAAACTTATTCGACATTATAATAGTTAGCGTTCTTACTTTATCTGCTGTTGCACTATTTTGTTAATGACCATAATTATATCATTTATATCCGAAAAAGTAGTCATTCTACTTATTAAAAGTCAAAATGAAGCCACGTAATTAAAACATATTATAAATCATAAAAAATATAGAATTGACTCATTAACTATAATAACACAGTAGGTAACCTATTAAAAAAAAACATGTAGGTACTTAACTGCTCATAAATCAATTTACTATGGTATCAAAATATAATACCTACCGGTGGTAGGGTACCTATGACATTACCTAAAAAATAGTACACAATAATCATAAGATATTAGTTGTTAAGACGTGTTAGGATTTGACTATCAAGTTGTATAGAGGTATGTTTTTCTATTTATTTTAATAGTTTAGATCTATCTCGCTTATACATACATGTATTTAGATAATATATTGTTCTAATAAACATACACTCGCAAATAAAAAGTACAATTTTTATAAGAAGACACTTACATGTAGACAGCAACGCAGTCACTTGCATCAATACCACGAGGGAGTAAATTATGGCACCCATCTTTTTTTAATCCAACACCCAACTCGAAGCTTTCTCAATGTTCAATGCAGAGCGTCGTTTACAACTGATATATATAAACTCGGCCGAACACTGCGTGTGTCAAGGTAAATTAATAAGCAAAGCTATCTGTTCACAGTCAGGAGCAGCATTCAAACTTTGTTAAATTTGATCTTGATTAAATACTCGCACTGCGTCTCGCCTGCACTTATCCAGTATGTCAAATCAGTATCAACTCAAGGTTAGGTTTTAAACTTACGAATGCTGATCTAGGCGGCCTAGCCAAGGTGACAATCGCTTGCGCTTCGCTATCGAATCGCTTTGTCTCTCTATCACTCCTCCATATTAGTGTGACAGTGACAGTTGCGTTTCGTTCGCTACGCAGCGTTAGTGATTGGCATGTTGCCAGGCTCGCATGGCTCGGCGCTGGGCGGACACGTGCATACAAGAACCTCATGGATCCTCATTCAATATATCGTGGTTAAATTCAAGCGGACAAAAATGTCGTTATTCATTTTAGGCTTTATTAACCGGCCAACTAAAATATTAAACAGGAACTTTCACTGGGCATATAATAATATAATTTGGCTGTGCATTAATATTTTAGCGCGAATAAATTTATATTAGCCTCAAATTTTAATGTTGTATACTTTCGGGTAGTTATATGTATAACATTTAATGGTTAGTTAACCAACCAAATACAAAACCACCTGGATCTGTCACTGAACGGCCTGACTTTGACCTAAATTATTTGATCATGTAATGTTTTCATCTACCCTCAACTGGCTTAAGGAGCCATTTTAGGGTAGATTTTGTTTACTTTTATTTAAATACTAGATACAGAGTATAGGTAAACAGCGTAACTGATCAAAAAATACCTTACACAGTATCGTTCTAAATAAAATTAAATTTCTCCCGTTTTCCTGGAACCAAGCTGAACTCTCCGGACGGCTTTAACTTACAAAAGTTGGTATAACTTTGTAGTTTCCGGATTCGCAGTTAAAATGCGGATTCGTCTTACAGCGCAGTTTCGATAATGTTGCTCCTTAGGAACATAAAGGCTTAAGTTAAAATAATTTTCAATTGATATACGCTATCTTGAGAAATGCAAGCAGAATACTGTCATTTGGTTTTATATTAAAGTGTAACACGCGGCGTCCTCGGTACTTACTACGCTTATTTGAAGAACGTTCATATTGGGGTTTTTGATTTTATTAAATTTAAATGATCACATTATAAACAAGGGAGTTTTGGGAGTAACATTTATTAAAATGCGTTAATTAATTCTAAGTGCTACATACTTGATTTCTCAGGAATGTGCTTTGAGCAAAACTCTATGCAATCGCAAAAACAATAAATAGGTACCAAAGATGTAAACAAACAAACCTTGCCATTGGCCAAATGATCTTCGTTCAAATACGTTGGTTGAATGCAAATGTGGTCACCATTGAAAAAAAACGGCAAAGCGGCCATGGAATGGAACTCGATTGCCATTCCATCGGCTTTCCTAATGGATTAAAATTAGGCGGTTAGAATACGTATCGCGTCTCCCAGCGCAGTCATGCACATACTACGCATATAACCTCAGTGTAATAGTCATTTGTGATATTCGTGGTACCGGTACCACGAATATCACAAATTACCGGTACGGTAATGATGGTTGCATTGCAATAAGCTGGTAGCAAAATAAAGAGGTTCGCGCGGCGCCACCAGTCAGTCAACCTGTCGATTTGAGGCCTGTCCAGTGTCCACACTGCCTTATGTACCTATGTAAATTTCGCGTTTTAGTAAAAATTTTATGAAAATTCTACGTTTTTCTCAAAAAAGTTTTGTGGATTTTACATAATAATATTTGTTTTTGATTTGGTAATTTCATACACATTTAAAATTGTATTCCTAGCTATAGGTAAAGTAAAGGGCACCTGTATTGAACGATATATTTGGATCTAGGTGTTAATTTCTAGTAAAATATATTTAGAAATGTTTTACTCCTTCACTCTAATATTTTTCTCGTAGTACGTAGTGAATTGTGTATGTTACCCGATAGTACACATGCGTAATTGCATATTCTAATTTTAATAAGAGGGTGTGAATAAGATATGGATCTAATCTGATAGTATCAAATTAAACACTGAAATCCTAAATAGGTATACGCAAAAAAATGTGTGTGATAATTGTGATACATTTGAACAGACCTTTATGATTCAACCGGTTGCCTGTGTCAAGGTCGACAGCGGTTACTAAATGCATCGAAAATAATATTTGGGTTTATTGCACTACGAGTGGAGGTAAATTCCACTCGCTTTATTACCAGCACATGATATTGCGACCTTACAAATTTTACATTTTGATAAGTATTGTATGAAATCGGGATTAGTTGTCAAGCGGACCCCAGGCTCCCATGGGCCGTGGCATATTGCCGGGATAACGCGAGGAAGAAGAAGAAGCAGTATTGTATGAAATGAAATATCGTCACTGATTGTGTTCTTGTGTGCAACACAGTTCTCACTCGTATTTCGTCGGGTGACAAGCAAAAGTCACTAACTAACATCATTGAAATTATTGGACAATAAACCGTGTTACAAGTGTAATAGAGTGCAATGTGACTTTAATTTTTTGATAGTACTTAGTGAGTTTTGCTTATCACCCGACGATTTCTTGTAGCCAAAATATTGGAATATGTATATTAATATTTATTTACGTATTGCGTATAGGTATAATAGGGGTAGCCCTAGGGTTGCCAGATGGTCGGGATTTGGCGGGATTCTCCCGATTTTTAGCATGTGTTTCCGATTCCCGACAAAGTGTAAACTGTCCCGAAAAACATCTTCACGTTATAAAACAATAATTTCATGTTCCAACCTGCCCTCGAGCGAGCGAGCTGACGTAGTGCCAATAATGTAAAATATCATTGTTTTTAATACAATTACTTTAGTGTGAATGTATTTTTTTTCCCGGCTTAAGTCCCAAAATCCCGAAAAATGAATATTGTTTCCCGATAATAGCGCCTTTCGATCTGGCAACCCTAGGTAGCCCTATTGTTGCATTTTTATTTCATATTAAAGGAACCGTATTATATACGAGTATGATATATTATATATTCACAGGGGATTTACGATGTTTTCTATATAGCCAAATATTTGGCTAAATTACAGCATTATATTTAGATAGCTGTTCCGCGAACGCCAATCGTTCGAACATTCGGTGAATTTCGTGGTTTGGTAAACCTAGTTAACATCACAACAGTAGCGGAAGCGATATCTCAAGTTTAAAAAAATAATGTATAATTGCGTACCAGTGTGTAGAAATATATATTTTTATCGATATCAATCATATAATCAACTTAATGATATTTCATTTTTGAATTTATTATTTATTTTGGAATGGACTGTCATTAATGCAATAGTGTGAATAGGTAGTTGATTAAGGGGGTCCGCGATGAGCAATGTTTACCTTTTTAACCGACTTTAAACAAGGAGTTTGTCAATACGTCAGAATGTTTGTTTTTTAGCTCGATTAAAGCAGTAAGTAGGAGTAGGGCAGTTGGGAACACTTAACTTCAGATGCCCTAGTATGATATAAGAATGCCATAAACCGAATCAATTTGTACGACAACCGTTGGTTGGTTATTTCAAATAAAACGGTCATTTCCACAGACTTGAGTCATTTCAAATAAAATATATCATGCTAAATATGGACGAATTGAACAACATTGTCTATTTAGTTATGTACACAAAACCGTATGGTATGTTCAACTAACTGTGACCACAAGTGGATAGCTTCGGAATCTGACAGTCACTAAGGCTCGTGAGGAGCACTCGACTTGACGATGCTTGCGTTAAACATACTCTAGATAGAATTAGAAGTCCTCTATATGTCACTGTTCCCAGTTCACACCGTCCCCAATTCCCCGCACATTCCCTTAATAGGTATCTTACGACACGATTTTTTTTCACAAAAATATCTTGATAAGTTTAAGTTTTTTTTGGTTCTCCCGGATCGATTCCAACAGCTGTATAAAAGACGCTGTAAAAGATATTGACCGAGGGTATATTAGCACATGATACGTTTTTCCGTAGTCGTCCGAGTGAGACGTCCTCAGATAGATCTTATCTAGGCATAGGCATCCAAGTTGCCGACAAGTAAGATAATCTTGCTTGTAACAAAACGCCTATTGAAAATAAGCCGTCCTCTCGCTAACGCACTTTTGATGTGACTATTTTGGAAGGCTTTTAGTTTAAAGATATGATGCCAATTTACGGATCTAGTGTAGTGTTGTTGTACTTCGTATTTTCTCGGAAGCGATCGTATCTGTCATGCTAGTACCGAGACTGACTGAAATAGCAAGGAATACGAAGGAAAAGTATGACCCCGGCTACACACGTTAACGATAAATCGTAGCGATTAAACTGTGCAGTCCGATTTGCGCAGTTTTATCTACCGTGTGTATGACAAATCGTTACGATAATCGACAACGATTTGTCATACACACGGTAGATAAAACTGCGCAAATCGGACTGCACAGTTTAATCGCTACGATTTATCGTTACGTATGTAGCCGGCATTATACACTACATCTGTAACATGTTGTATTAAACCGTCTTCCCGAAATCTCGTATTGCATTGTGATTGTTACTTTGTTGGAAACAATTTAAATACATGTTTTATAATAAAATATAGCAGATATTAACAGTACAAGAAATTGTACTTTTGGCCACGTAAAATGGCGTGTAAATTGCTTTCGTACAAAATCGATTGTCGAGTGCTTTTGTGTGATAATTTAATAAAATTACGAATATTACGAATCATGATACTTTTAATGTTGTAATATACTTATTTGTCAGCGTAGGGGCAACAGAAAGAATTTTATAAACTCAATAGCTTGCAAATTTAGTGATTTAAAATGTTTGTTATTATGCCTGATGACGACATTTATCTTAGTGGATGGAAAATTTAGAGTAGGAACTTACCCTCAGTATCCAAGGATATAAATAAAGTAGTCGGCTAGTCTGTGGCCATGAGTAAACCCATGCATAATAAAAAAAAAAAAGCTGTATTTCTTGACATTATTTAAATAGTATCCGGGTTGGTCAACATATAGTTTCCTAGTGATTTTTTGATATGTCTAGTACTTGGCCACTTGCACCATTTACTAACCTGGGGTTAACCGGTTAAATCTGAAGTTACCATGGTTACCAGTACAATTTGACACTGGGTTAATGGTTTGACCGGTTAACCCCGGGTTAGTGAGTTGGTGCAAGTGGCGATGGCGCTAAGTGTTATATACTAGACACCTAGGTAGGGTAGGTGTTATGAAACTTGAACTCTCGCCCGTTAGATATTTCCGGGCCGGACCGGCCGTTACAGCCTTCAAACCTTCAATATTTAAAAAAGCGCACTTAAACGCCGGTAACGCACTAACATTAACTCTGGTGTTGGGTGTCCATTGTCCATGAGCAACGGTAATTGCTTACCAGGCGATGCGTCTGCTCGTTTGCCTCCTACATCTTAAGTGTTTGTGAACAAAGTTTTGTACGGAACACTAAGTTCCTATTTAAGTTTTTTTTAATCCAAGTACTAACAAATAATGGTACCAGCAATGTCAAACTGGGCCGTCAAATGTTTTTAGAAGGTATGTTCAGGTCTACCCAAGAGTGGATCTCTGAAATATTGAAATTGTTTCATTTGGTTAGCATTTATTTTTAATACAAATATTTGATGAACATAAATTCATATCCTGTTTTCACGGCACTCATATTTTTTCACGATATTTTCATAAATATTTCTTGTACAAGGTTATTTCTGGATGGAATATTCTAGCAAACATTTGTATACCCAAATATTAATCTTGTTGCAATTTATAGCAATAAACCCATATGGTTACTTAACTGCGAAACTCTAGAATATTTAACACAACCGTTTCGTAACCAGTGCTAAAACTATTGGCATTGACTTTGAAACTGCTTTACTTTTCACTGAGGTTTAATGACCATGCATGTTCCGTTATAAAGTGTTTGGATGTTGCGCCATAAAGATCTATAAATAGTTATTTGATCATCATCATCATCAGGCTATATTAGTCCACTGCTGGACATAGCCATCCCCTAAAGAGCGCCAAGCGCCCTGTCTTCAGCTTGCCTTGAGCTTGAATAGTTATTTACATGCCATTAAAATGGAAACTTTCTTTGGACAACGTCGAGACGATACATTGTGGAACGACTTGTAGTGCAAGGAAAAGTCGAAGGCACAAGGCGTGGTAGGTTGCCAATGCGTTGGTCAGACCTTATAGACCAAAATGCACTCAATGGACCACTCAAAGAATGTACAAGAACAGTACAGTACCGTACGGGAAGAATAGCGACGGATTGTGAAGCTTGCCACCGGCCCTGGGATATAACCGTGAAAATCGAAGTTCGCAAATTGCGGGGATTTTTCTCTGTCACTCTAATTACGCCTTCATTGGAGTAAAAGAGAAAGATCCCCGCAATTTGCGGATTTCGGTTTTCGCGGTAGCCCCTCTGACGAACACGACCACTCCGACAAGAGTGTGACGACAAATAAGAAAAAAAATACCTAATTCAAAAATTATGTAAATTCGTTACGTACGGACAATTAAAAACATATATTTCCCTGTTAAACAAGTTTTTGGTTTTGTAAATATTAAAAATCGCATAATTAATAGTTATTATTTAAATTAGGAATAACTTAACTGCTTTTATAGTTCTATGTCCATTCCATTTAATTGTTACATTTACCCCAAAAATACGCGACAAATGTTTTAAGGATAATTTTTCTTTTCTTTTCATTTAATTAATACAAGTTGTATTATTTCCTTTAGTTTTGATACACAAACGCAAACATTTGTTGATATCATCAACAATATGCCACGGTAAAAAAAATTGTCAACGTATTTTTAGGTCAGAGTATGGTCAGGCATAACATAACACATCACCCTGATTATTATACCAACAACCAATCAGCTATCAACTGACTAATTGGTATATTATGTTATTTTGTTGCAATAAGCTGCAAAAACGTATAAAGTTAAGTGTGTCAACGATAATAAAACTGTTTTAACAATAGACTATCAATGTGACCAGTGGCGGATTTCCCATAAGGCACAGTAGGCCCGGGCCTAGGGCGGCGAGATATTAGGGGCGGCAAATTGTGACAAAAAATTCGCTGATGATAACAAAAAATAACTCAAAATTAGGCCAGGCAACGAATTCTCAAAAAAAGGTACCTATAAAGGGAAATGCTTGATACACAATTTTACTTCGTACCTAACTTTATTTGGACTATCTAGGAGGTGAACATATCAAAAGTTCCTGGCCGTAGCCCTTGAGCCGGGGGAAGAGAGGGGTTTGAAGGTCACATTTTTCCGTTTTCCGCTTATATCTCGGAAACTATGCGTTCTAACGACATGCTCATTATACAAAATGAAAGTTGGTTAAATTTGCTACAAGCTACAATTTTTACGATATCTTGAGGGCCCTCCACACTTGTGCGCGAATCGCGGCGCGAAGCCGCGAACGCGAGTGTGGGGTTCCGTACCTCAAAAGGAAAAAAACGGAACCCTTATAGGATCACTCGTGCGTCTGGCTGTCCGTCTGTCACAGCCTATTTTCTCCGAAACTGCTGGACCAATTAAGTTGAAATTTGGCACACATATGTAAGTTTGTGATCCAAAGATGGACGTGTAACGTAAATAAATGAATTTTAAATATGGAGGCCATTTTGGGGGGTAAATGAGAAAATTTAAAAATAAAGTTTTTCAAACTATATCGTGTTACATACATATCAAATCAAAGAGCTCATTGTAGGAATCTCAAATTTGTTTTTATATAATTTTAGGATAAATAGTTTAGCAGTTGTTCAAGAAAATAGGCAAAAAAAAAATGTTTTTCTTGTTTATATTTTAGATTTTTTGAATGTTTTTGCAGGTACATAAAAAGTCAATATTATTGGTAAAACTATGACTTAAAATGAATAAGTATTTGCTTATTTTCTCCGTAAAACCTATGTTCCTATGATCATGTCACAAAGACGTATATAGTTTCTGAGATATAATAAGCGAAAAACCGAAAAATGTGACCTTAAAACCAAACCCCCCTACGGCGCTCAAGGGGGCTTTTGATATGTTCACCTCCGAGTCCAAATAAAGTTACTAAGTTAAAAATGTGTCCCATGCATTTCCCTCTATACCTTTTCGTTGCCTGATCTAAATGTAGTCAATATGATGGGTGCTGATGCTGAGAAAGGGGCGGCTACAAGGCTTGGGGCCTAGGGCGGCAAAGACTGCAAATCCGCCACTGAATGTGACCATGTTATATCATAAGCTCATAACTGTCTAGAGGCAAGGAAGTAAATTTTCATTTGACATGCTCTGAAAGAGGGTCATTGTTGTTCTAAAAGGTGTGCAGAAGATGATATGTTTCCTAGTATGGTTTTTTATGAATTGAAAACTTCTTTAGCGGCGCTGGGCACTTTTTGAGGTGGAGAAAAAAATTATAAACTCGAGACAGCGTAAGGCGATCACGTGACCGTAACGTTTAGATGGCTACTCATTTAGACGGCATTTAAATCAATAAAGAAAAAATCAATGACATTACATGAAAGAGGTTCTAATCTTGTACGGGTTGAAATACGAGGATCTCACATTTTCATTCTAACTTTATATCACTCAAATATAATTCAATAAAGCTACATCTTGATGAAATCGCTAATAAAAGTGAACTCTAGTACTGGTGAATAAAACTCAAAATATCATGACCAAATATATTTAGATGCGAGGTCTACAAAGTAACTTTACAATTTCTATTCCAATTTTAAACAATTAACGCTACAAACTTGAATTTCGAATTTTAAACAAGCTCACTGACCAGCAAAGCAATTTCAGCAATAGAAAGGAGGATACATAGTGCTGCAGACATTTTGGACTAGTCATTGAGTTTTCACTTCTGTCGGCACTCCCGGAGTGCAACCCGTTGTTTTTTTTGCGATAAGTATGTAATTGTTTGGAGGTGTGTAAGTATTGTTTGGAATATTTTAAAAATAAGTTTCTAAAACATTTGTAAAGCCTCGCGGTCGTATGAAGGTACTTGTTGAATTCAAAGTGAAGCTACTATATGTTTTGTTTATGGCTGTGTGTGCGTCTAAAACTATTTTAACAACTTCTCAACTTTGATAAAACTCTCCTGATAAGGGTTTTCGTGGACGGAAAGATTAATCTGGCTAAGCCTCAGTGTTAGGAAAACTAATTTTCAAGTAAGGCAATGAATCTGATAGTGTCGTATTTGACATTCTCAAATATTAAGTTCGTGACATTAATGTCATTGGCCACATTTCTAAAATAACGCCTAACACCAATTGTTATCGATGTGATTAACGACAGGATAAATCGTAAAAAACTTTCATATTAAAAGGTGTCGTTAAGTTTAGAGGCAGTACCATCACAGAACAGAAACAAACTACGCTTGACAACACAGCAGTGGCGGCACGTCAAACATATCCATAGGCAAGCCGGAGCTAATTTGGCTTACATATTTTCTTTACAAATCTGCTCAAACGTCCAAAAACAGGCAAGCCGGTGGGAATCGACTTTTATGGACGCGCCGCCACTGCAACACAGTCTAGGAGCAATACTAAAATTTACAACGCTTTTTTACGACTATTACGTGACCTAACATAAGTAAGCAGGAGGAAACTTATTAAATTTTAATAAACCGTCACCTGCTATCTACGCGAAAACCTACCCACGTAGATACCTACGTACCTACTGTAGGTACTATAACGTATACTTTGGCTTAAAATGCTTAAATGAAGGGAAATCTTCTACTTTTTAACACTGCCTCGTCATATTTAACTTAAAAGTATTTAGTACATATTTGAATTAGGTAGGTACATATTATTTAAACTGTTGTGAGACATCCTAATACTTATTAAATAATTTTACGATTTGGACATGTCACGTGAGTAACTAAAAAAAGTTAGTAGACTATATTAAGCGTATTAAATTATTTAATGTTTACATATTAAGTACCTACTCAAGTACTCATAGGATGCGTTGCGTGTGCGGCTAACTTACATTCTGATATCAAATTATGTAATTTTGTTACTATAATTTGCCCGTCGGCGCGATTCGGGAAATGAATTAGAGATTAACTAGAAACGATATAGTAAAGATAATTGTGACGTCCCACGGGTAAAGGTACCTTATGGCGGTTGGCGCTTACGCCATCATTAACGCCGCTCCAATATTATTGCGGCGCTATGCAACGTAAGCGCCGGCCGCCATAAGGTACCTTTTTCTGTGGAACGTCAAATATCTTTACTATTTCATATCTAGTGAGTCTCTAGTTCATTTCCCGAATCGAGCCGCGTGTATCTCGTTCGCGCCAATACACGTACGAAGTGCGTACGAACGAGTACGAGCGTAATGCTCGCACGAATGATAGGATGGCATTATTTTAATATGAATTATTAAAATATTAAATTAATTTCGATTTCGGCCTCAAAGAATCAACCAGTCAACCTGTAAATCCAAGTACCTAGCTTGTAGGTAAACAAAAGCGGAGCCCTGTAATAATAATACCCGTCTGCCGTGACCCTTCCCAAACAACTTTCAACGGGTCATCGAGATGCAATATTTTGCACGCAAGTGTGAGGCTGACGTTCTAAACGTTCAAACTTCAAACAGTATCTGTTTCTGCAGATCCATCCAACAAACCGTTCTTAAAAGTCTTTTAAAATTATATTCAAACTTGTAACAGGTTTTCAAACAACGCCGTTTTTTAATTTTCAACTATATTTTTGTTTGTTAAGTGTTTTATAGGTAAAGGTGTATTTTTTTAATAAACTATTGAGGTATTATAAGTCATGTTATTGACATACTACATATACATGTAAGTATATAAAACAACCAGTCGGTTAGATTTTCCTTAAGTAATTTTATGCAATTATTGATGTATTTTTTAGCCTACGATCATAATTGTATTTAGGTACATACTCAAGTGATTAATTGATCTATGTATGTACATAATGTATGACTGTGTTTATGAAATTTCCATTACAAAGTAAGCAGTTTTTATTGCTTTACGTATTATTTTCGTCACATAATTAAATGGGGTAATTAATTGTCTTACAATTTTTAAAAATGAAAATTTGATACTTTGAACCTGGGACTGGGAACCTAATTTTTTAATTTAGACCACTCGATTTCGTGTATTTCGTTAAATAATATCTCCACTATTAGGCATTTAAATTCTACAAATAGAATTGAAATCGAGTGGTCTATATCAATAGATTTCAAATTTACATCGCTCGTATTTCAAAAATTAGCATTTCGCAGTTTTCCACCGATATTCGAGTGACGAAATCGACCGATCGAAATTCAAAAATCGGGCTCGTGATTGCAAAATTTTCCTATTTTTTACCCGATCTCAACTTTAGTCTTATAATTATAGGTGTTTATATAAAAACCGACATATTAAAAGGTAGAATGAAATATTAATCATGTTTATTTACGTCATAGGAAGCGTCACAATTTGTTTATAATAAGGCGGTTAGTTTGCCGGCATAAAAGAGAGGAACTTTGATATTTTAACGGCATTGTGCAAGAACTTTCGGCGAGGGTAACACGTTCACGATGAAGTTGGAGTTAATTTTTTGTGCAATCTGTGTAATTGGCTCAAGAGCAGCTAATTTACGTAAGTGCTATTTTTAAGTGCGTGATACTAGAGTCAGACCGAGAAAAGTCTGCAGCGATTTTGATCTATCTTTTTTCCCACACAGTGTAAGTGTCATTTTAAACCTCAAACTTATATGAAATTATGGAGTATAAATAACGTTTGCACTGCGTGGGCTATCAAAACCGCTGCAGACTTTTCTTGGTCTTACTCTCTAGTTATAAAGGTTCTTTACCCCAATTTAACAAAATAGTTCGACTGGACCGATATCAATCATAAATAAACTATTGTAATGTGCATGTAAAATTATGTACATACTCGTAGTTACATAAAGTAATACCAAAGAACTAGATTTCATTAAATAAATTTATAAGTGGGTCCTATATATAATATTTTGCCATGTATATTGTTTAAGCATTATTATACATATTATTAATTTAGAAGCATAAATATTATGTAATTCTTCGCTCAAGAAATCATTTCCTTCCTTTCGTATAATGTTTTCTTCCGATACCGATAACTCTAGGCCTGTGTCTAGGCTATTGTCGTAAGATGAAAGGGAATAAAATATGTAGCTTTTTACTTTTTTATACGAATACCGTACTTTGTTATTTGAAAGAAACCAGAAAAATATTAAAAAACTAAGCATTTGCTCTTTTCAAATTTTGAAGGTTTTTTTATTATATATTACAAATACTTACTGCACTTTGTTTCTAAATAAATGTAGATATAAAAAAAAAATGTCCTAGTCCTATTCATGCTCGAATTCGAGTAGGTACCTACGTCGCTTCTATTTATTACATTTTCTTTCGCCTGTGCCGTTGTCTTTCTGTAATCAAATCTTACGACCCATTTTCCGATGTTCGATTGAGCGGAAATTCTGAGTACACACTTGTACGAATTATCTTCCTAACATGTAAAATATACGATTACGCAAAGTAAGAAGTCGGTAATAAAACATTTGGCCACAAACCTTTTATAATAAAATTACAACCACAAAATGTACTTTCGTTTTTTTACTGCGAAATATCACTTTATACAATATTGTATTCATTCTCCCTCGTCATGCCTAAAAGCCAATAAGTGTGATGTTATCGGTATTCCTTAAGCATCGTTTTCAATAGGTTCTTGGTCCTTTTATCCTAAAAGGTTAAGAAAAGTTTCTGCCATCCGCTGTCGACTGTGTCATTTCCATTGTATAGAGCGTTAACTTCAGAAGGGCTGGCTTCCTTGGGGGCTATTATCTGTTCCAATTTAGGAATCACTTTGACGGTCAGAAACAAAGAGGGTCCCTTACAGAGCACTTCCTTGTAGCGTGGAAATAAATTAATCCGGTGACCCTCGTCGACCCGATTGCAGCCCTAGAAGACTTGTGGGCGCCTAAATAGGTGTTGCTCACTTAATACCGCTTTTAGCAATCCAATATAGAGTGGAGGGCGCAAAAGGACCATTACATACGCACTGGCTCTTTCAGTTCTTAAATTAGGTAGGGTTCTATCTTCTTGATAAAATGAGTGATGGATTAACATTCTAATAGCGGCGGTAATGCAATGCAAATGACAGTGATGTCTGATGTCGCCTGCGTTAACGCTACAACAGTAACTTTCCAGTAGTAAAGGTGTCATCATGAATTACACATTTAAGACAGGATTCCACCAGTGTGCAACACTGTGTGGCATCAGCATTTTTGTACAGAATACGCTTGTGCCGCACAGTGCCGCACACTAGTGGAATCACGCCGTTATCTAACTTGTTTATTACTTATACATTACTGATATTGCAAACCTAGTTAAAAGTGCAATAACCTACATGTTCAATATTTTTGACGTTATATTTTCTTTTTAGCGTCATATATTACACCATGCCCAAGGAGCCTGCCTATCGACAAGCTGACGGAATGCGTTACGACGGAGGCTCGAAGGATCCAACCTGAGTTCGCAAAAGGCATCCCGGAGTTTGGTCTGGAACCCATCGACCCTCTGCCGCTCGATGACATAGTGGCCAACGCGGGAACTTTCATCATAAGAAGCAAAAACTTACTTTTGAAAGGATTGAAGAAAATGGAAATTCGTGAAGTCAAGTATGTCTCTCTAAAGCAACGTAAAGAATTCCAATGGGGTTGGCCGGTCAAAGTATTTAGCAGATGGCGCCCGCATAGCTTGCCCTGTCAATCCCTAGAATTGTGTCAAATCTTTAAGCCAAATCTCACAGAAAAAGGGGCAAGCTACGATGGCGCTATCTATGCAAACTTTTGACAATTGTCAACCCCAATCCAACTCATGCCAAACCTATAACCAATGTGTGACCCAGTGTTACAATTTATGGAAGTTTAGTATTAAAAAGTTAAGTGCTTCGTGTACTAACACTGATAAGTATGAATAACTAGATATATATACATACAGAACTATATTTATTCATATATAATAGAGATTTACGTGTTAGTAAATATATAAACTTAGAATGAAATTATAATCATATATTATTACAATGACCGATGCCAAGGTGGAAATTAATATACGTAATTAAATGGATAATAACAATAAATATTCAGATTTTATTATATCCATAAACAATGCAGATTGCAGTGACCAGTGACAGCTGTATGTGTGTACTAGTATGTATTAGGGACATTTTTTATATTTTATATTACCTATTCATCTTATAACAATATCTATTTTTTAGATGCATATTTCTACACTTAGTAGAAAAAAGTCCTTGTTAATCTCATGTGCAACGATTTGGTCAAAAATTTTCCAAAGGCCACCTCGTAAATAAACCATGAAATGCAAATGTACTTATATGGTCGCTTAGCAAGGCAATCCGGTTATTTGTAATGTGTAGTTATACAATAAGGCTTGATTTTTTTGACACAACAAAGTGTTCATTGAACTTTTTGGTGGATATTGAACTTTACTGCAGCTGAAGTGAGTTTCAAAAAACCTCTTAGATAATTTTAGGGTTCCGTACCTCAAAAGGAAAAAATGGAACCCTTATAGGATCACTCGTGCGTCTGTTTGTCCGTCTGTCACAGCCTATTTTTTCCGAAACTACATGTAAGTTTGTGACCCAAAGACGGACATGTAACGTAAACAAATGAATTTCAAACATGGGGGGCACTTTTGGGGGGTAAATGCAAAAATTAAAAAATAAAGTTTTTCAAACTATATCGTGTTACATATCAAATGAAAGAATAATCCGATTTCCAATATCGGATTGGACCACGTGAAAATGCTCTTATCAGTATATGCCTCCTCCTACTCCTTAGCTGATATTATCCAAGGGTGATCGGCAACATAGTGAAAACAGTCGAGGAACTGAAAAATCCAAGCTTTGAAATGGATTGCTAAACAGCTGATCAGCTCGAATTTTCCTTTAAATAGACACCACATATGTAATTATTCCAAACAACCCAAACATACCACACAGATCAAACATATTTACTTCACAGATCCCAAACACCGTTGAACGTATTAATAATATACAAACAGGTTATTACACTGACTCTAGGAAACAGCCTATTTTTTGTGGATTTTCTGTATCACAAATATAAACCAGTATCCAGAGACGATTGCGTGCGTCATAATTTGTTTATTATTCATACTTAAAAGTTGCATAACTTTGTTAATGGCACAAAGACGTCGACGACCGGTCTGACCCACTAGGGTAGGGTAGTGTCCCTGCCTATGAAACGGATGATCCGGGGTTCAAATCCCGGTATGTGTGATGACTGATGGTGATGACGCAGATGTTTGTTCCTGAGTCACGGTTGTTTTTCTATGTATTTATATATTATATATATTATGATGTCTGTTGTGGGTACAACACAAGCCTTCTTGAGGTTACAGTGGGGCCTAGTCAATTTATGTAAAAATCCTATAATATTTTATAAAGACAGCAGCAAATATAGCCATGGCGTGTATCGAAACATAAAACGGTTGTGCCTTTCTCAGATTCAACTTGGACAAAAACACCGGATCCATGAAGCTGTTTGGCAACATGACCTTCGCGGGAGACTACGAGACCGATGGGGCTATCGTCCTCATACCTATCAAAGGAAATGGGAAAATTACCGTCAAATGCTGTAAGTGCTGGTATTGCTTAAAACATGCTGAATGTTATAGATAAACTCCCTTTATACCCATTATTTAACCCCTCGTATCAAAGTTGATCATTTAAAAAGTGATCTTGATAATCAAAACAATAGATTTAAATTACCACGTACGGATTAACCTGTGTATAAACCTACCACCTGCTTCTTCTCAGGATAAGATAATGCCTAGTTACATTACGCCAAATAGGTATTTACTACTATAGTTATTTTTTAGCATTACAAATATGGTAAACAATCTTGATGTGTCTTTTTATTGAAAAACACGTTTTAAAAATAAGTCACGGTAAATATGTAACAATTATGAATCCAATACGATCATTTATATTCTTCTGCTTTCATAAGTACCTAATAGTTACTGATTTTTAAAGAGCCTTTTTCAATTAAAAGACCTGTCAAGATCGCTTACCTTCTTTCTAATGCTAAAAAAACGAACTATACTAAAAGCAAAAGCTTATCTTGAAACAGTTTTTACGGTTATATTCTAAGGGATATTCAGTTTACAATTTCTTGACCTATTTTCCTAAAAAAATAGATGAACACTTATTAGCATGAATCTGCCTAAAGCGCAAAGAGACACTTTAGCCCGGTTTAATGCCAACAGCAATCGGCCTCCGCTCCCATACAACCATTTCTAGTCGCCGTTACGACGCGGTGTTGACACATCTTGTGTCGACACCGTCTGTTTCGGTCACAATTCCAGTCGCAGAGTCGTCGCCGTGTCGACACAGTTACCAGAAATGGGGAAGGGTCGACACATGACACAAAGTGACATAAAGTGTGGTCGCCGTGTGCACACATTGTTTCGGGTTTGCGACTACTTTATGCCAAAATCATTCGTTCATTCGTTCATTTTGCTCCTGTCAAATGGAAACTGTCAGATGGAAAAATAGTTAAATAAAAATAAGTGACATTAATACGCCATCTCTAAAACGGATTACAAGACGTAATTATATATTGTTTGCATTTATATTACAATAGGACTTAAATAATTATGGGGAATTAAACTGCTCGAGTGATTTGATAAACTAAGTGTAATATAATCAACGCGCCACCACATTGTTTTAGTTTAGCCGGAAATGATATTGTTTACTTCTCAGTGCCTGTGTTCATAACTACATTATTTGATGCATTTTTAGTACTTCGATGCGTATACTATACTTAAATAACAGAAATAACTCTTTACATACTACGAAACTTGTTAATTATGATGTATAAATATGGTTTAAGGCTGAGAAATATTGCAGTCACAAAGTAGTCGCAAATGTTTCGACTTTGTGTCGACTCTGTGTAGACACATGACACGCGCTGTCAAAAGTAATAACAAAGTTACTGGATTTGCAAAATGGCTCCTTGTGTTCATTTGTTTTCAGATATTCTCAAAGTGTAAAAATGCCGTGGTCAGAGATGGGACTTAATAGATTAACTGTTTATTCGACTAATTAATGGAATAAAAAAAGTTAATCCTCAAATTTTAATCGCGATTAGTTTAGTCGACCTAACATAGATTGAAATTGAATTAATCTGAATATTAATCGAATAAATTATCGATTAAATCTCGGTTGGAAGTTGACAGGGGGCCATTTTTGTACGTAAAAATAATAGAAATGTCTTGCATGCAGATGGTAGCCAAACACTTTGTTTTTGATTTATAGGTTTTAGGGAGTGCCGATTTCGAAAATGATGACCATTTTGGAATCCAAAATGGCGGCCATGCACTGTGTCATAAAAGTCGTCATGGATGTCGTTTTATACGTTTTAGGGGACCCCCATTTTGAAAATGATGACCATTTTGGAATCCAAAATGGCGGCCATGCACTATGCCATAAAAGTCGTCATGGGTGTCGTTTTATAGGTTTTAGGAGGCGCAGATTTCAAAAATGAGGACCATTTTGGATTCCAAGATGGCGGCCATGCACTATGTCATAAAAGTCGTCATGGATGTCGTTTTATAGATTTTAGGGGGCCCCGATTTAGAAAATGATGACCATTTTGAAATCCAAAATGGCGGCCATGCACTATGTCATAAAAGTCGTCATGGGTATCGTTTTATAGGTTTTGGGGGGCGCAGATTTAGAAAATGATGACCATTTTGGATTCCAAAATGGTGGCCATGCACTATGTCATAAAAGTCGTCATGGGTGTCGTTTTATAGGTTTTAGAGGGCGCAGATTTCGAAAACGATGACCATTTTGGATTCCAAGATGGTGGCCATGCACTATGTCATAAAAGTCGTCATGGGTATCATTTTATAGGTTTTGGGGGGCGCAGATTTAGAAAATGATGACCATTTTGGATTCCAAAATGGTGGCCATGCACTATGTCATAAAAGTCGTCATGGGTGTCGTTTTAAAGGTTTTAGGGGGCGCAGATTTCGAAAACGATGACCATTTTGGATTCCAAGATGGCGGCCATGCACTATGTCATAAAAGTCGTCATGGATGTCGTTTTATAGGTTTTAGGGGGCCCCGACTTAGAAAATGATGACCATTTTGAAATCCAAAATGGCGGAAATGCACTATGTCATAAAAGTAGTCATGGATGTCGTTTTATAGGTTTTAGGGGGCCCCGCTTTCGAAAATGATGACCATTTTGGAATCCAGAATGGTGGCCATGCACTATGTCATAAAAGTCGTCATGGGTGTCGTTTTATAGGCTTTAGGGGGCGCAGATTTCGAAAACGATGACCATTTTGGATTCCAAGATGGCGGCCATGCAGTCATAAAAGTCGTCATGGATGTCGTTTTATAGGTTTTAGGGGGCCCCGCTTTCGAAAATGATGACCATTTTGTAATCCAGAATGGCGACCATGCACTATGTCATAAAAGTCGTCATGGGTGTCGTTTTATAGGTTTTGGGGGGCGCAGATTTCGAAAATGATAACCATTTTCTATTCCAAAATGGCGGCCATGCACTATGTCATAAGAGTCGTCATGGCTGTCGTTTTATAGGTTTTAGGGAGCGCAGATTTCGAAAATAATAACTATTTTGGAATCTAAGATGGCGGCCATGCACTATGTTAAAAGTCGACATGGATGTCGTTGTATTGGTCATGGTTATCATTTTCGAAATCTGCTCTTCCTAACACCTATAAATCAACATCTATGACGGCTTATATGACAAAGTGCACGGCAGACATCTTGGAATCCAAAATGGTCATCATTTTCGAATTCTGCACTCCCTAAAACCTACAAAACGATATCCATGACGACTTTTATGACAAAGTGCACGGCGCACATCAAACATCATCAAACTGGTCATCATTTTCGAAATCGGCACTTCCTAAAACCTATAAAACGATATTCATGACGACTTTTATGACAAAATACGTAGCCGCCATCTTGGATTATAAAATGATTATCGTTTTCGAATTCTGCACTCCCTAAAACCTATAAATCGACATCCGTGACGACGCAAGTTATCTTTATTTTCAGATCTAACAAATTGCTACAGAATACAAAGGACAAAAAAAGAAGCGAGGAGGTAATGAAACAAGCAAAAATACAGTTGATTCCTCGACGCGATTGGATGCTTCTTAAATTGTGTCCAGATTTTTTTGTCATAAAAGTTTTTATTTTTCACATATTGCTCTCACAAGTTCCGTGACATTTCGACCTTGTAATTTTTTAAGTAAATGTTTTTGTTTATCTATGAGGATCTCACTAGAATAATATAATCAAGGTATGTTTATATTTGATGATTGAAATAGTAACGCAAAATAAAATATATATTTGTGTCTTATATTCCTGCCGAAGACTTTTATTTTTCCTTTTCCTTCTACACAAGTTTGGACAAGTAATAAGAATTTAGGGCTCTCAATTTTATTTTGACTTCTACAGACTACAACAGTAAAGCTACGAAGCCATGTTTGGTATCGTTTTCGTATAAATTCGCAGTACTAAATTTAGTTATGGTATCACATTGACACCATTCCAAAGTAAAAACATATAAACTTACTAAAATACTTTCTTTTAAACTCCTCTTCACGCTTAAACTGCTGAACAGTTTTAATTTAAATTTAGTACACATATATTTTGAGTCCCGAGACAGGACATAATAAGTTATCTCAAAAATCAACCAAAGGTGTGAAATGAGGTGTAGGGGGGAATTCAGAATTGACTTCTTGAAGTTAATACTGTTTAATTTTAGGTTTGAAGTCATGTTTTTTTATCATTTTTAACTAAATCAAAGATGTAGAACATCCCAAATTTCATATAAATCGGTTCAGCGGTTATTGATTTCCCGTACAAATTTCCACGCCACTTTTCACACCTGCAAAAGATGTTTTTGGTTATAAAATCTATCCTTGACCTGTTCCGGGACGCAAACTATTTCTATACCAATTTTCAACGAAATCGGTTCAGCGGTTAAGCGTCAAGAGGAGTTTAAAAAAAACCGGCCAAGTGCGAGTCAGACTCGCGTATTAAGGGTTCCGTACATTAAGTCCGACTCGCGCTTGACTGCACATTTCTAATAGGTTTTCCTGTCATCTATAGGTAAAGAACTATTTTGTGTATTCAGACGGACAGACATACAGACGCACGAGTGATCCTATAAGGATTCCGTTTTTTGCTTTTGAGGTACGGAACCCTAAAAAGATTTTTTTTAATTTTGTGGATTGGTGTCAATGTGATACGTTAAATGGATTCAGCAACCCAGATTTATACGAAAACGATACCATACACGGCCTAGCACCTTCACTGATGTAGATATATCAAGATAAAAATTGAGAGCCCTAAATAAACTTTCAAGAGCGGATATCTCAAAAACTATTCAACATATCGAAAAAATTGACTGAATAAACCTGTAACAAATTAAATTAACTTTCATTTTGTATAAGTGGCCATGTCGCTAAGATGCATAGTTTCCGAGATATAATCGAAAAACCGGATAATGGGACCTTCAAAGCCCCCTCTCTTCCCCCCGCTCAACGGCTACGGCCGGGGACTTTTGATATGTTCACCTCCTATTTTGTCCAAACCAAGTTACGGAGTCAAAAATTGTGTTCCGAGCATTTCCCTCTACAACTTTTTGGAGCATTCGTTGGCCGACCTAAGTAGCTTATTGCATTTCTTTAAAAACTTTTCTGTAAAAGGTTGACGGGTGTTGGGTGTTTATATGGTTTTGGTCGATTATTATCATTTGCATCGCCCATGATGACTTACTAGAATTACGAGCACACGAGACACTAATAATAGTTTGACAAACCTTGGTTTTCAAGAGGTATTTTATATTGACATTTGCTGTCACAAATTTGCTGTCAGATTTAGTCGCAAACCGCACGCAAAGTGCACACAAATGTGTCGACACCTTGTTTCGGAAAAGTGTACACACGGCGACGACACTTTGTTTCGAAACAATTCTAGACACATTGTGTGGACTCTGTTACGACACATTTGACATTTAGTTACCACTTTGATGATTCTGCGACTGGAATGGTTATATGGGCTGTTCGTGCCAAGCCCGTAAATAAAACTTATTACTTAGTTACTCGTTTTTTTATTAAATCGTATCGTCTTGAATATTACAAATATCACTTTCCTGTTTAAAATACGAGTATTATTTTTTGTGTTTCACTCGGTGGCAAAATTTCACTTGGTGCGCCTTAAAACCCTCGCAACGCTAGATTCCATTTTTGGAATCATTCGCTTACTCGGGTTTCAGTTAGCACGAGAGATTAAACAACAACTTTGCCTTCTTGTAAAACAAATATCTATTTTTCCATTGCCCTCTCAGTAAATACATGCTTGAAAATCTTGAAATATTTAATTACTTATTGGATATCAGAAATCGTTTATTTCAAATCATGGTACAAACATGTTGGGACCCTAAAATGAGCAGGTATTGTAATCTCATAACTAGGACTAAAGTTTATTAAGCTGTCATTATAACATTTCTTTTTGTTAGAAACGAAACAAAATATTGTTTGTTTGATAAGAGGTTGTTAAGTTTTATGAGTAAAGGGGATACCCCTGTGCTTGATTGTACATATTTATTTAAAAAAATAATGATTGATGGGCAAGAAGAAATTAAGTGAGACTAACATCTTTTGGATGTTTTTCTGATCAACCTATAGTTCAAAAGGTAGGCTTTGCTTAAGTAATTATACCTAAGCCAATAAATTGTAATTAAAATTAGGCACCGTGGTGTTCGTGTCGTTAGCATGAATTGTCAATTTACTCAAGATACTTATCTTTGAGAACGACCCAAAGTTTGCCAACCCAAAGGCAGGATGATTACGCAAATATCTTCACAATAACCAGAGGGGGACGTGTTTAATTACTAAAGGCAAATTACAGCGCCGGCTTGAAATTACAACGATAATTGGCCCTGTCATTTAATCACGGAATTTATTATTAAGTATGCTAATAATATTTATATTTAACTACCTAGGCGCTCTATTTACATAATACATAATTAATTATGATTCAGAAAATCAAATATCAAATAATCGGTTTTATGGACTCAGAAAATAGGATGCACATAAACAAATAGGTGCGTTTAATTAGTTGACTAAAATTATGAGTTAGAGTACCAACTGTAATAGATACGCCACTAACTACGCATCATAATTGACCGAAGCATTAGCGAAGGTCTCTGTTTTAACTTTAATGGTCAGATGCTTTCGTATGTCCGGATGTTCTCTACAGGTCGGTCAGATTGAAGTATGGCTGCTTAATATTTTATTTTGTTACAGTGGATACCAACATCCTGATCAAGTACAAGCTCCGTATAATCAAGGACGGCAACGGAGTGGAACACCTGGAGACGTACGATATCAAGCAGAGTGAGCAATACGGGCGCGTGGTGTTCCATCTTACCAACTTACCGGGTGGAGAAACTATCGGTAAGTGGAATAAAAATTAGCTCTATCATTTGACATGTAACACAATATAGTTAAAAAAACATTTTTTTTTTCTCATTTACGCTGTACCTAGGTATTAGTGAGAATAGCGCAATGGCCCCCTGAGGCAATTCGAACGACACATCACCATTGGCCAGACAGGCCAACAGTAATAAAAACAGTGAAAAAAGGGAAAATTATAAAATACTTAATAATAAAAAAAATTGCAATATGCGCCTTTTCGAAGGCGATTCCGACATTTTTGAAGTAATCTCATATTGCCTCATAGGTAGGTACGAGTATACAGTACTGTATATACCTATAATAGAGTCACATTTACACTTACCTCATAATATGCAGAAAATACCTACCTTATACCCTGTACCTATGTGACATGCAATAAACAATCATATAATTATAGGTACGATTCTAAGGCTGCTTGACTGGTTTGTAACAATAATTGCTTATTCACAGGAAACACGATAAACCAGGTGATGAATGACAACTGGAAGGATTTGATCAAGCAGCTGGGTCCGCCGTACACCAAGGCAGTAGCCACGAAGGTCCACGAAGTTATTAACAAGCTTTATTCTAATGTTCCATTTGACCAACTCTTCGCGTTATAAGTTATAGCATTAAGGTGCATCCAGATGTGTCGAGTGCGAGGCATTCGGGAATCGCTCCCACACCGTCCACACGATATTTATTTGTAAAGCTTTTTTTTGCGAAAGTTGTGTACGCGTAAACCTTTAGCTAACGAGCGTCATGTCATCAAAGTTCATGTGATTTAGTACCCTAAGTATCATATTTATATTATTATGTAAATAGATTTTAACTAGGTAATATGTTTTATGGTTTTATTACCCATTCTAATTAAATGTTAAGAGGTAAGTCGCTTTTGGCCTACAAGTACATATCGTGACTACAGCTCGCGTTTCACTGAGGTAGAGGCGAGTAGGTACATACCTATAATAAGGATTTTAAGATAATTATTCTACATCCTCCAGAAGGTGCATTTATATATACTTACATACATTATACATACCAGCACTTACAGATAAACCTTACGTGCTAATAGTGTTGTTAGGAGGTATTAGGTAGGAATACCACCCTAAGATATTTTTTGCTCCGTGTACCTACTATTAGAGACTGATGACCCCATGTCCTCCGTACACTTTAGATTATATGTAGTTGCAAACTCTACTCTTAACCCGTAGGATTAGAACTGATTAAAAAGTAAATTAAATAATAACATTCTAAAACACTCACCATATAAGATTTTTCATATAGGTACAACACACCGCCGCCGCGGCAATTCCCTTCAATCTCGCCGCTCCTCAGTCCGAATAAATTATACTTAAACGAATAAGAGCTGCATAACAATACTGGATCTGCTGCCTCGACCCGGCAATTCAAACCACTTGCACCTAGCCGACTGTAATGAAAAGTTCCATCGTGTAGAAAATTAAATTTCTCTCTTCAGGGCATTAGGCAGGCTCGTACCAATCTCGGCATAATCGGGATTTCATCTCAGTCGCGACTTGTGACTTCTGTCCTGGCTGATCTCGTTTCTATGCAAATCGGTACAAAACGCTCGTAACTGCTGAATATTTAATCGATTGTTCAGAATCCATCCGAATGCCTATCTACTTACCTATTATACTTTTTCTCGGGAGGATTTGGAAAAACGTTTGGATTTTTATAGGTTATATAAAAATCCAAACGGTTATATTATTTTATAGGTACTAATAAATCGGTGGCGCCCAAATATATAGCGTGTGGTTGCTGTACTTTATTTATCTCCGGGGGTATCACATGCGTGTATTCAACCACTCTTTTAAACCTGCAAACTGCGTTATTGAAGTACCTCTTCTATTTAAATTAGGTTTAGATGTTGTTAGGTTTGTATTTACGACGCCAGATTTCTCTCACAACAAGTCTCTACCTACCCTACAAAATACACAAAGATACAGCAGCAACTATTACTTATAGCATTCTCAACGAGTGCCTCTGCAGCTTCGAATGTTTGCCATGTCCCTGAGACAGCAAAATCAGATAGCGCAGGTATTTACCTATAGTTCATTTTAATAAACAATAATTTAAAAAAGAGTAATGCGTAGAAAAATCTCATTTAAACGGAGTGCGGTTTCCATGTTTTCGTCCGCGCAAGTTGAAATTACGAAACTCGTTTGCACACCACAGCAGTTCGCAATTTGGGCTAAATGAAGTTTCGAGTGCAACCGTATTCATCATTTTATAGACATTAAGTGGAGCGGCAATATTCGTTATGTAGCACACAGTAAAGTTATAATTGTCTCTGAGTGTCTGAATTATAGGAAGAGCTCTCAAGATGTTACTTGACATGATATCGTAAAAAAAACCTGACCATTTAAACAGTTCCTTTAAGTTCCGTCATCATAAACTTATAAATGTCACTCACATCACATGCCAAGATCATGAACTTGAGCGAGCAAAAATCAACCTTACTCGAAAGCGTGAAGATTACATTGACAACGTTAGTTGGGTATCTTCGTCATAATCATAATATATACTGGGTGTGGCCTGTAACATGAGCAAATAATTAAAACATAGATTGTACTCCTCAAACGGTAACACTTTTGTTCAACAACTTTAAAAAATTATGAAGTAGGTATTTAGACTCCCTATTTGTCATACAAAATAAATATTATCTTCAATGGACGCCATCGCCACGCCATATCATTATGATTGACGTTGCTTGTCACGCCTTAAACATAAAGAAATTCGCAATACATTGCGTCTTAGAATAAACTGTATTAAAGTAAGTGTATTAAAATTCAAACCACAAGTTATTTTTAAAACTCGCTGAACAAATGTTGCTCAGTATGAAGAGTACAGCCTACAGTTAAATTTATTGCTCATATTACAGGCTACACCCGGTATGTTCTTATATATAATTGTAAAGAAAAATTATCTGCTGAGGTTACAGTATAGGAACAAGGTTAATATGTAGGTAATGTTGTTTGTAATTAACCTATAGAAAATGAAGAAATGCGAGATAAATAATGTAGAAACCTATTAATTTTAACGCATAGGCACTTGGCCAAAAGTACCTAACATAATTTATCAATTCTCTGTCAGTTTCCAAACATCCTGTGTGCACAATATCTTACGCCTACCTAGTGTCCTACTCCGTCCTTAACTTCTCAAGATTTCCATATTTTTTCCTTATTAGGTTAACTTTACTATGAAATCAATAAGACTTTGATTGAAATTCATAACTCGGAACGGGAAGCCGTTCGCATTGTAATATCCGGTCCAAAGATTAATCGAAACGAAGAGGTGCGCTTACGGTTATCTTAGGGGAAATCGTTTCATTTTCCGGAGATTACATTTGTATTGCATTTAAACTCGTAGGACATCTTGAGCCTGCATTCGGGGATAAGTAACTTTGGTTCAGTTACCACAAAACATGGTACCGTACCATGGTACCATGGTAAGTATTTGTACTAGACTTTACGTGTACCTATTCTACAGTCAATATTTTTTTGCAGAGTAGGTAGGTAGTGTAGGTACTAGGAAACAATACGATAACTATTCAGATAACTATTCAAATAACTCAAATAACAATGCACAAGAGTTCCAAGGAATTATCCCTAAAATTACTTTACATATAGCTGGAAAGCGGGGGGGGCGGGGCTGTACGCCTGCACCATCCCACCTGTACAGTCGCCATCAGATATATCCGAGCGGCCGAGGTGCTCAAAAATATCTGAACACGCACTTTAACGTCTAGTCAATAGAGGCGTGTTCAGATATTTGTGAGCGCCTTGGCCGCTACTATCTATCTGATGGCGACTGTACCTCAGTCCGCAAATGTACGAAGCTCGCGTATGCAATACATTTTCAATGTCATTTAGATACGTTAAATTAAAGTTACAAGAATGGCTTGTTTGTCATTCGTTCCTACTCGTAGAAACGAGAACTAAACTAGAACAAGTAACGAACAGTTGCAAGTTCATCCAAGAGGAAACTAACTAGCCCGCTAACTGGCACGGCCATCGAAGTTACCAAAGCAGAGATGGTTGTCAAAGGTAATTTTGAATGATAAGTTTATGGTTGAGTGCTTTTGTCAACCTTATTTCAATGCAGTTAAGGTTAATTAATTATTATCAAGCAGACACATCTACAAACGATACTTTTTTTAGAGAAATATAGTTAACTTCTAAATATTCTTTGTATAATAGTATTTAATGGTCTTATACGTACCCCTTTCTTTACCAGACAATCATTTTTTTACCTAGGTACCTTAAAGTTAAATTGAGTAAATAATAAATAGGTACCTGTCCTGTCATATGCTGTCTTGCACGTATCCTTTACCTTGGGACCTTACTTTTATACCCCCTTATTCATAAATCTTAGCATACATACCTTTGTTAAATTTTGTTTTGTCTCTTTCTAACAAACATAAAGGTCAAAATGACAAATAGGAATAAACGGTTACCAACGGCGTTCGTTGACACACAAATACAAATAAGTATTAATTATATCGGAGCGGCTGAGGTGCTCACAAATATATGAACAAAGCCTTAGTGATCCAAAAGACTCGAGCCTTTAGAGCTCTTTTTTTAGGGCCCGCCTCATCTATTGACGCCTAAAAGGCTAAAAGCCTATTTAGCTCTTTAGCCCCCGAGCCTAGTTCTATTTTTAAGATTCTAGACTCTTGGGGCTAATAACCTTATTAAGCCCCAAGAGTCTAAGCTCTTACATAGAACTAGGCTCGGGGGCTAAAGAGCTAAATAGGCTAAGCATTTTAGGCGTCAATAGATGAGGCGAGCCCTAAATAATTTTTAAGAAAAAAAAACCGACTTCTATGGGGCCCGGTGAAAGATTATGGTAGATGGTGCACTATGTAGAAAAGGAGGTAAAACCAGTACCTACTTTCTAGTAGCATTTCGTTTCCGTAAGGGTCGTAGTTATCTAGCCTAACCTAACCCACTTCTCTGATGGCAGTTCGGTTCTGTGAGGATCGCAGTTCGAACCTAATCAAACCCACTTTTCTAGTAGCATTTCGTTTCTGTAAGACTCGCAGTTCTAACCAAACCTAACCCACTTTTGTTCGGTTCTGTGACGATCGCAGTTCAAACCTAACCTAACCCACTTAACGGCGCATGCGGTGCGGTGTACGGGAGTTTGAGCGGGAGGGGTTTGGCATCATCATACCCACATTTTATGGTAGGTAATCATAGTGGTTTATTTAGTTTAGGTATCATAGTGGTTTTCCGGGTCAAGGTCCGGGTCTCTGAGTCAGAGTCCGGGTCCGAGTCCCGGTCCAAGTCCGGGCCCGGGTCCGAGTCCGGGTCCGAGTCCGGGTCCGAGTCCGGGTCCGAGTCCGAGTCCGAGTCCGAGTCCGAGTCCGGGTCCGAACCGGATCCGGGTATGAGTCCGGGTCCCAGTCCAAGTCAAAATCGAAATTCGAAATCACCAAACATGTACTATGCGTCATTGAAGAGTTCTGTTCTGATCATCATCAGCAGTTCCACTTCATCAAATGCGACAGTTTTTAATGTAAATGCTTGATTTTATGATGAAAATACAAAAAATTCTATACGTATGCCTTTAAGATTTGAGGAGTTCCCTCGATTCCTTATGGATCCCATCATCAGAACTCGAGCTTGACAAAAATGTGGCTTAAAAACTAAACTTGCTTAACAAACATAACGAAGAGGACAAATCGCCAAACGTGAACTATGCGTCGTTGAAGAGTTCCGTTCTGATCATCATCAGCAGTTCCACTTCATCAAATGCGACAGTTTTTAATGAAAATGATTGATTTTCTGATGAAAATACAAAAATCTCTATACGCATGCCTTTAAAATTTGAGGAGTTCCCTCGATTTCTCATGGATCCCATCATCAGAACTCAAGCTTGATAAAATTGTGGCTTAAAAACTTAACTTGCTTAACAAACATAACGAAGAGGACAAATCGCCAAAGGTGAACTATGCGTCGTTGAAGAGTTCCGTTCTGATCATCATCAGCAGTTCCACTTCATCAAATGTCACGTTTTTGAATGTATATGCTTGATTTGTTGATAAAAACACAAAAATCACCATATGTATGCCTTTAAGATTTGAGGAGTTCCGTCGATTCCTCATGGATCCCATCATCAGAACTGGATTTTGACAAAAACGGGACCAATCTGTACGCATATACATACAATCAAAAAAATAATTTTCAAAATCGGTCCAGTAATGACGGAGATATGGAGTAACAAACATAAAAAATAAAAATAAAAAAAATAAAAATAAAAAACATACAACAGAATTGATAACCTCCTCCTTTGGGATTTGGAAGTCGGTTAAAAAAGAGCTAAAAGGCTCGAGTCCTTTGGATCTCTAACAAAGCCCCTATTTATTAAATAAAGTATATGCACGTTAGTGCACGATGTTGACTGCACCTATTGACAGGTGTGTCTCGCTCTGCGATTTCGTCGCTTTTCTACAGGTAGCTTAAAGTACATCCGTTCGGCCCCAATTTTGGGGTTTGCCATAAGCCACACGTGACGCTGTCGCCACCTAGCGGACATAATATATCTGTCCTGATCCTAACAGACGCGTTTTGTTAGAGAGTGAGTCTTCTGTACCTAGTACTATTATTTATTCTGTGCTATTGAACAGAATGGAATCGCTTACCTAATAAAAGATCGCACAGAAGTTCGTCGGACAATATCAGTCTGTTAGTTAAGAGTGCTATTACATTTCGGGGTTGAGCGAGTTTAGGTATTTTACGCGCTGCGGCAGGCCGTGCGAGCTCAGTATTCCGATCCCTTCTGCCACACTCGCACTACAATGATGGATTAAACATTCTTGATCCTTCGCGAAGCATATTGAAATCAACCATAACAACACTAACTGTACTTAACTTATAAAGTCCTAAAACTGTTATTTGGTAAGTACGAAAATACTAAATGCAGTGCAAATGTACATAGGGGCTGTTCATAAATTACGTCGTCTATTTTTGACCCCCCCATCCCTCAAATCATCCAAAAATCATGCTTCGGATGACTCTGTTTCCTCCTACGTCATGCTACCATCATCCGATGTCCATGACCCCCTCCCCCCCTCCTCCCATTTGAAACGACGTAATTTATGAATAGCCCCATACTCGTACTTATGAACGTATATTACTTGAAAGAAATTATAGGTACTCGCTTATTTACAAGAAACAAGTTACAAGAAACTGAAGATACACAGGGTCTGATGATGGAGCTGGAAGGTGGCCACGGGTACCAGTCTATCATGTAACTAAACCACTTCGTGTTTGGGCTCGTTTGATTCGTCTAAACAAGATCTTTGACACTGAAGATACACAGGGTCTGATGATGGAGCTGGAAGGTGGTCACGGGTACCAGTCTCTCATGTAACTAAACAATTTCGTGTTTGGGCTCGTTTGATTCGTCTCAACAAGATCTTTGACACAAGACAGTACTCAGGGTCTGATGATGGAGCTGGAAGGTGGTCACCATTACCAATCAACCATGCAACTAAACCACTTCATGTTTAGGCTCGTTTGACTAGTCTCAACAAGATCTTTGACACTAGGTGATACTCAGAGTCTGATGATGGAGCCGGAAGGTGGTCACCGGTACCAATCAACCATGCAACTAAACCACTTCATGTTTAGGCTCGTTTGATTCGTCTCAACAAGATCTTTGACACTAGGTGATAAACCAAACACGAAGCCCAAACACGGAGCCCAAACACGAAGTGGTTCAGTTATGTGATAGACAGGTACCCGTCGCCACCTTCGAGCTCCATCATCAGATCCTGAGTACTTTCTTGTGTCAAAGATCTTGTTGAGATGAATAAAACGTGCCTAAACACGAAGTAGTTCAGTTACATGATAGACTGGTACCCATGGCCACCTTTCAGTTCCATAATCAAACCTTGTGTATCTTCAGTGTCAAAGATCTTGTTGAGACTAATCAAACGAGCCCAAACACGAAGTGGTTTAGTTGCATGGTTGATTGGTACCGGTGACCACCTTCCAGCTCCATCATCAGACCCTGAGTACTATCTTGTGTCAAAGATCTTGTTGAGACGAATCAAACGAGCCCAAACACGAATTGGTTTAGTTGCATGGTTGATTAGTACCGGTGACCACCTTCCGGCTCCATCATCAGACCCTGAGTACCATCTTGTGTCAAAGATCTTGTTGAGACGAATCAAACGAGCCCAAACACGAAATGGTTTAGTTGCATGGTTGATTAGTACCGGTGACCAAATTCCGGCTCCATCATCAGACCCTGAGTACTATCTTGTGTCAAAGATCTTGTTGAGACGAATAAAACGAGCCTAAACACGAAGTGGTTTAGTTGCATGGTTGATTGGTACTGGTGACCACCTTCCGGCTCCATCATCAGACCCTGAGTACTATCTTAAGTCAAAGATCTTGTTGAGCCGAATCAAACGAGCCCAAACACGAAGTGGTTTAGTTGCATGGTTGATTGGCACCGGTGACCACCTTTCGGCTCCATCATCATACCCTGAGTATTATCTTGTGTCAAAGATCTTGTTGTGACGAATCAAACGAGCCCAAACACGAAGTGGTTTAGTTGCATGGTTGACTGGTACTGGTGACCACCTTCCGGCTCCATCATCAGACCCTGAGTCAAAGATCTTGTTGAGCCGAATCAAACGTGCCCAAACACGAAGTGGTTTAGTTGCATGGTTGATTGGTACCGGTGACCACCTTCCAGCTCCATCATCAGACCCTGAGTACTATCTTGTGTCAAAGATCTTGTTGAGACGAATAAAACGAGCCTAAACACGAAGTGGTTTAGTTGCATGGTTGATTGGTACTGGTGACCACCTTCCGGCTCCATCATCAGACCCTGAGTACTATCTTAAGTCAAAGATCTTGTTGAGCCGAATCAAACGAGCCCAAACACGAAGTGGTTTAGTTGCATGGTTGATTGGTACTGGTGACCACTTTCCGGCTCCATCATCAGACCCTGAGTACTATCTTAGTCAAAGATCTTGTTGAGCCGAATCAAACGAGCCCAAACACGAAGTGGTTTAGTTGCATGGTTGATTGGTACCGGTGATCACCTTCCGGCTCCATCATCAGACCCTGAGTACTATCTTGTGTCAAAGATCTTGTTGAGACGAATAAAACGAGCCTAAACACTAAGTGGTTTAGTTGCATGGTTGATTGGTACCGGTGACCACCTTCCGGCTCCATCATCACACTCTGAGTACTATCTTGAGTCAAATAAATACATATAGAATGTCAGGTCGTTCCAAATATTTTTAATCCTGTCCGGTAGTTTATTAAACTGTACCATTATAAATTATAATACTATAAAAACAGTGCTAGGATCAAAGTCTCTCGTTGCGGTTTACACGCACACAGTATAGCGTTTTACACGGCGCCCGCCGCACACAATGATAAAAAACCTCGTCGTCGCCGTTGAAAATGTGCGGAGCCGACCGACACACGTCCTGCCTGTACAAGCTCTGCCGCGGCACTGAGCTGGTGAGCGCGCGTCATCGGTAATATAGAGTAGTTTTCAAAAAATTGCCAAAAAATTATAGTAGAATTTCATAAACACTAATGTATACCAACAGTATAAGCAAACGTTGCAGATTGCTTGAGTATGAAAATGACTTCGATATTAAGTAGATTTTCGTAGAAATTGACACTTGTTTCGGAGAGAAAATTGAGTTCGTTTTACTTTGATTTTCTCTTTCTCAAAGGTATGTAGGAAAAATATCGTTTGATATGCTTAAAGTACAGGGTATTAGTAATACAAAATAGCCAGGTTTAGCAGAGAAAACTTCTCAACATTTCCAAATAAAAGCTTGCCGTTCAGTGCTTCACGCGGTTTTTCGGAAACGACCATCAGAAAAAAATTCATTACTTATTTAATAAGTCCTTTTTCTAATATTTACAACGATATTTAAAAAGATAAGAAGACGCTTTTACTGGAACAAGTACTCATTGTTTCTAATAAGGAGCACAAAGTCCTGAATTTCGTCGACTAGTATCATCAATTTTGCATTATTTCGACTTTTCTTGTAAGAGCGCTCTTAAACACAAAAGGTGACAGTTCCGAACAACTGACAGGCTAATATCGTCCGGCGAACTGGTAATCTGCGGACCTCTTGAGAATAATAATCACCTTAAAAATTTATTAGTAGAAGAAAGAACAATTTTGAAATCAAAAATCGATTTATTGTTAACATTTTTTACCCTTTCACAAATTGGTCAATTTCACAAAATACTTATTCCTAAAGGAATCGCTACTATAAATTAAGTACCTAAATCTAAAAGCGTATTAATAATTATGTACCTACTTTATAATCCAGGAGTAGATGGGACGATCAATAAGAAAGATATTAAGGCCCATTTACATGGTGCGAGAACTCGCATGCGAGTTTCATTACATTGCGGTATTTGATTGGTCGGCTGAATTGGATGTAACCAATAGTACTCAATGTAATTAAAATCGCATACGAGTTCGCGCGTTGTCTAAATCAGCCCTTAGCGTATCGTTCGCTACGGCGTAAACGATTGGCATCTTGGCTTGGTTAGGTTAGTCAGTTTTAAATTCGTTTACAAACAAATAAAGAACAACTTTCCGAACCATAAAAAAGCGAAGTAGAGTAAACCTACTATTCTAACGCCACAGATTCTTGTTTGTTTCCGTACATCTATTAGATTACTAATATGATTCAATAAAAAGATGTAGGTCTGAATATTATCAATGAATTCAGGTGCAATATAAATCGATATATTGTGAACAATTTACATTTTCTAATTGAAAACACGTCTAGAAATACCTACTCTCACTATTATGATTATTTATGATCTAAAGATCTTAATTCACAGAATTAAAATGTGATCGTGTTAAAATTCAGTTACCTAAGGACTAGCTAATATTATCAGACTTATAAGTAAAATGCGCTCTTTCAGAGCTGCCTCATGACCATAGACAAAGAAATAATACTTACCTAAATTGTAGCCCAAAATTGTAGAAATGTAGGTTTAGTTTTGTATACCTATGAGGTTTTGTATATCTAATAATAATTTGTTCATTTATTTGCCTCCCTATCGCTCGAATATGTAAGAGTGATAGAGGCAAATAACGAAATGTCGGTTATGGATTTTCACGGAGGGCCCTAGAGCCTTAGACACAACACTCCAAGTTTGCATTTATCATTTCTTTGTCTATATTCTTCATACACAATCATTAGATGACTCATTCGCAAATTAATACAAGGTAAAGACCAAACATGTTTCAGAAAACGTTCGCTCTCCCTTATTAGAAAGGGAAATGCTTCTAAATATTCATAAAACTCGAGACAACAAACATATTATACTAATAGGTGAATGAACATTTTATTATAGGTATTACTATTACCTACACAAACTTACTTAGACAATGAGCACATTTTTTTTTTCTCACGCACACCAAAACTCGGGTAATACCGCCAGCGTTACTACCGCTTTACTTTTGCGTAGGGGTACGAAATATTTACAATTATGTTTGAGAAAATTCGTAAGTATTAAATAAAAAAATGTATAAGTCCTAGAACTTAATATCAATTGTCGTTATGTTCGTTTTGAATTTGTGAAATAAAAGTAAGAAGGTCAAAACTTAAAAATTAAAGTAATTCGATTGGACGACCACTATGGTGGCCATTTTTAAAAGCGAATAGTTTAAAAGAGACTTTCGCTTATATAATCGGTCTTTCTAAAAGGGACCACTTGCTAATAATACTTAAGAGAAGACAAAAAAAAACATATCTCGTCCACGGTAAAAAAAATCCCGTTTCGTCGTAATGCCCTCACCGGTGACAAAACGCCATTGACTAAATTATTGAAATATCTAAGTTCATATTGCTGAAATTGTGACCTATATGAGCGTTGAAGACTTGTAGCCTTAAAGCCCATAATACAAGTTGTCAGTGGAATTTGAAATCAATGTGTTGAATTTCTACTGTTTTGATATCGAACGAAACAAAAGAAATTCAACTCTATTCCAATTAGAAATGGTTCAAATTACAATGAAGTAATTAGTATTTAACTATGTGTGGATTGTGGACCTTAAGAGGATAGACGCCACAGTAATTTAAACAAAAAAACACTATATCACACACTTAAGCAGCCACTTTGTGACATCAATCAGTGTTTTATACAAAATAACATTTACCATCACGTCTCTTGTTCAACCAACGCAGCCGTCGACAGCGATATCTGTTGCATCCTCAACGGCTTCTTACACATCGCTTTAACACAAGGAGCTAAGAGATACACCAAAACCCCAGCGGCGATTATAGAGATCGCACACAGGGCCCACTGCGCCGCGCGGATGGAGACCGCCGTCTCGGACACGGGGCGCCGGAGTTGGCACGAGTCTATGAGGGATGTGGACGCGTTGTAGGGGCCTGTGACGCGCGCGTTCGAGCCGCAGTCGGAAGCTTGCCAGCCGATCCAGCCGGCTGATCTGTTAAATAGCACCTGGAATAGGTGAGATACATTATTATCATTGTAACATTGGGCTTGTAGCAATGTTACAATGCTACAACTTAGGATTTGGGTAAAACAAATATCTATTTTTGCTTTAACTTGTTCCATAAACGCGTCTTTTCTTTCCACTGAACCACCTATTGTTTTATAATTACCTGCAACCCCTCCATGGCGGTGTAGCCCAGCACGGTCTCGGTCCCGGCCTCCAGCCCCAGCTTATAGCACACGAAGTCCGCACCCGCCTCGCCCGCCGACACCACTCGCATGTAGTTCTGAAAAATGTGAAAAAGACCGTAGTCATACTCAATTATATTACATCATGCACAAAATAAAACAGAAATATGTTTCTCATTATTATTTGCCACTATTTTTGCTATTTAATTTTAACCGGAAAGAATTTCAAAGATTACATGACTGATTTGTCACTTTTCTTTTTATAAATAAAACTCCATAGGCGCCAACGACGTTTGGACAGTCCGGAAACAAACAGTTGATTTAACTTGTCAGTGATCGTGCCTATTCGCATATTACTAAAGTATACAATTATACATAAGATGTTAGATGGCCTAATAATTGGGTAGGTACATTACGTATGGCAAACGTTACCTGCGGCGGTATTTCGAGTGTGAAATACTGGTTGTCCGCATCGACGCTCAGCAGGTCTATCGCGATCCACGGCAGCGACCACTCTTGCGGCTGCGGCCAGCACCCCGCCTAAAACATGGTGATCGTAGTGATTTAATTTTATTTATTTACTCGTATGGTTTAAAATCGTCGGAAGGCCAAAAATAAGTAAAATAAACTATACAGTGTGGAAAGATAAGTCGGGCCCTGGAGGGAAACTACCTAAATCCTTAAGGGCCCCCCCACATCTGGCGTCTTTCGAACGCCGGCGTCTACAATTCTATGGCCGCTGCTCGACGCAACGTCGACGCAGCGTCGACGCAACTGCGCAGCGACGTCATTTTCCACAGCGCTGACCAGACGCCGATTGACGCCGACGCTCGAAAGACGCTAGATGTGGGGGGGCCCTAAGCTGGCTCATTTTACTTAAAGGATACATTCCTTTATTTTAAAAAGAAACAAAACTGCATGCTAAGCAGTCTGGTGGGTCCAGTGACTTGAGCGTGTAGGTACTAACGAGGGCAACCGGAAAAAGTAACCCGGGAATCAGCGTGACCGGAGCAAGTAAAGGCGCGGCGCGGGTCATCATTACAAAGAGTAGTGCGCGCCTCAACATACGCGAGTTACATGCGCCAAATGCAAATAATGAAATTTTCTTAGGACCCAGGTGTAAATTGTCTTACCTCTCCATGGTACCAAAATTCATCCGAAATCACATTTGTCTCAGGAACTGCATTTCTTATTTGGCCAACAATCTGTGAAAATAAAGACATATTAAAACAAATATCCACTGAATGGTTACTCAAGTAATATATTATAAATAAGTCTTTGTCAGGCAAAGGATACCACTTTATTGATTAATCATTTGCATATCAGTAGTCATTTCGAAGAACATTTATTACATTATAAAAACACGCATTCACGCATACATACCTCTCTAAAAACAGTGTCAGGCAACCGAATGTTCGTAGTGCCACTATCAACAATGCTCTTCTCTTCGTTAAGTTTCAAGCATATCTCATTATTGATATCTGTCACCACAGGACTTTGCGTAGAAGCCGTATTATTGGCGCCTGTAGTTTTATCTATCACTCGCACTGACAACACGCCTACTTCATACCAGCGTTGACGGAGAACTGGTGTCTGGTATGTCTGGTTATTATTTTTATTTTCGGCGGCATCATCTGAAAACAATGTTTAAGTATCAGAAAAAGTCAAAAAATACATTACTACATTCATTGATCGATTGCTACAAATCTCCCAAAAATATCATAAGAGTCTCTCTATTTATCAACATTATTGCAGCACATCCATGCAGCCCATCGGCTAGCAGTTTTTATACTTACTTTCCATGGCCCTCTTTTTTTTATTATGGCAATAAAAAATGTTGTTGGCCAACAAGAAGATGGGATGATGAGATTAAGAGCGCAGCAGGAGGTTGCTGGACTACAATAGCAAAGGATAGGGATAAATGGAAAGAGTTAGGGGAGGCCTTTGCCTACAAAAGGCATACAGATATAAATTTAGATTAGATATATATATATGTTAACAACAAAATGAAATGTACTACAAAATACTTATCTGAAATAAAAGCTATTTCATTCATTTTTCAATAAAAAAATGTAGGGTTATTTCTACCCATATAAAACTAAGCCCGTTTGAAAAAACACTCCTCAAATGTCATTGCTGTGTTACAACGACAGTTAGTAAATAAACACACACGTAGTGGTTATATTCTCTTTGAAACACACCATGTATTTATTTTTTAAAAGCATGTAGAAAACCCACCATGGGCATGTTAAAATGACTTACCAAGCATTTGGAGGTTTCCATAATGAGTTGCGTTAGTAGCACTTTTGACCCCACACAGCTTGAGTTGGAATGAAATGGGTTTCTTGAGAGTGCGGTCCACGGAGTCTAACCAGGACTCAACAATAATGTTCTCACCCCAAGCTCCCACGGGCAGGTACGCCAGGCCTAGAAGACCCTAAACACAAATTTTTAGTCATCATGTATTATATTACATCCACTGTCCTATTAGTAGATAATTTAAAGCAGTGTTGTTCAATCTTTTTCATGACGTGAACCCCTTAGTGCATACATAAGAAATGTTTCGCTAATGTATTGCCTTACAGCTGGTAAGGCTTCCCAGGGGGTTGCGACCCACAGTTTGAAAAACATTGATTTAAACCAATTCATTGTGACAATATTACAAATAAAGACTGCTTGGTCCCTGTTAAGTTGTTTTAACACTTTGTGGTTTTAATGGTGAAACTAATTCAAACATACTCTTTTCAATTCTTGTTAGGTTTTCATTCTATTTATAAAGTAATGTAAAGATAAGTTTGAAAGTAAAATACAAAACATAAAACATACTAGTTCTTTTTTTAGGGTTCCGTACACAAAGGGTAAAAACGGGACCCTATTACTAAGACTCTGCTGTCCGTCCATCTGTCACCAGGCTGGATCTCACGAACCGTGATAGCTAGACAGTTGAAATTTTCACAGATGATGTATTTCTGTTGCCGCTATAACAACAAATACTAAAAACAGAATAAAATAAAGATTTAAGTGGGGCTCCCATACAATACAACAAACAAGATTTTTGACCGAAGTTAAGCAACGTCGGGCGGGGTCAGTACTTGGATGGGTGACCGTTTTTTTTGCCGTTTTTTGCATTATGGTACGGAACCCTTCGTGCGCGAGTCCGACTCGCACTTGCCAGGTTTTTTCAATTAATTATTTAAATAATATGTACCTGCCATCCAGACCCATTCATGAAGAATTTATGGCTTTCTGTGATAAGTGCCAAGTCTGTTCTCACTTTGGGGATGTTTGGGAGTGATGGGAACTGCACCCAATCTGACGCCAGGTGTCCCACCCACATCCCTTGGGAGTATTTGGCTTGCACCTGTAATATTAAATAAACAATAGGGTATTATACTGTATTTAAAATAAATTATTTTACACCGTGCATGAAATAAAACACCAGAGACTTATTAGAAAGACACAGTTATTTTTAAACACAAGTTCTATTTAATAAATTGGATAGAAATATAAAAAGTAGGTGACTTGACCTGACGTAACAATGTAATGTTTCATATAAATTCCATATTAGAGAATTGTTTTATCAGTTCTGAAAAAGTAAGTCATTTGACTAGTAGGAAAATACCCTATTTTAGAACTTCATGTTTTTATTTTAATGGCTTCTTCTAGCCAATATTAGCAAGGTTGATTCAACCAATGTCAGGGTGGATTTTGTCATAATTTGAAAATAATGCTCAGTTTGAAGGGCAGCCTGTTGGCTTCTTGGTTGTCAATAGTAGTGTACCTGATATGAAAATGTAATTAGAAGTCAGACTCATTGATAATAATAATAATAAATATTGGGGACACCTTACACAGATTGACCTAGCCCTAAACTAAGCATAGCTTTTACTATGGGTACTAGGCGATGATATAAACATACTTATATAGATAAATACATACTTATATACATAGAAAACACCCATGACTCAGGAACAATTATCTGTATTCATCACACAAATAAATGCCCTTACCAGGATTCGAACCCAGGACCATCGGCTTTGCAGACAGGGTCACTACACTGGGTCAGACCAGTCATCATTAGAGACATGCTTTGTTTTACTAATTGCAATAAAATTGATACTTTTTTACCCAATGGTTCTTAATTACAAACTTGTAGCTGATCCAATAAAAAAATATGCAAAAACTTCATTATTTTTAGTTAATGAAAAAGAAGGTGGTAGATAGGGATTGTAGTTATTATATTACAGTTGCCATCAGATATATCAGAGCGGCCAAGGTGCTCACAAATATCTGAACATGCCTCTATTGTCAAGGCGTTAGAGTCTGTGTTCAGATATTTTTGTGCACCTCAGCCGCTCCATTATATCTGATGGTGACTGTACACGGCAACTATGGCTAATGAAGATGGCTTTTGTTAATAACTCTCAATAAATAAATATAGAAATCCATACTTGTTTCCCACTGTCCCAAATGGAGCTAGATTCATTTGCCTTGAAGAATGACTTGCCCCCTTGCCGCACTTGTGATGCTATGGCCAATGTAGTGCTGCCTGTATCAACTAATAAATTAAACTGAAAGGAAATAACATAATTTTATAGTAAATGTACATTTAAACTATTATAATATAATACTTATGCTATTCATTTTAAAGAAATTTAGCTTCTGCTTAAGTTCAATTGATTTACCTTTTGTGGTGGATGACCTAGGTTCACTTCTACTGAATATGCTTGGCCTGCGTCTCCAAAGAGATTGAATTCTTCTCCAAGAGTGTAACTCAAAGAGAAGAACACCACAAATCCGTACTCAATGTTTCGCATCATCTTAGCACTATTTGAACATAATATTATGGACTATCCAACGAGAGGTCTTAGTCCCCTCTTCTTAAATTATGGATCATAATTTAATCAATTCTACACAACATATTATAAGCTAACTAAATGATAAAGTCATCGTGAACTTTGTTTATTTATAGAAATTAAAGCAATAAGCAATGCATAAATCCCATCCCATGCCAAATTTCCAGCATTTTGACAGATGACGTTTAGCTTATAATTTCAAAAACGACATTTGATTGATTCATGGCAACATTTATCTCGCAAGCATAGGGCTCTATAGACCTTGCGACACAGCCTGCGATTTTGAATACATTGAGGTATTTGACTAATCGAATTAATCGATTTATGTTAAATTATTAAGTCATTGCACCTCAGTAGTAGAAATGTATCAAAATTTGTATTCGATTTGTTTCATTCAATTTTTTATATTACAGAAATTATGGCCTAAAAATAACTAGAATTCAAAACAAAAAGGCATTAGTAAAAAAAATACAACTGGTGTTTGTACGTCTACATTGTTTGTAGAAAAAAAAGTTAATCTCCCCAACCCCTTCTCCACTTCACCACGGTTAGAAATAATAATAAAAACTTTGGTTTCGTTAGCGATTGTTGTCTAATAAAAATAAATAGGGGTCGGCATTTTTCGTTTTACTCTTAAATATCCATACCGGTGAAGTACAATAGCGAATTGGATGATTGTATGACTGTGTTACATATGTATTAATTTAGGGTTTGTTTCTAAAATGAACGGGTTCATAGCCGTCCACTGTGGTAAGTCATCAACTCAAGTATAATTATTTCATTCTTCAAAGTCTCCTCATTTTCACATTAAAAAATATCTATTTAGGTGCAGGCTATCACAGTGATAATTTAAAGAAGGAATATCAGAAACTATGCCATGTAGCTTGTAGGAAAGCAAGTGAATCACTCAAGCAGGGAGGCAATGCTGTTGATGCCATTGAAAAAGCAATAATAGGTGAGAAACCTTACATGTTTTTCACTAGTCCATTGTTAATTTTGCAAATTACAATTTTACTTAATGTAATCTAATGTTTCAGAACTAGAAAACAGCCCACTAACCAATGCTGGTTACGGTTCAAACTTGAGTTGGGACGGTTCAGTTGAATGTGATGCATCAATCATGAATGGCCAGACATTACATTTTGGTGCATGTGGTGCAGTTTCTAATGTCTGGAACCCAATCACATTGGCAAAACAACTCTGTGTAAAACAATGTGACAGCCTCTCACTAGGCAGAGTGCCACCTTGCATCCTCACTGGTAAAGGCGCCAAACTCTGGGCAAGGAGAATGGGATTGGAAATTGTTGATGACCGCAAAATGATTTCAGCTAGAGCTTACAGAAGCTACAAGCATTGTAAAAGAAAACTTAAGAGATATTCTCAGCAAAATGACATTAAATTCAGTCCCCTAGATACTGTCGGAGCTATTTGTATTGACTCTAATGGTTTAGTGGCAGCTGGAGCTAGTTCAGGTGGAGTATCACTGAAACATGAAGGTAGAGTCGGTCAAGCAGCCTCGTTTGCTAGTGGAGTGTGGGCAGTTACAAGCAGAGATGGAGTCCAACAGTCAATAGCATCTTGCACTTCAGGATGTGGAGAACATTTGATAAGAACACAATTAGCAAAGAACACAGCCGAGAGTTTATTAGAACCTTCACCAGTACTAGGCTTAGATAATTGTTTGAAAGAAAAGTTTTTAGAATCACCTTATTTGTGGGACGTGGGGCAACGGCTGGGAGGGACTTTAGCTTTACGATTTGACCCCCAAGCTGGAGAAGGAGAGGTGATTTGGGGACACACAACTAAAACAATGTGTGTTGGATTTATGTCTACTGAGAGTGATAGACCAAAGGTAAAAAGAATATAAATTAACTACTTTTGAACTAGATAAAAAAACTCATGTACAGTCAGCTGTAAAAATATGGGTGTAGCCAACTTATTAAAAAATATGTCTCAGTTCTTAATTCGCTGACATAAGAGCTATGGGACATATTTTTGAGATGATTTGTGCACCCATATTTTTACAGTTGACTGTACATGCTTGTTATATTGTTGTTTCTGTTGTAAAACTTCTTGCTGGAAATATTTCACATCTATATTTTTCCTTTACAGTGTGTGTTTTCTTATCTTCCGCAAAAAGTGGCACCTGGACAAAAAGCAGTGGTCTCGGGCCATCCTTTCACAGTACCAATCCAACCCAACCCTGTAGTGCAGTGGGAGATCAAAACTGACCCCCACTTGATTGAAACTAATCACAATGGATCTCTTTGACAAACAGTAACAGTAGTTCCTCTGATGAAAATAAGTATGTTATGCTTCCTGTATTGAAAAAGTATATTAAAAAACTTGTTTAATTATTATGTAGCATGAAGAGTGAGAAAAATAAATGGTTACCATCAGGACAAAATGTTTTCTTTTTGCCAAATGACAGATCACTACAGTAACTATGAGTTCATGAGTTTAATAATATGACTGTACGGTTAAAATCTGTTATTGTACCAACAGTAGGATGCTTTATCCTGTAGAATTCCAGCCCGCGCCCTAATGGCTACAGATCCCTAATAATAATAATTCAGCCTTATACGTCCCACTGCTGAGCACAGGCCTCCTCAGCTCCCATACGAAAGGTCATGGGCTAGAAATGATTGATGTATGGCAACCCTATAGGCCCCAAAAAGATAAATCCACTACTCATCTCACAATCCGTAACTTGCATGTGATTGTAATTAAGATCCTAGCATTCCTTATCTGCAAAAGAGTAGAATATCGGAACATCACACTTCTTCTTCTTCCTCGCGTTATCCCGGCATTTTGCCACGGCTCACATAGGAGCCTGGGGTCCGCTTGACAACTAATCCCATGATTTGACGTAGGCACTAGTTTTTACGAAAGCGACTGCCATCTGACCTTCCAACCCAGAGGGGAAACTAGGCCTTATTGGGATTAGTCCGGTTTCCTCACGATGTTTTCCTTCACCGAAAAGCGACTAGTAAATATCAAATGATATTTCGTACATAAGTTCCGAAAAACTCATTGGTACGAGCCGGGGTTTGAACCCGCGACCTCCGGATTGCAAGTCGCCGTATCGGAACATCACACTACATGTGATAATTGATAAATGTAGGGTAGGATCAAAGAAAATTCCTGATTTAATTAATAAAAAAGGCTTTATTCGTGACTGTAAATGTAAATAATAAATTCGGTGAGAGGCGATTAAGTACAATAAAAATGTGCTCTAAAAGAAAATATAAGCATGTATGTAGTCAGTGGCGGATTTGCCCTAAGGCCAAGTAGGCCCGGGCCTAGGGCGGCAAATTGTGACCAAAAATTTGCTGATGATAACAAGAAAACTCAAAATTTAATGTATCTAGTCAATATGATGAATGCTGAGAAAAGGCGGCTACAGGGCCTGGGACCTAGGGCGGCAAAGACTGCAAATCCGCCACTGCATGTAGTGCTATTTTCAGTAAATTACAAATTTATTGTATGTACTTACTAAGAAATAATAGTAATATCAAAATGCCAATTACATAATTGTAGCTGTTGACAGCTGAATCTAGATGGTGCTGGCGCTACACAGCACCCCCTTTGTCTATCAATTCTATCATCAAACAAAATTTACATGTGCATATGACATAAATGTCATGAATAAGCTTAAATTTAGTGACAACTTGAGTTGTCCAGGTCATTAATTGGTCTCTTAATGTCTTACAAAAATCTCTCTGTCTGTCAGCTTCTGAACAAAGTCCTAAGTTACGTGGCACCAAGTGACCATTATGACCATTACAAAGCACCATTTTTTATTTGAATAGTACCAATTTATATAAGTCAATATAAAACACAACATGTATAATGAGTTATATTATATAACAGTATATTCAATTGATATCGGTATATCACCAATTTACCTTTGCCTAGCTAGGCAATTATTTTAATGATCAAGTGATAAATAATTTAGAAAGACAATCTAATTATGATTGCATTTTTAGTTATTTCACAAGAAATTTATACTTTGTAGGCTTTTGAATTGATATGAAGAAAAAAAAAGTTTAGAGTACCTAAAGTAAAAAAAGCTTTCCGATTCTTTCCTGTTAATTCTTAAGGCCCCAGTACACAATGGGCCATCGCCGGCCACTCCAAGGGACGCATAAATGCGTTAGAGGGAGCAAGTGATATTGCTATCTCATCCTACCGCAAGGCTGCGTCCCTTGGAGTGGCGATGGCCCATTGTGTACTGGGGCCTTTAGAGCGGATAAGGTGTGCATTGTGGCTATGGAAATATGATTGATTCAGTTGATTGTGAAATGTTAGTACGTAGTTTTTCTAAGTAAAATTTGGAATTGTTATACCAATAGGTACTAAGAAAAAAAAAAATATATGAAGTCTGTAACTCTGTACGTATGGTAAGTATAGTTCGTTTTTCTTAGCAGTAGAAAAAGACTACGCATTCTTGACGTGTTTTTTAATTGAAAAACGCTTTTTAAAAATTAGCAACTATTATTTATGAAAGCAAAATAATGTAAATAATCGTATGATTTATGATTGTTAGGTACATATTTTGCCGTGACATATTTTTTAAGTGTTTTTCAATAAAAAGACACGTCAAGATTGTTTACCTTTTTTCTAATGCTAAAAAAACGAACTACTTATAGGAATTTGTAAATGCCATAAGGACGATTTTAGCTAAGGATATAGTGGTTACTTTCTATTGTTAATACGACATTTTTACTATTAAGAGCTGTCAGTGCACATTTTAGCTGTTAAAATAATTATTGTATTTTACTGGTGCCCTAAATAAAATAATTATTATGCTAAGTTAAAACCTACAAATTATATTAGAATAACTTAATCTACTTACATATTTATTACGTCAATTTACATTGTCATTGTCTCCACATAAATCAAACTTTGTACTGAAGTAAGGTAAATTATTATTTCATTGCATTATTATGGAAGTTTCTGATTTAAGTCTTAAATAATTATTCAGTTGATTCCTTCTCACAAGTATAAAGTTTCTTATTTATGTTTGTTTCCTCTTTGGAATACCGAAGTATTACAATCAAGTTATTATAATTTATAAAGAACATATAAAAAGTGACATACTTTGGCAGTTGCATATGAGGCACTGAACTTAATATATGTTATTCTAATGGTGATAGGAAGGCCCTACGAAGGAAGCAATCAAGTATATGTAATAAAATACATACAATACGCTAATTACATTCATTATTATCATATCATATTAATCTTTTAGGTACCACAACTGGGTAAAACACCCATTACCATTAAGTTTTGCTATGCAAATTGCAACAGTACAGGATTTACAATATCATAAATAATATCAACTAAGAAATATTAATTCATAATGTAAAATATCACATACCTAAAGCTAAATTAAGGCAAATTATCAAAAAATATGCTTAGTACTGATTAGAAAATTACGGATTAGGCTGATTTCCAGTGAAAGTATTTTTATAACTAAACAAAATTCACAGAAATTCTGGCAAGGTTTGTTACCTAAATGAACAACACATTATTATGAATTGTTTTTGAAAAAAGTAGTTTTTGGTAGGCAGTCCAATTGGTTAGGACGTTTACTAACCAAGTACAGGTATACAAGTATTTTGTAACCTAAGAAATATTTCCTTGTAGGTAATATTGAAAACCCTAGCCTCTTATTTTATCGTACCAATCCTAACTATTGTCTTAAGTCATTCACACCGATCACATTTTAGTTCAAATGAGTATAAACAAATATGTAAAAATTAAATGCTGAATAATACTGTAAAACAAATTCGTGTGATTTGTCATATATCACTGGTTGAAAGCTGCCAATCACAATAAACATTTAAAAGAAAAAAGGACGAATTACAAGGCATCTCATCAGTCTCTTTCCTAGTCAAGCACTTTATTAAGACACATACTCACACACATCCGTATTCATACCAAATCGCTGACTCCTTGGAGTTTTCCGGTTTCTCATTGCGACTCGGTCTTCTGTCATGTCTGGGCTCTTCCTTTTCGTGTAGATTATTCTCTGGTATCTGTTCATTCATGGATCTTTGGAGGTCGCTCGACCTGTCCATGCTTTGACACGCGTTGTCTCCAATGACGGTGGATATTCTGTTGTAAACCAGGTAAGTGGGGTTTGGGTTTTCCTTCAGGGGCGTGCTTTGCGGTCTGGTGTTGAGGGTGACGTCCGGGTTGTCGTCCGCCACGTACACCGTGCGCCGCGAACCGGCCGTGCCGAACACTGGAGATGGAGTCGATACTGAAACGTACAAGATAGGTTAAAGAAACGAGTTGTAAAACTTCTGGGAAATAAAGTCTACAGGACTGCAACGTGAAAACAGAAGCTAGGAGGAACTTCCAACGGAGAAGTAATTAAGGAAAAATAATGTGTCATGCCGAGAAAGACTTAAGAAAGAGATAGTTGGGTATTGCTTCACTGATAAGGGCAATCTCAAATTTACCACTCATTTTCATTTCAAGTCTTTATTTATTAGTGTTTACAGGATTCATAAAAAAGAACTGAAAAATTAAGTTACCTGCTGGCAATCCTGTGTCCCCTTCAAGTCCCTGATAGCTGTTCCTATGAGAAGGTGGCACAGCTTTATGTGGCCGCCTCCGCAACGAAGCCCGTATCAGAGCGTCGTCCCCTCCGCCACTATGTATCGATGCCGTCGAAAGTCTCCTCACAAAATTCCCTTCACTTAACCTAGTAGAATCCAAACTGGGTATAGAGCCAGACGTATCAAAGTCGGGCTTCTTTAGAAATTTATCATCAAATCTCCTGCCGCACGAAAAATCTGCGCTATTTCTTGGAGATTCTCCGCTAGGGTTAGATGACCCTTGATCTTGTTCGGAGCTTTTAGACATTTTCTCCATATCTTGGCTTCCTGGGTCTGATTCGCCAGATTCTGAACCGGCTAGTGTCAACTGGGACTTAGAGCGGCTAGCGTCCTCAATCCGCTTTGTGTTTCTGGAGGGAACTTTATTGATCAAATCTGTGCCAGCTTTTCTAACTCTTTTAACAAATGACGCCCCAAAACCTCGTCGTTTCGTTGTGCAGTTATCGAGTTTCTTGTAATGCTCCATTATTTTTTCTTCCAATTTCTCTTTCTGACGGCACAAGGCATTAACTTTGTCCGCAAACATTTTCTCTTCTTCGTGATAATGTTGTTTGTCTTTCAAAGAATGCGCTAATAGTTCATGATATTGTGTAAGGAGTTGTGATACATGATCCATTAATGATCGCCTATCAGCGTCTAAGCTCTTATTCATTTGAACAAGCATTTCGCAATGCTGATTTGTTTTGTTTATCTCTAATTCCATACTCGTAATCACTTCAACTTTTGTGTTTATTTCTCCTGACATCTCAGTGTTTCTTAATTTTAATTGAGTTACTTCACTTCTAAGACTTCTATACTCCTCTTGCATATTTCTATATTCATTCTTTAGCCTGTCACTAGCTGTAAACAGATTTCTGAAATCGTCTTTCAATTTAGAATGTTCTGCTCTTAGATTAACTAAGTTTCTTGATTCTATCTTCAAATTGTCTCTTTCCATGTCATACTCCGCCACTTTCTTTTCGCAGTTCACCAATTTTTCTTTTAATTCCCTATTCTCAATCTTAAGATCTCTCAATGATACTTTAACAGGTTCTCTTTCACTGAGCAGCATCTCGTATTCTGTGTTCAGTTGCTCATGAAGAGTTTGTAAAGCAACCTGATCTCTCAATAAATTATCTTGTTTATCTTTAAGCACTTCCAGTTGCTTTAATATCTCTTCTTTTTCAGCAGCCAGCTGGCTATTTGCCAGTTGTAACGTCATTTGCTGTGAAATTAGTGAGCCATTCTGTGAGTTTAGTGTTGCAATATTTACTTGTAATTTGGCATTTTCGGCTTGGCAGCTTTCGAGAGAAGCTTGCAAGACTGCAAGATCCGATGTCAATTGTTCTATTTGAGGATTGATAACATCCTCTTCAGGTTCTTTCTTTTCTGTCACAATACAATCACATGGAACTAACTTTGTGAGATTTATTTTTGCCGCTATGTCTGATATCATTGCTTCATGGTCTGAATTTGTCATTATTTTTTCCAGCATGTACTCTACATTTACATCTTTAGATATAATTTCAGAAACGTGAATGCCAAGCTTTTCAATACAATTTCTAACTTTATCAAAGTTAACTTTTTCTGTTATCAAGTCTTTTTGTAAAGTCTGAATAGTCTCACTGTCTACTTTCTTTTGTGACTTTAACTCTTGTGTTTTCTGTTCCAGATCCTGTAGTTTATGCAACATGGTCTGACTGACTTCAACTTCGCGAGTTAATCTTTCAATTTCTTTCTTCTTTAATTCTATCTCGGTAGTAAGCTTGTCTAGTGAAACATCTTTTTCCTCAACTGCTTCTCTTAGTTTACCAACTTCTCTCTGCAGATTATGTGCTTCTTTTTCACTATATGTTAGCCTTGTTTTAAGTTCCTCTGTCTGTATAATTAACCCGGTAACTTTGTCTGCTTCTGGCTTTAGCATATTTAATTCTTTAGTTTTGGCATCCAAAGTTTTCTCTAAATCATCAGCTCTCCTCTGTATGGAATCACAAAGCATTTGAATGCGTTGTTTGTCCTTTGTCAAAGATTCTAAGTGTTTTTCAAAATCTTGGAGTTTATTTTTCTCAGATTCACGATCTATTGACTGCCGATCTATAAGTGACTTCTGACTGTCCAATGAATCTTGCAACTTTCGGTTTTCTTCCAATGCATTTTTGAAAACGTCTTCAAGTTCCGAATTTTGTTGCATCACTCTATTGCAGTTTTCTTGTAATTGTTCACATTTCAGTGTTAACCTTTTCTTTTCTTTTTCTAGATCTAAAACTTTATCACTACTTTCTAGTAATGATTGTTCTCTCAGACTATCAATTGTAGAGAGAAGTCTTTTATTTTCTAGTTCTAGTTTTAAAGCTCTCGCTTGTGCATTGCTTGTTAATTGTTCCGATAAACTATTTTCACCAGATTCTAAGGTACTTTCGCATTCGTTGTCGGTGTCTAAATTGCTATTATTACTTTCACTCAGGACAGATTTCGTTATATACTGTAGATGATTATTTTCTTCTATTAATTCTTGGATTTTCTGTTGGTCAGCGTCTCTTTCCTGAAAAAATAAAATAGAGTCATGTTGACAAGAATGACAAGAAAAGGAAGACTTTAGGAAAATAAGGAGTTACAGTGTAAACCTTTGAAATGGCTTTACAAGCAAAATATAGTTCTTATTTACCTACTTGACAGATTTAGTAAATAAGAAAAATGTAATATTTGGGTAAAAATGATAACTAATTCATTTTCTGCCAAAAAACCCCCAAAATGTCGTAAAGACTGAAATCCTAAAGTCACTCCTGCAAGTCAAAAACCAGACTTGGAAATAAGCTGATAATATGTAATTCTTACCAGAGCTATGTCATTGGCTTCTCTCTTTAACTTGATCATTGCGGCTTCTAACGTCAAACATTGCTCCGCCCGTTTCCTGGCCCTCTGTAGCTGTTCTTCTAAGGCATCTCTGGTTTCCATCAATGCCTTGTTGTCCTCCCGTAGCTCTGCTACTCTGGTCTTGTAATACTCTGCGTCTGCAAGGCGATCGCGGTACCTCTGGATGTCTTGTTCTAGCCTAAAGCAAAATAAAATTAATGGATACCGTAAATCACTATTTCTAAGGCCAACTCACTCAACCGTATTTTCGCAAACAAATTAATGCATTTACTAAGTACATATTTTGGCAAATACTACTAATTCTGAATCTAATAAGTAGCAACAATTAATTGATAGTATAAGAAGTGTAGGTAGAGTAAGATAATTTCAAAATTCACGCCCCCCCTCTTTATATTTTGTGGTAACTGAATTATCATTATCATAATGATCAAGGCCGGACAGCGCCTTTTACATTAGCTGTCAAGTTCGAAGCAAAAGCTTATACAATCAATGAATCTTTGTCAAATAGTCAACTCACCTATCACATCGTTCCGCCTTCTCTCTCAAGGCATCAACCTCATCCCTATACCCAACTGCTTTCCTGGCTTCATTAAACCACTCCTGGCTGTCCGTCCGTAACTTAGCGAGAACTAGTTTTGTGTGCTCTAATTCTTCGCGGCACTCTGACAGTTGTTCTGATTTTTCTTCTCTGTAAAAATTATGTTATTTTTTCTTATTGTAATAATTGGTGTTATTTTTGCTAAGAATTAGGTTGAAAACTAAAAGCATTGCAAAGAGCACTCCTAAGCGATCTCAGGACCACAGATTTTGGGGAGTGTTCTGTAAAAACAACCAAATCCCATAATTCAATCAAGCATATCAAATTTTTTCGAAAGACGAAATTCTGACAACTGGTTCTGGCTGATCTGGCTCTGATATTGAGAAGATAAGGATTTGTCGATGACAAAAGCGTGAACCTATGTTTGTGTGTTGTGTGTGCCTTTATATTATGTATGGACCTACACATGTACACAGTGACCTCTGGAGTAAGAAACTACCAGTTTGGAACCTTATAATGCAGCATTATAAAAAGTTTATACGTGTCGCAGAATGGACATTCCTGGACATTGGCCTCCGACTAGACCATAGTGATTTGTAATGTGCTGTTCATTTCAGTCACATCCACATATCTATGACTTAAAAAAAAAAACAAAGTTACTTACAATTCTTGTCTCTGCTTTCTCAATCGTGCCTTCCAATCTGCAAGCTCTACAGCCAAATGCTGGCTTTCACCATTACTCTGACTGACGTTTTGTGTTGATCTGGCTGTACCATTCTTATTTTCATTTTCCGTTTCATCTAACCCCTCGTTGAGCATTAGTGTTGCCCAGTTTTGTAAGTAATGATCCCTTTCTTTAGCTAGTCTCCTCATGTGATTGAACATTGCAGGTGATTGAAAGAGATCTACTGCGTCTGGCGTTAAAACAACTGTTTGCATATCGGTAACCTAGAACAGAAAAGGTTTCTGTCAATATATTTTACTCATACATTCATCAAAGACGACTTACTTCAATGAATGTTTTTTTTTCGTATCGTATCATAATGTGATAACAAACAAGTACATATTTGGCTTGAATGCCCAGACATGTGAGTCGGCCACCAGCTAAACCGATTACAATTGTGCATGAGGGGTAGGTAAGCGACATCAACTTCAGCTGTAAAATTCGAGGGAAGAAATTTTCTTGGATGTTATATGACTTTCACTATTAGTATCTCTTTGACATCGGTTACACGCTAATTCTGGCGTCAGTTCAGTCAGAAGTCTTATTCGAGTTTTGTGTGTCGTCATTCTGACCAGAATGATGGACTGAACTGACGCCAGAATTAGTGTGTAACTGATGTCTGGCTATGTAGGCATGCCCGTGTAACCTGCGATAACTTGCCATATTACATGTGCTCCTGTCTGGGCGTCACATGCGCGTTGCTCATACGTCAAAAACAGCATGTCCTATTAATGTGCGTGTGCTTTAACGCTTGGCATCCCAGGGGTTTAAATTTTAACGGATTTAATAATGTTAGTATTTCATCCAACTTTAGTTTGAATGGAATAGCAGTGTTTTAAAAGTTTACAATCTTTAAATAAACATGGGTGTACCAGCAAATATTCGTCCAAGCAAACATCGGCCGTTGCGCAACTGCTACTCGCGAAAAGTGACACTTAAGTACAAATTGAAGTCTTTATGTCAAGGTTGATTATGATTTATGAAGGACACAATCTTATTCTGCGTTTGGGAATCTTTGGAATAATTTCATGGCAACTTTCATATTTTGAGTTTACTTTTGTAAATAACTGTGTCCCTTCTAACTTTAGAACCGCAAAAAATTTAGACGTAATTCTGAACCACTCTGTGTTCTGAACACAATAATAAAATAAAATAAAAATAAAAAGCCTTTTATTTCCTTTTGTTATACATAAGTTTGTTAATATATTTAAGTTGATTTAATTTGTAGGAACCCGTTAGGTGAAGGCCTCTTCCAAAGATATCCATTTTTCACGGTCTTGTGCTATTTTTTTCCAATTTGGACCAGCAATTCTTTTCTGAACACAAAGCTTAAATAAACTACGTAAGTGCGGCGAAGATACGCCCTTTTGCTTGAATGGCTTTTGTATGAATGTTGTATGAAGGAACGGAACCCTCCATTATGCGTGACTGACAATTTTTTTTTAAAGCTTAATCACTCTGTGAAACTTGTCACACAAAGTACAAATACATACAAATAAAATACAAAGTTTCACAAGTCATTAATAAATCTGCCATCTCATTGCTTATTTTAGTGTTCATTCAGAACTTTCTTTTACCAATGCAGTATTAAGTATGTCAAAGATAATGCTATGTTATCACAATACAATCACATACCTGTTTGATGCATTCCACAATGTTATGTTGTAGTTCCACGTCTAATTCTTTAATCCTAGTGATGAATGTCTCCTTATTGGGACACTGAACAGCGGCTCCTAGCAACAACAGTATCAACAGTTTCATGTTCTCCAATCCTTCTCTGGATTCCGGTGTTTTCCCTAAGCATATACATTCTGGTACCACAAGCAGTGTCATCCCGAGTTCTTCTTCATACAAACCCTTTACATTTTTGATGATAGCATCAAAGTTCTTAACTCTCCCTAATATTAATGCCTGGTCTTCTAGACCAGCTAGTTTTGTGATATGGAAGGAAGGCTCTGGGTCTATCAGGAGGTATACTTGCTGGAGAAGCTCCCCGCTGAAGAGAGCTGAGTACTCTTTTATGCATTCTGGACTTGGTAGGCACGATTTCAACTGAAAAGGACAAAGCAATATGAGATTTACCTTATTTTATTGCTAATATAAACTCTTTCTTTCTCTCACTAAAAGTGACTGGACATTAAGGAAAACTGATGTTTTTTATCTGTGGACAGTGACAATATAAAAGTTTGTGATTCGGGTACATTTTATTCAGACTTTAATCATACACATTTTAAGAAGTCACTTGAAGAAGATCATGTCTATAAAAATCTGCCAAGAAAATTAATTGGCTTAATATCCAATTATGTTATGATGTCCACAGGAAAGCCATATAACCTTAACTCATAGTAAAAAGGTTTGACCCAATTCTTTTACTCAATTACATTATTCAAGTATATCAAAAACCCAAATAACTAAGGATTAAAGTTGTCTGAGCAGTCATAGATGTATTATTGCAGTTTATCATCAATATAGTCAGTCCAAACTTAAGTTGATGTATTTCATTTATCCAGGATAAATTTGTTTTTACTTCAAGATTCTTAAAAATCAATTAGTTATTACACCTAAAGCTTGAGATCTATGTGGTTATTTGTTAAAGTTAAATATTTTTAACTTATCTATCCATTAAATTCAGTATCACTTAATGGGTATTTCAAGAGTACAAACCTGACCTAATTACATGTTTATGAATTATTATCAATTTGTTACATACCAATGTGATCATAAATTAAAAGTTCCAGTATTATCAGTCATGATAAGACACCATGTCCATGGACATAAATATTACATTATAAACATATAAAAATTAATATGCCTAAACTTTACTGAATCAACACATTTAAGCTAAACCTAACTGAAAAAATATGCAATTATATCTATTACGAAATGCCTGTGTTCACTGAAGTATGACGATTAGCAGAATGAAACAATTTTTATGTCCCTATACTTACAAAGACATTAAATTACCATTACTACAACATAAGTAAAAACGCGAGTTCGTTCAGGCGGAACGGCTGTGTGATTTTGTCTCACGGCTCATTATAACACTCAAAGAAACAAAACCAAAGGTATCACCTTACCCAAGAAACAAGGGGGCCGCTCAAGAATTCTTCGATCTCAGTAGCAGAAGCGGCCATTCTCGCCAAGCGTTATGATGAACGGAGCCGACTCCTTTGAAAGTGTCCCAAGCGCATGGCATCAAAATATTCCTCACAATTCACACGAGCTAGAAATTTGCTCAACATCTGCTATGGAATACAAAGAAACTACGACGAGTACCTACACTACCAGCAAACAAATTTACGCGACTATGTCTTGTCTCGTTTCATTGAGTTGACTGACACTTCACTTCATGCCAACCATTAAAGTTGCCAGTATCTGCGCATAAGCTGCATTGTAGCAAGGTAGCAAGTGATTATATTCTCTTTGCATTGTTGCATCAAGTTTACTAAAATGGAAATGTAGACTAGTCTTTTACAGACAATATCAAATTATGCAGAATCAAATTAAGTTTAATTTTCGATCATTTTATGATTCAATAATAAGCCCCCTCCAGACTATGCGCGTGAATCGTGTGCGAAGCCGCGAACGCGAGTGTGTAGTCGATTTTCGCAGACAGCGAAATCGACTCCACACTTCGCGTTCGCGGCTTCGCCCGCGATTCACGCGCATAGTCTGGAGGGGGCTTTATGCTAATTGTTTTCAAGATCGCGGTGCGGTGCGGTAGTGTGTTGCGGGGCTTTAACCACTTGTCAAGATGCGGTGACGTTAATGACGTTAATCTGTGGTCAAGTGATTATATGCTCTTTGTCTGTGGTCAAACCGCAAGCCGAGCGCGAACTTAAAAAATGCAATTCGATTCGCGGGGAAATTTTTAGATAATCAATTTAATATTAAATTGGTTGCGATACGTGAAAATACACACGGTTGAGTGTCATTAATTATAACATATTATTTTACAAAGGACGATTGATTCAGAACAAAGTGTACCTACCCAAACCTACCTACTTGAACCAACTATCGATTTTGTGTACGTCAGGCTTTCTACCAAAAATCAGATAAACATACGATGTTTACTAAAGCAGCGAATTCGAAAGTCAAGTTCCAAGACCAACAACTGGATGATTACATCTTAGAGGTATTCTTTATCGACACTTTCATATAATATTGCAAGTAGTAGAAATATGTTTGCGTAATCCAGTAAAAATCGTATTTATTTCAGAATTCTGTACTGAAAAGCAAACTGCAAAGTAAAATCGATGCACTTTTAATATTGGGTAAAGAGTTGGACAAGTGCAGTATGGAGAGGGATAAATACAAAGTCTTGGTAGAACAGTTGAAGTGCGTACGGAGCACGCCGCACCAGCAGAGCAGTACCATGTGCAGGCTCACCCCCACATACACAATCAGTGGTGGTGAGCTGCTCGCCAAGACACGAGATCTCAATGACATGCTCAAACTAGAGGTAATTATTGATTTTTAATTTTTTAGTAATTCAATCATAAAGGTCCTCCTCCTCCAAGTCCTCATTTAAATTTTTTTCTTATCCATTTTGGCTGCCAGACAGACTCCAAACGCTGCGCTCCTTATGCTATGGGAAAAATGCAAAATGGAATCCAAAATTCAGGAGTAATTTGTTCTAAATATGATTTAGTTTAGCTTTTCCTCCAAATATCACTAGTTATGTAAACACGGGGTTTATAGATTAGATAATTCAATTACTATATTTAAATAAAATAATTATTTATTATAATATTTCAGGTGGAAACGCTGAGAAGTAAACTGGAAGAAGCCTCAGGGGATATAGTTGCATTGAGAAAACAACTACAAAAGACGGACTCCACTGAGAACATAGGTAATAGAAAACAGTCTACTGCTCTATCTTACACTCCAGATGATTATGAACAATTAGTCCAAGATCTGGAAAAAAATCAGAAAAAGGTAAATATTCTTTATAAAAATAATTTATCTAGGCAATTTGCACAGAAACTTATGTTACGTATTTATAACCCTAAGTCTTAGCATTTGCACTTAACCCCTCGAGTCCTAGGCATAAAAAAAAACAAATCCCAGGGAAATTTGAACTTTCAAAGATTTAGTATCAATCTGCATGTGCAACATTACACCTGGTTAGGGTTGCCATATGGAAGAATTAAATGTTCTGATAAAAATCCGCACATCACCCTTAAAATCCGGACATTTCTTGTAGCAGAGATTTGGCGTAGCTTGAACGACGCCCCGGCGGCGCGCTGCTCTCTGCGGTGTACTGTATCGTGGGGTGTACCCTTGTTTTGCCGACAAACTTTTCATCGAATATTGTTTCATCGACAACGATTCATCGAAACGTTAGTACTAGTAATATTGTTTGGCATTATTTTGTTTCATATACTATTTATTTCAATTTTTCTTACTGCGTACAAATACTATTCAACGAATATTACTTGATCACTAATTCGTTTCAAAATATTTTAATTACATTTTTATATGTCGTACTATACATTTATACATTTTTCTGTTGTAAGAATTTTAGATTTAGGTTACGAACGGCTTTCAAAGTAGGTTTAGGTTAGGTTAGAACTGTGACCCTACACAGAAACGGACGGCTTTTAAAGTAGGTTTAGGTTAGGTTAGAACTGCGACCCCACACAGAAACGAACGGCTATCAAAGTAGGTGTAGGTTAGGTTAGAACTGCGACCCCACACAGAAACGAACGGCTATCAAAGTAGGTTTAGGTTAGGTTAGAACTGTGACCCTACACAGAAACGGACGACTTTTAAAATAGGTTTAGGTTAGGTTAGAACTGCGACCCCACACAGAAACGAACGGCTATCAAAGTAGGTGTAGGTTAGAACTGCGACCCCACACAGAAACGAACGGCTATCAAAGTAGGTTTAGGTTAGGTTAGAACTGCGACCCCACACAGAAACGAACGGCTTTCAAAGTAGGTTTAGGTTAGGTTAGAACTGCGACCCTACACAGAAATGAACGGCTTAAATTATACCTATTTATAATTTGGCCAAAATGAAAATGGCAGCCTTGTTTCGACAAGAAATATTACAAAATGAAGTAATTTTACGCGTAAGAAATTTTATTAAATACAATACAACATGAAATAAGAAAACCCGTAAAGGAATACCACGATATAAACTATATACAAAATAACTCAAGTACCAATTAAAAGTCCCCGATTTAAATTTACTAGTATCGATTCTTCGACGCAATAACTTGTCGATGAAATGAAAATACTTGAAACGTTGTCTTCGAAATAACATTCGATGAAATGTCTGTCGGCAATTCAAGGGTAAACCGTATCGTGGATCTAATAGCAATACCAACACTTTATGTTAATCATTACATTATTATCATACCCTTCCTATCAACATATAACATGTGACACTGTCATTATATTATTTAACTTTATAACATTCTTAAGCTTTTAAATTATTTCATGTAAATAATCTAACTATAATCAAAATTGTTTATCTAAAACAGTACCAACAAATCCACCTCGACTACCGGGCCACTTTAGATGAAAAGGAAGAGCTGGTCGCTGACAGAGATTACTACAAAAACAAAGTGCAAAGATTGAACCACCAGATCAGCTTCATTCTAGCTAACAGAGTCAAGGCCCAACAAGACAACAGTGCACCAAAACCAGTGGTGGATTTAGATGCCCTGTTGATGGAAAACAAATACCTCCACGAGAGGATAACCCAGCTGCAAGTTGAAAAGGAAATTATTAAAAGGACATTAACAAAATATAAGGTGAAAATACTTTTATTGGCTGAGGCCCTAACGAGGAATTACTTTATCTGCCCCTCCATCGCTTGAATATGCAAAAGTGATAGAGGCAGATAACATATATAGTATCTTTTTCGCGATAGGACCTCTGATGGTGCACAAGTATGCAAGGTCAACATTGACAGTGACAACTAACAAGGACACTCTAGGAATAGTTGGAAAATAGATGTATTCGCAAATTAAGCTTGACAGAGTTGGGTAAGCATAGAAATCCACCATCAAAAAACACTATACTGGCCCTTCCGATAGACTAGGGCTCCCCAAACCCCGGCCCGCGGGCCAAATCCGGCCCACGAAGCGTTCCAATCCGGCGCGCCGACAGCGTTCCAATCCGGCCCGCGGGAGCCGGGCTCCAGGTGTTCAGCCCTAAAAGCAGCAACCAGATACACCCCTCCTCCCCCCTCGGCGCCGACGGTGGCCCGCGCGAAAATTCTGAGGCGCAATATGGCCCTCAGGTAAAAAAGTTTGGAGACCCCTGCAATAGACAACCAGTAGAGTAGTTTTGGTAAAATTGACACAACGAATCATGAAATCTCAGCCTTATACACACAATTTTGAAATTAGGTTTAAATTGTATGTGCCATTAGTGGCAAACTCGACTTATCTGCAGGAAGTACCTAATATTGAATTTCATGTTATCATTTGTTTGCAGGCATTGCTTGAAAACAGAAACAACAGTAATTCATTTAGCTTATCAAAAGGATTTGCGGATGTTATGACTCAAAAACAAGGTATGGTATACTCAATTTATTGTTAGCTGACATCCCTGCTAAATACAAAATTTAAATTCACTAAATTATTTGTTTGTATATACCTTTGTATACGTTCCTACAAGGTCGTTTGCTCAAGAAGTTTGTGATTTACTGATGGTTGCTATACCTACATTCGATTTTGTACTTTATCGCAATAGTTATTAAGTCTAATATATCAGCAGAAACATTTTATAGGCTGGTTAGTTTTAAATTTCGACTTTATATTGATTGTGATATGATCGAAAATCAGATGTATAAAAACCATTTATCAATCAGGATATACATTGTACATTGTTTCTATGATGTTGTTGCGATTGATAATGATAATTTCAAATATAATGTATTGTCTTCAGTTCGAGAATACTTGGAAGTGAACTCAAAAACTGGCCTCAAAAGAACATCTGCGGCAGAACTAAAGTCTATTTGTTTAGGCCTTTTTGAGGCCCTCAATGATAAGTCTATAGCTCTACAGCATCAGAGGAAAACTAATCAGTGAGTTCAAAATAATTCATATCATATATTTATTGATAATTACCTATATTATTTAGCCGCTTTTTAACTGATCTCGCTGGAGCGCAAATTCTGTAAGGGTAGGTACCTATACCATGCATGTGTAACTGATTCAAGTGTGATGTGGTAGGGTAAGGTCCTGGAATATACCCAAGATTCCTTCCCCAACTCAGTTTTATCACTCCACGCAAGCAACAAAATGCTCTTATAATAAAAATGTGTCATAATGATCATACGTTTTCCATTTCGCAGGATACTAGCAAATCGTATTACAGAACTGGAAAAGACATTGGAAAACTGGTGCGACGGACAGAAATACATACCCATATTTCCATCACAGATGTTACTTGACGAATTCTGCGCAGATGCCGACACCGCATCCGTAAAATCTCAGGACTCTAAAGAAAAATATAACGATGATGACTCTGGAGATGTTCAAAATAAAGTGTCAGACAGTGACAATGATGCTAAAAGTACTGATAGCTCTTCCGATGACGCAGGGAGCAACTACGAATTTGACGATGGTGAAGATAGAAAGCTGACTTCCAAAACTGTTTTGCCAGTAGAATTAGAGGAGCTAGTTAAAGAAGCGTTGGCTGAAATTAAAGCTTCTAGTAATAGTGATAATATTGCAGAAATTCCAACTCTTTCATAAAATCATCTAATGGATTAGTTACTTAAATTATATGGAAAACGGATCGAACTATGCATAACTAAGATACAAGGAAAACATTAAGTAAACGGTTCAATGAAAATGGTGATAATAAAATAGTTATGGTACTTACACTTAGTTAACCATTTGAACGTCACGCCTATTATATGTATACAACGCGCAATTGTAAACCTTATCGTAATACACGAAGGTTGATATTGCACTGTAACCGAGCGCGTCAGTTGACGTCTTTGGCCGTTAAAATGATAAAAAACCTTCACCGTAGTATATTATACGAGTAACAAGATTTAAAAGAATTCTAGTCAAATTATAATATATGAGCCTTTATGATACGCCAAAGATCTGAATAGGTATTAGGTAGGTATTATAGTTTTGTTAAAAATTTATTATATCGTTAACATTCCTTATCTGTACATCTAGTCCAATTTTGTTCTTAGTATAGGATTTTATTTTGTGTAATTAATGAAATAAATATATTTGAAATGGGCAACCCTAGTTTTAATAAAAAACTTTAGGTAAAATAATGTATTATGTATAATCAATATTAGTACAACCTATACAATAATATAATAAGATACACTTGGATAAGGTAACGTTTCAGTAATACGGCTCTTATTGCCACCATACATAAATTCTTATTATAGCAAATGCAAATAGGGTTGTAGGATCAACATATTCTAAATACTTGTTGAAAATGTTATAAATGAAATATAAAGATAAAATAAGTGTAAATACTTAGTGACGCACACAATATTTCGTCCTAGTGAAATATTTTGCTTTAGCATACATTCAGTCTTAATTATAATTTAAACAACAAATTAATTCACTCATATAGGTACTGAATAACAAATTTGAGGTTATTCCGACATATATGGCGGCCAATTCATAATTATACCACCAATCAAGATATTACTATATAAGCTATAATTAACCCGTAGTACGCCCATCACACTTATAAGATGCGTTGAAACTTTTAAAAGAGTTTAAAATTCGAAAAAAGTTATCGGGACATCATATTCTTTTAAGTATACTATTGCTTAAGATTATTATAAAAATAGTTCCTTTACAATACATTTGTATAGTATATAATAAACTCTGGATATTTAAACAAGATTACACTTTGGTTTAATCTCTTTATATTGCTTCAATTTACGAAATGGAACTTGCTAGGATGGAAATAACAATCCAAAGCCCGATTATCACGCCAGATAAAATTTGGGGCTTATTTTTTCGCATGAAAAACTGTGCCTACTCATACAGATAAAGTAAAATAGTGAGGATATATCACATTTCTGGTTGTTGGCTGGTTACCGAAATTATTAGACTCACCCGGCTCAATAAATATCAAAGTAATATTCATTAGGCAGTACGAGCTACAATATAATAGTGATCATTTCGTCTAGGTGCCTGTTTTATATGGACGTCCCGGATATTTAAAAACGTCATCTGAACTATAACAAATTTAAATTAAAAGTTCTTCAAGCGCCATAGGTGCCTTTAGGAAGTCTTAAGGCGTATTCACAAGATTCTGACGCATATTAAGGCTTCGTCCGACGTCCCACCACAGCGGGCCGCGAGCGCGGCGCCGGCGTTATCTGCACTAGGCGCATCACGCTCGCACACTGCTTGGATTCGCTGCAGTGATTCGAAGAATATATTATAACTCTTTCCTTTCTTGTTATGTATTATAATAAGTTAGTACCTATAGGCAAAGAGAATATAGTGTATAGAGAGTTACTGTAATAGTAAATTTTATAGTCACAGCAAATTTACTACCATCTTTCGACACTTTTAAAACACCATTTGACTTTGATCCTATACTCGAGTAGATGGCGATGCCATTTGATCTTCTACCCCGTTCCCCCGTCGTTATCCCGGCCTTTGCCAGGGTCCGTTTTCCTACTTGCTTTCCTCCACTTTGCGCGATCCTCGGCGTCGTCTAGCGATGTCATTTGATATTTAAAAAATTTACAACATATCAGTGAAAATAAGGATAAAAGTCAAATGGCGTTCTAAAAATTTTAATCATCAATCGAAAGATGGCAGTAAATTTACTGTGACTACAAAATTTAATTGAACAATTCGCCTCTATATAAATTCTCTTTGCTATAGTTGAGTTTCACTGTATAGCGGTGTAGTGCACTAGCGCCGCGGCAGTGTGCCGGTGCAGCTGCGCGGCGTCGCTGGAGTGTCGCGCGTGCGCGGCCGCGACGGGCAGCAGGCGCGCGAGCAGCGCGCGGTGCGACCGCTCGCAGTAGCGCGTGTAGCACTCCAACCCCTCTTGCAGTTTGAGGATTAGGCTGTCGTAGTTCTTGCGGACTACCTCTAGGATCTGCGGAATTATATTAAAATTGGTTGAATAAAACATTTAAAGAAAAATAATAGAGATTTAAATTTTTCACGGCTGACTTCATTTTCTGGTCATGTCAGCAATTCTACATTTTACTTCAACAAATAACGGTTTGCGAGAGCAAATGCACGAGATAGTATAATATTTTTTGACAAAAAATAACCGACTTTATAATACAGTCTAACATTATTTTATGGTTTTCATCAACATCAGCTTTTCCATATTTCATTATCAAATAACTATAAAAAATACCCAAATCACTACAAGTGTACGTGCCTATAATATGCAAAGAATTCTATCGATTTCTCTAAGATCCCATCGCTTTCAAACAAAATAAATCAAATGTGGGCCAGCCCTTTTTGAGAAATCAGGAATAAAGTTATATTATATATAAAATACCTACATAAAAAAATCCCAGGTTTAAAAACCTCTTTGAAGTCTGTTAAAACCCAAGATGATAAACGTATCAACTGTTAACTCGGACCGTTCTACTCCTAAGCGCCACTTGCACCTTCCCACTAACCCGGGGTTAACCGGTTAAACCTGAAGTTACCATGGTTACCAGTACAATTTGTCACTGGGTTAACCGCTTAACTGCGGGTTAGTGGGATGGTGTAAGTTGCCCTAAGAACGTTAGAATGTCTTCATTTACCTGGTCCTCCGTGGGCGTGGACAGGCTCTGCGAGTTGAGCCAGGACTCGATCTTGGGCGAGAAGTGTTGTATGATGGCGCGGACGTTCACTAGACAGTTGGCCAGCCGTAGGGCTTCCGCCTTGAACTCGCCGTCGCCGGTCGAGTAGCGAAGTGCTGACATACAAAAAAAAAGTTTTTCATGTAATAATTTGTTCCAGTTGGATAATATGTGTTGGAACGAAAGCACGGACTCGTTTTGTTACATTCGAACCAGTGGGGAGACACTCCTGACTTCGGTCGAACTCGGCTCCGTTCGGCTCAGCATGGCTCCGAGCAAAATTATTAGGGTTGACACCACTTGACTTCCTTTTGCGTGCACGACCACAGATAAGATAATCACTTGAATTTTGACAACCCTAAATAACCGAAAGGGATAGTGCCATATATTACAAAGGGATAGCATGATTCGACCCTGAACCGCTCTCAAACTTCGGGTTTGTAGGAAGTGTCCTTTCTTTACGGTAGTACTATTATTTCTTCTGTATTCGAACATAGATATGCTGCAGTACTCGAATGATTAAACGAGCAGCAGATTAACTGAGCTAGTGTGGTGATCAAAATGATCTGAACTTGCTATACTTCCTTAGAAACTAAGCTGCACTGAAATCTTTTTCACCTCCTCGTCAGCTTAAAGTAAGGACACTAAGCATGAAGAATTTCGTACATTGACCCGCCATTTCTTATCTCTATCGCACGCACATATTGCTTTCTCGCCGATGTATGCTACTGTGCGAGGGGGAGACCAATGCGCAATAGGCGCATGCTATAGAGATAGGAAATGACAGGTGACATGTACGAATGTCCTTCACTAACTCTGCTGTTGACTGAAGATAACTGAGGTTTCGTACGGCACGGCATCAGAGGTAACAGACACGTCGTTGGAAAAAAAATGTTTTTTTTTTATTTTCACGTTAACGTAGGTGTACGAATGGCGACTTACCCATGAAAAACAGGTTGTCGAAAACTTGGTGCATCCTAATAAGCTCGTAGTATAGTTGATCGTAGGAAGCTGGCGTTGGCAGGAATGTGTCGCCGAATGTGATGAACAGGTTGAAGATGTTCACCACCTGCAATAAATATCTCAGCATTAACTAATTACAAATAGAAACCAGATATCACAAGTGGAGGGATTTAATGACTTTAGTTTACAATTAATTTTCATCATAAAAGCGAGGAAATGGATATTTTGGAACCAAATAAGTGTGGATTAGAATGCACTCGCAATAAGCACTAATCAATGTGTAAACATCGTCATCATCCATCGCTTCTGGCAGCTAAGTAAGCAACACTTTAACTATTGACAACTTGTACCATGATGAAGATATTGTATCTCCTAAGCAACCTGCTTTCATTGGTCACAAGACACTTTAAATGCGCTATGAGGTCTGCCTGTCTGTAGCAGCCTCCAGTCTCTCGCTGAGCGGACTCGACACCGCTTCTGGTAGCTAAGTAACAACTGTAATTCTACTGAAAACTTGTTGTACCATGATGAAGATATTGTATCTCCTAAGCAACCTGCTTTCATTGGTCACAAGATACTTATGTTATGCGCTATGAGGTCTGCCCGTAGAGGCCTCCCAATCTCTCGCTAAGCGGACGCGACATCTCTTCTGGTAGCTAAGTAACCACTGTCTTCTTCTGAAAACTTACTTGTTGTGCCATGATGAAGATATTGTGTCTCCTAAGCAGCGTGCTCTCGTTGGTCACTAGGAACTTCAAGAGCGCTATTAGGGCCGCCCATAGAGGCCTCCAATCTCTCGCTAAGCGGACTCGACACCGCTTCCGGTGGCTAAGTAACCACTGTAATTCTACTCAATACTTACTTGTTGTGCCATGGTGAAGATATCGTGTCTCCTAAGCAGCGTGCTCTCATTGGTCACTAGGAACTTCAAGAGCGCTATTAGGGCCGCCCTTCGAGCAACACCGGCTTCCGACACGTCGGAAGGGAAGGGCCCAAGCGATATCTCACCGTACAAATCTTTCTGCCATTTTTTGCGGGGGGAAGGTGCACACAGTCGCACTTCTCACACACTTACATACAAAATCCAATCAGAGGCCCAACCGCGAACCACGTTCGACGTGTTGCCTCTCTATGGCACTTGTAAAATCATACGTAAGTGTGACAGGGAGGCAACACGTCGAACGTGGTTCGCGGTAGGCCCTCTGTAATGACGACACAAATACATAGAAAATGACACACGTCAAAGACAAATCTTGCAAACCTCGATCTCTTTTTGTGTACGGACGAGTGACTAGTGTCACAACACGCACACTAACACATTTTCGTTGAAGTATGTCATTGTATTCTGAGAGATGAGAAGTCGGATTTGTCGCTCGACCGATCCGTAATTTGTACTGAGCGAGCAAAATCGATAAATCCAACAATTACTTGGACTAAAATGTAATAATTGTATTTAAATGTAATTTAACGTATGATATGTAAAAAAAAATATTACATGTGAAATGTAACACTTTCTTTTTGTAAATTTGATGTCCCCGACCTCTTTTTATAACAAAAAACCGAGCAAACAGGCATTTTTGTGCAGCAGTGTTCACGCGCGCGTCTGGACTCGGTCTAGTGAAAAATCCAAGTGCAACTAGTTTTATTACCCGCGCTAGATTAGATTGACGCGCTAATCTTGTACCTCGGCAGAGGGGAAATAGTGCGAATGCCGCCTCCCTTCCGTGTTGCTCGAAGGGGCCGCCCATAGAGGCCTCCAATCTCTCGCTAAGCGGACTCGACACCGCTTCCGGTGGCTAAGTAACCACTGTAATTCTACTCAATACTTACTTGTTGTGCCATGGTGAAGATATCGTGTCTCCTAAGCAGCGTGCTCTCATTGGTCACTAGGAACATCAAGAGCGCTATTAGGGCCGCCCATAGAGGCCTCCAATTTCTCGCTAAGCGGACTCGACACCGCTTCTGGTAGCTAAAGTAGGCCTGTAATTCTACTGACAACTTACTTGTTGTGCCATGATGAAGATATTGTGTCTCCTAAGCAGCGTGCTCTCATTGGTCACTAGGAACTTCAAGAGCGCTATAAGAGCTGCCCATAGTGGCCTCCAATCTCTCGCTAAGCGGACTCGACACCGCTTCTGGTAGATAAGTAACCACTGTATTCTACTGATAACTTACTTGTTGCGCCATGATGAAGATATTGTGTCTCCTTAGCAGCGTGCTCTCATTGGTCACTAGGAACTTCAAGAGCGCTATTAGGGCCGCCCATAGAGGCCTCCAGTCTCTCGCTAAGCGGACTCGACACCGCTTCTGGTAGATAAGTAACCACTCTATTCCACTGATAACTTACTTGTTGCGCCATGATGAAGATATTGTGTCTCCTAAGCAGCGTGCTCTCATTGGTCACTAGGAACTTCAAGAGCGCTATTAGGGCCGCCCATAGAGGCCTCCAATCTCTCGCTAAGCGGACTCGACACCGCTTCTGGTAGCTAAAGTAACCCCTGTAATTCTACTGACAACTTACTTGTTGTGCCATGATGAAGATATTGTGTCTCCTAAGCAGCGTGCTCTTCCTTGTTGTGCCATGATGAAGATATTGTGTCTCCTAAGCAGCGTGCTCTCATTGGTCACTTGGAACTTCAAGAGCGCTATTAGGGCCGCCCATAGAAGCCTCCAGTCTCTCGCTAAGCGGACGCGACATCGCTTCTGGTAGCTAAGTAACCACTGTATCCTACTGATAACTTACTTGTTGTGCCATGATGAAGATATTGTGTCTCCTAAGCAGCGTGCTCTCATTGGTCGCTAGGAACTTTAAGAGCGCTATTAGGGCCGCCCATAGAGGCCTCCAATCTCTCGCTAAGCGGACTCGACACCGCTTCTGGTAGCTAAAGTAACCCCTGTAATTCTATTGACAACTTACTTGTTGTGCCATGATGAAGATATTGTGTCTCCTAAGCAGCGTGCTCTCATTGGTCACTTGGAACTTCAAGAGCGCTATTAGGGCTGCCCATAGAAGCCTCCAGTCTCTCGCTAAGCGGACGCGACATCGCTTCTGGTAGCTAAGTAACCACTGTATCCTACTGATAACTTACTTGTTGTGCCATGATGAAGATATTGTGTCTCCTTAGCAGCGTGCTCTCGTTGGTCACTAGGAACTTCAAGAGCGCTATTAGGGCCGCCCATAGAGGCCTCCAGTCTCTCGCTAAGCGGACTCGACACCGCTTTTGGTAGCTAAGTAGCCGCAGTAGCACACCGACGCAGAGCTCGTAGAGTTCCCCGGGGAACTTCTTTAATAGGTGGCACATCATGAATTCTACAAGAAGATCTGGAAAATTGATTTTGAACTTTAATGATAACAAAATTAGGTACTTAATTTAAAATAACGCATTAAACCAATTTGCAAGACCAAAGTAATCCTATAAGTGTTTCGTGAAAAAAAGTTTTGTATGGAACACTAAAAATTAAAAATCCAAAGCACGAAATAAGTGCATTGTGAAATTTGTCAGTTAGTCATGATTGTTAGTGTTATAGTCTGTAGATTTGTAACAGGCCCCGACGGCTAATCCTTTGTCTATTGTTAAGTAAACCCGCTCGTAATTAGTTACCTATTAAAGTAGAAGCTAGTGGTTGGGACGGTGGCTCCTCTGGAACTATTTTTCTATGACGCATAGGCAGTCTATATAATTGTACCTGAAAAATATGTTCCATTACAAGCTGTAGGTACCAAGTGTACATTTAAAAATGTGTAATAGATGTCATATTCATATATCTCCCTAAACTACTATTTTATAAAAGTATAAATGTACGAGTATGTCCTGGTTCAAATCCAGCTTCGGTCGCTGGTCTTTGGTGATCATTGGACCAGAACTAAATCCATAACGTAGGTTTCGTTCACATTGCACAAAGAGTAAAAGAAAGAAAGGAACTATGTAATCTAATAATCCATCTCAGATTTGTTTATCCCTTTACTTTGGTCCCTTACCTTAAAAGTAAGATTCTGGTCGTGCATGATGGAGTTAGCGAACTGTTCCTCGACGATGCAAGTGAGCGTGATGAAGCAAAGACTGCATTTGTTGACGCTACTCTCAGTCTTCGTGTCCGCCATCACTATTGAACTGTGCACAAATGAAAAGAATTAAAGCAATAAACAATAATCGCGTCAGTAGAAAATTTACCTCCGTTTCCTCTGACTCCCACCGTGAGTGTATCTATTTTATAAAAAATTTATAAATAATCAATAATAGAAGTTTTCTACGTTTCGAAATGCTGAAAGTTATGTACGAGAATATGGTTCAAACACTTCAAACTTTCCTCAGTGTATGAAAAATGGTCTTGATACAACATGCCTGTTTACATACCAATATTGGAAGAAAGTGACGAGCAGGTTTGTCGGCTGCTCGTTATCTAGCGCCTGGATTTGGGCCGGATTAGGTGGACTCTGAAAATAAATATTTTAGATGTAGCAAAAATAAATGTGAAAAATCGCCATGTGAATCTCTTGCGGCATTTTGGTACCATGCACAATTGTGGAAACGAGGAAAAGTTCCGATCCCGCTGCCTCTATTTTTTAAAGAAGTGGTCAAAAGTGGCCGTTGGTGCTGGTTGGTGGCGGTTGATGCTGCTTCGTAGAGCATTCCTTCATAGTACCTGTTGCGGAGGTAGAGTGGCCGGGGGAGAGGGCGGCGCGGAGGCGGCGGCGGACGAGTGCGCGAGCGTCGTCATGAAGTTCCGGTTGATGCTGCTTCGTAGAGCATTCCTTCATAGTACCTGTTGCGGAGGTAGAGTGGCCGGGGGTGAGGGCGGCGCGGAGGCGGCGGCGGGCGAGTGCGCGAGCGTCGTCATGAAGTTGCGGTTGATGCTGCTTCGTAGAGCATTCCTTCATAGTACCTGTTGCGGAGGTAGAGTGGCCGGGGGTGAGGGCGGCGCGGAGGCGGCGGCGGACGAGTGCGCGAGCGTCGTCATGAAGTTGCGGTTCAGGTGCGCCGCTTCGTAGAGGGCGAGCAGCATGCCTTCTTCGCCGCCGCTGTTGTAAATAATACACTAATAATAAAATAAAATTCAAAAAAAAAAAATGTTGTAAACAATGCAGTGTTGTAAATAATAAAATGAGACAACCATACGCAACTGTACAGGATCTGAGCTAAATTTGTCTTGTGTTGCGCTCAGTCCGCAAATATATGCCCGTACCGGAATTTGAGCCAGAGCCAAGAACAGTCCCAGCTGGTCTTTTTTGTAAGTTTTTGGCGAATGTCTACGGATCCGCAATCTTATAACACGATTTCAAAATAAGTACTATGAATAGAGTTGGTCATGTGCGCAAAATAGCTAGCCAAATGAAGTAATGTTTTTTCATGTCGATTTGAAAACCACTTACAGCTATAAAAGTAGGTATAGTACCGTTATGGAACAGATTAAAACTATAAATACCTATTTCTTTGTCCCCTCACGACCGGCTGAGTGTCGTCACTGGTGAGGAATATCCCGCCCACCATACTGGTAAGGGAAGAAAGCCATCCGCCGCCTGTATTGCCCTGCATGCCGCCGAACACAGACATTACGAAATCGTTCAGCGCTGCCGTTATTACTTGGCCGTAGCTGCAACAAAAATATATGACTACACCACAGTTGCACCAAACCGTCTGCCACCGGTAAAATGTTCGCTATATTGTATGGGAATTTTCATAGTTCTTTGCTGTGACGTTAATCAGTCTGTCAATTGTGGTTGATGCGATCAGGCCTTACACGTGGCCTTACTCTAACTTATAAGGTAAAATTACCTACGTAAGTCTTACTGAACATCTGTTACTAATAAGGTGATGGTACACCAACACAACCCTAAATTTTTTCGTGATTTCAAGGTTGATCTTGCATTGATTACTAATTGCTAAACAGGCTGTACTAAACAAGTCTTAGTTTCCTTTCTGGGTTAAAAAACAAGTACCAGTTAAATCCCGCTATTGATTTTCTTCACTGAATTGGGCCGCGTCATAATATACTCAAGGGGAGGCCTATGTTCAGCAGTGGACGTCTTATGGCTGAGATGATGATGATGATAATATACTCGTACATCTGCGGTATTCTTACCCATTTAGTGCCAGTTCATCATCAAGTATTGACAGCTTGACTACATAGGGATTAGTAGACTCCTGCTTTTTGTAGCTCACCAAAAACATGAGTAGCATTACCACATCGTATCCTGCAATAAAAGTAGAGCTTTGAGCTCAATAACAACAACGAACATAACAAATTTTACTCTATTTTAGTATGTTGTCATAACAAAAAAACCGGCCATGTGCGAGTCGGCCTCGCGCTCCAAGGGTTCCGTACATTACACAATTTTTAAAAATGTATTTTTTTATGTGAAACGTGAGTGAATCTCTTTAAAAAAATCCGTAGGGGTCGGATCAAAAACTAAGTAATTAAGTCTGACTCACGCTTGACTGTACATTTCTAATAGGTTTTCCTGTCATCTATAGGTATAGACCTATTTGATGTATTTTTTTCAAAATTTTACACCCAGAAGTTTCGGAGATAAAGGGGGGGAATGGTCATTTTTTGCCTATTCTCTTGAATTACTTCTAAACTGTTTATTCGAAAATTATAAAAAAAATATATTTGAGATCCTTATAATAAGCTCTTTCATTTGATATGTAACATGATATAGTTTGAAAAACTTATTTTTTTAATTTTCTCATTTACCCCCCAAAAGTGGCCCCCATGTTTAAAATTCATTGGTTTACGTTTCATATCCGTATTTGGGTCACAAACTTACATATGTGTACCAAATTTCAACTTAATTGGTCCAGTAGTTCCGGAGAAAATCGGCTGTGACAGACGGACAGACAGACAGACAGACAGACAGACAGACGCACGAGTGATCCTATAAGGGTTCCGTTTTTTCCTTTTGAGGTACGGAACCCTAAAAACAAAGAAGCGTATGACGGCGTATGTGGATTTCCAGAAGAGCCTACCACATACACCGAAAATTCGAAAAAAGATCTCTGCCTTTGTCGCTCTAGATTCATAGAGAAGCAGATTACGTTTTTCGATATTGGCGGTAGGCCTTCGCCCTTCAGGCTTTATTAAGCGGGTCTATACAGAACGAGCGAACGCGCGCCCCGAAAAAAATCTCTCACTGCATTCTGGCCGTGCATGCGTTTCCTTCGGGCGAGTTTACACAAACTGCGCAATTCCTCACGGACCAGCGCAGTTGAGATGACATCATACACATTTTTATAAAACCGGTTAAACGAAATTAGCTTTAAAAAGCTCACAGACCGACAGCTGGGGTCCATTTCGCATTTTCAATAAAAAGTTAATGAAGAGTAAAAGTAGGTAAGTTTAAGTTGAATGAACAAATAAAATAATAAATAAATAAAATAAGTAGTCACCATGTTGTTGCCTCTCAGTAGAAGTGCACAATAACTGCATCAGAGGCTCAAATAATGAATTTGTCATCACATACTCCACCAGAGGGTTGTCATCTATGTTGTCTATGCCTGTCGCGATTATTAGCAGCAGCTTTAAAACCATAGACTTCAAACTTTCAGGGACATCGCCTAAAATGTAATCAATTAAAATGTTATTATTTATTAACCTTTTCGACGCTTTGTCAAACACAAAAGCCGTCACTCAGACGCCACATCAGTGTCAAAACTGAAACTGAACTTTATGCATATGCACGTAAGTCTATGTTGTTCTGTGGTTTGTGACGGATTAATCCGTCTTCGGCGTTGAACCTACGGTGCGGATCACAGGTGTATTTACCCTAGGGCCACCCGGGGCATCCCCCGCCCCACAGGTGTATAAGAACACTAGTGTACTATTTGCTTAAATTAACATATTAACAGTAACATATAGTATATATTCGACCCTCCAACTTTCAACTCATCTGACTAGGTTCTTATCTTAACTTGTTTATAGTAGTAACTGATTGCAGTAGTGTAGTGAATTACTTTTTGATATGCCTCACGAAGTATGTCTGTGATAAATGTGATAACAAGTATGTATTGATTATTTTATACTAAGTCTATGAAGCAGTACACTTACACAATTTGAGTATTACAACTATTAAGGTTCTCTTTATTGCTTCATATCAGATGAAAAACTACCTTCTTAATAGTAATTACATATACTTTATATAAGATTAAATACTTTTTTACTCATAAGTCATAACTACACAAGTTAGATTTACAAAAAGGATACCTACTTAGGAATGGTACATTCATTCTTATTTTTGGTTTATCACAAGATTTTATCTGTATCATATCAATCAGTCAGTCTTCGTGACCTGATATAAGCTCTTCTGTGTTTTAAATTGCTAAAAAAGATAACTTACCTGACAGTGTTGAACTACAATGTTCCAGCAGTTTTTGCATCTTGGCATCTGCATTTTCTGACCCAATCAGAATAGTTTTCACGTTGTTCGGCTCTGCGCCCAGCCGCTGGTACATGGTCATCAAAAGAGCACTTAGTGTCTGAAGTGCATACACTAACCTGAATATGAGAAAAAGATGATTTATAAGAATATTCGTGTATTAAATAATTGGGATTGAAAGACCTGAGAATTTTAAATAGATTCATAGTAATAATAGAGATGTTCATTCAATAAGTTTAGAAAAGTAATAAAAAACATGGTAAATTATACTAACAAACTGTGTGAGGAGAAAAGTGGCTTAAAATCTGTCTGCACCAGGAGGCCCTAAGGCACTTCTCTGTGTATGATAAGGATCTTGACCAAAACTTAACAACCAAAGCGACATAACATCAATTAGAGATATACATATGTTAGATAGATATATAATTATATATGTTAATAGTTGCACTATTGTCTTAGGTTTAGCACCTGTAAAGATAGTTGTAAGTGTGGAAATAAATAAAATAAAATAAAATAAAAAATAAAATTTTTTTGTCTAAAATGGGTTTTTATGCTCTACACAGTACAACTGAGTTTTGACCCTACAATTTTTGCCCACCACACACATATGAGGGCCATTCTCTAAGAATATGTCTGCATATGTGTCTAATTGCTAGAACACTTTTCATACAATTTGTGGGTCGCAGCAATTAGACCATAGACATATTTTTTGAGAATGACCCATGAAAAGTTAATAAAAGCACAAAAGCTTTGAAATTAAGGTTGGATTATCTAAAAACATCTAGAGTGAACAGGCACCTTCTGGGCGAGCTCGCTCCATCATAGGCCACGTCTACGCCTTGGCTAGTCTGTGGCCATGAGTAAGCCCATTCATAATAAAAAAATAAAAACCGGGCAAGTGCGAGTCAGACTCGCGCACGAAGGGTTCCGTACCATAATGCAAAAAAGGAAAAAAAAACGGTCACCCATCCAAGTACTGACCCCGCCCGACGATGGGAGCCCCACTTAACTCTTTATTTTATTCTGTTTTTAGTATTTGTTGTTATAGCGACAACAGAAACAGGCTTTTACCCAATAGGGATCAGTGAAAAGAATTAACAAATAATACAACAACATATAAACAAACATTATATTCGCTGAAATAAATAAAGCTGTAATAATAAAAAAAAAAAGCGGCAACAGAAATACATCATTTGCGAAAATTCCAACTGTCTAGCTATCATGGTTCGTGAGATACAGCCTGGTGATAGACAGACGGACGGACGGACGGACGGATGGACAGCGAAGTCTTAGTAATAGGGTCCCGTTTTACCCTTTGGGTACGGAACCCTAAAAAACACCAATCTATATGGTCCCAGTGCTTCCTCCTTGGAGGCCCTAAGCCCTATAATATAATATAATATAATATTATTACAATATTTAAGTACCCTGAAGTTTCCGTTTAACATTTCATACCTGTTGGCTGTGTAAGTGCCTATATATTCATGGTCTTTTTCAAAATGACATCATAGCTTCCGCTGGGAGCCAGCAGCTCCCGAAACACTAATGTTTTAGTATTATATGCTCATAAATTGTGTAGGTTTGATAATTAGATTAGTATTGCGAATTGCATTTACCTTATATGGTGCTCTTGACCCAACATTTCAATACACTGAGCCACAAGCAGGTTCATGTTGTCCTTCATATTGAGCAGCTGCTCCACCGATAGTTTGTTTATCTCGGCTTCCAGCTGCGGAATTTTCGGCTTCAAAAGGAAGAATTCATCCCAAAAAGTTGGATTATCGCTCGTCAGGTCTTCTCCTCTGAAGAACGATTCGTATATCTGTACCACCTTCTCTTTCAAGTGCCTTTTAGAGCCAGAACCGCTACGTTTTCTCATAGCCATAGCCATTGTACAGCTTGTACTTGATAAGTTGACAAGTACGAGTTTTAAACAATTTTGTACCTTTAAGTTACTTTATGATGTTAAAACACTATTCACAATGTTTATGTTTTTAAAATACTTATGCTTTGTTTTCATAAGCTACAATTAATGAACATTTATACAAATTTACATATCTGCGGCATAAAACGCTGCCCGAGAAAATATTTTGAAGTGACACCGACATATGTAATTGTGACATGGCATGACATTGACAGTTGTTGGCTGTATTTTCCACGTATTTTCACATGATTTTCAATATTCCAAAATCATAATGAACTTCTTTAAGAATTTAGCACGAATTTAGTATCAAACTCTTGCAGAAGAATAATTCTACACATTTCATTGATATCTGTTACAGTTATCAATTCAATGACCGTAAAAAAACACTAAAAAGATGAACAATGTAAAATCAATCGTTCATTCCATGTCTTTGTTCCATGATAGTTCCATGTTCATTCGTGACCAAGGGCCCAACGCTTTCTGTTCTCTTTCACGGCGCAGCAACTAGTATCATTTCTCTCACCTCGCTCTTTTAAAAATGCCGTTTGCCAAAAAAGGACAACCATACTGTTGACAAGGTGGACTTCAAATCAAGTGTTGCCTTTCTTGATGCGCCCAGGCTGTGTATGTGTGCGTAAAAGCGTATATGTGTGCTCTTTTAGTGATGAGAAAAGTCGATTTTAATCATGTTATATATCGATAAACGCTACACAGCGGAACGAAATAGCGATTAATTGAAGCTTCAACATCTTCGTTAAACATAAACACAATTGAAATGCTAATGGATAATGAATATATTATAATATAATAATATAATTCTATTATTGCGGAACACCTATTTTAGGAGGTATTATGTATTTTAATTAAATATCTGAACTTTCCCTTGGTTCCCTGCTGGGGCGTGACTATAAAATTGTGATCTGATAACCACAATAAAGAATAAAAGCGTTTTTGGTCATTTTAGGTATCGTTAAGCCTTTGAACTAAAATTAAAATTGCAAGAAATGTCGATAGTTTATCGATATGACTTTATCGACATGGCTACAGCAACGTGGGCCCACGGACGTAGAGAGTAAACTGGATCGCGGACATTGGCTAAAAAGTGTGTCCACATGAGAAGTCAAGGTTGGGCGTTGCATCTCATCTCATATGCAATTAAAACTGCACGAGGCCATGCGCTTGGCGGGGAAGAGAACCCTATGGAGGAATCTGGTCTTCAACAGAAGGATATGATGTCACGATCCTCAGTATTGAGGGACCAACTGAAGAAGAAGAAAAGCTGTTACTAGTAGGCGTAGGTCTAGAGAGGCTACCTCGAAACCAGAAATTCGCAATTTGCGGGGATCTTTCTCTTTTACTCCAATGAAGGCGTAATTAGAGTGACAGAGAAAAATGCCCGCAATTGACGATTTTTGATTTTCACGGTAGCCGTTCAGTGACCACGAACATGGTCGATCGTCTGGAAGATGGTCCGCCGTAACGTCTGTCAAGAACACAGGTATGAGTGAGAGAGATAGAGAGACAGATATGGTGACAGAACCAGAGGGTCTACTGTCTACTGCGAACCATGTTCGACGTGTTGCCTCTCTGTCACACTTACGTACGAATTTACAAGTGCGACAAAGACGCAACATGTCGAAAGTGGTTCGGGGTAGGCTCTCAGGACAGTGGGGGAATTACATACAGTCTTTGCCGCCTTAGGCCCCAAGCCCTACATAGCAAGCACTAGCCGCCCCCCCTTTCTCAGCACCCATCATATAGACTGCTGCCCAAAATATCTGGCCGCCCTAGGCCCGGGCCTACTCGGGCTTAGGGCAAATTCGCAACTGCCTCAGGGCTACAACCGCGAAAATCGAAGTTCGCAAATTGCGGGGATCTTTCTCTGTCACTCTTATCACGCCTTCATTGGAGTAAAAGAGAAAGATCCCCTCAGGGTCGCGTGGGTCCGCTACGCCTGCTTGCTATAGTTTTTAACTAGGACGCTTGTCACTGGACCATAGACACCGAAGTTTGCAAATTGCGAGCATCTTTCTCTGTCACTGTAATTACTCCTTTATAGGAGTAAAAGAGAAAGATGTCCGTAATTTCCGAACTTCGGTGTTCACGGTGCTAGGCCATCTGTGCGAAAAGAGAAGAATCGTGAAATGTAAAGAAACTAGTGGTGTGCCGTTCCTAGCAAATTTTCCAATGAGGTTAAATTCCCAGTAACGTTTCTGGTATCGTCCCAAAAGTCAGTAAATTACTATTTATATAAATATATAGATTATATAGATAAAGTTCGATTTTTCTTTTATTATCAATGTGTTTTTTTTATTATTATAACAATGCATAAATGTGTCTGTATTGTTTAAGGACTTTGGATTTCAATTTTGGCAATTATTTATTCAGTATTGGCTCTCATTTCACCAATTTAAACATGCCGAAATAAATACATACCTATTTATATAAACTTACTTAAGTACCTAATAAGAATTGTGTAACACTGATCCTCATCGTTCCGACATCATAGTCACCCTAATGAGTTTGACAATGTTGTCTTGTATTTTTATCGCAAAATGTAATAATTGTGTCTTCCTTGTGAAACAATATTCCACAATTAGAAATTCTTTCACTCCCACAACCTTTAACGCAACATTTATTCACTATTTTTAAGAAATTTTGCATTCACGTGTTTTGATAACATGTCATGACGTTAGGGATACCAATTAACATTCAAAGTTTCTACAATGTCTACCATACCAAAATTAATGTTCTTTTTTTGTTGTGCACATGCTTGGTTAAATCAGTTAATAATATTGACATCATACTTATTTACAAATTTCTTAAAAGATATCAGAACCTTACTCAGAATATAGCACTTAAATAATATAAGAAATTATTTAATTTGAGTAGTATATTGATATAAATACTACCACAATGGTATATTTTTAACATTGGCAACATGTGCGAGTGAGACACCGCGACCCACCTTTGCTATCTCAAGTGGACCGTTTTCTCTAGTCTGGTACGAACGTCTTTCTGACTCGGTGATAAAGTTCAATTTAGTATGGCAAAAAAAGTGACAGCGCAGTCCATCTTATAAGTCCATGCGTGGGCCTCATTGTTAATCGTACACTAAACAAAAGTGGCAACAGTGACAGCTCGCTGAGACTACGTCTTTATATATTATAAGTCTATGTTCGTGACATTCGTGTCCGCCCCTTTCCCCTCCAACTTCCGTTCCGAATGATCCGATTGTCTTTTTTTTCGTTCACATTTTCTTATCTGTTTCTGTAATGGCTGACTATTTTGCGTGGTGGAATTTGTGATTTGTTTAATTGCATTTTGTTGTTGTTTTTCATTACAATCCGTACTGAATTCGCATAAAATGAAGTCTAAAAAGCGACACCAGTCATCATCAGAAGAATCGGAGGAATCTGAAGCTAGTGTGGAATCAAAGAGTTCGTCGGAGAGCGACAGTGAAGAATCCTCGGCGTCAGAACACCGGCACAAGAAAAAAAGAAAACGTGCTGACTCCTCAGATTCAGAGAGCGATTCCGACGACCAGAGGCGTTCAAAGAAACGGAAACATAAGAAAAAGAAGAAGAAACATGGCAAAAAGAAAAGGCGTTCAGAGTCTCCCGAGGAAAGTCATTCTGTAGAGGAAGTTTCTTCCGTCAGCGAAGGTGAAATCTCTCCGAAAAAAAAGAGAAAACACAAGCACAAGCACAAACATTCTAAAAGAGCGCGCAGCTCCTCTGCTAGTGTAATAATTGGTTAGTAAATATATACGATTTTCGTTTTGTTTAAATAAGCATCTAACAAGTTTCTTAATGAATTGTAATATTTAATTGTCACAGAAGAAGAGGAGCCAACGGAACGGCGTCTGCATAGCGTCGTTAAGGAGCGCCGTGAATCGTCCGAAGAACGCGGGCAGCCTCGAACTTACTACCCGTAAGTTTATTTCTAACATTCTACCTTTAAGAGTACTTTCCACCGCGCATTTTGGTTTATAGCACCATTATTAATGTAATTCTTACGTCAGCACTTAAAAAGTATATTTTATTTTATCAGTTATGTTATATGTAATAGGTTTGTCATTAAAAGTTATTGGGCTCGTTACAAAGCTGAAATCTCTTGTAGGCGAGACTATCATCAGTCAACAGCGGAAAGTGTTGAGAGGGATCGGGAAGTGCAGCGGTTTTATCGGGGCTCCAGCAAAGAGCGCAGATACCAGGAGCACTACCGCTATACCCATGAACGCAATGACAGGTAGATCCTACAATATTTCTTTCCAGAGATATTATGTACTGTCCTCCTCATATTACTATGATGCTTTTCTGCTGACAACTGCACATATATGAATATCCTATCACTCTTTCTATTCTGCCTTTTTGGTGAAAAACATCATTTGGTTATAGCCGTTTCCCAAAGCAGATTATGATATTGGTGCTGCAGTGATCCAGTAAACATCATTTTGTGATCAATTTCTTCTCCTTATACTGTTTATTTATATCATTAGTCATATTATCATTCATTTTTGTGGGTATCATTCCTATACATGGTTTTATTCTAATCAGCATAGTTTCAGATTCAGATTCAGATTATTTATTGGTAAAACAGATACAATGTTATTACACGTCATACATTTAGGCAGGTACATAATTTACATATTGGATTAGGTACATAAAACTCAACTCTATACCCAATCCTTCAAGTGGCAGACCGCTGACTTGTGGTAGATTACTTTAATTAAATTTAAAATTTGACTAATTAATATAAAGTTTAATTTGCAACTACTGAAAAGTGACATTGCTACTTGAAGGGATAATAGATAACCATGGTGGTTCAACTGGTTCTTTCCATTCTGCATGTTTCTACAGTAGAACCAGGCAGAAAGGAATGGCAGGCAGGCAGTAACCTCAGAATGGAGCATAACCAATTTTTCCTCGAGGTTCTCCACAATATGTGCTCTGCTGAGACTGTTCACTGAGCCAACTATTGGACAGGTAGCTCCCATAGAGACACCCATTGCAAGCAGTGAAAATTATTTCTTGCATATGGTATTTTCATGTAGTGCTCACATGCAAATTGGGTTATTATTTCTTCTCTCTCGCTTCTTGCGCCGATACCATGGTTTCCCAACTCTTTGTTCTTATAATTTAGGCATATTGTATGATCATTTCACCCATCAAAACATTGCATTCACTAGTCATCCTAAAGTTTTCAATCGTCAATATTAGCTCATGCACAACTTTAAACATCAGAGTTTATTTGTAAACTCATTGCAGATTCCAATATGACAAATATAAATATAGTGAGAAATATGACCAGACTCATTCCAATGTGGAGGATTACAGTCAAAGGCAGAGACATTATGATGAATATAAAAGGTATTTTAATTCAATCGAATAAATCTCAATGTTGTTTTATAAAAGATTGGCATTATCAGGAAAAGAACACAGTAGTGCACTAATGAGTGCATGCCAATTGAGTTGAGTCCAGCATTTTTTTCATCAAGCTAACTATGTTACAAATGTTATATCCAAAATTCAGAAAGCCTTTTAAATATTACTTCAAAAATATCTGAAGCGTATTTTTGAGTCGGTCGAGCAGGATGTACTGAAAAAACTGGTAGCATTCTTCTTAGAAATCATAATGTTATTTTACGTATACTTGCACAAGCTTAAAAAAATCCAAAAAGTTTTAAATGATCTCAGAATTTTCTGACAAAGAAACTTTTGTTAAAAAACTTCTGGAATGTTTCAATCTCCATAAAAAACATGCGAATTTTCGGAAATTGTCCTTTGTTTAAATTTTGTCATTTTTGTAAACATTCCAGTGGCTCATGTGTGTATTTGAGTAAACAGTATATTTTACCTATAAAAATGTTTTTAGGAACCAAAGGTATGAAGAACGTCGGTCACCTGTAGAAGAATACCAGAAACGTCCCAGAGATGATAATTACCATTCCAGGGAGGACCCTAGAGGTAAATTAATATTTTTATTATGAAATAATATTGAAATGTCTAGTTTTCTAGAACATTCTGTTGATTCACTTGTTTTTCTAGGGTTCAACCGTTACAACCAACATGAGGACAGAAGGCCGAAGCGACCCGACTACGACAATGGCAGGGATTACAGGGAAAGGTAAATAAAACTTGCAAGTGGGCGCCATGATAATGATGAGCTGCATACTTGAACCATTTGCTATCATTACAATCTGAGATGTTCAAGGTTTAAGCCTATTCATAATGGATGGTTTTAAGAAGTATTTTTTTAATTTTTTAAATGTCAAACTACAAAAATATTAAAATAATATATCTATGTTATTATACATGATGTTTCCAGGAGACCGCCTCCCGAAGAACGCTACCGCGAGAGGGAATATCCGGACAAGAGGGAAAGGTTCAGGGAAGAAGGATATGTCTCTGAAAGGTACGTATTTGCTATTTACCACCAAACTGTTTATCTCGGAATAATTACTCATATTGTGTGTGATTGTGATAAAAAATAAATTTAATTTATCAATGTATTGAATTTATAAATGTAATAAAAATTGTGCTATTGCACCACAGCATGAGTTTAAGAACTTAAACTGGCCAGTGTTTATTCGCGAAGTTAAATGACTATATTTGTTTTTACAGTGACATCTCTACAGAAAATTATAATGAATTAAATCAGAACATGTTGGTGTTGCAAAGATATTTTAATATTTGCACATTACACGATACATACTCTAGGCATGTGTGAGTCGGTTATTATAGATTGTTTGATACATACTTGATATGCTCTTGGACCATGATGGATTGGAATCATTGACTAATTC